>NC_047156.1:27302103-27916926 GCF_009819705.1 Hippoglossus hippoglossus | reverse complement strand
CATCAGTCAATCGATTGTTTGGATGGCCCATATTATGAGCATTGTCCTATTGGACTTCCCTAAGTGTGACATCCTCTGCCCTTAACCCTCAACAACAGTAAGGAAAAACTACAAAAACCTTTTGACAGGGAAAAAGGTAGAAACCTCAGGAAGAGCCGCATGCGAGGGATCCCTCTTCCAGGACGGACAGAAGTGCAGTGGATGCCACGAGTAATAGGTATATTGTCAGGCAGTCTTGTAGATTTTTTAGTTCGCAATCAGCTGCCACCATAGTCCACGATCCGTTGTCATGATCCACTGATACTATTGGGATCCATCATCATGGTCCATGATCGCTGCCAACACGATGTGGGATTTAAACAGTCACTGAATGACGGCTGACTGCGGAAGAGAGGAGAAGGGATTTTTAAAGTTTGACAGCTGCTGAATGACTGGCTGAAAGAGACCGCGCAGACCTGATTGGATATTTAGGAACGCCCACGATCAGCTGATCAGTATGCAGGTTAAGTCCTCCTGTGGGAGTTCCTGGATATTTAGGACCGCCCACAATCAGCTGATCAGTATGCAGGTTTAAGTCTTCCTGACTGAACTTACGCTAAGCTTCATAACTGGTATTGAGAGGTTTCCCGGCGCAGTCTGTGTGGAAGACGCTAACAGCTCTTGGAGTTGCAGAGAGAGAGGAAGACAGCTGCTTGCAGGTTGGGGGATGTAGTGGAAAGAGCCTCATTATGGATCTGCAATAGGCGGAGAAATGCACGTCCCGTGTGAACAGCCAGGCGGCTGTGCGCTTGAGAACGGCGCTGCGCTGCCTCGCAGCGGCGCTTCCGCGTCCGGCGTAACGAGTGGGGGGGCTCTGTGTGTTTGTGCCAGTGTTACAGTAGTACTGAACACTGCGGAAGTCTTCCACACTGCTGGCTGTGTGGCGCTGACACAAATTCCAGCTCACGCATAGGAGAGTGAGCGGTCGCGCCCGAGCAACTGCTGCAGCCTCCCAGTCCCAACCCGGCCCAGAGACGAGTACTCGGACAATGTGCTGAAGCTTCTGAGGGAGGAGTACGGCTCGGATGCTGCGACAGTCGACCAGAGAATCAGCCAATGAGCTGGTGATAGATGTGATGGACTCATCGCGGAGAAATGCACGTCCCGTGTGAACAGCCAGGCGGCTGCGCGCTTGGGAACGGCGCTGCGCTGCCTCGCAGCCTCGCTGCCTCCAGTGTAAAACCAGCGTGACGGGGGGGGATGAGGTGGGGGGTGGGCCAAGACCATGTAGGGAGACTTCCAGTGCCTTGTTACGACACAAAACCCAGGAAGCTCAATCGAGTCGCTCAAGCATGACGTTTCTGACTTAGAGGAACCATAACAAAACGCGCGAGTGTTTTTTTCCCAGAGTTTTTGGGTTGGTAGACATGCCAGATACCCACATTAACGTGTAGAAGCACTAACAAAGTGGAATTTGCATGCTATGTCCCCTTTAATGTAACAATTATGTCCACAAAAGTGAATTTGTGAACTGAGGAATGATTCAGGAACAACCTGATAGTTGGAATCATCAACAGGGTTCTAATCTCCTGACCTACAGTCACACAGCAAGTCTAAATGGTAACTATTAAATTTGACATCAGTTTTTTGTTTGTATATAGGCTTTTACATGTTTATATGGTGTTCAGTGTACTTACTGTAAAGTATAGGCTAGAAATATAGTGTTGGATTGACCAAGATCCTGAGATACTTAAGTAGCTTTCCTTCGAGCAGCATCTCACTCCAACCCAGGAAGAGCAATGTAATTTTTTGCAGCAGAGAAACATGGCCTTGGAGGGGCTAATTTCTATTTCAATTGGTTAGCTAAGAGTTTACCAGTTTTATTGTCAAGTTCAATGTCGTTGATGTAGTCTTAGAAGATAATATTCTCTTTGTTTGGAGATTTGTTGCTGCTATGTCTGTTTGAGAGGCCGGGGCATCCAGTGTCTTCATCTCCTGCAGAACAAAATGTTCACTGACAGTTGAATTGAGGAATATGCTATTAGTCTGCCTCTTAAAACTACTTTTTCTGTTCCTAAGAAGTGCATGTGGTTATGTCTGTGGTGTTGTTGGTTCCTTTGAAACTTTCCTCAGTGTTACGTCCCAAAGACGTCTAGGGCATGAGGGACAAACAATAAAAAAATAAACCGGGCAAAAACAAGAAACCAGTAGGATGCGTTCAAATAAAACCAGTATTTTATTTAATAACTGTAGGGTGAACACAAAACGTCCTTCCCAAAACGGAAGGGCAAATAAGAAAAACGGAAGACAATCTCCAACTAAAAACAAATGAACCTTGGAAACAATACACAACGAAACACCTACTACTGCACACTGGAAGTCCCCACGCAGCTTTTCCACACTGCCGCTTGGACCACTGGCGACAGCTGACGCTCTGCTCAGGGTTTTATCTGCCACTCCTTGATTTCAGTGTGGCTTCAGCTGGGCCAGTGGAGGTGCTAAAAGAGCACACACCTGGAGGAGATGAGAGAAAGAGAGAGAAACAAAACACCCCCTCCCATAAGAACAAACCCCTCCCCGTTAACTGTTCACATAATTAACCTACTACCACCTTACCAATCATTATACAACCACTTTACAATTTCAATCAGCATGGCCTCACCCACGGGATAGCGCATCAGCTACCACATTGTCTGCTCCTCTCTTATGCTTGATATTGATGTTGTAGCTCTGGGCCAGGAGCGCCCAACGCATCAAGCCCTTGTTGTTATACATCTGGGCTAGAAAAACAAGAGGGTTATGATCGGTGTAGACTGTCACTTGGGATGAACTCGAGCCAACATACACTTCAAAATGTTGTAGGGCAAGGAGCATGGCTAATGTCTCCTTCTCAATAGTGGAATAATTGAACTGATGCCGCTCAAATTTGGCTGAGAAGTAGCATACAGGGTGGCACACATCCCCACCCCTGTCCTGCAACAGCACCGCACCAGCTCCCTTGGCGCTGGCATCCACCTCAAGCTGGAAAGGCCGAGAAAAGTCAGGCGCTGCCAGCACAGGAGTACTACAGAGGAGAGACTTGGCAGCCTTAAAAGCATGTTCACATTATTCATTCCACACAAAAACGGAACCAGAGGACTACACAACCTGGTAAGGGGAGCAACTACCACAGATAAGTTCTTACAAAGACAACAGTAATATCTTGCCATACCTAGAAAACGTCTAAGCTCACGCCTAGTGCTGGGAACTGGTAGAGACACCACGGCTGCGACCTTTGCATCCACAGGCCGTACCTGTCCCTGACCAACCTGCTTTCCAAGGTAGGTAACAGTGGCTCTGCCAACCTCACACTTGGCCAAGTTAAGCATCAGAGAGGCATCCGCAATGCGCTGTAAAACAGATTTCAAACTGGACATGTGGCTCTCCCAGTCACTGGAATAGACTACCACATCGTGGAGATAAACACTACAATTTGGCACATCCCCTAACACACACCGCATCAGGCGCTGAAAAGTGGCATGTGCATTTTTCATGCCGAAGGCCATTACATTGTACTGCATGAAAGCATCAGGGGTAACAATTGCTGAAATGTCAGCTGCACGCTGAGTCATGGGAACTTGCCAGTACCCTTTGAGTAAATCTAACTTTGAAATGCACACAGCTGGCCCAGCCCTGTCATCCATGCGGGGCAAAGGAAAAGAATCTGACACAGTAACAGCATTTACCTTTACCTTACCGAAAATCAATACAGAAACGAGGAGTTCCATCCGACTTAGGTGCCAATACACATGGAGAACTCCAGGGGCTGCAGCTGGGCTTGGCAAGACCATTTTCTACTAAATAGCTGACCTCTTTCTTCATGGCCTCTCTCTTAGCTAGCGGACAATGGTAAGCATGCTGTTTACTAGGGGTAGCATTACACACGTCAATATCATGCACCAACACATTGGTGCGAGACGGCACGTTCTTCACCACAGAAGGATATGTGTGAAGCAAGTTAATCACATCCTGTTTCCGATGTGCAGAAAGATAAGACAATTGGTGGTTTATAGTAGACAGAAACTGAATTAGCTAGCCCACCACACTGATGACCATCACAGGGTGTCACCAAATCAGACTTCAACTCAGGTTGAACACATTTGAGAGAACCCCCTACCACAGCAATGTCTGAGGTCTTCTCTGGCTTTTTCTGTGGGACTAATCAAGGATTATTAGGGCCCGAGCACTGACAGTGCGAAAGCCCTATTGCAGTGGTCGCCAACCCCTCGTTCGCGATCTATCGGTCGATCTCGCAGTCTTCACTTTTGATCCCCGAACTCTCTGGACTCACCGGCTGTCGTTGCGCTGCAGATCAGCTGTGTTTCGGTTGGCTGTATTTCACACTCGCTGTGTGTCCGCTCCTGGCAGCGAAGCTGCGGGTTTCTCTCCTGCATTTCCTTCAAAAAATTCGGTTTATGTACTAAACTAAACACCAGGACTCTACGGTATGAAGATGCGCATCTTCCGGTCTGTCTATAACAACCAAAGCGCTGTGTTGTGCCATAATGCATCAAACGTGATACCATGAAATGGTGTGCCTTTGGCATTCAATAAATTTGGTTATCAAAATAAAATATTAAATAATAACTTTAATTGATTAAAGTTACCTCGGGGCAACACCCTTCAAAGGAAGGAAAAAGATAGCCAATTTATTGAATAAGTCTCATAAAAGTACTAACTACAAATTTGGAACTCTGATTAACAATTAAATTAATAACTATAACCAAAATTACCATATAGATAGTTAGCTAAGTTGAAGGATATGGAGTTCTTGACAGTGTAGAGGTTGGCAAAATTCACTTATGCAACATTAATGAAAAAACATTTGTGAAAGAAAAACATTTATTATGAATATAATAAAGTATAAAAACACAAATTACTAACGGTGTAATTGCTAAACAAAGATAGGTATGTGTGTATACATGTGTGTGTGTGTGTCAGCGTGCTTTCAAGATGGTGGCTGGCCAAAGAGATAACACCCTTTTCCCCCCAATGTGCTCCCCAAAATGGCTGCTGGCCACTTTGAAGATAACACCCCCCCCCCCCCCCCCCCTCTATTGTCTTTACGACATGTAGCAGGAGTCAGAGCTAATTAGGTGAAGGAATATGCATGTGTCTGTGTGTGTGCCAAATTAGACAAAGTTACTAGATTGGAATGCAACGAAAGACTGTGAAGAGCATAACCGACTAACATTACTTTCTCAATAACTTGTAACCACAATATCCCAACACCACAAATCAAACTTATAAACGTCACACAGAATCAAATAAACAGTCTTGCTTAGCCTAGTATAATTATTAAGCCCAGTTGTGTTACCCGTCTGTGGAAAGGGGAAAAAGGAAGTTGCTGTGCAGTTCGAAGTTTTGTGTCGTCTTGCTGGTTTCTGTTGAGCTGTGTAGCTCAGTTGCTGGTTGAAGTTTTCAAGCAGGACATCGAGTCGCTGCTTGAAGGGTTGGTAGAGCTTGGAGGTTTCCTTGGTGAGATGAGCTGGAAGCTGAACCTTTGTGCTCCTCTCGAAGATTTGGATGGGAAGAGAAGATGTGAGCTGGAGAAGAGGCTCGACAGCCTTCCCTCCTGTGGAAGGATCGTAGGAAGAGAGCAGAAGAGGCTCGACAGCCTTCCCTCCTGTAGAAGGATTGTAGGACGAGGGCAGAAGAGACAGAAGAGGGGGAGACCAGGCCTTATATTGGCCCGGTGACCTCACAGGTCATGGGGTCCAGAGTGACCAATGGGAGTTGAAACCTGTGTCCCTGGGGGGGGTTTCACACCTCTGTGTGACATTGATGCCCTCTGGGAGACTGAGTTCCTTGCTCTGGTTTTTGATGGCCCCTGGGAGACTGAGTCCTGGGGGAACATGCGGCTTCAGGCTTTTGACTGAACATGTGACACCGAAGTGTTGTCTCACAAAAAACCATGGCCCAACAGCCGTTAGAACAAATGAATAGATTCCGAAAGTGAAACGCTGGAGTGCTTTTACTTTGAAACGGGTTCGGGAAGTGTTGTAAATACATTTGTGTCATAAACAGATAAACACTGTGGTTCACAACAGAATAAACAGAGACAATTTTCTTTCACCTGAGTTTTAATGTTTATCTGATGAATGTATGTCACAAACGTGTGATGGTTGCAACACTTTCTGTATACCTTTTCAAAATAGAAACACTCCAGTGTTTCTGTTGACGGAATCCATTCCCTTGTTTACAATTTTTTCTTTATTTCGAAATATTTGCAGGAGCGGAAGATGCTTGGCTTTATACTGTATGGACATATTCAAGTGAAAGCCTATATGTAAAAACATTGCGCTGCAGTAGCAGCTCCTCTGCAGAACATATTGTTGAACTGAGAAACTAAATATTGTGCATTGAACAGCTGCTATAAATATGAATTGATATTAATGTGAATATTGTGCATTGAACATATAAAGTTGCACAACTGCCTTTTTTTGTGTATATTTATGCTCGTAAATTCAGCCTTTAACAGAAATTGCAAAAAATTCTAAATATGACCCTCCTAAGTGGTTTTTTTGGAAGATATCGGGGTTGTACATCTCGGCTTATGTTTGGAATTTTAAAGAGTGATCTTGGACTTGAGAAGGTTGGTGCTTTCTTGTTTGATTGTTCAGGCAAATTGATTGCATTTTTGATGGCTTGAACATAGTCAAAAACTCACCAAACCTTTATGCATTCTGGAGTAATAGGAAAGGGGCGTGGGAAAATGGCTCAACAGCGCCCCCTAAAAGGCAGCAATTCCGTCTGGTTTAACCGATCTTAACGAAATTTGGTACACATGTGTATCATGACTGGATAAAAAAAAAAAGTCCCAGGCACCAATTTGATTAACGCAACAGGAAGTAGGCCATTATGGATTTAGTGGCCATTTATGCAGTTTTCCAGTGTTGTGTATTTTAACAAACTCCTCCTAGAGCTTTCATCAAATCAACTTCAAATTCACTGAGTGTCATCTCAACAACAAGGAGATGAAAAGTGCTTGGGCCCGCCCAGTGCTGCTTCGCAGCCCTAGTCTTGACCACTCATGTTCAAAATACTACATAAAATCTTGGTCTTTCAGAAGTGAGGTATTAAAGCACCATCTAGGTGGTAGGTGTGGCTCTGTTCCTGTTAATAATTTAAGGGTGATTTGAGATTGATCTGAGATAATAATTTGATTCTTTTACTCGTGTGTGATCAGTTATTCATGAAGCAAAAAAGTCAAGGTGAGAGTGTTTTTTCTGATATGAGGTGTAGTACGAATATTCTCGTCTGGGTTGTGTAGTCTCCAGATATCGGTAAGTCCACCCACATATATAGTTTAATTAGAGATATAGATTAATAGGGTATGTGGGTGGTTGAAATTGAGGAGCGATCAAGAGCTGGATTAATACACAGCCCTGTCAATACAGTCATCCATGCGGGGCAAAGGAAAAGAATCTGACATGAATCTCCTCCTAAAATGATGTGAGAGTTGGAGAAGTTGGCTAATTCTGAAATAAATGAATGGAAGGAGGTGGGGGAGTCAATGTTAGGGGCCATAAATACTGGCTATTGTTAAAGGGATAGTTCTATAAAAAAATGAAGATTCACTCATTATCTGGGGTGGTCTCATTTTATTTTCCATCTATATACTACCCCTTGGCAACATCAAAAATAATGGCAACATCAAAAATAATGTCTACTTTCAGTCTACTTTCTTTCACTGATGCAGGGATTCCACAAACATCTGGTTGGTCTGTTTGTGGAATTTGTTATTTCTGTTGTCACAGAACAGATATCCTCCCTTTTTAATATCCTGTGCGATATCAGGAATCTGATCTGTGAAGGTTCTTCATGATTAACTGACATTGTCTGCTTCTAGCAGCTACACAGCAGCAATAAGGGTTCTTCACAAATTCTTTCTGAATGAGGTTTCATCTTCTAAGCCATTAGCTCACTCGCCAGAAAGCAAGTGTTGTTAAAATTGCCTATTGAGCACCAAACTCTTCCAAAGATCATTATATTTATCTTCAGAGCAGATGCTCTTTCAAATATTGAGTTTAGCTGCACCTTTTTCATCACTGAACATTCCCATAAACTATTGACACTCTGGCTTATCTTTATCTTTTATCTTTTATCAGAAAGTGCAACATTTTGCATCTCCTTTTCACCTGGTAATAAACTGTTACAGATCACACCATTGACAAGAAAAGAGTTTCAGATTTTGCTGTGGTCAGCTCCACTCTTCTGCTGCACTTTGGAAGATGTGTGCAGTGTTTCCCATTAATAACCCAGATGGTGACATTCCACTTCTCACTTCTGCAGCAGCTGCACGGAGCACACACTTTCACTTCACTTAATAATAGCAGTATCAGAATATTGATAACTAGCATTGCACAAATCAGAGATTTTTTGATTAGTGAATGCAGACGCCACTACTGAAACACACAAAATTTAACCAAATAGGTTTTTATGAAAACATATGTTGGGGATTGTGGACAAATTATGTAATCAGTATGAGCCTGAACACCACAGATTATCAGTAACACAGACTGTCCTGGCAGCCCTACTGTATGTAAAATAGGTATAATATTTGTATTATTTATGCTTGCTGTTATGTTATTATTATTTATACTATATATTTTTATGCTATTTTCTTGTATTGCAGAAAATAATGAAAATATTTACTAGCATTGCTTTGTCTTTTATTAATATTTTGGTTCTGAGTAGCTTTTTTGTATCTATGAATTGTCTCACAAATAAACACCAAGAATATTTTTCAGTTTATTAGAAATAATGAATGAGTTACAGGAGCTATAATTAAACAATTAGACACCAGGACTGTTATCTCTGCTGAATACCTCTGACATAGACACAACAATAAATGATTAGTGTATCATCGCTGAGCTGAAGTTTCTGACATCCATCTTATTTTCTGTCTCTTTCTCACTCTCTCCCTCAGAAACCTGTCCAAGAATCCCATGTTGTCCACATTATCCTGGCAGATCTTTGAACCTGTGCAGCTCTTTGAACTGTAAGTCAACCTTCCATTGTCCATTAATCAGCAGAGTTAAGGAGATTAATCTGAGGTTTTCTTCAGGACTGGATTTTCATCAACATAATAAACCAGTGGTTACAGATACGAGTTTGTCTGAGTTTTGAAGCCACTGTCTATTTGTGTGACACATCAAGTTGCATTCTCATCACAACTTATCTTAAAGTTCTTTGTAGAAAAGTGAATAATCAAGGCTAACTAGTTGTAGGAAACATGACACACACACACACACACACACACGCACACACACACACACACACAACCAAGAAGATATCGATCTATCTGTTTGCTATATGAACTGATCCTTACTGCCAGGCCTTGTTCACAGAAACCTATTGACTTGAATACATTATTACATACATTTGCCTACATATACAGTACTCTTTTTGGGGGGGTTCAAATAGCCAAAATTACATATTGGCTCCTTTCAATGCGATGTGTAATGTAGCCCAAAATATCCACCTGTATTAGGGACAAAAAAAAACGGACGGTTTGTGTCCTGCAAATGTAATATCAGATTTTTTCCGAATACTTTAGCAGGAGGAAGAGTGAATAAGTGGTTGCTGTGGCAACAGACAATTTACCAAGAGCAATGTAATTCTCTCTTTGCTACAATACACATTGTAGAACAGATGGAGGATTATAGTTGATTAATGATGCAACACAGAAAAACATGTTCCGAATTAAATGAGTGATCTATTATCTTAGAAAAAGTTAAAACATGAATTAGGGTGAATTTGGGGTTTGTGGGACACCTAAACTCCAGTCTGTGTTTTCCCTTGTTCTAACAAAATTCTGTCAACAGGACTTTTACTACTTTTAGTTGTTCCACTTTATCAAATATGATTGATAATGTGGGACACCATGCTTTGGGTAATCTGCGACAGTCACTCACATTCTCTAAATAGGGAAATATGCATTTAAAGACTTCCTGAAGTAAAACTAAAAAGATAAACAAAAGAGATATAGCATATGGTCTACAGTTGTCAGACAGGAGTTAATGGTAAATACAGTCCATCCCTGCCTGTTTGAACTGATTGTCTGGTTAGCTCACTAGCACATAATCAGTTCGCGCTCTTGGACTGAGATGTTCCAAAATAACAGTGTCTGTCCTGTGGTCTGCAGCCATTGGTTTCACCAAACATGTAGAGAAAACAATGGGATGATCAATGATGATGGTCTCTCACCTTCTGTTTGTTCCCTGAGTAGCCCCAATAGACTTTTTTTTTAAGAAGATCCATTTTCTTAGTAATTTTCTTAGTAGTTTTTTCATAATGCTTTAAAAAATTTGGTAATATTGATCCAGGTGATGTAGTTGTTTTTTTTGGGCCCATTAAAAGTGTCCCAGATTACAAAGTGACCTGTCCCAGATTATCAAATTCAGGCTTAATTTTCTCTTTTGGCACAAAGAACACTTAAAGCTGTGCCATGTGTCCTCTGAGTATGCTATCTCCATTGTTTCTTATGGTATGGTTAGAAAACAGGATTACACAAAGCTATAATATGTTGATCTAACATGATAAATCATAGAAGTAAAATTGCAAAAAATGTCCCAGATTACCAGATTTCACCCACAGACTAATTCCACAAACATCTTTCTATATTTATGTGGAATGCATATCTCGCGAACCGTTCATCTAATTGACTTCACACTTGTCATTTGTAATGTAAATTGTCCAAGAAAGTGCAGTCCTGGAAGAACAACAACTCATCACTGGCCAAGAAAGGTCAGCAGCGCCTCTACTTCCTCCGTAAACTGAAGAGAGCAAGAATTGAGAGCCGCCAACCGCAGGAGCCTTCAGTGCACCGTGAATGCAGCTGAGAGGATCACCAGTGCCTCACTCCCCTCCCTCCAGGACATCTACAACACCTTCCTAGTCCACAAAGCCACAAGCATTGTGAGCGACCCAACCCCCTTTTCAGTTTTCTTCCATCTGCAAAATGATTCTGGAGCCTCCGTGCTGGTTCCAACAGACTGCAAAACAGCTTCATCCACCAGGCTGTCAGGATGCTGAACTCTCGCCCCCAAGGACTTTATCATTCCTCCACCCCCCCCCCCCCACAACCACCATCAACTGATCTCTAACCCCTCCATCTCTAGAAGCAAAGACTGCACCCCCCACCAGGAACCTGCACCCAGCTACCCCTGTAGACTGCTGTCTACATATATGTTTACACTGGGGATCAGAGAGCAATGGCATTTCAATCCTGTCTATGTCCTGTACATATTGCAGAATTGACAATAAAGTTGACTTTGACTTGATAGCAAGCTATAGAAACTGGCTACTTCCAGACTGTAGTAAAGGTAGTAGTTAATCAATTTCAACTTAATTTCAATTAACCCAATAAAAGATGGATTATTTGCAGAGTGAACCATTCTAGCAGAATGAATAGAATAATTTTTTCACATAAAAATGCCGCGTTGGGTCACAGTGTTAAGCCCAGTTCATGCTTCTGCATCGAACCTACGCCGCAGCTCCAGCATAGCCTATGCATAGAACTGAACCCATCACCGTACCCTGATGTGCACCTCCCCAAAAATGTAATAATGCATTGAGGCGACGCACACCGCAAGAGCTGTGATCCGCTTGGTAGCATCGCATTTCCGGCAGACAGTATTTCTGGATTCTCCTGCTTCATCTCACTCGTTTTAACGGTCGTACAGACCATGACCTGGACCTGTTAAACTCATCGCCATTATTTAATCTAGCAAGAATTTCTGGAATGAATTTTGTTAGCAATGATATGTTGTACTTAAAGGGATTTGACATGACAAACATGCCTTATTCTTGTGTAAAAGGTTTGATTGGTTTGGCATGTAGCTCATGAGATTTTGTTAATACTGTCAATGCTCTTCTTTTCTCTCCAGTCATTTAGAGGAGGTGGTGTTCACCTGCGGCTGTGAGATCCGCTGGCTGCAACTATGGCAACAGAGAGGGGAGGCAGGTCTAAGCAGCCAACAGTTATATTGTGCTGATGGCTACGGGAAGATAATGTTGCGTGATATGAACATTAGCAGTTGTGGTAAGTTTCAAGTAGGGCTGCACCTAACGATCATTTTTTTGGTTAATCGATTAATCTAACGATTATTTTTTTTACGATTAATCGATTAATCTAATGATACATTTTTGGATTAATCTAACGATACATTTTTGGATTACTCTAACGATTCATTTTTATTAATCAATTAATATATTTGTTGAAGTAGTCTAGTAGTTGTATCAATGTCTATATGAAGTCAAAAACTGACAAATAAAATAAAGTAAGTATAATTCAATAGTATGTCAACAATGTTTATTATACATTTTTACACTGAGCTGAAGTGTACTCTAATAATAAAATAAATATTATTTTCTCATTTCAACTCAAATCTAAAAATAAAGGGGTTTTGAAAAAGGCATCTTAAAATAAAATGCTTAAGTTTAGAAAAAATAAACAAAACGATGTAGTTTGAGTTTCCCCATTTCTTCTTTTTTCTTAATATATAACTACATTTCACATATAAACAATCTCAACTAACATAACAACTACACAGCTTTAACTTTCCTCTTTGTTCCCACTTTCTCTGGTTAAGTGAAGTGAACTCTACTGTGTGCTGCCCGGATTCACTACCATAAATGCAGAAAAAAGTGCGCAGGATAAAATAGACACGGTCCGTCAAAATCTAATACAAGCGTCTGGGTCTGTATAGAGCGCCTTCTGGGTCTGGTCCGGACCGCGGTCCTACTATTGGTAAACAATATTTAGATCATCGGGGGGCATTTAAATAACTTAAAACACAAGCCATAATCAGGGGAAATCCCTGCCAGATATAGAAGACACTGACTCTGATTTTTAACAAAATGATTCTTAACTGCATGATTTGGAAGTAAATCAGTCTCATCAGATTTTGACATTTTAAAGCCTTTGAATTCCTAGTTCCAAGTATAAGCAATAGATGGTCTCACATCGAACCAAACCTCTGGCCAATTAAGTCATGTTCCAGTGGTCATGTGACACCTGAGACGGGTAAGACGAGAGAGAGATTCACCCATAGACTGTATTTATAATTCAGCTTTATTTACATCGTGTTCACTCAGTTCTCTGACATTTACTATGTTTCTGTCGTTATCAGTCACTGGAGAAGGTTTTTACACCGACATCTTTATTAGGGCCCGAGCACAGTGTGAGGACCTTATTGATTTAGCTTTGTGTTCATCGGGTTTAAGGACTGTTCTCCAGTAACAACAGACACAGAGGAGCTGATATCCGGTTTGTTCAGTGAGTAAACTCTTGTTTTATTAAAGTTTTATAGTTTTTAACTTCACATATGTTCTCTATTCTCCACGAAAGTTACTGTGTGTTTCTAGGTGTTCTGACCGGAGAAGAGGAAACTGTTAGCATGCTAGTTACTGTCCCAGTGAGTGTGAAGTATGATGCTTACCAAGCTAGCTAGTTAGCTGATAGCTTTGTAATGCTGGGCCTATCAGTTCCCTCAGGGCTGCTACCCTGAGTTTACCAGGTGTTAAAGTTAAGCTCAATAAAGATGTAAATTTAAAAGGTCCATGAGGACGTGTTGATAGTTCAGTTTAACATGATGTTTAGGTAACTTCTTACATGTGGTTAAACAGTAGCATTAGCTTTCTGTGTTCTGTTGGAATTACATGCTGTGTGTCTACAGTTAATCAGGTAAAAAGTTGTGTGTAAATCTATGTGGTTATTTATTGAAGCTGTCAGATTATACTGACTGTGTAGGAAAAACAGACAGTAAGTTAACTACATTACATTCAGTTTTATGATTTCTCCTGGGCTGTGGATGTTGGATTTCTTGGCGCCAGTGTCTTTATTTCTACTTTAATGTGATTATGTAATTCTGATGTGATAATGTCTGATTGTTACTAACATTCATTAATTATTTTACTATTTCTCTCTGATGATGTGCTTTTGTATGCTTTAAATCATCCATGAATCTACCAGAGGCTGAAGGACCGAAGCTTAAGTTTTTGATGATGACATGAAACAACTGGACTTCATCCAACGATCAGATGACTGGAAAGAAGACCTCATGTATGGAGCAGAATATTTGATGCCATTCTTCAGGATGTTGAGGAGAGAGACTGGATATCAACATCCTTAATTCTTTAATGAGATATGATGATGTCAATAAACCTCCTTCAGTTTCCTCTGAGATAACAGACCAACAGAACTTTGAGTTTGATTCTCTATATTCTCAGATTCAGTTTCTTACCTTTTACTTAATTTCTGCTGTTTTTAGAGGTGGTAGTAACATTTTAAAAATATAACTTGCAAATTATTCATCCAGAAGTAGTACTTCAGCAGTCACAACCTTCAAATGTAAGTGTTTACCAATGTGACATGAAGAGTCCTCAATTGTTAACAGCTGCAACTGTACAACCTGAAGTTCACCTGGATTAATTGTGACTTCTATAACAAATGTTTACTGCTGTTTAGTCTTTAAAAATATGTATTAGATATACGTGATTAAGTGTTTACTCAACCTCTGATATTTATGATTAAACCGTACCGAGTACATTTTCCATTGACTACAGATGACTTGCCTGGTCTTTGCACATTTACCCCTTTCTTCATAATAAATCAAACAGACACTGGTGAATTAATGTTTTCAGGCATAAAATGTTGTCAAAAGACACATAAGCAATAACTCGTATCCTAACTATCAATGATTGATTTTATTAAAACCAGAATGTAGAAGGCCTGTAATTAATTTCAAATTCCAATAACACGTTCATCAAAGTGTTCTTGTATTATTATAATATTGTGCATGTTTCTGCTGTGACTTTTTACCAGATATGCTCCTAAGAACCATGAGTACTGAAACAGTTTCATAGATAACTTTATTGCACGTTAAACTATACATTCATTTATAATCCAACAATAAATGTAATATAGTTATGGATCAAGGTAAACATGATCTTCAATGTAAGAAGATTAATCTCTAGTGCTTAATATTTAGTAAGTATAATTTAAAGTAGAAAAGTTAGAATTGAGAAAGTTGTAAAGTAGTATTTCATATAAATCTTACAGCACTTGATGCAGTCGTCTGTTTACTGTAAGAGTAAAGTCCAAAGACTGGAGGAACACAAGCTGCTCTTACATTTAAAATGTTTAACAGTGTTTAGTTAGACTAATGATGTTGATGGAGAAAAATACAAAAGTCCAGAAGCCATTATTCATCAAAGTTCATGTAGCAGCTCCCATGTGTCTCTTTGTGTTCTGCAGATTAAAACAGTGTTAGAAAATACTTTAACTATTTAACATTAGCTCACACACTCACTTCAGCTACAACTCTGAAATATGTGGATATGTGCACCACTGGATTTTTAAACATGAACATACATCAGATGATGGAAGCTAACTGTGTTAGCAGCTAGTTCTCAGTGCAGTCGGGAGCACAGTGTAAGGGGGCCCACTCCTCAAATTGAGAGGTCAGAGGTCAGACCCAGCTCCTCCTTTTTGTGAAACAATCGATTGCTTATCCTTGGTATCCCTGATGTTTAATCTGAATTTTAACATTCGAATTTTGGCATCTGAATTTAACACTTGAATTTGAGCAACTTGAATATGTACTAATATATACATTTTTGATTCTGAATTTAAGAACATTGAAAAAGGAGCAAATCAAACAAACACTAAGTTACTTCATGTACTGATCAGGTGCTGATAAGTAGTATTGAGTTTATTAGTTAAAGTAAGAGCAGAGTGGAGGAGGACACAGAAACTCCAGCTCGGTACAAACCAACTGCAGCTTCTGCTCTGATCACTGAGCAGCTGTGACTCAACAAAGTCACTGACCGGCTGCTTTACGGTAACGAGCTCTGATCTCACTGCATGTCTCAGACTGAGGGAGTGAGTGGGGGCGGGGCCCCAGGGCCTGTGTGTATGTGTATGTGTAAATGTCATCTTTTGAAAAACATCATTTTGAAATAAGTAATTGTATTTATTTATTTATTTATTTAAGTAAATGGATTCAGTTATATATTTATATTGTGCTATATTTATATATTTATTGCCATATATTTTTTATTTCAGGGTTTATCTCATAGCCATATTTAGATGGAGTTACATTATCTGTCATGTGCCTTCTCTCTCAGATTTGCCAGATATCAGTGTCAGCCACAGCAACCTCACAGTTATCGAGGGTGATCATGTAACTGCAACCTGCAATGGCTCTGGATCCCCATTACCTGAGGTGGACTGGCCTGTGAATGGCTTACACTCCATAAATGCACAAGAGGTAGGGAGCACACACACACGCTCGTGCATATGCGCGCACACACACATATATACACACACACACACACACACACACACTCAAATAAACAACAACTAGATTAGGGAGTGTTGCATTTTGCAAGTTATGCTGGCAGTTGCCTCATAAATAATCGATGTGAATCTGTTGGCATCAATCATTGATATGAGTTGCAGCAGAAATAGACCATTGTACAGCAGCTGAATTTCCCTCAGAGTGGAAGTGTTGGTCTTAATTGATGAATTAGCTGTAGTTAGTTAGACAAGATCATGGAGAGCAAAATGGCAGTTTTGTCTAAACGTATAGTACATATATTGTGTGATTTAGAATTGGCTATTGAAATTAGTACAGCATGAAGACATAGATTTTAATGAATTCCACTTATTAAACTCTCTTCTTTTCAGTGCTAGTCTCTACCATAGACGGTATATTATTGTCATGTGCACACCAATTACATTTAGCAGTCGCTGGCAATGAAATGCTTGGGTAACAGGCTCTATTCTTGCAATGCTCAAAATATTACACAAGCAAAAAATTAAAATATATATAGAATAGAATATAAAAAAAATAAATATATAAAAAAATATACACCTAAAAAAAGTAGTGCAAATATGGTAAGGCTTATATGGTAAGGTGCAGAGTTTAGAGGAATTATGGCAGATTGGAGGAGTTTGAAAATCTAATGGCCTGGGGGATGAAACTGTCTCTGAGCCTGGTGGTGTGGGCCCGGATGCTGCGGTACCGTCGGCCAGACGGCAGCAGGCACAACAGTTTATGGCTGGGGGGATAGGGGTCTTTAATGATCCGGTTGGCCTTCTTCCTACACCGCTGGGAGTAGAGGTCCACCATGGATGGCAGCTCCGTCCTGGTGATGTGCTGAGCAGACTTCACCACCCTCTATAAAGCCTTACGGTTGAGGGCGGTGCATCGGCCATACCAGGCGGTGATGCAGCCAGTCAGATACTCTCTACGGTGCACTTGTAAAAGTAGAGAATCCTGGAATCCATGTTGAGCCTCTGCAGCCTGCAGAGAAAGAAGAGCCTCTGTCTGGCCGTCTTCCTGATGGAGTCTGTGTGGTGAGTCCAGGTCAGGTCATCACTGATTCGAACACTGAGGAACCTGAAGCTGCTGACTCTCTCCACCGTAGTCCCGTTGATGGAGAGGGGGGCGTGTTCTACTCCTTGTCTCTTCCTGTAGTCCACGATCAGCTCCTTCGTTTTGCCGATGTTGAGATAGAGGTTGTTGTCCTGGCACCAAGATGTCAGGGCTCTGACCTCCTCTCTGTAGGCCTTCTCATCGTCGCCGGTGATCAGGCCTATGACGGTTGTGTCATCAGCAAACTTAATGATGGTGTTGGAGCTGTGGGTGGCCACGCAGTCATGCGTGAACAGGGAGTACAGGAGAGGACTGAGCACACAGCCCTGGGGGGCACCGGTGTTGAGAGTCAGGGTGGAGGATGTGGTGCTGCCTATCCGCACAGCCTGGGGTCTGCCCGTCAGGAAGTTCAGGATCCAATCACAGAGGGCGATGTTGAGCCCAAGGTCTCTGAGCTTGGTGACGAACTTCAGGGGCACGATGGTATTGAACGTTGAACTGTAGTCAATGAACAGCATTCTCACATATGTTTCCCTCTGGTCCAGGTGGGAGAAGGCAGTGTGTAGGGTGAGGGAGATGGCATCTGCAGTCGACCTATTTGGCCTGTAGGCAAACTGAAGTGGGTCCAGTGAGTCAGGGAGGGAGGAGGTGATGAATGGTTTGACTAGCCGCTCAAAACACTTCATGATGGTGGAGGTGAGTGCTACTGGGCGGTAGTCATTCAGGCAGAGGGTTTTTGTTTTCTTGGGAACAGGGACAATGATGGTCTCCTTGAAACATGTGGGGACTACAGACTGGAGCAGTGACAGGTTGAAAATGTCTGTGAACACATCTGCCAGCTGATCTGCACACACCTTGAGAGCTCTACCAGGGATGCCATCAGGTCCAGGTGCCTTGCGTGTGTTAATCCGCTGAAGTGATCTCCACACATCTGCCCTGGATATTACAGGGGGGCAGCGGTCCTCCTGGGCCTCTTGTATCTCCACAGCCGGGAAGATGCCCTCAAAGCCAGCATAAAAGGTGTTCAGTTCATCTGGCACTGCTAGTAGCACACCGGAGCGCATAACTGGACTTCCTGTACTCCGCCAGATCACCTAAATTGTAGGTCCATGCTTTAAGTTTGGCATGGACGTCACCATTAATCTAGGGCTTCTGGTTTGGGAATGTTCGTACAGTAATCCTCGGTACGACATCATCGATGCATTTGCTGATGTAGCAGATGGCCGCTTCTGTGTATGTGTTGATGTTGTTGTCCTGGAACACACACCACTCCGTAATGCTGAAGCAGTCCCGTAGAGCCGAGTCTGATTGGTCGGCCCACTGCTGAATGGTCCGAGTCACCGGTCCGTCACGTTTGAGTTTCTGCCAATAGGAAGGCAGCATCAGAATTGAGACATGATCTGATTTGCCGAATGGGGGGCGAGGGATGGCCTTATATGCATCCCGGAAGGGAGTGTAAACATGGTTGAGTGTGTTATAACTACGCGTAGGACGGCTGATCTGTTGATGGTATGTGGCAGGACTTTCCTCAGCTTGGCGTTCTTAAAATCTCCGGCCACAATAAACACAGCAGAATAAAGCAGAATAATTAACAAAAAAACAGAAAAAAGAGCAAAGCTTTGGGGGAGCTTGACACACAGCAGCCGTCCTCAGCACAATCCTACAATTATTACGAGTTATGAAGATTTAAGAGGTGTTTCTACTTCCTCCTATTATGCAAAAATTAAGTAAAAATATCCTGGATATGAACACTGCCATCTTGTACATTTGGATGCAGAGATTGAGCAGGAGTTATTAAAACCCTAACCCTGGAACCTGTACTTACATTGAACAAACACTGTTCACACACAACCACAGTCTCTGGTCTCCATGATCAAATCATGGAGTGTGGAATGCCAAGGTCATGTAAAGGGATAATGCCACACACCCTACCTTAAAGTTACAATATGACATATCTGGAAAGCAAGCCAGAGCTTGAATGAGATTCTAAAGCATGATTGCAAAATGAACTAAGAAAACTTCTCGAAAGAAGTAAAATGTACTACAGTTTAAGGCTTAATAGTAAGCAGTGCACCAACTGGATTACTGCTTAACTCCTTTTTATTCCATACTCAAGGGGCTTTTAATCAGCATAAAAACATTGTCTTATCACACAAACAAATCCTATGACTATGAATGGAAAGTGGCTTGGAAAAAGTTTTGGTTAATTATTTTGAAGAATTTGAGGAAAGGCTAAATGTGGGGGTAATATCAAATAAATGCAAGGTTTAAATGAACCAATGCTGTGTGAATGCAGCAAAGTTAATTAACCATTAATGGATGATATTATCATAGTATATTTATGGTACTATTATTAATTTTATTATTCTGTCCAATTCTCCCTCCAGGCTACAGTCTTCGACAACAACACCATTCATTCCATCAACATAACTTTGGTCAATGTAAGCAGAGACGACAACAACTTCCTGCTAACTTGCACTGCCACCAACATAGTGGGCATGACCAATGCTTCTGTCCAACTAACAGTTCACTGTAAGTACACAGACACATACAAACACACACATTCACATTCAGCATTCCCGTTGGCTGGCTCTTAAATGCTCCATTTAATGGCAACTCATTTACTAGTGTTTTCATAGTGCAAAACAGGCCATCCATTATCATTACAGCCATGCACATGTGTGTATGTGTGTGTGTGTGCGTGCATGTCTGCTAGTTTATGGTGTGTTTGTATTCATGTGACCACTTAAAGGGTTTTGCATAAATATGTTGTCTTATGTGAAGGCCTCATAAATTGTCCCTTCACATGGTGATTACAAATGCCACAACAGCATTGCAACTACAGTTCATTATAAAGAAAAAGTTTCAGCTGTTAAATCCACAGTTGATGGTCGTTAAATAGATAGACTGAAAACTTGAATGTTTTTTTTTTTAATAATAAACTAAATTGTATGACTGTGCTTTCATGGTTTTAATAACAAATGTATTACCAAATTTATAAAACATAGCTCTTAATGACACCAGTGTTTCAAACCTTCTTGGACCTTCCAGGGCCAATGCTTACGTCCTTACGAGTCAACTGTTTGTGAGGTCTCTATCTAATTAAATGCCACCAGTGGCCATTTGTGAGTGGGAATCCAGAACCCATTGGAAAGTTCATAATCAAATCTATGCTGAAACTAAACCCCTAAACCACCACATCCTCTTTTATATAGATATATCCCCCATCCTATCCTGCCCCTCCATGTCCTCACACACGACTGATTCAGACCTGGCTGTCTCACACACGCACTGTTTGCACCACTGGCTGAGACAGGTGCCTTTGCCAACGGTTCAAATGAATAGGAACGAGTGTGGTCTTGGCTGTTAGGAAACTGTTGAGGCCAAAAGCCATGATTTCATACAACATTTCTCACAACAGCAATAAATCCTCCACAGTATGATACACGAAATAACTATATCAAAATCACCAGATCAAGTTTAGAATAGTTGAAGGATTTGGAATTCTTGGCAGTATTTTGCACAAGTATGAACTTGTGCAAAATTATTAAACAGACAGCATGCATATTCAAGCAAAAACATTTACAAGTACCAACACACAAACAAACAAAAAATCCACTCACTATATATATCTATATATATCTATATAGCTATATATGTGTGTGTGCGTGCTGCTATGGCTACTTCAGAGACAAAAGGCCAGCATGGGATAGTCAGACCATGTGGCTGAGGTCAATTGTGTGTGTTAAGTTTGGGGAGATGCGTGTGTGAGGTCCTGGTGACAGGTAAAAGAGAGTATTAGTTGCATGAAAAGACAGACCCCTTGTCTGTGTGTAAAGCATAACATCAACTTCCAGTAACCTTACTAACAAAAATATCACAACAATACATGTTCCTCAGATGATATTTTGGAAATGACTTGTGGGAATGAGATAATAAGTCGTGGCCACAATTTATCAAGTCGGGGGGACAAGATAAATAACTTGTGGCCACGAGATATGAATCTATTCTTTACTAACAAGATCTGGCAAACTTATCTGAAGGAGCCTCTTAGACTAGAGACGAAATGTTGCACTTAATTGCATGATGTAGCCTTTATAATGGGCTTTATGACCCACGACTTAGTATCTCATTCCCACGCAATTTTTTTTCCAAAATGTTATCAGAGGGCCTCCATACAAACTCATAAAACAAAAGACTGATCAAAGTTAACAGTCCACATTGTTAGCCTAGCTTGATTGAAAGAGGGGAGGTTTTTTTAGCTGGCAATTCATTGGGGATGGGCCAGGCTAAGGAACACACCATCCTTGTTGTGCTAGATTCCACGATGGAACAAGTTGTAGGTTGGGGAAAGCTTCTTTCTGTTGTTCTTTTGTGAAAGGTGCTTGGGAGACTTTGTGTAGTGGCTTCTGGTGCTGAAGTACTTAGTCCTTCCAGGCTCTCATGTCACTAGCTTTTTGGAATGTTGTAGCAATCTGCTTCAGGCAGGCCTGCATGGAGGAGGACACTGGGTAGAGAGCATGAAGAAGAGATTTTCGCTTCTCCTGTTGGTGGCTGCAAGATGGGATATCTCACCCAGGTGTGAAAACCTGGGGACTGTAGGAGGCTGAATTCTGGTTGCTCTCCTTTGTCTTCAAGACAAAGGAGACATATGGTTAGGCTTTAGGTACAGATGTAAGGCCATTTTTTGGTTCAAAATATTAGGTCACAACAAATGCTTAATTAATTGCCGTGAAAATCAACTATATTTTTACTAATTGTCAACAAGATTTTTCATCTTTCAGTTTTCTCTACCCCATCTTTGTTTCTCATCTCTAAACCCATTGCTTCCTACTGAACAAATACATATTGAAAAACACTTCACAAATATACATTGTCGTTAGGTGATTTCCTAAAACAGCCTGTCAAAATGGGAGGAACTATTCAATTTTTTTGCGAATTATTTTCAGCTGCAGATTATTCCACATTTGTTGTCACATAGGGCAGCAGGTCGGTGTGTGTTGATGGCAATGAATTAACTTGTCACCCAATGCACAAGTGTGGCTCAGTGTGCAGGAAGTGTTCAGACATTTGTCTTTGTATACCATTGCTGGTTTTGGTCCATATGTGGACTTTTCTAAGAATAAGAAAATAAAGAACATTGCCAGTAATGTCTTTTTTTCATATGATTAATTTGCATGTTATTTACATTTTTCAAACCTGTCGATGCAAGCTTCCACATTAGCGACGGAATTTCATGGTGAATGCAGGTTTTATTTTTTCGAAGCATGATCAATTTTGCCAAAGTTTCACTTCAGACATGAGCCTTTTTCAGACATGTTCTACGTAGGAACTCCAGATAATTGTGTCTAGACTTTCTCCACAGTTTGCCTTTCACACAACACAGCGGGAGATTCTCTGCACGAACATGTCACAATAGCAACAAATCCTCCACAGGATTCAGGCGAGGTGTAGAGCAGTGGGCAGAGGCAGGATGCAAAATATTTATTCTGCTGCGGGGATCACGATTTTGTTTACTGCACCTGGACATCTCTATACAGTCTGTTGATTACAGTTGTCTATTTATTTATTTGTCTTTAGCAATTGCTTACTGTTATTTGTGTCTACAAAAGATATAATATAGCTGTTTTGAAGCTAGGATGAAGCAAGAGGCAACCCAACTTCTGTCAAAGGAAATGAATTAACCAAATGCGTATAACTGGGAATGTCTAGAAACAAATGGGACCTGTGTCAGATTGAATACTATGATCTTGGTTGAAACTCTTGAAGAATTTCTTTAAACTTGCAGACAGACATCCTGAAATACTTCCTGAAACGCTTGCTTGGTTAAGCAAGGACCATGTCTCTCCTAAGTTTTGTGACTGAAATGATGTACAGGAACTTCAGCTGCTTCCCTAGATTGACCAGCAGCTGCCAATCCCTCGCCCACTCTTGGTCTTTAGGTGTGGCTGGGGCTTCAACTCTGCTCCCACGAAGGTGATGGCACACTGAGTTGGGTGCTGCTACTTGCTTTTACCAACTTGTCCATGCAACCTTGCCACTTCTTCCCTGTTCTAACCTCAATGCCTGCTGATTGGACTATGATGTCTGCAGAATCTTGATAGAGCAGGAATTATTCTGGCTGAAGTGACCTTGAACTCCTCTACCACACTGCTAAAGGGAAGCTGGAGCTTGGGGTTCTGCCCATACAAGCTGATGTTGCTAAGCTTCATGCCAGTCCCAACCACCTGCGCAGGAACTGGCTGATCTTTCTTTCAAAGCCCTCCAAGACGGTAATCAGGACTTCGTAGATTAGCAGTGGGCATAGTAGTTGAGGCAGGATTCTGTGTGGAATATCCAGGCCTTAAATTTACCAGGGAGCCCTAATTTGTCCTCAGTGGGGAGCCACATTAGGAGCTCTGCACTGGTGTCTGGCCATGCTGATGTGTCCCTAAGATCACTGGTGAAGACCTTGCCCAGGCTCAAATCTGGGTCATTAGTCATGTCAAGTCAATATTGTTATTTTCTTTAAAATGGAGACTGTCTCAAGGTACATATTATCCCTAAGCTAAAGCAGACATCCTAATCTGATACAGTACAATACAATCTTAATGTAAATGGTGAATGGTCTGTATTTATGTAGCGTTTTTCTAGTCTTGATGACCACTCAAAGTGCTTTACAGTACAGTTTTGCCATCCACCCATTCACACAAACATTAATACAGTGCATCTATGTGTAGCAGTATCTCTATCATACATCAAACATACACTGCCAGCCCAGCCATCAGGGGCAATTTTGGTTTCAGTATCTTGCCCAAGGACGCTTCGGCACGCAAAATGAACCACCGACCTTCCGGTGAGTGGATGACCTGCTCCACCTCCTAAGCCACAGCCTGACACCCATCAAAACATCTAGAGGTCATAAATTGCCTGACAGTTCCCTTCTTTGTTTAGTCCATTTGAACACCATCATTGTGTCATAGTAGCTGTGTCTCTCATGCTTAGAGCAATGCTTTGAGGCACAATTGGAAGCATTTTCCTTGTTAAGATTTGTGTATGCATGCATGTGTGCTTATATGTCTGTGTTTGTGCACTGACAAATCTCTCACACTGTCATACTCATCCGGAGCATAATCGCCACCTGAGCCTCCATTCTTGGGCATCTTTGGAACGTTACTCTCATACAGGAGGGTGACAGGTGGCCAGTGCCCTGAAAAACGTGGCTGTGTAGAGGCCAGCAAAGAAGAGGAACAATGCTGCACAGATGGATCTCTGCAGCACCTGGATGCATATATTCTGACTTTCTCTCGACCTTCAGCAGCAATTGGTATGGATCTCCACCTAGAAGAGAAAGATTCTTGATTTAGAGATTGCACAAACATATTATCCTGGTCTCCTGTCTGCAACCTGCTTGTTATATGTTCTCACTATGTTGGTGAGAGCTAGAAAGACGCATATACCCCTTTCTCCATAACAGGATAGCTCTGTGAGATGTTAGAGGTGGTCTTGCACCTGTGGATAAAGGTTTCCCTATCAAGACTTCATGCAGGCTTAAAATCAGCTGTTTGGGTAGGTGTAAATCTGTTGGAATAAAATGCTAATGGAGAGGTTTCTGGCAATTGTATGTATGTGTTGTGCAATAGTAGGTAGACTGGATGTTGGCTAATTTTCAATAATCATAAAATATGATTATTAAAATAAATAAAATTATTTAATTAAAATAATAAAATAATTAATTAAAGATGATAGAGTTATCAATTAAGAATAATGAAATAATTAATGAAAAACAATAAAATTATCAATTAAGAATAATAAAAGTTATAATTATAATTCATCAAAGACGGGGCACCACCCTATTATCAGGGACCAACAATCAGTCAATAAAGATCAGTCTCATAATCTGAAAAGTTCAATTAGAAATCTCAATATTTCCTATTAATGATTATATAATGAACAGTGAAGGTTTTAAGTTCGAGCACAGGCAGTCATAATCCAGCTGTATTCACATATATATATGCACAAAGAATCACAAAAATACCGGTACTTTAAATATAAAAGGGGATTTATTTAAGATAATGACATCACTGTAACTCAATGACTATTATCACAGCAAACCCACTATATCAAAGATAAAACACCACAAGCATCTATTACAATCGTAACACATATGTAATGCCTCCAATGTGTCTACCCGGAGGCGAGTATGTGTGTGTGTGTGCGTGTGTGTCTGTGTGTGTGTGGGTGGGTGTGTGTGTGTATATGTACGGGGAAGATGGAGACAAGATGGCGTCTAAAGCCGTGGTGTCGGGTTACGAAATCCAAAATGGCGTACAAGTTACACGTGGTGTCGGGTTACGAAATCCAAAATGGCGTACAAATTACACGTGGTGTCGGGTTACAAAATGGCGGTGCACCATGTGGTTTGACCACAAGGGAATGGTGGACAAAGGTTACTTGATCTATCTCGTGGTTCAAAGCGCCGAATGGCGTCGAGATGCGATCGCACTATCTAGATTCTAGAATGTATATAAGACGTGAAGTGCGGGGATGCAGTTCGGACGTGCGTGCAGGCGGATTTAGGAGAGAAGAGAGAGAGGAAGGAAAAGTTATACACTAATTTATCAGAGGAGATCTCAAACACCGCCAGAGACAGCTTTGCGGGGACTCTACCACTCGGTACCCAAGCGAACGAACTAAGATCCGTCCCGCTGTGTACCGATCTTTTAATAGGTTAGAATCTCCGTAAAGTCGGTCTGACGGTAACACAACGCGGTGACGTAGCCGGAAATGCCGAATACGTCACGACGCGCGGGCACAATGTGGATAAAAGTAGACACAGCGGTCTCACACAAATGTACGCTCAAATAGTAACACACTAATAATTAAACTAGTCTCTGCCCAGACATAAGCCTCTTACTTGTCGATGTTCCGCGGTTGGTTCGTGCGCGAGCGGCGCATTCCGGGAAGACGAGTGGATTTGGTTCGTGGCCGTCGGAAACAGTGATCAGCTGCTTCGTGTGATGGCAGCGGGGCAAAGCTGCGGCCGGAAAGTGGAGAGAAATCGGTCTCGTTCTCCGTGGCGAAAAGTCTCAATGCCTTGGCGAATATATTCTTGCTCTTCTGCAGGGATGAATAGCGGCGGAGCAGCTATGATTTGTGGGAGCGGAGGAAAAGTCTGTGGATAACTCGGCCGGCGAGTATTCGACTTTTGCTGCGGTCCTTTCAGAGTAAAGTTCAAGTGAAAAATTAAAAGAGGTTGAATGAACTTTAAAGGAGAAAAAAATATAAAAACTACAAACGTTTGTGGTTGCCCCCTTAAGTGTCTGGATCATCTGGAGGGAACCTGGAGAGGTTCTGGTCCTATCTTCAATGCACGGGGAATGAGCACTGATTTGGGGGAGCTCTCGGTATTTATTACCTGCGAAGTGTCCGGCCTCCCTCCTGGAGAGGGCCGGGGGTCTTGTTGGCTCTCGGCCAATAGAAGGCCCAAGTTGACCTCAGGCCCCGGTCAAGACAACATGGCTGCTCTGTCAAAACCCTGGAGGTTTGTCTCCTGGCAGAGAGCAAAACTCTAGACAGGCTTTGAAAAGCACACGCGGGCCTCGTTTACGATCCTTTGTCTAAGCTCGATCCCCAACATATGCAACTTCCAATTAATGCTGGTGCTGGGTGATTTGATGAAAGGGGGTCCCCTTATCACTGGTTATTCCATGTGGAAGTCCAAATATGAGAATTACTTCTTTTAACAGACATTTAATCACAGTAGCTGCATCCTTTCTACTTGTTTTCTCTCTTCATTTCAACCCATTTTGAGAACATATTAACAATGACAAGGAGATACTTGTATCTCTGACTTGAAAGCATATGTACAAAGTATATTTACAAAAGGTCCTAATTGGGGCAGTAGATGGTCATGTTACTGACTGATTACCCCTGTTTTTCGTAGGCACACTATGCATCTGCCTACCAAGGATTGGGTTAAAGCAGCAATGCCTGGGGATTACCATTGGTTTTGGGTCATGTGATTCCATCCCGACTTTTACTACATGTATGCAAGCATGAGCCACTTGGGCCAACACATAGAGAAGGTATTTAAATTTCCATCAGAAAATAGTGTTTAATGCAGCTAGTTTAGCAGAGAGCTAAACATGTGCTGCACATTTTAAAACTGCTAGTTCTAGCAAACAGATATATGGAATAACTGCATGTTGGTTCGGTTTGCCTGAGGATGTCATAAAACCTCTGACACCAAAGCCTGTCTTGAAATCAGTATAGATAATAGCGGACTGACATGCTAATTTGCAGGCACAATTAAGTACATAAAACTCCACTTGTTAGGCTGAGGTGGCATATGAGAAAAGCCTGCAAATTTACTCCGTGTCCGAGGGTCTCATCGCTAAACCAGCAAAATTACATCAGTTTGGAGTATTACATTTATATTATTAGTATTATTAACTTGTGCTGCTATCATAAATAATGATCACTATCACTATCACCCCCATTCCCCTCTCTCGTTTCTCTCCACTCTTTTTGAATGTCCCAGTCATGTATTTAATGGGTTCAGGGGCAGAGTTCAAAGAAGCAGCACTGAGGACAGAGTCCATTTCACTGTAGCCATGTGTTTACAGTAGTTTGCCATGCAGAACTTTTGGTTTTAGGTCCTTCAAATTCTTATTACCTTGTAGATTTGAGCCATTTTACTCACTTGTTGAGATGTAGAAAGAAAAAATGCTGAACTTACAATTAAAAAGCGAGGGACGGAAAACAAAAGATAACATAAAGAAAGTAGATAGTGATCTAGTGATGAGTCTTTTGTCTTTAATTGATTGAATTTCAAGCTGATTGATCCTTTGGTACAAAAGGTAGCAGCAGAGCTGCCTCAGGAAGACAGTCACGGACAGACACACAAGGTCTGAGACGGACACACGGAGAGACAGAGACACTGGGCTGCAAAGCTAGACACCAGCAGAAACTGCTGGCCACTTTATGCCTTTATGTTTGCTCATGTGTGCTGTGTGGAGAATAAAAGATGCTGAAAAGCAACAGTTGTGTCTCTGGCTCTGTGCGGGAGAGCCCCGTCTCATGGTCATTTGCCACATAAGCATTTTGCAAATAATGTCTTCTCACATTCTTATCTCTCCTTTCTCATCGCTTTTCTCTCTATTGGACATGAGCAGATGTTTTTTCTCTAGAGCTCCGTTAAGCAGTGGTTTGTCAATTCACTACATTCTCTGGCAATTCACAGCATCACTTCTTGGTGCATGGGTTCTGTGTACATTTGCAAAACAGAACTGATGTTCCAAAATACATGGCTCAACCAGTCTCCTTACAGCCCATCCCAGGACCATGTGTAAGGCAGCTGTTTTTCCTGCTTAATCTCAAGCTCAACCTATGTTTGTCTGAAATTCTCTCTCTGTGTGTGTGTGTGTGTGTGTGTGTGTGTGTGTGTGTTGAAATGACTAATACAAATGACCCCCCTCATCTCTCGCTCTGGCTCTGGCTCTCGCCCTCTCCCTCTCGCTCTCTCTCTTTGGTGCTGTATTGAATTTCATTGAGTCAACTGTGGTAAGAAAATGACACTGTTCCAGCACACAATAAATTGTGTTTGTAGACAGTTGTTAGTAAACAGAGAGAAACATAAGAACTGGAACACATGCTTACACACTGAAAATCAATTGCAACTGATTTTGATGAGACCAGCATATTAAAACGATAATTAAAGTTTTTCCCCTTGATATATCTGTATTTTATCTCTGGCTCTCTGTTGTACAGCAACAGTGCTTCAAGTGTAATGGCAGACAATTCAAGTTTTACTGTAGTACATGTACATGTGATAGTGTACAACAATAAAATAATTTACTATCTTCATGTGTCTTGTTTTCTGTT
Source organism: Hippoglossus hippoglossus (assembly GCF_009819705.1). Lineage (NCBI taxonomy): Eukaryota > Metazoa > Chordata > Actinopteri > Pleuronectiformes > Pleuronectidae > Hippoglossus > Hippoglossus hippoglossus. Next base: position 27,887,653 of record NC_047156.1, on the reverse strand, counting down.
GTTTTGTTTTTTTTGTTTTGTTTTTCAGTTCCTCCCTCCATTGTGAAGCTGAAGGAGCCAGAACGGCGCCATGATACTTGCATAGAGTTCACGGTTCGGGGTTCACCCCACCCAACCTTACGATGGTTCTACAGAGAAAAGGTGTGTTTGTTTCATACACACACATATCAGTGGAGGCTGCTGTATTTTCAGATTCATATATATTTTTTAACACGTTTGATTAAATTTATTTTATTTGTGTAGTGCTAAATCATAACATACTAATGGCTTTTGTGGCAACTGCGAGGACAAAAAGCCAGCAGGGGATGGTTAGACCTTGTGGCTGAGGTTAAATATATGTGTTAAGTTTGGGGGAGATGCGCGTGTGAGGTGATTGATTGCACCAGGTTAAAGAGAGTGGTTATTTGCATGCATAGACAGACCCTGAGTCTGTGGTAGAGCATATAACTGACATTAACTTTCAGTAACCTTAACACCAAAATATCCCAATAATACAACTCAGACAGATAAAACATCACATTATGTACATATACGTACATGGAATATGAAGTGTAAGTGTAGTATAAATTGGTAAAAGTAAAGTAAAAGATCCAAATCTATTTTACAAACAAATACATACTCAATTTACACGAGGAAGGGATGAGACCTTAAATCTTTCAATAAAAAAGTTTGGGAAAAAAGACTTGAAGATCTGAGAGTTTGATGGTGTATATAGATATGAGTGAGCTTTTTTCTCTCCACAGTCGGCAAAGCACTTGCTCATTGTGGGAACTGTTTATATATGATTTTTATGGTCTCAACCTCAATATGTAAAGTCTCTTGAGATAATGTATATTATGATTTGGCGCTATGCAAATTCAATTAAATTTAATTGAATGTGATCACACTCATCACACTTACTCAGAGATTCATGTTATGATGTCACTATTCATGTGTTGCTCTTCTGTAACTCCCACTCAGGAAATTTCCCACACTGAGTATGTGCGCACTGATATGGATATTTACCAGGACTATATAGAGGGCTGTCTAACCTTTAAAAACCCAACACACCACAACAATGGAAACTACACTTTGGAAGCCACCAATTACCTGGGGGTAGCCACCTTTACTGTGTATGGGCATTTCCTTGACAAGCCCTTTGAGGGTAAGTGTGCACACTAGTATCTAACAACGATGGCAACAGACATTTTATCAATCGTGATTACTTCAAATTAAATGATAAAAAAAAAAAGTGTCAGTCCTTGAGTTATCACAGTTCTTATCTTCTTTGTTCAGCTTATTGGCAGGTGGCAACCAACTTCTTCTTCTTTGCTGGTTTGTCAACTTTTTTTCATTTGGTTAAAAAATATAGTGTTAAACATTGCCTTAGATGACTCTTGGGGTTTCCACCCGCCAATAAACCGAACAAAGACGAAGAAGAAAAACCCCATTAGAAGTAAATCACATACAAAAACAACAATGAAAGGAAACACTATTAAAGAATAGCAGCATGGCTGTGATGTAGCTCACACAAGGAGACCCTTTATGCAGTACAGCAGGAAGTGAGCACGGTGAGGACAGCAAAAAGGAGCACTAAGGAGGACAACATTTTGACTTGGCTGATAGGACATACTAGACTCAATAATACCCTGCACTTAATAAACAGACATCCAACAGGATTATGTGATTACTGCAAAATAGAGGAGTTAATGGAAAATGTAATGCTTCACTGCAATAAGTATGTTAGAGATAGAGAAAAGTTACAGGGGGGAATTTCAAAGCATGGAGTGGAAGAATTGAGCCTGGAAATAGTATTTACCATTGGAATAGGGAGTATGCTCCATTATCTGAGGGAGACAGGATTGGACAAAATAATTGAACTACCTTTAAGGTAAAACTGATTCAAATTTCAACACAGGAGGTTGCCATCAAGTATGAACTGTGCAGTACAGGCTGAGCAAGGAAGAGGAGGCAGATACAGTAGATGACGATAATGCACCTTGACGTTGGTTGCCACCCGCCGAACTGAGAAGAAGAAGAACCCCATTAGAATCTTTCTTATCTAATTCTGTTTGAACGTTTGGCAATGAAGCATTTCACTGAGAAGAGAAGAAAAATGTGTTTTTGTGTCTCCTCACCACCTCATTTTCACCCAATTAGAAGTCACCAGCTTTCTCTACGAAACACATACTAGTGTTTGCAATGCAGCTCTAATCAACTGCTGGAACTTAAGATAATTGTGTGCATCCATTATCATAGTCACTTTTGTGCTGGCCCTAGGATAACATTTGGCCCAGCTTAGGCACTAATACAAAATTAAATTTACAGATACTACAAGTGTTGTGCAGGTAGTTCCGTTGGTCATGACTGGTCAAACAGACGTGACATCTTAGCATGAATGGGTACAACAAACAAAGTAAGTTATGTCTGGCAGAAATGCAAATGCATACCACAGACAAAAAGTTAAGGTGAAGTTTAAAAAATGTTGAATAAACCCAAAACCACAATCTTGCTTGGAAGCCTGAAAGCCATTGCGGGCATTAAACTTGTTTTAGACAATCAATAACACCATGTGTTATGAAAGTACTTTCCAAACTTACCAAACATCATACAAAAATGACAGGTCGATTCCACCATATACCTGAAATGTCCTGCTTTTAACAGATAACACAAGAAAAAGATTCCAAATTCAGGTTTGGGGAATTCTCAGAATACAAACTACTGTTGGGACAACAAGTCCTTGTGTCAGGTTTGGTTAGGCAAGTGGACCCAGGATGCAGAGTTTTAAACAAAAAGAGTATTTTTAATGGAAAATGTCCAACAGAGAAATAACAACAAACGCAGGAATCTCAAAAAAAGTCAAAACTGAAAAAACACAGCACACGGGGGAAAACACCAGAAGCTTACAAGAGACCAGAAGAAGCAGGGGACTCGAGCACAGGAGATGAAGCATAAAGACAGGACAGGAGATTATGACAGGCATTAAGACAACGAACCAACCAGGACAAGGGGAAGCACAGAGACTTATATACACACAGGGAAGGCAGGGGCAATTGAACACAGGTGGAACACATGAGGACTGGTGCAGACAATCACAAAGACAGGAAGTGAAGAAAACACACTAGGAACAGAGCCTACAAAATAAAACAGGAAACAGAACACAGGGAGTGGGAAAACATGCAACACCGAAACAACACATAAACACAAGGATATACAAGAAACGCGAGGTAATAATTAAACAGAAAAATAAACACTCAAAATACAAAACCATGACACCTTGTCCTGATTGGAGACATTTTTTTAAGTACCAACACATAATCTCAGATAAGATTTTTGCAGAGAAGTGTCTAAAGACAACACACAACCTTCACTGAATAATAACAATAATAATAATTATTATTATTATAAAAAAGTCTTACACATGCGCTCCCGTTAAAGCTTCTAGCCATTTTGTTTTTGTCATCCCTTTCTGCATGCTACAGTTTGTCTTACATTCTCTTTTCTGTATCTCTGCTGCTTTTCTTTTCACAGATCCAGATCCAGATTATGATTATGGTAAGTGTTTTTTCTGTCATATTTGTTAATAGAATGTTGTTGTTTTTTATTCTCAGGATTGTCAAGAAGGAGTTAACAATTTAACATGGCATTCTCTAAATTATGTTTAAGGCCCCAAACATTCATTTTATTTAATATTCTCATCATAGAACATGTAGACTACTGACATAGATTTTACCTGACTGTTGTGTAAGGCATTATTTAGTGTCAAATATTTAGTGGCAGGAAAGGAGGAAAACTGTCAGGTGAATGTAAATTCAGATGCCAGACAAAAACACATTATAATCCATGACTCAAACTATGTTTTGGATTCCAAAACACATGGGCTGGCCTTCAGGCTTGACTGATATGCAGTATATACCGTCAGACTTTGAATCTAAAGTTTGTGGACTATTTCAATATTATGGTTATTGGTTATTATAGAGCTTCTATATTGTAGTCTTGCCGTAACTGGAAGATGTGCCTGGTATTGAGTCTCCAAAGCCCTCTGCATATGGTGGATAATACATGAATAGGCCAAACTATTTTGATCTAAATGCTGAAAAGAAACATTTACTGGAGTGTATAGTTTTTAAAGTACTTGTACTTAACTTGAGTTTAATTCTATTTCAATCCTACTTTTTGTTATCTTTCCTCACAGTTCAGTTAATCATACACAATAAGTATTTCCAAGAAAATCAAACAAAAAAAGGCAAGAGGCAAGCAAATATCCAAAGTCTAATGATGCTAGCAAGGGTCGTACATGAAAAAAACAACATTAGGAAGGACTCTGGAATGCATGTATATGAAGGTAACAAGACAATTTAGAACAATGGAATATGCCAAGCCAGAACTTTTGGTGAAGTCATACGCAGCGGTCGAAAAGACAAAAATAATCTCCTTTCCTAACCGATATTTCTTGACGTTAATAGAAAATGACATGAGTTCGGGGAAAGATGTGAAGAAGAAGCCTCAACTTTATTTAAGAGGGACTGGGGAGGAAGAATCCTCGCTACTGGTAGCGAAAGGATCCACCAAGCACGTCAGCACTGCATCAGATGCATATTAGGCTCAGTGATCTGTTGAGCTATAGTCTTAACAAAAATAAATACTGTATGATCCTTATGTGGTGGAAATTCAATAAGTTGGGTGAGACCATGCTGTCTTTTTTGAGTTTTATTTAAACCTTTGCAAATGGCTCAACCATTCAGCAGTTGTCTTGGCAGAAAGACAAAGGAAGTACAGAAAGAACATTTCAGGTGGTATAGAGTGATGACACACAGCCAGCAAATGAGGTCAAGTTTTAGATCAGAAATCATTGTGGTTTCCATCTTTAGTGAACAGATATAGAACAAACAAAATGTCCATTACACCCTACACGATAGGATTTATTTAGTATTCAGTAATAACAGATAACAATTTAATGACTTTGATCATGAACACTGAACATTAATTCACTCTCTTATTTTATAGATGTGCTCCTTTACGCTCAACATCTATTGCACTTATGTCCCTAAGGGATCCCTCACTTGTGATTGTTCCTGTGGTTTCTGCCTTTTTTTCTCTGTTAAAGGCGGTTGTTTGGATAGTTTTTCCAAACTCTTGTCAAGGGTTAGGGACAGGATGTCAAACCTTGTAGAGTTGTCAAGCCCAATGAGACAAATTGGAATTTGTGAAGATGGGCTATACAAATTAAATAGATTGATTCATTGATTCATTCTTTCATTCATACCATCTGTATGTACTGTATGTTTTTCTACAAGTGACCCCGACTGCAGAGACACATAAGCCTGAGAAGGATACGTTTGGGGTGAGTGACTGAAATATTAAAGAAATGTATTGCCTGTTTTCTTCTAATTACCTAGTCACCCAGGTGAAGAAACATAGCTATAAAAAAAAGCCCATATAGAGAAAGGACTGAACAACTTCAAATATCTGAATTCAATTAAGTTCACAATATTTGTATTATAGTTTAAAATTCTACTTATTTTTATATATTTTTAAATTAACTCCAGGCCTGACTTGATGATTGTGTTGGTAATCAAGACTAAATATAATTAAGTCCGAGCCAAGCTGCATAATTGCATTGTTATCTTTTCTCTTTATGAAAAGCGTCAGATAATATTAAGGAGGTGCTCGTTGTTGAGGGCCTCCCAAAGCTGTGTTTTCAAAGAACAATTAACGTGTATTATTCAGTTCTATATTGACATATTCTTCACCTATGTTCATGTTCAGCCATTTGTTTCAGTCTGCTGAAATTCTTTGGTGGCTAGTGAGCCTGAGAGCTTGTTAGAAATGTTATTAATTTTATGTATTTCTTATAATTAACTGAGGACAGATAAATGTTGAGCAGAGGTTGTGAAGAAATAATGTTTTAGTGTCTGTTTGTTCAATTATCTTTTGCATATTTTTGTTTTGTTATCAAGTTTTGATTCTGCCTGCTGTCATGCCCCACAAGGGGCATTGTTTTTCTTTAGACTGTGGAGCAATGATATGGTCTCTAGTCACATGACTTGGACTTGAGTCAGACTCAGTCATATATTTGTTGACTTTAGACTTGCAACTCAACTTGGACTTTAAAACCAAAAATACTTCAAGCCCAAAGTATGTTATTTAAAAAGTGTTCCACAAGAAAATGTATTTCCTGAATCAACTAAAGTTAACACTATTCATTCCCAGCAGGGAGCATTTAACACTAAACACTAATTGCAATATGCACAATGTGTAAGTTGAAAACTATAGCAACGTCCAACGACATTTGAAGTTGCACAAAGTTGAGGTACATATTAACATAGTTAGTGCTTGGATAGTACAGAGCCCCGCTTTCCATTTTAGTCTTTGTAAAGCAGTTATTTGTTTAAAGAGAGAAGAGTGTTGCAGGACTCCTGCCCAAACTGTAGTTTGATGTTCACCAAAAAAAGGGCATCATACTGTTATCAGCCAACATTACAGCAGCAATATAGTAATGAAACGTAATTTTTAAAATACTCTCTTCATTGACAATAAATGATTTTGGCTGGATTGCAATATTTGCAGTTCAGTTAATATGTCTTTTTTCTTAGCTCGACTGTGTATTTAGTATAGGTACACAACTGACAGGGAGTGTGGTCGTCATAAACTTTTCACAAAAAACAATTTGAAGTCTTTGGTCTCCTACTGTAGTGAACGTTAGTGTTGTTCATTAGTTGTGAGTGGCTTTTCAAAAAAGCTTCAACCAAATGAGTAAATGTAAATGTCTAATATTAGCTTACTATCTGTTATTGATGGATGATCAGCAACCAACCGGATATAGTGGTGGTGGACAAAGAACAGAAGATCACAGTAGTGATAAATGTGGCAATCCCAGTGGACAGTAACATCAGGAAAAAGGAGCATGAGGAGATCAAGAAGTACGTAGTGCTGAAAGAACAGCTAGAACAGATGTGGAAGGTGAAATGCAATGTGAACTCCATGGTAGTGGAAATATTAGGGACTGTGACCCTCAAACTGGGAGCGTGGCTCCAGCAGATCCCAGGTACAACATCTGAAGTCTCTGTCCAGAAGTGCGCAGTCTTAGGAAAAGATGAGATTGAAATTATGTGAAAATACAGGACTATCATGCCAAAAAAAAGAACGCTAGCATGCTAACGATAGCATGCTAATGCTAGTGCGGTCGCAAGCTTTTGTTTTAAGGTTGTTGTGAAAAAAGTGAACATAATAGTATATTAAGTGTGACCAATTGAAATGATATTAAACAAAGATATTACAATCATTATCGTAATTTTTAAATGCTTATTAATGGAAAAATACTACGTTTGTGGGTCTCTCTCCCAGCTTGCCGGTGATTTGCAAGGCGTTGCAATCTCTGTTTGGAGGGCTATAAAGCCCTACGCCTTAGCCCTACCCCTTCCACCCAACAGGTATTGGGACACCCTACTACGCGCAAAACGAAGGGGTAGGGCCAAAGGGTGAAATGGGATTTGGCCTTATCGCCCATAAAAGTGCAGTGTGAAATTTGGTGAGATTTGGACATGCAATATTAATAAAACTTAGACTATTAATAAATAGGCGACCAGCGCTCTTTAGCAGTTAGTGGGAGCAGTGTATACACCATAACAGACATGCAATGTATGAAAAAATAACACCAGTTAAATCAGTTCCATTTTTATAAAAAGCATTGACAATAAAATATTCATTGCAGATAAACCAGGTATGGTAAACAAAAAGCTTTCAAATGTCACCCTGCACCAAAGACTGTACATAAAATGTCCAACATAACAATAACAAAGTGAGACTCAAATCCCAATTATTTATTTCTTATTATTCTGTCCTCATATTCTGACTTATGCATTAATAATCAAAATCTGTTCAAGAATCTTTGCACTCTGCACCATTGCAATATTGCCCTATTTTATTTGCACATAGTACTTGAGGGTTAGGGTTAGAGTGCAATTAACCTAAAACCTTAAAAAACTTTAAAATGGAGACAATAGGATGCGCCTCCTTCAGATGTCAGTCAAATATCTAGTATGTGTACACATACATGGCAAATAAAGCTGATTCTGATTCTGTTTGAGGAGGGCTCACCAATGACAAAGTAGGTTCCAGAGGATTACCACAGGACAACCAAACATTCCACACAGGCATATTTAGAAAGGGCACTGCACTAGTACTCACAAATCATAATTTGCCTCATAGGGCAAAGAGAGGTTCCATGTGTCATGTGTCCCCTGACAATCTAGATCAGGGGTCAGCAACCTAAGGGATGGCACGCGGCGCCATAATCATTGGCACACAGGCGATTTCTTATAAAAGAAATGTTCAAAGGTTTTGCCGTCACGCAGCCTGTATTATTTAGCTTGATTGATGTTAACACCTCCCAGCCACTAGGTGCCAGTAATGCACCATAGGCTGGATGCTAATTACCATTAAATAATAAGAAGAAGACGCCTCCCAGCTGGCGCTGCTCGCATTTTCCCACATGAATCTCCGTGAAGTGCAGCCGTTCAGGTGTATTGGTGATGGCATGCCCTCTATCTAAAAAAACGAAGACACAGGCATTTCAGCCCTCATGGGAAGAAGACTATGGCTTTGTTTTTCATAAGGACCGTGCTGTGTGCACGTTATGTTTTGAAAATGTTGTGTCCTGAAAGTCCAGTGTTAAGCGCCACTTTGAGACAAAGCACGAAAGAAGTTTCAAAGATCAGGCAGACAAGGGAGAATCAATCAAACGTGCAGTGTCCAGGTATGGGAAGCAAGCCAACTCTCTCAAAGTCTTTGCCACTGCCAAAAACCATGCGACTGAAGCAAGCTTTCGCAATTCTGAATATGAGTGTGGTTGGTGGGGTTAATGACTTATTATTGCAATCATAATGAGATAAACATGGTTCTTTAAAGTGTTGTTCTATATATAGCCAATATGGATGGAATAAAATGACATGTCTGTTGGAAATATTAATGTGGTTCAATAATAAAACTTAATATACATTTTTTTTGATATGGCACACTAATTAACAAGAAGATTTCTTATTTTCACTTATTGTCAAAAAGGTTGCCGACCCCTGATCTAGATCTATAGCAGCATAACTACAAACTGTACCAAGGCAAACCTGAGCCAGCTCAAACTATAAGCTTTAGGTAACCAGTGTGTTACCTATAACTACAGTATGAAGAATAGTGTGTCAAAGGTATCTGTAAGGATCGGGCCAGACTCAGAAGACTTTAGGAATGACAGAAGCCAAGAGGATGGATAATTATAGTGAAATACAAACACAGGACACTACTATACATTTTAACTGCACATAAATGGTTGAACAGAATATAAGAAGGTGGGACCTCAAGATACAATGTATATTCAATTCAATTTTATTTGTGTAGCGCCAAATCATAATATACATTATCTCAAGGCACTTTGCATAGAAGGTTAAAATCTTAGAAATTATAGAGAAACCCAACAGTTTCCACAATGAGCTGCACTTTGGTGACTGTGGAGAGAAAAAACTCCATCATTAACTGGAAGAAACCTCTAGCAGAACCAGACATCGGTGTTCAGTTCAGAACCTCCTTACTGCAGGCAACAGGTTATGTATCCTCGCCATCCAGTTGCGGAAAAGTTTTCCTTTGGAATCTCTTTGAAATCTTCTCTCATGGCTAAGAGATCAGTCTTGTATCATCTCAATAGGGACAAATCAAAAAACCTTACCTATGAATAAGGTCAAGATAAAATTACCTTTTGCTGATTCTATGAGTAATACTGATCATAGGATAAGGCTAATGAACTCAACTTAATATTACAATTCACAAACTTGTGTTGTACAACATAAGCAGTTCCATTAAGATTCAAAATCACAATTTCACTTAAATCCAATTATAGTTTAGAGAGCTATACAATAAATTAAACAAATTCTATTATACACCAATATGACTGAACATGACTGCTGATCAGCGGTAGCTAATAAATACAGTTTTTATGTTGCTAATAAATTTTGCCTAATCAAATGGGATTTTACATGACGTACAAATCCACTTACTTAGCTATTTTACATACATTCGCAGTATCACCATAACACCTGTTGAGGTTGTTGCTTTGCAAAAAATGTTTCTCTACTTAACAAGATTTTTGTCTCAAACTTTCTTTTATATCTGAACAGAAGATGTTTAAGTGATGATTTGTGTGATTCTAGGTCTCAATAGCAGTAGGCCTGGCAGTGTTTGTCTGTGTGATGCTGGTGGTTCTCCTTCTCCTCATCAACAAGTATGGACGACGCTCCAAGTTTGGATTGAAAGGTAAGAAGCCAATATATCACTTAATCCCTTTGCACAGACTTTCTGAAGATTCAGGCTCAAAGTTTATGACATGACTAAAACTTAAAGGTGTGGTATGGTGCTATACATGAAAATAGAATGCACATATTGTATATACATTTCATATTTTATTTTATCTGTTAAAATATTTACATGCTTATATTTCTACTCTTGCATGGAGCTATTGTAACTAGTAGGAAGTGATGTGAATGTTATAGTCGTTGGCGTATTAAACCCCTATGTGTTGTCATTGGGATTAAGAGAGGGTGGAGCAGAACGTAGCACAGGAATTCCCCTCCCGGGGTCTAGACACTAGTGGTGGTTCAATCAGTAAATCTAATTTGTTTGTATGACCCATATTCACAAATATTTGTCTCATAGGGCTTAACAAGTTGTGACATCCTCTGCCCTTAACCCTCAGCAAGAGTAAGGAAAAACTACCAAAAAAACATTTTAATAGGGGAAAAAGAACACCTGCCAACACGATACAGGATCACTAATATGATCCCGATCAGTTGAGGTTGAGGATCCGGATGAGGTGATGATGATTCTCCTAAAGACTGGAGGAGATTGGGGTGGAGGTTGGTTATGCCCATCGCTGAATGATGTCTGACTGCAGAAGAGAGGAGGATGGATTTAAAGTTTGACAGCAACCGCATGATTGACTGGAAGAAACTGTGTCAAATTCTGATTGGCCATTAAGAAACACCCACAATCAGCTAAACAATGAGCAGGTAAAGTCTTCCTGACTCAACTTAAGCTGAGCTTCTTAACATAGCAACCAGACAACTTTTTTGAGTTTTTCTGTGGCACACAAGAATTAAGTCACGCTCAGGTACTCACACACACACCCGATCGAAGCTGAGAGAAGTAAAAGGCTAATTAAGAACTTAATCAAACCACCTGTTCAACCAACGCAATGTGAAGGAGACGTGTTTTACAATACAACACAGTAGTTAAGGTAACAAAAGCTGTGTCTGTATTAGTAATTATGTTGGTTTGACATAAATTTTGTTAAACCCCCCAAAAAACATATCTACTGTCTGAGACTATCCAGACCCCCTATCCAGCAGCAGAGGGAGGAGGAGAGAAGACTGACTCATATCTCACTCCACTAGAAGCTATATGCAGTTGTCGTATCAGATTCTCCAAATCCTGTTTTATAAAGTAAATTTTACCTAATGGATTTTCCTTCATTAAGATATTAGTTATCAATATGTTTGGCCACATCATATATTTTATCCATGGTTTATATTTGATTCATTTTGTCACTGACTAAATGTGTAGTGTTCAAGTTTCTCAGAATTTTAACAGATTATTAATTGTTAAAATTGTATGCTAATTGGTTGGATATGGTTCCAAGACATCAAATGATAATGTCGCACATGTACTCAATGGGCCCTATTTCACACCCGATTCAAATCTGTCCAGCATCCAAGTTGTGTAATTAGCAAATGGACTTGCCCATCTGAGCCACTCGAGGCATGTTAGCCTTAAAATATGTGTGGTCAGTTTCTAGGTGTATTGCTTACTTAAGGAACCAGTCAGTGATTGCAGTTTTGACCAACGGTGATCTGTAATGAAGACAATGGGGCAGTATTTCAATGTTATTTAAATTTTTATTTGCTTAGGGCACAGGTAGGTCTGTTTCCTTTGCAGAAAAGTATGCTCTCCAATATAATAGCAATCCCCCTAATTCTGCAGTACTGTCACACATAGGTCTAGTCTATGAAATGCTCCTGTCAGTAACACAACTATCAAATGCACTGGTCCACAGAACAATTACAAAATATGTGTCTTTACAACACCACCTTGGTACACCACGCCCCAAAGAGGTAACACACACTCAGACGGTCTCAGCCACTCAAACTGAATGCTTTTGAAAGAAAATGGAGCCAAGAATAAGACTGATGATTTCATTAAGTCTCCATATATCCTCCCCTTCATACACTCTGTTCCTCTGCTGGAAGAGGAAATGATGTGTGTTTTCTCCTTAGAAAGACTATTGTTATCTTACTCCCACTGTAATCTGCTTTTATATCCAAGATTCTTTTAATGTCCAGAGAGGACTACAAGATATCTATCTGTCTGGCTGCTTGTGTCTGTCTCGCTTTCCATCTCTCTTTCTCTGTGAGCCTTTACTGAATCTCTCCTCTGGAGATTAAGTGGAAGTGCATGACACATCATGTTCATGTACATAGACTCAAGAGCTAAAAGAAGTAGAACTTGTGTATATAATAAAAGGTCACTGAATGCTTTGGATTTACACAATATCTGACAATATACCATAACATTTATTTATGTGCTGTTGATGAGAGGTTGTTTCAGGTGTAGGAGGTCGAGCTCGGAGTAGGCTTCTAACAGGCAACAGATGCAAAAATGAAAAAAACTAAAAGAAAACAAATATCTATCTGTGAAAAAGCTGTGACACACACGCACAAGACACAGATGAAGATGTCAAGAGAGTTTGTGGTGTTAAAAGGATAGTTCACCAAAAAATGAAGATTCACTCATTATCTACCCACCACTATGCTGATGGAGGGGTGGGTGTTGCAGCCGAATCAAATACAATTACTTCAATTGTATTTGATTCGGCTGCAATGTGGTGACCTACACTTCAGACGTAATAAAGCAACAGAAAAAACACAACATGCCTCCATACTGCTCGTGTGGTGTCCGCCAAGTGTCCGCAAGCCCCGACATTAATGTTCGAATCGAAAGCGGAAGTGGCTAAGCTAGCAGACGTAGCCACGCAAAGGTGTGTCCAAGAGTCCTTGAATGCACCTCGTAGAAAGATATCAGCGGACATTTAGGCTAAAAACATAGTGTAAATTACGCCGTTTCGAGTTGAATATAAATGTCGGGGATTGTGGGTAACACTTCGACATTATATATATCAACATGTTTGATGATATAGTTACACAGTACATTTAAAACATTTCATAGTGTTCATTTTATATTTACTCAGCTGTTCACATAGAATTGGGGAAACGTCATTAAATATGAATCTTCTCATGTCAATCATCTATTAAGAGATATTATACTGAATATTATCTGTGTGCGTCTAGCCGGGCATTGCGCACCGTGGCTCGGCTAGTGGAGCCCTTGCATGCCGCCTGGCTCTCTGGCCGGAGCGAGATGGAGAGAGAAAGACGGAAGGAAAAAGAGAGAGAGATAATCCTGAGAGACACGGTGAACTTGACAGGGCAGGCACTGGGATTTCTGGAACGCTGGAAAAATAATTTAATATCATCAAATACTTGCACCATGGCTCGGCCTATGGAGCTTTTTTTCCACACAAAAAAAGATGTGTGTCCTATTTACCGGCGGGCCAATTAAGATAGACATATGATATTTTATCGCGGGCCTGATATAATTGTACAACGGGCCGGAAGTGGCACGCAGTTTGACATGTCTGGCATAATTGAACCACTGTTGGAGTCGGAAGAAGGACTTGCAGGCACAGAAGCAGAGTTAAAACGTGCAAAGAGGATCAATCAGTTGGGCAATTTTTGGCAAAAGCATTCAGATTCGATCATGGCAGGAGGAGAATTGACAAACGAGTTAGTAAAAAAATCCACAGAGAATATGCAGATGTTATTACATGTTGTTAGACCTAGGACCTAGTAGTAGTATTTGACGTCCTAGTCAGATATATTTAACCTTCTCAGTTACAGTCATATTGTCTTATACAAAAAAAGAATCAACAAAAGTTATGCACATGACATTTTATTGACCAGATTCAAATAATGTAACATTGATATTGCCTAAACTAGCTCTCAAAGTCCAGGAAATGGTTCCTGAGGTCTTTTTCAGACCAATGTTAGCTGCACCTCAGTTATTAAAACCATTGTGACTGCCAGCACAGAGAGCACAAAAACTCAATGTGACATTGTCTGGCAAGTCAAAGTACACGCCAATCAAATATGTCCAAGTACACATTCCTAATTGAATTAGCTTGTATTGTAATTAGAGTAATTCATTTGTTAACCAAACCATGCAATAATGTGAGGAGGGTTGCAGAAATCTTATTACTTTACAGCTAGTTATTCACTGCATTCACAAACATCCTCACACCAACACAATTCTTTGCATTTGCAAACTGAGTACTGTTTCCAGAGCCATCAGTCAGTAAGGGATGAATGCAGTCATAAAGCTGTGATGGCCAGAACCACCTAGGCAGTATAATATTCCTTGCGTGTTGTTTACTCTCGTTTACATGTCACTGCTTTGCTTTCAGTGTCTGTGACATCCTCCTCTATTAACCCCCACCAATAAAGCCCTGAGCAGCAAACCAATCTCCAAACCAGACAGCAAGACTGGGATAGAGGAGGGTGTAAGAAGTGTTTACACTTTGCCTGTCTTTATCAATCAACATCAGAGTGATAAAGCAACACACAGAAAATGTGTAGCATAGGTAGAGGGAGAGAAAATAGCTCAAGTGCAAACAGGGACAACAGTAAAGGGCTGAGAGGTTTTGCGTTGGGATAATGTGTTTTTTGTAGTGTGTGAGTGTGTGTGTGAGTGTGAGTCATGCCTTAATGTTTTTAATAATGCACCAAGATAGAGGTTTCCTTGCACAGTAACACATATCCAAGCAAAATTGTTATTACAATGAAATATCCTTGACTGAATCTATACTGAATCGAATCGAGAACTGGTCAATCGGAATCGAATCGATTTGGGAAATCAGTGGCGGTACCCAGCCCTAGTAAAGAAATTACCAATGTTAAAATTACCACTCGGCAGACTTCCAGTTAGCTGTGATCCCTCTGCAGCGTAGCCGACAGGGAGGCCAGCCAAAAGAAAACATTTTTATACTGGAGGTGGAAAATGGGACTGTAATTGCATATGTTCCCCAAAGCTGATCTAAGTACAGCACTTCAGATATCTACAGTAACTACTCTTACCTTCAGCAGTTCTCCCCTGGAGTATGAACCATTTATTTATTTACTTATTTGCATGCCCCCTTTTGAACTTTGGTTATTTTAAGACTCCCTCTTTACCATCCTTTTGGTTACATTTGTATTTAGTAAACGATCAAGAAAAGGTTTAATAGGTGTATTATTGCGATGCCAAAAGGCACAGTGAAAAATTTTGGAAGCACGGAAATTATAAGCTGGTGAAAATGAAAAAGTTAGGCGCACAAGCGCAACCAATGTAACAGGTTAGTCTGGAGCCCTGGTGATAAATGTGTTAATAATAAAAAATGATTGCTGCCCACCTCCACTGGCAAGCAAATGGTCCTCCACCCATTTTATGCTCATCAAAATTACACCATAAAAATTACAAAAATAGGATTTTTTGCAGCACAAACCTGCTCTGTTATTTTCTTCTGCAATAATCAACGGTGGTCAGTAAAATGGGTCACCTGTGTGACATCTTAGATATCTGTCTGTGTCAATGTATTTTGTTAAATGTTTTTGGGGGGCTTTTCATTGCCTTTTTTAATGGATAGGACAGAGTAGGCTGTGATGGGGGGGCTAAGAGAGAGTGGGGGACGACATGCCTAAATGGCCACGGGTCGGAATCAAAGGCCTCTGTGGGTTAAGGCCTTGCCTTGTTGGGGTGGCAGCTCTACCAGGTGAGCTATACGCCGCCCCTATCTGTGTCAGTGTTTAGTATAATCTACTGGCAAGTGTATTTTAATAGTTTCTATAATTGCATTATGTAATAAGATTTAACTTTTATCTTATTAGAAAACTATTTGGTTTCATCTGCAGATATACATTGTCCCTCTGACAGTAATTCGATATTCAACCAGCCTGTACTACTTGTCTCTGTCTTCCTAGGACCAGTAGCAGTGATAAATGGTGAGGAAGATTCTGCCAGCCCACTTCATCATGTGAATCACGGGATTATCAGCCCCTGTACGCTGGATGCAGGGCCAGATTCTGTGTTGATTGGAATGAACAGAATCCCTGTCATAGAGAACCCACAGTATTTCAGACATGGACACAACTGTAACAAACCCACCACCTGTGAGTACACATGGATGTTTTTTATTGATTTTTAAAGCTGAGTGTCAATTTTCATTCTCTGCTGAAATGTCAGTCAATTCTTCATCTGGTAATTTTTCAATCCATTCAAAGTTAAACGTCATGGTGACATCACAAAACCCTTTATTGCTCTGTCAATGTGTTATCTTAAAGGAGACATATTATGCCACTTTTCCACAATTTGGCCTAGTTTATTGGAATCTTAATGATAAGTCCCCAAAATGAAGTCCAGGGGATGAGAGTGGAGTAACACAAAGATGAAGGGATATTTTAAAGAAGAAAGGAAACATAGAAGTTTTAGTGTGTTTATTTACAACAATTAGAAATATAACAAACAATTAAAGGCAAGCTTCCTCCAAGTACAAGCTGAAAACCGATTCATCAAAAGCAAACAGAACAATTTTCTCAAATATCACGTCTTCCAACCACCACACAGCTTTCTCCCTTGCTGCCATTGGGCCCACTGGCACTGATTCACCATCGATTCCCACTTTAAACTTGCGCTGATTATGTGATTGGCAGGGGCTGACTAGGACAATTGTCTGCTCCTCTTAAACCAATTTGAAACCAAATCATTTGTTTGATGACGAGGATAAGAGAGACATGCTTGTCACAAGAAAGTAATTTTAACAGTTAGATATTTAATAAATTTCTTGTTTGAATTTCTGTATCCATATACACATTCCGATAATAGAAATATAATACGATTTTGTAAATGCATTTATACATAATCTCCTTTTTCTTTGTTTGTTTAAGTAATTGCATAACATGTTTTTGTTCTATACCACTCTCGCAGGACTGAACAACGCTCATGTTTTATGGCACTCTAAAAGGAAAGCTTTAATTTACGCAAAGACTAAGTTTGAAACTTTAAGAGTGAATATTCCTTATGACATCATGCACAACATCTGATTGTTAGCTTTGCCACATTGCATTCTAATCAAGTGAAGCAGAGCAAAGTGAGGTTTTAGCATGGAACGCCTGTAAATTGAGAGAACAACGATAGTAGGTGGCGGTATGAACCTTGGAGTTGGATTGGCAGCTTTACCAGAGTTATGGACTAAATCAAACCTTATCCTAAACCTTCTATTTATGCCCCATTCTTAATAACTATCTAATTTCAGAGGATAAACCTCGGAGAATACTGAAATCCTATGGATACAAATTCATCCCTACAAAGGTTCTGCACCAATGTCACCAGGGGGCTTCATAATCCTCTTAAATTCTATCATAATGATACATATATGATATCTGTTAAAATTGTGGTGTCCTTGGGTTTAAAAAATTGTTTGGAAGCAGTATTGGCTAATCCATCTTCCTAAGCATTCACACTAAGTACATGCTTCCATTAACATTGGGCCTTTTGTCCAAACCAAAGGGGAGAATCTTTTTCCTAACAAGACTTATTAGAAATTTTATTTATTTATCTATGCCTATACGAATATCACACTAAATCCCTGATGTGATGTCTTGAACTTTTCTTTAGTGAGGCATCTAATTTTGTAGCTGGCTTTTGTTAAAGTAACTCTCTCAAAGAAATCCTTGCATGGCTTGTAATGACAGTAATTCCTTCCTCATATAAAATTTAGCAGTAATCCTGTGCAAAAATGTTAAGTGGGTCCGTAAACATCCCGATCTTTGGAACATTTGTAGTTTATTAACGAACTACTAACAAGAGTAATTGTACTTGTTAATCATTCAGTTCAGCTGCATGTTTCCACCTGTACTGTTACCCCAAATGGGCGCTCACTTCAAGCAAGGCCACACAAAGTAGTCACACTAGTGAAAAAATAGAGCAAAAAGCATATTACGTTGCATATGAAGTATTTAACAGGCAAACACACTGATCATCTTGTTTTTCCACATCAGAAGCTTAAGCTTATTGAATCAATGTGAAATTTCTTGATAAAAGTCAAGTTACAGTTTTTATTTGAGGAAAGTAAAGTCAAATTAACATATGGGGTTGGATTTATATAGAGGGTGGGTGTCATACACACCCTCATCATTCTGTCTCTCATTTAATTCCTCCTGAGGTTAGTCGGTCACTAACTGACCTGCCTGCCATCCCGTACCCTGCCCATGCGCTTATGGTGCATGATCAGAGTCTTCACAGCCAGATAGGCACAAACTGCTGAATCAGAGATTATAGCCATTAGCGCGTTGTGTGTGTCATGTGTTTTGGGGGGCCGCTTGGTGGGATGTATTGGTTGCATATTTTTTTGTTAAGTGTAGCCTACTCTAGCTCGCTATTTAGCGACACTTTAGGGTGGTGTAAATCAGTCTCCTATAAACATAGCCCAGATGCCGCTAAATTGCAAAATAATTAACCAGGCAAAATAATGTCATTTTGATTAAAGGGTCTGTGCATCAGAATAAAATACAACACTTCCACTTTAAGCCAGAAGGGGTTAAACTAAGACATACATTTTTGTTGTATTTAGAGGAGTTGTATCCACAAAAGGGGGTCTTATCTAAAAAAAATGGCAGTATGTTTTTCAATGTTTCTTGGTGTAGAATATATTGTAGTTTGTAATGAAAACATTTTTCTTAACAAATGAAATTATGTTGAAGTTAGTTCTAGTTCTAACTTTTGACAAGATTTGTAACTTGGCTGAATGGAGCTTTAAACAAAATGACAAACAAACACAACAGACCCCCGACAGACAGTTTGAGAGATCATAAGCATTGTGAAGGGATAATATAAATCTTTTTTTTTATTACTTTGTGGTAGCATTAGACAAAGATTGTAATGGCAGTCAACTCAATCACTCTCTCTCTCTCTTGCAGACGTTCAGCATATTAAACGACGGGACATTGTCTTGAAAAGGGAGCTGGGAGAGGGAGCCTTCGGCAAGGTCTTCCTGGCTGAATGTTACAACTTGAGTCTTACCAAGGATAAGATGCTGGTAGCTATAAAGGTAAGAGATAGACGATGTGTGTGTGTGTCCATGCATGTTACATTACATTATATATCATTTAGCTGACACTTTTACCCGAGACGACTTACAGTAAGTGCATTCAACCATGAGGTTACAAACCCAGAACAGCAAGAATCATGTAAGTACATTAGCTTTCAAAAAGCCAAACTAGGGGACTTCCAGTTATAGTGGCCACGTAAGAAGACGTGTCTCACAGAGCTCTGCTTTAGCTACTGCAATTCCTACTAAAAATACTCTAATTTGCAACAAAATTTTCCCAACACAGTGTTGATGTGGATATTGTAATGTCGAAGGCTGGCAAAGTAAAGAAAAGAGCGAAGAAAACAGAGTTTTCATCAAGATTTGAGGTTCAGTAGGTTTATTTCTATATTGCAAGGTAATCTAATACTCTTTGTTGAACATGTCTCAAGGAGTAAATCTTAATTTTGTTTCCTGGAACTGCAGAGGTCTGCAAAAGCTTAGAAGAGTTAAACAAGTTATGAATAAAATAAAGGATATGAACTCCCAAATAGTATTTTAACAAGAAACTCATCTTTTAGAGGAGGAAAACAAAAAGATTAGGAGGAGGTGGCAGGGTAGTGTATTCACAGCATCATTTTCATCCCAGGCTAGAGGAGTAATGATTATTATTCATTAAACAGTCCCACTTCAAGTGAAGAATGTAATTAAAGATAGAATGGGAAGATATTTAATAGTCCAAGGTACTCTATTATCAGAAAATGTTAATATTAAACATGTATGGTCCCAACATAGAGGATCCTAACTTTTTTGAAGACCTGTTTCTTAGTCTTTCAACACTTGCAGGCCAATACATAATAGCAAAGGACTTCTGTTCGAAGTGAGGGTCTGAAAAATCTCCGTTTGGAGGGGTATAGAGCCCTACCCCTCGACCCTACCCCTCCTTCCCAACAGGTATTGGGACACCCTACCCCTACACGTGAACGCGCAAAACAAAGGGGTAGGGCCAAGGGGTGAAATGGGATTGGGCCTAATTGTACATTAAACCCCAGTATGGATAGATCCACAGGACTAGATCAATCCCATAACAGGTGTAGAACATTAATAAATCATTTTATTAAAGAATTACAGCTATTAGATATATGGAGAGAATTGAAACCACATGCCAAAGCCTACTCTTGTCACTTTCACATATTCGAGGCATACTCTGGAATAGATTACTTTTTAATTTCCTCAGAATTGCGGTCCAAAATTCACAACTGCTTCTATGCTAATATTGTGATCTTGGATCATGCGCCATGTTGTTTAGTATATGTGGATACAAAATTGACAAAAGACCCACCTAGATGGCATTTTGCTCAATAAGCCATAACTGCATATGGAATCATGATATCCCAGTCCCAGTGGCACAGCTCAGCCATGGTAGCTGAGCTGTGAGAGTAGAATTACATTCATAACTCCAAGGTTTCTCACAGTAAAGCTGGGGCAAAAAGCTCATACTATCCAAGGTAACTATCTTGTCAGATAATGTTTCTCTGAGGTGTTAAGGGCCAAGTATATAATAACTTCAGTTTTATCTGAATTTAGAAGTTAAAAATTATAGGCCATCCAGTCTTAAAGACATTAATTTATGATGATGTAAAGAAAGCATGTTTAAAGTGCAGAACCTTGTGGAGTCATTTTAGGATTAACAAATTGGAATCTACAGAAATTAAATATATAATAATCCGAGTGTTTTCACTAGGGTGTAATCATCTAAATTAAAAACCATGTTTTTTTTGCAGTAGTCCAATCTAGGTCTGATCTAGGTGATGGTTAAAGAGAAAAGATAATCTAAAGAAACATTATAAATGCAGACTTTGCTTTTTAGCACAAGGGGATGTTTCCATGGCTACAGCAGGAGTACCACTGCAGTATCGATACAGTAAGGACATCATGGATACTAACCCTTGATCCAGTCATGAATTTCTTATGTTATCTTTCTTTCTCCCTTTCTCTCTCTCCAGACTCTGAAGGATCCCACTCTTGCAGCTAGGAAAGATTTTCAGCGTGAGGCAGAGTTGCTGACGAACCTCCAGCATGAACACATTGTAAAGTTCTACGGAGTGTGTGTGGACGGAGACCCACTCATCATGGTCTTTGAGTACATGAAGCACGGAGATCTCAATAAGTTTCTCAGGTGAGTTCAGCAGACAACAGGAGCAACAACAGTTGGTGGAGGAGGAGGTGAGCAGATTTGGAGTGGAATGTTGACGGAAATACTTTTCTCATCATGCTCAACAGATGAAGGTGAAAATATCCAATGTAAACTAGCATTTGCTCTGTTCTTTCACAGAAGACTTACACAAGACTATCTCCCTTTGACCCTTTCAATTCATTTCAATTTTAATTGTGAGCATACATACATTTGCTGCTATCGGTCTAGAATGTCGTGCAATACATGACACATGGAGCTTCTCTTTCCTTTTCTCCCTCCTTATCACATTAAAGAAATTAATGTCTCATCAATACAGGTTACTGATTTGACTTCTTTTCCGTAGTCCCTATGCCATATCATTTGCAGATCCAGGGCCGAAGCTGTGGCCGAATCATGGATAATGATGGTGAATCGTGAATCAGATATCGTGATCTACATCAGTGGTTCCTGAAGTGGGGGTCCCGACCCCCCGGGGGGTCGTGAGATGCCATCCAAAAAACAAATACAATTTTAAAATAATTTAGATGGCATATTTAACACATTATTGGCTAAATATATACACAAATATGAGTTGAAATTAGATTAAAATCATGCAAATAAAAACATCAGTTTTTTCCTTTTTTTTGGTTGACCCATGAGGTTACTACGACACGGGTTAGCGACAGCATCAGGTCAATTAACAGCAGCACAGGTCACACAGCGGTAGCTGGCTATACTCTTCTGCAAACCAGCTGAAAAGTTAGCTATTGAAAGTCACAATGAAACATTGGTTAATACCAACCAAAGCAAGGAGGCCACCGGAACAGGACAGGCTAGCGGAGCAGGAGAGATTATCAATCAATCAATCAATCAAATTTTATTTGTATAGCCCATATTCACAAATCACAATTTGTCTCATAGGGCTTTAACATGATGTGACATCCTCTGCCCTTAACCCTCAACAAGAGTAAGGAAAAACTACTTAAAAACCCTTTTAACAGGGAAAAAAGAACGTAGAAACCTCAGAGAGAGCCACATGTGAGGGATCCCTCTCCCAGGACGGACAGAAGTGCAATGGATGTCAAGTGTAAAGGAGAACATCAAGATAAAGGTTTTAGCAGCATTGATTAGGGTAAACATTTTGAAGTATAACTGAAGGTCAGTGAATTGGTGGATTAATGTCATTAATGGTCGAGTATCTGAGGAGAAATACTATGTATCGAGCAGTCCTGCTGCAATCATAGTCCATGGTCAGCAGCCAGCAAGATCATGATCCACCATCAAGATCGGATGCCACTATAGTCCACAGTTATTGTCCACTGCCGCCATTAGGATCCATCATCAGCTGCCACCTCGGTCGTGGTCCACTACCAGTATCTGATGCCAACACGATAAAGGATCTGCCTTTGTTATCACGATCAGCCAGCACGATGCAGAATCCGCCATACTGGATCCACCATTACGACCTCTGATACGTGATCCACAGATCCTAATCCATGATGTGGCCACAGCCGCGGCCCTGGATCTGCGGACGATAAGGCAAAGGGACTCCGGGGAAGAAGTCAAGTCAGTAACATGTATTGATGGGATATGAATTACTTTGATGTGATAAAGATTGAGAAGAGGAAGGAGAAGCTGGAAAGAGAAGCTCCGTGTGTCATGTGTCCCCCGACCTTCTAAACCTATAGCAGCCTAACTAAGAGCAGGTCTAGGACAAGCCTGGACCAGCTCTAACTATAAGCTTTATCAAAAAGGAAGGTTTTAAGCCTACTCTTAAACGTACAGATGGTGTCTGCCTCCCGAACTGAAAGTGGGAGATGATTCCACAGGAGAGGAGCTTGATAGCTGAAAGCTCTGGCTCCTACTCTACTTTTAGAGACTTTAGGGACGACAAGTAAGCCTGAATCCTGGGAGCGCAGTGCTCTAGTGGGTTGATAAGGTACTAACAGCTCTTTAAGATATAATGGTGCCATATTGTTAAGGGCCTTGAAGGTGAGGAGGAGAATTTTAAATTCTATTCTAGATTTAACCGGAAGCCAGTGTAGTGAAGCTAATACAGGAGAAATGTGCTCTCTTTTCTTGGTTCTTGTCAGGACACGTGCTGCGGCATTTTGGACAAGCTGCAGAGTCTTTAACGACTTACTGCTGGAGCCTGATAATAAGGAATTACAATAATCCAGTCTGGATGTAACAAAGGCGTGGATTAGTTTTTCTGCATCCTTTTGAGAAAGGACATGTCTGATTTTGGAGATATTACGCAAGTGAAAAAAGGCTGTCCTAGAAATTTGTTTTAAGTGAGAATTAAAGGATAAATCAGGATCGAAGATCACTCCCAAGTTCCTGACTGTTTCATTGGAAGCAAGGGCAATGTCGTCTAGCGCAGCTATATCGTTAGATAATGCATCTCTAAGGTGTTTAGGGCCAAGTATTAGAACCTCTGTTTTATCTGAGTTTAATAAGAGAAAATTGCGGGTCATCCAGGTTTTTATGTCCTTGAGACATGCTTGGAGTTTAGTTATTTGATTACTTTGTTCAGGTTTTATTGACAAGTATAACTGGGTGTCATCCGCATAGCAGTGGAAATTTACCGAGTGTGTCCTGATAATGTTTCCAAGTGGAAGCATATATAATGAGAATAAAATTGGGCCGAGCACAGAGCCTTGTGGAACACCATGGTTAACTTTGGTGCGCACAGATGACTCATCATTAATTTGCACGAATTGGGAGCGGTCTGAAAAATAGGATTTAAACCATTTTAGGGCGGTTCCTTTAATGCTAATTAACTGTTCTAGTCTCTGTAATAAAATATTATGGTCAATTGTGTCAAATGCTGCACTAAGATCTAACAGAACGAGGACAGACACAAACCCCTGATCTGAAGCTATTAGAAGATCATTAGTGACTTTTGCCAAGGCTGTCTCTGTGCTGTGATTGGCTCTAAACCCTGACTGAAAGTCTTCATATATATTATTTTCCTGGAGAAACTCACACAGCTGATTGGCTACAACTTTTTCTAGGATTTTAGACAGGAAGGGGAGATTAGATATCGGACGATAATTGGCTAAAACCTCTGGGTCTAAGGTGGGTTTTTTGAGGAGGGGTTTGATTACAGCTATTTTAAAAGACTGTGGTACATATCCTGATGATAATGACAGATGTATTGTGTTCAGTAATGAACTGTTAATTAGGGGCAGAATTTCTTTAAGTAATTTTGTAGGAATGGGATCTAAGATACAAGTTGTTGGTTTAGAAGATGAGATTATTTTGGTCAGCTGATCGAGGCTGATCAGAGAGAAGCTGTCTAAATAATTGGTAAGATTCTTGGCCGTTTCTGAGTTTTCTATTCTTGATGGGGTATTAGTGCCAATTGAGGGCAGGAGATGGTTGATTTGATTTCTAATGGTTAGAATTTTATCATTAAAGAAATTCATAAAGATATTGCTATTTAGGGATCGAGGAATACTGGGTTCGGTGGAGGTGTGACTCTCAGTCAGCCTGGCTACAGTGCTGAAGAGAAACCTGGGGTTGTTTTTATTCTCTTCTATTAGTTTTGAGTAGTAGGCAGCTCTTGCTTTGTGGAGGGCCTTCTTATATGCTTTAACACTATTCTTCCAGTCTAGGAGATTTTCAACACGGTTGCTGGAGCGCCACTTCCTTTCTAGTTTTCTTGATACTTGTTTTAACTCATGTGTCTTGGAATTATACCACGGAGCTAATTTACTATGTTTTATATGTTTCTTTTTTAGAGGCGCTATTGAGTCTAATGTTAATCGTAATGACTTTACAGAGCTATCGACAAGATGGTCAATCTCAGTGGAGCTAGGGTTTTTAATGAATTTGTTGTTTATATCGACGGATAGTACGGGTTTAAATGTAATCGGGATTATTTCCTTAAATTTAGCTACAGCACTATCAGGTAAACATCTTGAAAATGAGTTCATTATTAGTGGCATATATTCTGATAGTGAAAAATCGAAGGTTATTAAATTATGGTCTGATAGAATTGGATTGCGCGGAAGTACTGTTAGATTTTCAATTTTGACACCGTATGATAATATAAGGTCAAGTGTGTGGTTACAACAATGAGTAGGTTGGTGTACACACTGACTGAAACCAATTGAGTCTAATTGCGAAATAAATGCTACGCTAAGGCTATCTTTATTATTGTCAACATGAATATTAAAGTCACCAACAATAATAATTTTATCGGTCTTTAGGACTAGGTTTGATAAAAACTCAGGGAATTCTGTTAAAAATTCAGTATAAGCCCCAGGGGCACGGTAAACTACAGCAAATATGATTGGCTGTTGGTGTTTCTTGGATTGGCGTGGAAGACTAAGAACAAGACATTCAAATGAGTTGTAGCTTAGTTTAGGTTTAGGATTAATTAATAGACTGGAGTTAAAAATAGCAGCAACTCCACCTCCTCGACCAAATTCTCTGGGAACGTGTGTATTTACATGACTTGGGGGAGTAGATTCATTTAGACTGACATATTCATCAGGATGCAGCCACGTCTCAGTGAGGGACAATAAATCTATTTTATGATCTGAGACTAGTTCATTAACTAAAATAGCCTTTGATGACAATGATCTTATGTTTAACAGACCACATTTAAAAGTCTTTATTTCCTGAGTTGTTGCAGAGGTTGTGTTAATTTGTATTAGATTTTTGTGTGGAATTCTCCCTCTGTTATTGTTTGATTTAAATAATGTAACGGGACGGTGGACAGACACAATCTCTATGGGTTTGTGGTTGTGTGACTGATCCAGAGGGAGCGCAGAGACGTGTTTAGCACTGCAGCTCTGCGTCCTGGTCCCAACTCTGGGTTGTCATTTAATAGACTGGGTAATATTCCTAGATAAGAGAGCTGCCCCATCCCAAGTGGGATGAACGCCGTCTCTCCTAACAAGACCAGGTTTCCTCCAAAAAGTTTGCCAATTATCTACAAAGCCCACACCGTTTACAGGACACCACCTCGACAGCCAGCGGTTAAAAGACAACATGCGGCTAAACATGTCATCACCTGTTGTGTTAGGGAGGAATATTACCCAGTCTATTAAATGACAACCCAGAGTTGGGACCAGGACGCAGAGCTGCAGTGCTAAACACTTCTCTGCGCTCCCTCTGGATCAGTCACACAACCACAAACCCATAGAGATTGTGTCTGTCCACCGTCCCGTTACATTATTTACATGAGCATGAGAAGCTAGCGGAGCAGGAGAGGCTAGCTGAGCTTGAGAAGCTAGCGGAGCAGGAGAGGCTAGCAGAGCTGGATAAGCTAGCGGAGCAGGAGAGGCTAGCGGAGGCAGAGAGCAGGCAAGCATCACCGTCAGCAAGTGCGTCGACCTCCGGTAGAGGTGGAGACCTCCGTGGTAACATCCATCACCAGTCTAAGCAGCACGCCAAGGGTCGAAAATATCGAGAGGAATTTATCCAGTATGGATTTGCATGTGTCATTGTCAACGAACGTCAACATCCCCAATGTGTGATATGCACTGAGGTACTTGCACATGAGAGCCTCAAGCCTGCAAAAATGAAGTCTATCACAACGCACCTTCAGTCCCTCCTGGAACACTTTAACAAGTATTTTCCTGATGAAACTGCTCCAGAGTAATATGACTGGATAAGATCACCATTCACTGTTACGAGGGCATATCATCTGACATCCGACCTGGAGGACGCATTGGTTGAACTGTCAAGTGACCGAACCTTACAGGCAGCCTTTAACACCAAGACGCTGGCGGAGTTTTGGATTTCGGTCAAGAGGGAATACCCACAGCTATCCAAGGCCGCTATGTATCTACTACATTACATTTAGCTGACGCTTTTATCCAAAGCGACTTACAATAAGTGCATTCAACCATGAGGGTACAAACTTTAAAAAAAAAGCTAAACTACAAAGTGCTATAAGTAAGTGCCATTTAAGTGCTACTAAATTGTTAGTTTAAACATTTTATTCAAGGTATAGTCGGAAGAGGTGTGTTTTTAGTTTGCGGTGGAAGATGTGTAAACAGTCGTGATTTTGATGAGTGTTGAGGGAGCAGTGAGGGAGCAACAAGCCGATTGGCCGAAACAGAGCGGAGTGAACGGGCTGTAACGTTTGACCATGTCCTGGATGTAGACTGGACCCGATCCGTTCGCAGCACGGTACGCAAGTACTAATGTTTTGAAACAGATGCAGGCAGCCACTGGTAACCAGTGAAGGGAGCGGAGGAGCAGAGTAGTGTGAGTGAACTTAGGTAGGTTAAAGACCAGTCGAGCTGCTGCATTCTGGATGAGCTGCAGAGGTCGGATGGCACTAGCAGGTAGACCTACTGATTCCCTTTGGCTCTACTTACTTGTGCGAAAAGACTTTCTCAGCACTGACCTACATAAAAAATAAATACAGATCGTGGCTAAACGTGGAGGAGGATCTCCGAGTGGCCGTCTCCAAAATAAAGCCCAGAATGGACTTGCTCTGCTCCATGCATATTGCCCACCCATCTCATTAGGTGTGTTTAAGAAATGTAAGTAATGTGTAGGCTAAAATAAATAACCCTCAAGTTTTTGCACATGGCAGCAATAAGGTGTCTGCTGCACATTATGCATACAGAAGCGCACAGACAAACACAGACATCTTGACTGTTTGTCAGACAAGACTTACCTGCGCACTTGTTTATAATTGTATGTTCACTCAGCCCTGCTGTTTAAACAGGGTGATTCCCTGTATTCTGGTTGTATTCTATTTCTCAAATTACTATAAAATAATTTCATCTCTGTAAGGCTGTTGTTCTTTTGTGTTGTATTAATGCCTGTTTTGCATAGGCCTAATAGTGCATGTGCGTGGCTGTGCGCAACATTATATAACACCTCCAGTGTCATTGGGGGTCGCCATTCTCTGGCACCGTTATTTTGGGGGTCGCGGGCTGAAAAGTTTGGGAAGCCCTGATCTAGATCATATTGGTGGATCCTGTATCGTGTTGGCATCTGATCGTGGATAGTGGTGGTGGACCATGATCGTGTTGGCAGCTGATGGTGGATCCTGATGGATTGTGGCCTAAGGTGGCATCTTATCGTGATGGTGGATCCTGATTGTGGTGGCTGCTGACCATGGACTATGATTACAACAAGACTGCTTGATATACAATATGTCTACTCAGATACTCGACCATTACTGACAATAATCCATCAATTCATTGACCTTCCATTATGCTACAAAGTGTTTATTCTAATCAATGCTGCAAATACCCTTATCTCTCTGATGTTCTCCATTACACGTGGCATCTATTGCACTTCTGTCCGTCCTGGGAGAGGGATCCCTCACATGTGGCTCTCTGAGGTTTCTACGTTCTTTTTCCCCTGTTAAAAGTTGTTTCTTTACTAGTTTTCCTTACTCTTGTTGAGGATTAAGAGCAGCAGATTTCCCACCTTGTTAAAGCTCTATGAGACAAATTATGATTTGTGAATATGGGCTATACAAAGAACATTTGATTGATTGATTTGATTGATTGATATATTATCCCAAGGTACTTTGCATAGTAAGCTCGAGACCTTCAAAATTGGAGAGTAACTCAAAAGTTCCCTAAACGAGCAAGGACTTAGGAGACTGTGGAGAGAAAAAAACCTCTAAAAACCAAACTCACTTTGGGCATCTTTGGGTTGTTTTACCAGCTTTATTATTATTATTAATAACAATAATAATAATAATAATAATAATAATAATAATAACAAAAAAGAGGGGCAACAGTTTCAATGGTTGTTCACAATTTGGCTGCTGTGCTATTTACAAATTCATGGCAGGCATGGTAGTGAACCCAGTGTAGTTAAAATGTTTTAATATACAGATTAAAACAGTGAGTTGATTTATTTACATGTTAAATAAAACCAATCGAGTCTATCAGTGAATTATATGCAGAACTAATTAGCAACATTTACGTAAATTTTGAAATCCCCTTCTATAACAACTTTATCTTTGTGCCAATAACTAACTCTAAAATTCAGTTATATAATAACTTAACTGTTTTTTTTAATTTATTTTGAGCTTGGATGTACGAGGCTGAGGATGTGGCTTTGAATTGAGCTATAACTACCATTAGGTAGAGGGTTGATTGATAAGTCAGATCTAAAGATTGCTGCGACCCATCCACCTAAATGTAGCAATGCTTTCTACATTTAAACTCACATATTCATCTTGTTGCAGCCAGGATTCAGTTAAACAGAATATATCAAATTGGTGATCAGTTATCAGATCATTGACAAGTAAAGATTTAGATCTTAGTGACCTATTATTTAATAGACCATATTTTATCCTTCATACTCTTTTTTCCCTATCGAGGACCATCGTCAGATAAAACAGATACGATTTGTCAATAAATCATAAATAACCTATATGAAGTGAAAGAGGTCCAAATTTCCTCAACCAAAGTTTGGGAATGGTTAATGGTCTATTTATATCGTACTTTGATGACCACTCAAGTGGACAACCTGCTCTGCCTCCTGAGCCACAGCCACCAAAACATCATACCAAACATATTGATAGTGTGATTGTGTGTGAATGGGTGAATGTGACATGTACTGTAAAGAGTTTTGAGAGGTTGACAAGACTGGAAAAGCTCTATATAAATACAGTCCATTTATCATTTATATAGTGAAAAACTGTAATTTTACCTACTAATCTGACTGGAAACATCTCAGCAAAAGTATGGAACTCTTAAATTTCCAGAATAATTAAGGCATTACTCCATTCACCCTTACTCTACCGACCCTAAATGAATAAAAGGAGATCTGTAATGATTTTGATCATCATTTTATTGAAGGAAGTTTTGTATGGGTCAACTTACAAGCTGTGAATTTGCATTTGCTATGAAAATGGGGTACCATCTCCTAATCGAGCAAATGTGTATAATTAAATTAATAATGAGTCTCAAATCATGAAGTCATGAATTCTAGATTAAATGTATCTCCATTTTCTACTTTAATCCTTATAGGGCTGCATTTATAAAATGTCCTTTAAGCACCATCATTGAAACAAATTTCCAGTCCCTAAAAGTGCTATAAAACATTTGATGACTTATTTTTTAACCAACATCAGTTCTGATCATAAATACCAAATATTAAGACATTTTCAGTATTTTAACCCTTTAAAATACCGCCAGTATTTGTTTGTTTTTGTATTAAAAACACACACACACGTATTTTTTCCGTATACTACATTATAGAATTTCTTGTCGAGGGTCAACACAGCCTGACAAATGTCACTGATTAGCAACAACATCAGTTTTTGCATTATCATTTTTCTGTGTAGTATTACACAAATAAAATCCCCCTCAGCATCTTCGTGGACAAAAATGTCCTCTCCATAACCCTGCTCTAAAGTATTATATATATTGCTATTTTATTTACTTTCAAATACTTTTAAAACTATTATCAGTCCTGATCATAAAATAAAGACCCTTCAATGTTTGTTTACATAATACAACCATTGTTTCATATGAAAAACAATCAAAGTACCAATAAAACTGCTAAGCATTAAAAAAACTAAGCATTATTTTCCATCAATCAATCAATCAATCAAATTGTATTTGTATAGCCCATATTCACAAATCACAATTTGTCTCATAGGGCTTTAACAAGGTGTGACATCCTCTGCCCTTAACCCTCAACAAGAGTAAGGAAAAACAATAAAAAAAAACTTTTAACAAGGTAAAAAGAACGTAGAAACCTCAGAGAGAGCCACATGTGAGGGATCCCTCTCCCAGGACGGACAGAAGTGCAAAAGATGCCACCTGTAATGGAGAACATCAGAGAGATAAGGGTATTTGCAGCATTGATTAGAATAAACACTTTGTAGCATAATGGAAGGTCAATGAATTGATGGATTATTGTCAGTAATGGTCGAGTATGTGAGTAGGCGTATTGTATATCGAGCAGTCTTGTTGAAAATAATAGTCCACGGTCAGCTGCCACCATGATCAGAATCCACCACCATAATCCACAGTCCATCGTCATGATCCACTGACACTATTGGGATCCACCATCGTTATCCACCATCAGCTGCCAACAAGATACAGGATCCGCCAATATGATCACCAGCAGCCAACACAATCCACCAATATGATCACTGATTCGCGATCCACCATCATAATCCACGATGTGGCCGCAATTGCGGTCCCGGGTCCGCAAACGATAAGGCACAAGGACTCCAGGGAAAAAATCAAGTCAGTAACATGTATTGATTAGACATTAATGTGATAAAGAGGGAGAAGAGGAAAGAGAAGCTACATGTGTCATGTGTCTCCCGACATTCTAGACCTATAGCAGCATAACTAAGAGTTGGTCCAAGACAAACCTGAGCCAACTCTAACCACAAGCTTTATCATAAAGGAAGCTTACTCTTAAACGTACAGATGGTGTCTGCCTCCCGAACTGCAATGATTGGGAGATGATTCCACAGGAGACGAGCTTGATACTGTAGCTGAAAGCTCTGTCTCTTACTCTAACCCTAACCCCCTACGTTTAGAGACTTTATGGACAACAATTAAGCCTGCATTCTTGGAGCACAGTGCACTAGTGGGGTGATATGGTACTATGAGCTCTTTAAGGTATGATGTTCCCATATTATTAAGGGCCTTGAAGGTGAGGAGTAGAATTTTTAAATTATATTCAAAATTTAACCGGAAGCCAGTGTAGTGAAGCTAATGCAGGAGAAATGTGGTCTCTTTTCTTGGTTCTTGTGAGGACACGTGCTGCAACATTTTGGACAAGCTGCAGAGTCTTTAATGACTTACTGCTGGAGCCTGATAATAAGGAATTACAGTAATCAAGTGTGGATGTAACAAAGGCGTTTTTCTGCATCTTTTTGAGAGAGGAAATGTCTTATTTTTTAGATGTTACCTAAGTGAAAGAATGCAGTCCTAGAAATAAGTTTTAAGTGAGAATCAAAGGACAAATCAGATCAAAGATGACTCCCAAGTCCCTGACTGTTTCACTGGGAGCAAGGGCAATGTCGTCTAGCGCAGCTATATCATTAGATAATGTATCTCTAAGGTGTTTAGGGCCAAGTATTAGAACCTCTGTTTTATCGGAGTTTAATAAGAGAAAATTGCGGGTCATCCAGGTTTTTATGTCCTTGAGACATGCTTGAAGTTTAGTTAATTTATTACACTGTTCTGGTTTTATTGACAAGTATAACTGGGTGTCCTCTGCATAGCAGTGGAAATTTACAATGTGTCCTGATAATGTTTCCTAGTGGAAGCATATATAAGGTGAATAAAATTGGGTCGAGCACAGAACCCTGTGGAGCACTGTGGTTAACTTTGGTGCGCACTGATGACGCATCAGTAATCAATCTGAAAAATAGGATTTAAACTAGGGTTAACTATTTCCTTTAATGCCAATTAACTGTTCTAGATTCTGTAATAAAATGTGATGATCAATAGTGTTGAATGCTGAACTAAGATCTAACAGGATGGGGACAAGGGATTTTTCCTTACTCTTGTTGAGGGTTAAGGGCAGAGGATGTCACACCATGTTAAAGCCCTATGAGACAAATTGTGATTTGTGAATATGGGCTATACAAATAAAATTTGATTGATTGATTGATTGACAGAGACAAACCCTTGATCTAAAGCTATTTGAAGGCCATTAGTGACTTTTTGATGAGCTCTAAACCCCAACTGAAAGTCTTCATATACTTTACTTTCCTGGAGAAATTCTTACAGCTGATACAGCTGTGACAACCTTCTCAAGGATTTTAGACAGTTTAAATGATCGTGGTACATATCCTGATGATAATGAGAGATTGATTGTATTCAGTAACGTACTATCAATTAGGGGCAGAATTTCTTTAAGTCATTTTTTAGAAATGGGATCTAAGATACAAGTTGTGGGTTTAGAAGATGAGATTATTGAAGATTCTCAGCTGTTCCATAGATTTCTGTGCTTAATGATATATTAGCATCAATTGAGGGCAGGAGATGTTGGATTTTAATCGTATTGTTAGAATTATCGTTGAAGAACTTCATAAAGCTACTCAGGGATGTAGGAATACTGGGTTCGATGGAGGTGTGACTCTCTGTCAGCCTGGCTACAGTGCTGAAGAGAAACCTGGGGTTGTTTTTATTGTTTCTATTAATGTGGAGTAGTAGGCAGCTCTTGCTTTATAGATGACCTTCTTATATGCTTTAACACTATTTTTCCAGGCTAGATGATTTTCAACACACTTGTTGGAACGCCACTTCCTTTCTAGTTTTCTTGACGCTTGTTTTAATTCATGTGTGTTGGAATTATACCAGGGAGCTAATTTACTATGTTTTACACGTTTCTTTTTTAGAGGCGCTATTGAGTCTAATGTTAATTGTAATGACTTTATAGAGCTATCGACAAGATGGTCAATCTCAGTGGAGCTAGGGTTTTTAAATAATTCTTTGATTATATTGAGGGAAGATACTGAGTTAAATGTAACTGGAACTATTTCCTTAAATTTGTATACAGCACTATCAGGTAGACATCTAGAAAAGGAATTTTTCATTAATAGCATGTAGTGTGATAATAAGAAATCAAGGGTTATTAAATTATGGTCTGATAGATTATGTGGAAGTACTATTAGATGTTCAAATTTGACACCATATAGTATAAGGTCAAGTGTGTGGTTACAACAATGAGTAAGGTGGTGTACATACTGACTGAAACCACTTGAGTCTAATACTGAAATGAATGCCCCACTTAGGCAAGCATTATTATTGTCAACATGAATATTAAAGTCACCGACAATAATAACTATCTGTTTCTAGGACAAGGCTTTATAAAAACTCAGGGAATTCCGTAAAAAATTCAGAATAAGCCTCAGGAGCACGGTAAACTACAGCAAATATGATTGGCTGTTGTGATTTCTTGGATGGGTGTGGAAGACTAAGAACAAAACTTTCAAATGAGTTGTAGTTTAGTTTAGGTTTAGGATTAATTGATAGACTGGAGTTAAAAATAGCAGCAACTCCAACTCCTCGGCCAAATTCTCTGGGAACGTGTGAATTTACATGACTGGGGGGAGTAGATTCATTTAGGCTGACATATTCATCAGGAAGCTGCCAGGTTTCAGTGAGGGACAATAAATCAATATTGTGATCTAAGACTAATTCATTAACTAAAACAGGCTTTGATGACAATGATCTTACATCTAAGAGTCCACATTTAATTGTCTTACTTTGTTGTGTTGTTGCAGAGGTTGTTTTAATTTTTAATAGGTTTTTGTGTGGAATTCTCTCTCTGTTAATGTTAGATTTAAATAATTTAATGGGACGAGGGGCAGACAGTCTCTATGGAGTTGTGGTTGTGTGACTGATCTAAAGGGAGTGCAGAGAAGTGTATAGGACTGCAGCTCTCCGGCTAAACGTGTCATCACTGGTCGCATTAGATAGAGGTCTAGAGAATACTACAGAGTCCGACATTGTTTTTGCAAAAGCACACACCGATTCCACATTAACTTTGGTGACCTCCGACATATTAAGCCGCGAGTTGTTGCTGCAGACGTGAATTACGATCTTACTGTATTTACTTTTAGCTTTAGCCAGCAGCTTCAGTTTTGATTGGATGTTGCCTTCTCTGGCCCCTGGCATGCAATTGACTATGGTCGCTGGTGTCGCTAACCTAACGTTTGTTATGACTGAGTCGCAAATGACCAGAGTTTGTTTCTCAACGGGTGCGTCGTTGAGTGGAGAAAATCAGTTCAAAACGTGAACTTGTGTGTCCTTAAGCAGTGTAGCTGAGCTTCTAAGTCGCTAAGCCTCGCCTCCATCGCTATCAATACACTACATTTGTTACATGTACCACTACTGTTAAAGGAGGCAGAGGAGTAACTGAACATTAGACAATCAGGGGAGAGCAGTGGAGCAAGAGGGAGGGAGAGAACCCATCGCTAATAAATTAGCCTGTTAGCCTACGAGGGTAAGCTGAAACGCAGATGGAAAAACAGAGGGTTGCTAGAGCACCAGAGAGTAGGGAGTGATATATGTGAATGTTTAACTATAGATCGGCAATTAGCCGTAGTAATATAGAAAACATCAGCGTTAGCAGAGGAGCTAGTTCAGAGGGTTACCACCACCAGCGGCAGGAAAACGGGAAAAGATGCAATACGCTTACCGTAGAATGTCAGCAGGAGTCAACCAGCCGAAAACAGTCAACCAAAACAAAACCAAAACAAAACATTTCTAGTTACAGTATATTCATGATAAATGTATGATTGTAAGTTAAATGATTATCTCAGACCTCTAAATTCTTAATTTAGTTTTCATTAAGTCTTAACAGTGTAGGAATTTTAGCAAATTTCCCTGAAAGCATTTAAATAAAAATATTAAACCGATCACAAAAAGTTTGATCATTAATATGACATTACTTCAGAAATTCAATTAATTTAGCTG
This sequence comes from Hippoglossus hippoglossus, assembly GCF_009819705.1. Lineage (NCBI taxonomy): Eukaryota > Metazoa > Chordata > Actinopteri > Pleuronectiformes > Pleuronectidae > Hippoglossus > Hippoglossus hippoglossus. The sequence goes on along the minus strand of NC_047156.1, from coordinate 27,851,889 downwards.
GTTTTCAGTTATATATTATGTTCAATTATCTCTAGGCACTTTACATAGAAGGTCAAGACCTTAAGAATTATAGAGAAACCCAACGGTTCCCACAATGAGCAAGCACTTTGGCGAATGTGGGGGCAGTCTAACCTTAAATGTAGAGATGGTGTCTGCCTCCAGAACCCAGAGTAGGAGCTGGTTCCACAGGAGAGTAAGCTGTTATATGTTTTTGAAATAGTAAGCATAATGTAAAGTAAACCCAGTTCAAACTTAATGGGCCACAACATTCAAAACCAGCAGTATGGTCTTTTAAAACAAAAAATGTCGAACAACATTACACTGACTGATGACTTCTGACTCTGTAACTTCCTCCTTAGAGCCCATGGGCCAGATGCCATTATCCTGGTGGATGGACAACCTCTACAGACCAACGGAGAGCTGGGTCTGTCACAAATGCTTAACATAGCGAGTCAGATTGCAGCTGGAATTATCTACTTGGCGTCTCAACACTTTGTGCACCGTGATCTGGCAACCAGGAACTGCCTGGTTGGGAATGGCATGCTGGTGAAGATAGGAGATTTTGGCATGTCCAGAGACATTTACAGCACGGATTATTACAGGGTGAGTATCTCTCTGCTTCTATCATGCATCCCATCGTTGTTTGTTTTACCAAAATTTGAAATTGTTCCGTTTTTCATGGAGTAACTCAGACTACCTCACAATGCAGTGTCAACATACTGAATAGAATAAAGTGGTTTGTTTGACGCACGGTTTAAGCACAGATTTGTGCGTACGCACTGTTAGTAAATGAGGCCATTGTCATTCACAACTGTAGCAGTATATGCCCTGACACTTTGAGTGATACATATCACGTGCTATTAACTAATGATCTCCAATATCAATCAATCAATCAAATTTTATTTGTATAGCCCATATTCACAAATCAAAATTTGTCTCATAGGGCTTATATATCATATATCATGTCATACCAAGTCATGGCTCATAAGGGCACTAGATAGAGGTAAACTTTATTGTTCTACACTTGTTGTTGTTGTTGTTGTTTTCTAAAGCCAAATAGTCAAATATGGCTTTTCATTTTAAATTGAAAATATTGGATTGCAACAAAGGGGCTGAGGGCCCACTTAAGTACATACACATGTGTGTCCCTTAATAAAGAACTTTCACATAGATCAAATGGTTTCAGTGATGTTGTATTGTTCCCACAAAGTATTGTGTGTAAGATATCCATAAGATAATCTCCTGTTTGTGTTTGTGTTCAGGTGGGAGGTCACACCATGCTGCCTATCCGCTGGATGCCCCCCGAGAGCATCATGTACAGGAAGTTCACCACGGAGAGTGATGTATGGAGCTTTGGAGTCATTCTGTGGGAGATCTTCACTTACGGCAAACAGCCTTGGTTCCAGCTCGCCAATAATGAAGTACATATTCATTTTTAATTAATGGCATGAAGAGGCATTTTCATTTCATTCTACACTTTTACATGCTGAGATTTTACATTTCATTTCATTTCATTTAACACTCTTTCAACAATTTGTTAGGTGGCTGCAGGTCTTCAACTTTGTGTCCGTTCTTAGCTAAATTCTTTTCTTCCATTCTTTTTTTTTTATGGTAAGTACTTCATTAAATCAAATCAACAAATTGCAGTAAAGCAAAACCACCTGGCAAAATCCGAATTCCAAGAAACTTATTTAGTTGGAGACTTCAAACATCAGTGGGGACACATGGTCATAAATTGCCGTTCAGTGAGAACACAAACCGGAACCAACTACTGGAATGGAGAAAATGGCACACACAATATTGAAGACAGAAAAGGAACAGCTCTTTGGAGAAATTTAAGACAGAATTGGACACACAAGGATGTATGGCTACATTAAAGCGACATTATTTGGTAATGCTCTCCCCTTTGAGCCTCTTCTCTTTTTACTGGATGGATGGGAGTTCTGATGAGAGGATTCTCACAAGGAACAATAACAATTTTCACTCTTAAGTCTTCAAAAACAGGTGTTAAACCATTGATGCCTTCTTCTTTCAATGGATAATGATGTTTACAAGGCTTATATTAAAATTTGGAAGTAATAATTTAAGGAGGAGCTCCTTTCATTAGGCCTACATTCTACATTCATTACAGTCCTCTGGCATAGTGTTAACGTGAAATAAACCATATCTGGTTGTTACAGTTGATTGCTAAAATGCATTTCCTAAAACTTCTTCTCCTTTTCTCAAAACAGTAAACACATACCCCAAAATTACAAGCTACACTCACAAAACCTTTGACTTGTCTTGCAAAATCAAACAATTAAAAACTATTTTATCTTTACCCAAAACCAAACACTGCCATCACATAACACACAAAACAATACTCGTAGGCAGCTGTGGCTGAGGGGTAGAGCGGTCGTCCTCGCCCCAGGAGGTCAGCAGTTCGATCCTAGTCTTCCCCATCTACATGCCAAAGGCAAGATGCTGAACCCCGAATTGCCCCTCATAGAAAAAGTGCTGCTAATAGTGCACTGTATGAATGTGTGTGGGAATGGGTGAATGGCAAACTGTACTGTTTAGCGCTTTCAGTGGTCTTCAAGACTAGAAAGGTGCTATATAAATACAAACCATTTACTTGGCAATTATTACACACTACACAAATAAATGCAAAATACTACACTCTGGGCGTAGCAAGAAAATAAATCATTACTGAAAATATTTAATGTAGGGTATTTGCACATTCCTGCATTCATGAAAACCCTGTATGTAAAATGCACAATATGACTTTTAAATAAGCAACGTTAATCATTCTTTCCATCTCAACATCATGCCTCTGGGCCGGGTCAGACAACAGGACTTCATCTACATCACAGGCAATCCTCTCACTTGCTAAGGAATGAGGAAAGAATCATTGGAGTGCCGAATCCAGCCTTGATCAGATCCAGATAGAATAGATCCAATAGATCATCACATGCTGCATCCATTGACTGGAGGAGTTTTTCTTGGTTATACACTTTCAACCGCCATGCAGAGAAAAATTATTCTAAGGTTTATGTTGTGCCATAATGCATCAAACGGGATACCATAAAATGGTGTGCCTTTCGGCATTCAATAAATTTGGTTATCAAAATATTAAATATTAAATATTAATATTTTATTATTAATATTAAATAATAACTTTAATTGATTAAAGTTACCTCGGGGCACCACCCTTCAAAGGAAGGGAAAAGATAGCCAATTTATTGATTAAGTCTCATAGATAAAGGTTCTAACTACAAATTTGGAACTCTGATTAACAATTAAATTAATAACTATAACCAAAATTACCATATAGATAGTTAGCTAAGTTGAAAGATATGGGGTTCTTGACAGTGTAGAGGTTGGCGAAATTCACTTATGCAACATTAATGGAAAAACATTTGTGAAAGAAAAACATTTATTATGAATATAATAAAGTATAAAAACACAAATTACTAACCTAGCCTAGTATAATTATTAAGCCCAGTTGTGTTACCAGTCCGTGGAAAGGGGAAAACGGAAGTTGCTGTGCAGTTCGCAGTTTTGTGTCGTCTTGCTGGTTTCGGTTGAGTGGTGTAGCTCAGTTGCTGGCTGAAGTTTTCCAGCAGGACATCGAGTCGCTGCTTGAAGGGTTGGTAGAGCTTGGAGGGCGAGGAGGTTTCCTTGGTGAGATGAGCTGGAAGCTGCACCTTTGTGCTCCTCTCGAAGAGTTGGATGGGAAGAGAAGATGTGAGCTGGAGAAGAGGCTCCACAGCCTTCCCTCCTGTGGAAGGATTGTAGGAAGAGGATGAAGAGGCTCGACCGCCTTCTCTCCATTGAGGGAGTGTAGAAAGAGACAGAAGAAGCTGGAGAACCTAGCTTATATTGGCCCGGTGACCTCACAGGTCATGGGGTCCAGAGTGACCAATGGGAGTTGAAACCTGTGTCCCTGGGGGGGGTTTCCACCCCTCTGTGTGAAGTTGATGCCCTCTGGGACATTGAGTTCCTTGCTCTGGTTTTTAATGGCCCCTGGGAGACGGAGTCCTGGAGGGACATGCTGCTTCAGGCTTTGATGGCACATGTAGGCCGAATTGTGGTTTCACACAAAACCATGGCCCAACATTTAGGAAGAGTATGGTCGAAGGCAAACATTGACAAAATGCTGGTTATTGATGAATCATTTACGTATTCTTTCACCACAATGAAAGTTAATGTTGTCCCAAATGTAACATAAACAGGATGCTCTTCTTGCTCATGACCTCTGCACATGTCTGAGCAAATTATCCCCTAGACCTTCATAAATATTGATGACTTTTAGTGTTATATGGTCCTAAAGTAACGTGATTTGAAACGTGTGTGTTAAATTTTGAATGGTTGTGTGTTAACTAGGGTTGTAACAGTACACAAAAACCACGGTTCGGTACATACTTTGGTTACGTTTTCAGTACGGTACAGTAGAAGCAAGAAACAGAAAACATTAAACTGATTATTTATTTAGTTTTATTAAACCCTGGTTAAGTATGGCTGCTTCTTTTTTACCTCAATCATTTTTAGAAAGTCTAATACTGGGCCAGATACTAAGACTAGACTTCTTTTCCAACAGTTAGTTCGATTTTAGTTGCATTTAGATAAATTTGATCCCGTATTTCGCCGGCTTGCTGGGCATGTACTGTCGGAAAGGACACCGGCCTAGGGAGAAAAAGAGGAGAAGTGATGAGAGGAGAGGAGATGAGGACGAGGACTAGCAGCCGCTATCTAGCTATAGCTACATAACATAATAACATAACATAATAATAATATAAAAAAAACGAAAAACAAGACTAACCTCTGAACGTAACCAGTTGCTCGTCCACGGTCACTTCGGGCCCCTGGTTGTAGAGGTGCGGCAGCCACGCCACCCACGCGTCCCAGACCTCTCGCACGGCCGCCAATTTGTCCGTGGCTCGTCTTGTGCGTCTCGTCTCGCGGTCGTCGAAGCGCAGCAGTCTAGAGTACGTGTGGAAGAGTTTTAGGGGCATCGTGGCACGAAATATCGCCCGGCCGCTCTCGGCGTCCCACAGGCTGGCGGCGGCCTCGCCCCGGGACCTGTACATGCCTGCTAAGATCAGCAGCCCTACGTAGGCCCGCAGGTCGGTCTCGTCCATCCCTTTCCATTCGTCGCCGTATTTTCGATGACCCTCCCGATTCTCTACCGTCGCCATGACGAACAAGCGGAACGTCGAGGCTAGGTCACCGGTGCGGGACGTCGCGTGCATCGTGGGGCCCGGGGGGACCCTGATGGGCGTGGCGGCGGCGCTTTGAGCCGCAGCAGAGGAGGAGGAGGAGGAGGAGGAGGAGGAGGAGGAGGAGGAGCAGCGGCCCTCCTCTCGGCCATACACCCTCGAGGACCATGTTATTTCCCCGTTTCTTGACAGGAAGGTCTCTCTTTCCACGAGTCCGGTGGTGGTGGTGGTGCCGTGGTCTTGTCCTTCTTCTTCTTCTTCCAAGGATGACGAATCTGCAGCAGCATCACCCACTGGGTCGTAGTCTTCGTCGCCGTCGTCGTCGTCTCTGTCTTCTTCTCGGTCTGCTTTTCTGTCTGCTTCTCGGTCTGCTTCTCCATCTGCTTCTCCGTCCGCTTCTCGGTCTGGCTCTTTCACGTCCTCTTCGGGTTCAGAGGATTGTTGCTGGGAGAATAGCTGTTGGAGAACCTGTTCTCTGGTGAAACGCGCTTGACGTGACATCGTGACATGGTCAGGGAGAATGGCACACCGGCTTCTCTGTGGGTCTAATATACCCCCCGAGATTACAATTGGAATCAGGTGTGGGTCTAAATGACCCCCCAGGAGAATTGAGAATGACAATCCATTGGTCTCAATGACCCCAGGAGAATTGGATAATGACAATCCTTGGGTCACCCTAACCCTAACCCTGACCGGCCAGGGCTTGCGGATGATCACATGCACGCATGCACGCACACACACACACACACACAGACACACACACACTCTGGTTTAATCCGACCCAGGAACAACACGAGGGTTAAGAACTCATTGCAGACTGTAGGAGTAGCCTCTACAGAGTGGATAGGGAGAGCATCAGTGGCACGGCTTACAATGTTAAAAAGCACCTTGGGGTACGAAGCATTTGATTCAATAAGATTAGTATTGTTCTCATTTAGCCAGGGCTGAGATAGGTGCTTAATTTTTCTCATCGGAAATTGTGCAATTTCATACAGCATGGAATTGCAGGCAGAATTAAGACGTGTTAGCTGCTCATCAACTGATGCTACAGGCTCGATATGGATAGAGTTAAAAGCTTTACTAAAGGAATTGGCAGAGGTAAAATTAAAACTCTAGACTGAGACTGAGTAGGAGAGAGCTATTAGAACCAGGGGATAAAACAAAATTAAAACATAAGCAATAGTGATAGCAGCTAACCCTCCCCCTAGGTTGGTAAAAGAAAGAGTAGTCAGGGGGAGAGGCTTCAATAAGAGGAGCACAATCTTCAGGTTGCACCCACATTCTGTCATAAAAATGTCCAAATTCTGTGACAGAATAAAATCATTACACACAATTTTGTCAGAGATCTTACATTCAGTAGACCTGTCTTGAAAATGTTTGGAAGTTTGGAGTCGGGTACTGGAGTAAGATGGCAGGCAATGTGAATAAGATTGGACAGTGTGACTGTACAAGGAGAGAGGTAGCTACATGAATACCTGTTACTTCTATCGTTGATTATAACAGGGATGGCACGTTTAAAATCACATAGAATCTTGAGGTGACTGTGAGTAGGTGAAATAGGTGAAGGAGGATCAGGTCTTACAGATGACCTAATAGGAATAAGTGAGTCAGTGCGGAAAACTGAACCAGAACCAGCAGGACCCACACTGTCAGGGACAGGGCTGTGGGATAAAAAAATGATGATGCTGGTCAGGGTCTTGCTGGGGGGACCATCAATTTAGGCTAAAAGCAATGAAATTTATGAAGTTGATAATCAGTTTGCCCACACCACTCCTGTTTGGATGTAACCCATCAATTTTAAACAGGTCCCACTCAGTCCAAAAATAATCAAAATTGCTTATAAAACCTAGTCCAGTGGCATTGGTGAAATTCTGCATCCACATGTGCAGGCTAAAAAGACATTGTGAGCCTTTATTCATAGTGGGAAGTGGGCCAGACAGTACACACCTTCCTCCTAGGCTTTAGACTGTGTAGACGAGGAACTCAAGATCATAATGAAGTTTGGTGGATTGTCTTGGCATGACGTCATTGGTACCCGTGTGCAAAAGCACGGTGTGGACATTGAGCAGAGCAGGTGTCAGTTCTATGAAATCTGCTGTTTTGCCACCAGAAAGACAGTAGGTGATGGCGCCTGGGAGTTCAACAAACCTAACAGTGGAGTCACATATAACAAGGATTTCTGGTGGACTATCTTTGCAGCCACCGTACGCAGATAGTTTAGATGAGAGAAATAACTGAAAGCTGTTAGCGATTGTAGCTGAGAGACAGGAGTTGATTAGGGCAGTTTCACCTGGAGAGTTATGTCATCACTGGACACAGCTGTGGCCGGAGCACCGTTAGGCCCGGGAGTCAGTGTCTGGGAGTTAGCGGGGGCATAACTGATAAGGAACTTAAGAGTATGCTGAGGCTAAAGGTAAATCTGACTGGCTACTGGCTTGTATGGCAGTACTATGAAAGCTCAGTAGATCAGACGTCATTACCACTATGCCTTTTTAAACAAAACACTTTTTGAACATAGGATAAGATGGAGAATATGTAATGTACGTTCTGCTGCACTAATTAATACCTACCGCCAGTTGATGTAGTCGGATGTTAGTGACCACCAGCGGATGTTCGGGACATATCTTCAGTTGTGTACCTGCAGAAAAGCCCACATTTAATTAATCACATTTCTCAGAATGTAACTACATTTAAAAAAAACACACTTCACAAACCATAACTAATCCATCTACCTAACCCAGAAATCTGTCTGTCTGTATGTATATGTAATGCATATCTTGAAAACCTTTTTCAAGAATCACTTTATCATCATCATTCTTGGCATTTTTGTTTTTAAAGGTCCAAAAAAGGGCAGTGTTCAATTTGGAGCAATTTGGACAGGCAACACATTCAAAATGTCAATAAACAGGCAAACAGCACAGTCAATGGGTGAGAAGCAAATACTGACAAATGTTATCTTCATCTGGGGTATAGGACTACAGTGGTCAGTGCCAATGACCAAATCTGTGCAGCAAAAGAAACACAAGGGAATGTAATTCCCAGCATATACGTAAGGGCTACAGATTAAAAGAAGCATAACTCTTTAAAGCCTTATGGCAGCAATATGTAGTGCTGAAATGTCCTTGATCAAGATTGTCAGGGACCGAGCAGGAAGATCAGAGAGCCACAGATAGTTTCTTTGAAATTTTTTTATTTTAATTTTGTGGGGGAAACATATATAGTGGCTGATCAAGCTACTCAAACACAAAAGGGCGATAGAGTGAGACATACTAACATTGAAAACAAACTACAGCCACAACATAACACACCATATAATATTAACTAAGGAAAAATACTTAAACATAAATAATAAATAAATATATAACAGTAGTCAAAGATTAACAACTAAAAATCTACATAAGGAAACAGTGTCCCTCCCCATGATTACGAGAGACATGGTGCAGTCCAATTAATGCTTAAAGCCATTTAAGGTTGTCTGCTGCAGCTGGGCCTCCTTTTGATAGCTGGCCAAACGACTCCAGCAGCAACCCCCAGGAACTGGTAACTCAAAGAAAACTTGATTAATTATCACAGAAAAAATATATAAATAAATAAATGAAGTATGTTGTATGAAAGCAAAATCTACATGTCCAGTTATTTATCTGTAATGTGCGTGTGCAAAGAGAAACCAACTTGGCAAATTAAAGAAAGGTTACCGCCATGTTAACGAGTTTCAGTGTGTGGTTGCGGTGCGGAGATCACAAAGATACATCATCATCTCGATCACTATGCGTTTGAAATGCAGCTCAACACGACTTCTGACCCCTCTGTGTAAGGAAAAGATTGTTTACCATGTGCAATATTATTTATATAGCTGAATAATTAAAGACCACAAAGACAGCTCAGTAATAAGAATCGACTTTGCTTGGCTCTGGGCCTGCACCACCCTCAGCCACAAACGACAGACAATTTTCAGAAAACAATACAATATAACATTTAAAACAACACGATGGCATTTCATGAAACGACATAATTTAACTAAACACATTTCACAAAATACTACAATCTTTTACAAAGTACAGCAACATTGCAGATGACAGTATTTCACAAAACCAAACATTTCACAAAACACAGCATTAGACAAAACACAATGACATTTGACAAAACACATTTTACAAGACAAAGGTAAGTATCGGCATGCAGAATAGGAAAAATGGGGACTGAACCGCCAACATTTTGGTTAGTGGATGATGCACCATATCTTCTGAGGCACAGCCCCACATCAATAATACATTTCACAAAACACAGCGGCATTTCACTTTACACTACATTTCAAACACAGTAAAAACGCGGCTGTGGCTAAGGGGTTGGCCTCTAACCAGGTCGGCCCCAGTCTTTCCCATTCTGCATTCTGAAGTGTCATTGGGCTAGATACTGCACCCAAAAATAGTCTCTATTGTCATAGAGAAAGTGCTGCACATAGATGCATTGTATGAATGTGTGTGTAAATGGCTGAATGGCTAAAAAAACTATACTGTAAAGCTCTTTGAGTTGTCATCAAATCGACAAAAGCATTATATAAATACAGATATAATTGTTTATATCTGCTTATCTTCCATTTACCATTCCACAAAAAATGACATTTCACAAAACACAATATTTGCAGAAAACATGACATGACAACAGTTTTTCTTAAAATACAATGACATTTCACAAAACACAAAAGAATTTCACTATACAGGACAGAATTTTACAGAACACGATTACATTTTACAAAGAACTACATTCAATGAAATGCTACAACAGAAAGCGAGGGACAGAACTTGTTTGTAAGTGGATAGAAACTAAGTCTGTGATGACAGTTTAAAACTATTTGCTGTTTCTGTTCCTTGCTCAAATTTGAAACTGAGTTTGAAGGAAAAGGTTTATGAGTTTGAAATCACAAGTATACTTAAAAAGGATCTTCATGTGATGTAATTCTGAATATGTTTTCAACATATGACTTTAAATGTTATGTACACAAAAATAAAGCTTTTCTCAAACAAGACAAGTGACTGTCTTGTTAATCATGTGTCTCTTTGTCTCCCCAGGTGATAGAGTGTATTACTCAGGGGAGGGCACTTGAGTGCCCCTGGCTGTGTCCCAAGGAAATCTACGATATTATGCTGGGCTGCTGGCAGAGGGAGCCACAACAGCGCTTCAACATTAAGGACATTCAGAAGATGCTCATAACTTTAATGAAGGCCACACCAGTCTATCTGGATATACTAGGATAGGAAAGGATAAAAGGCGTTTTTCGGGTTGGACTCAATCCAAATTACGTTAATAGAAACTAGTACACTGGATCAGAGGTAAATTGATTGATTTGGAGCCACAATTAGCCATGGATTCACAACATAGCCTCTGATGGAACCATGTAAATCAGAATTAGACAATGACCCGTATCTTGTATCCAATTACCTAACCTATGAGGATTGGAATTACTTAAAGTGGAGTGATGTGTGTTTAGCTGGGTTGGAATTAACAGGATTACACAGCACTGCATTACAATATAAAGTAAATGAAGAGCAAATGGCTTTGGCCTACCTTCCATGACTGGGTCCGGACTTATGTGGTCAGGTCTTGCCCCTTTTCAAAAGAACTAATGACTACAAGGACTTGACTATGTAGTATGGATTGCATCAAACTGGAATTAACTGGATTAACCTGATTGTACGGGTCTGGTTTGGGTTTTTTATCCTTATAACTTAGGTAAAACATTTTATCCATGATATCGTAGCCTATGCATTCTCATTTCACCCTGTCCAGATCAGTGAAGCTTAATTTCTATCCTAGTTTTTTCTATCCTAGCCTGGCCAAGTCTGGTAGAGTTTGGATTGGCTTTTTTTTAATATCCAGTCCTAGATTATATTGATTTCACCCTAACATGATTTATTAATGTTCCTATAAATCAATGAAAGGATGATGGGCCAGTCCTGGCTTAACTTTAAGTGAATGCAGTATTTACATGACCATCAGTAATGCTTTTTCATGTTTTTCATGAAGTCATTGCGGAAGCAAGTCAACAAGAAAGAGCAAGTGTAGATGAATCAAATAAGTATTTGTATAGCAGCCACTGTGTGCTTGTCTAGTGTAAACATGCTTCAGAATCTTCATCTACAAAGCCTTCATAAATACTCCATCCACTCTGAGTCTCATGTTGGTCTACCAAGTTGTTCACTAATGCAAGCGCCTAACCAGACCCTCCGTGACTGAGCCTTGAGACATGGCCTTAGTGATTGTCTATCGCCCCAGAGATGGACCAAAGTGCCTCCTACTACTTTCTAAACACTGGAGACAAAAGGAAATAGTCTTCGAAAAAGCACTTTTACTTTGTTTTTACTTTTACCTTTGTTTACCTGCTTAAAATGTACACTAGCTGTAAACTGTCCTTGTTTTTCTTACAAACAAATCCACTGTTAATATTATATGTATATAGCAAAAATGCTCAAAAATATGAAAAAAACAATTTGAATGATTCAGAAAAGTAAACCCTTTATATATATATCAAAAATGCCCAAAACAAAGATTGTATACCCTTTACAGCTTGATAAGAACATCCAACTACCCAAGATGGAGTTACATTTTCAGTTCTTTTTTTAAATACATTTTTATTGCCTATTACCTGTATATTTTTTACATTTTTTTTTTAATCAAAGAGTGGACCTCTGCCATGCTCCAAAGCCATTGGAATATTCTGCCATTGGGTAGCACCAAACTTATCATCATTAAGGATAACATTAAAAAATATGCGTTTTAACTTGGATCCACATTGGATCGATATAAGATCCTACACAAGAGCAACAAGAACTTTATGACAACAGAAAGTGTTCATTAACAACACCCTGTAACTTAAAGAATGTATCTACTGTAAGTCTATACGTCTTGAGATATGTTAACTGATTTCGTCTTCCTTTATTATTTTTAGCCTCTTGATGTGTTGTCATATGGGGATGTGAAAGCCAATAGATATTTTGATAATTTTTCTTCCCTTTGTAATATGCTATTAACATTTACTTTATCTGGCCACAAAGTATTTTTAATATGATAATACATGTTAAACAGTCGGGACAGTAAAGGAAAGATTTTAAGTTAACTGGCTGTTGTTTTGGCAGTGATAGTATTTGAAACACTAGGTCAGATTGAAATCTGTTTATTCTTTGGGTGTCGAGTGTTTTAATCCTAGCTGTCTCAGCTTGAGACATGAAACTCACAGTCAGCAGCAAAATGGACTATAATTATGTGTACAAATGTGTAATCTTTCTAAAAGTCAACACAGGCTGAATGAACTGAGAAAGGTTTATCAGTTTATTAAGGTTTAACAGCTGTGTCTGAAAGCTGTGAGAAATCAACGTGTAAGCCACTGTCAAACTATTGAGTGTACTATTGTTTGATTGCTGTTATCTCAGAAGTTTCTTCAAAGTGTCTTTGTGCTATAACATTGAACTCCATTACTACTGTAATTATAAGTGTCTGATTTCTGATGTAACTGTAACCTCACTAAATGGTCATATTCTGGTAGGACATTTTAAGCAGGAACAGGAAACTCATAAGTTACAGTAGTAGTGCAACAGCTCACTTCATGTCTTTCACACTACAGAAAAAAATTGCTTCTCTTACTGTGAATGTTTTTTTTATTTGAATGACCTCCAGCTAGTTTCACCTGCATGGTTAGTCGGTTCTCAGGTGGAGCGGCTTTATTAGAATCTCTCTTTGCATGTTCATATGATTAGTCATTTATGTGTAGCTCCTTACATGGAGATAGTGTAGAAAAAGTGTTCGCACTATGTTTGTGGTACGCAGCCTGAAAAGCCCTACTTCATGGTTAGCCAGTATGTATACATACTGCATGTCAGAATGATCAAACATTTCCTAATAGTGTTCAAGCTAAACATGATTTAAAAAACTGCCTTGCATTATTCACTAGAATTTCTCTGGAGGCATGTTTGGATACCCCATTTGTTAGCCTCAGAAAGTACTACAAATACAGATGTTAACTGAGGGCTAGCTATCGATGGGTATGCTCAAATTTGAATTTTTCGATCAATGTCTGAGGACAATCAAATGAGTTCAGAACACTGCATTTTTCAGTAGCAATTTCTGACCCTCACTTTTCTTTCACACCGGCTAGTGATTTATCCCTGATTTACCCCCCCTCCTCTCTGAAATGTGTCTAGTAGATTAAAGGAGAAAGTCTACTGCATCTGAGTGTAACTAGCAAAACGCTGTATGGTTTAATCAAGTAAGACTCGTGAGACATAATTTCCACTCATTTTAAATGTTCTGTTCATTGACTTTTAACACTTTTTACAGTTTGTAACAGGGTCACCCACTGCCATTTGTACTAATTGTACAATCCACCTTGTTAAGTGACCTTGCCACATGGTGTTCTCACTCTGTATAGAAATGGAGCACCTACAGCAAATAGACAGTAGACATTGATGTAGACATTGTAGTAGACATTGACCAAAAAGGATTTATAAATTCATCACTTTTTGAATGAATATTGTAATTATTTGCAAAATGTCTCATAGGCAGAAAATCCTAGTTAGATTAGAAATTGTAATTTAATTTTTCATAGACTCAGAGTGTTTCTCTTGAACTAAGCAAGAAAATCCCAGCTGAAACGCATGCTGGAGGCATCGTTTCAGTCAGTTGGGGTCATGATTAGGATCCAGTGACCTCATTCAGGGCCAGTTCAGGAAGCAGTGTGCCCTTGTGCCTTTGTATGGAGCGTGTCTTTTTCTTGTGAAGTAAGATGAAAATCAAAGTGCAGCAGGGGTTGTGCCCCATTACCTGGTAAGTTTACAAAAATAATGACGATAATAATTAAAGACAACATTAGCCAAAAACAGTGTGTTCTCTCCTCCTGAAACCAAAAATATACATCTACATTGTTGGTGTTTGGGACTAGGGCAGAAATGGATGTTGACCCCATCTTGTTTGCTAAGACATCTCGTATTATCACAGCATTAAGCTTGCATTAATTGAGTCTCAGATATATAAGTACACCAAATGGTATAATTTCTTAGGGTTAAAGGATTTCGTTATATTTTTCTCTTTGATGACTCATACAAGTTGTTCTTTTCTTCTTTCTTCCTCATTCCATGCTATTCATTCTACTTTATCTGCTCATGTTTTCTTTCATTCTAAATCCCTTTACCTGAACTATTTTCCTGCACCATGTTTTCCGTATAAAGTATATAAGCTGAATATGTTAAAATCATTGTAACTCAATAATAAGTCTGTCATTCCTGTCCGTTCTCTCTCTCTCTCTCTCTCTCTGTCTTTGTTATGTGTTGTATATTTGTCTCCATACTATTATTTATGACTCAATGTATTAGAATAATTTGACAATTTATATAATGTATTTTTAAACAGATAAGGTGTAGTGAACTTTTAAGCTGGTTCGATGAATGATTCTATCCTATTAAAAGTTCATCATCTTTGAATAGTTGTGTTGTCTTTTTTTCTATTTTTGTCTCGTCCTTCTTGAAGCACTTTCCAAGGAAACAATAAAAAACTTATTTAGAGAACATAGTCACTACTGATTATTATCTTAAACATTTGACTAAATCTTTCAGTTTACTACTGTAACATATGACTCCTTTGAATATTTAAAAATGCATTAAGTAGTTCAGTTTTGATGATAGAGGATCATGGTGGCAGCTGATCGTGAATTATGATTACAACTAGAATGCTTAGATGTACAATAGGCCTACTCACATATACTACTATTATTCGAGAATGACACTATCATTACAATTGTCATTGCTGTTTCCTTTATCTCTACCATAATCTTTCTTTTGTATCTTTTGTATTCATACATGTGTCTGTTACATTTAAGTGTCTTCAGCCCCAGAGCAGAGACAGAACACAGAGCACCACACAGTATGGATAGTTCAAGGGTGTTTATTGTCCAATAAAGTTGAGTCGAGGGTGAGGTTATAGATGACAGTGGGTGAAGGATATGTTCTGTGATGTCGCCAGCGAGGAGGGAAGTCAGGAGGACCAGGGGAGGAAGGGGGGTTGGAAATCATACATAACCATGAAGAGTCATACCTGTGGCGGAGCTGGTGAGGGAGTTGTGTGCATATTCCACCCAAGCTAAATGGGAACTCCAGGATGAGGGATGTCGAGCAGAAACACAGCGTAAGGCTGCTTACAGGTCCTGGTTGGCCTGCTCGGTCTAACCATTGGTCTGGGCGTGGTACCCGGAGGATAAGCTCATGACGCCCCTAGCACCTTACAGAAATTCCAAACTTGGGAGGTGAACTGGGGCCCCTCGGTCTGAAACAATGTCCAAGGGTAGACCGTGTAGCCGAAAAACATTCTTGGTCAGAAGATCGGCGGTCTCCAGGGCTGAGGGGAGTTTCGGAAGAGGTACAAAGTGAAACGGTCAACATGGTGAGTATGGTTGTATTACCTGCCAATGGGGGGAGGCAGTGACGGAATCTACAGTAATATGGGACCATGGACGGCTGGGGATGGGCAATGGTCGAAGCAGTCCAGAGAAGGATTAGTGGAATATCTTTCCACGGGTGCACACCGAGCAGGCGGCAACAAAGGAGCCTCCTCTGCCTGATGAGCCTAATCTTTTGGACAACTAAAGCACTGGGTAAGGTTGTGGCCAGGCTGGTACAGTGAGAGCCTCTCTCTAAACCTCCATTGTTGCTCTGCTGCAGTGAGTCTAGCCCTCCCCAGCTGCATGGGCTCCTCAGTGGGTTCAGCAGAGGTCGAGGGGGATAATGGATCGGGTGCCAGTGAAAAGCAGATCTAGAGGGAGGTGCTGGGGTTTGCAGGCGACCTGCTCTCTCTCTTTTTCTCTCTCTAATACGATTATCTAACCTGATAGCTAATGAAATTAACCCATCAAAAGATTCTGTGTCATCTTTACTCATCCTTAATATTTTCTGCGAACCCTGAGAAAATACACTCTGTAAAGTGACTGAATCCCAGTCGCTCTCCGCGGCCAGGATGCCGAACTCGGCCGCGTAGTCGCAATTGAGCATGTACCCTATCGGAGCGAAAGCAAGTGACTGGCTGCGTCCTTGCCCCTAACTGGCAGGACCAAAACCCTTTTCATCTCAACTTCAAATTGATCGAAGGATAAATTGAAACGCAAGTCTCGTCCCACAGGGCAGTGGCCCACTGAGCGGCCTGACCCGAGAGGAGAATCATTTAAAAAGCAATTTTTACCGGATCAGAAGTTTACATAGGAGGTTGATTATCAAATACGAGAGAGCTCTAAAGCAAAAATCGTCTGCAAGACCAAGACTCACCGAAATAGCGTTCGGGCGTGGGAATGTGGGAGTCACAGGAAGAGAGGACAGGGAGAGCTGGCGGCATCGGGGCTGACTCTTCCTCTGGTGAAGGTCCAGGGGCTGGGTTGAAGCATGCGTCGAGTTGAGTTTACATGGCTCAAACAGAGTTTACCAAATCCACTAATCCCTTGAGGGTTTGATCATGTTGTCCTAGAAGATTTCCCTGCATCGTGATGGCATGACGTCTGATTCTGCGGGGTCCATAGCTGGCCAGTTCGTTCTGTTACTTTTTTTTTTACATTTATTAAAACAAGTTCCTTGACAGTGAGTCTCACACAGTATGACATACATACAAATAGTCTTGGTCTTAAAATACAAAAGAGAAATTACCAATGCAATGGCATAAGATATGTAATGAGTTGCATTCATATTCTAAAGTGCCCAAAGAAATACTACAAATAGATACAATATGTTCACTTTGCTAAATACCTTATAACAGATGACCATCTCTCTAAATAAATGTCCATCCGGAATTTCGCTGTTATATTTTCCATAAAGTTTACAACCTTGAGTCTTTGGGTCCATTGGTCCAAGGTAGGTGGCTGAGGTTTGAGCCAGTTCGTTGTGATAATTTTGTGTGCTATTAACACCAGGGCTCTGCACATATACATTTTGTTTTTTTCCAACCCACTTGAAGGTATATTCCCTAAAAGCAGCAGGGGCTGCTTTTACCTTACCTTAAGGTTAATTACCTTCTTCCAGAATACTTGTAGTTTTGGGCAATCCCAAAAGATGTGTGAGAAGTCTCCTATTAATCCACATCCTCTCCAGCAGAGGGGGCTAGACATCGTGTCATAGTTAGCTATTACCAGTGGTGTTTTGAAATATCTCATTCTCAACTTCCAAGCGAACTGTATCCACTAAAGATAGGGGGAGCATCCCCCATCTTTCCAGGTCATTTTTTATCTGCGAAGTGAGTTTATCATAATTAGCTTTGTATAATTGAGAAGAGTTAGGAGTCAGAATGTACCTAAAGCCCTTTTTTGACCATCTGAATTTCGTCTCTCCGTCTAAATGTTTCGGCCAGTCTCCTGTGATCATCATTGCTTCCGATTTACCTTCATTGACCTTGTACCCTGAGATTTCCCCAAAGTTCCTCAGACATTGCATGAGCGCAGGAATAGATGATACTGGATTCCTAATAAACAAAAGAACATCATCCGCGAACAACAATATTTTGTGCATCATGCCCCCCATCCACTATCCCCTCAATTTTGTCATTTATTCTAATTAATTCAGCTAACGGTTCAATACATAATGCGAACAAAATAGAAGAGGCTGGATTTCCTTGCCGAACACCGTTCTTGATATCAGAAAAATTAGAGCAATATCCATTCACCCTGACTCTAGATATTGGATCTTTATTTAAAGTATTAATCCATCTAATAAATGTCGAATTAAAACCCATTTGCTCCATAGTGAAATTTAAATATGACCAATCCACCCTATCAAACGCCTTCTCCGCATCAAGGCTTAGAAGCATTGAAGGATGGGTGGAATCTCTTGCCACAGACTGTAAATTTAAAGCCCTTCTAATATTATGTGCCCCCTGGCGACCTGGTATGAATCCAGTCTGGTCAGGGTTAATTAATCTCCCTACATGTTTCTGCATTCTGCTCACTAGTATGGAACTAAGAATCTTTACATCATTTCCGAGCAAACTAATTGGTCTATAGGAGCCACACTCAAGTGGCTCCTTCCCCTCCTTATGGATTACTGTTATTATTGCCTCAGACCAGCTCTTGGGTGGGTCATTTTTGTCCAAGGCATAATTAAAAACTTCACAAAGTTTAGGTGTAAGTTCATCCATGAAAGTCTTGAAAAATTCGCCGGGGAAACCATCTGTCCCAGGGGACTTGTTGTTCTTTAGGCATTTAATGGTTTCTCTTGTTTCACTTTCTAAAATTGGGGCTGTTAACTGCTTTGCCTCTGTCTCCGTTAGCTTTGACAAATTAACATTTTGGAAGATTCCTCAAAATTTTGCCACATTTTGAGCCTCCTCCGGTGCATCATAAAGGTTTTGATAAAATATTTTAAATGCATCTGCCACCTCTACTGGATGAGACACCTCAGCCAAAGATTTGGGGTGTCTTATTTTAGGTGTTATACGGTTTGACTGCTCTTTTCTCAACTGAAAGGCAAGCAGATGGCTCGCTCGATTCCCCAATATTCCCCAATATTTTTGACTTGTGTATCTGAGCGCTCCACTCACGGTGAGTACAGAATCGAGTGACACAAGGAAATTACTCGGAAATACACAATACAGAGCGGCCGAGAACGAGTGACTACAATTCAACTTCCTTGGAGTTGTTTTAGGTGCTGCTTGGTAAACTTTAAAACTGCAACACATCCATTTAATTTGCAACAATATGGTGCAGCATGGTCCAACAGTAACAGTTGTAAATTGCCTTGATGCGGCATAAAAATCCAACAATTTGGGTGAACATTGTCTAATAATACAACAGGCTTGCTGTTTTCATAGTTCAATGGTCTAACTATTCAACAAAACACTTTCTGCTTCTATTTTAGCAATGTGGGAGAGAAACAGTGACAAACATTTTTACAAACATGTCAACTTATGTTGCAAAATTCTGTTCTTTCAAGTTGTCAGTAAAGCCCAATCGATATGTCGTTCTGCTCATATAATCGGCCGACAATGGCTTATCTCGGATATATTGATATCTGTGTTAACCAATACCTATACAATAACTTGTATATTTTACACACCATAATGTAGATAAACATGTTTAAGGAAAGTTATGAATGGAATCATCACACAATTGTCCAGACTTGATTATTATAATTCCTTATGATCAGGCTCCAGCAGTAAGTCAAAATGCTGCAGCACATGTCCTGACAAGAACCAGGAAAAGAGACCACATTTCTCCTGTATTAGCTTCACTACACTGGCTTCCAGTTAAATCTAGAATAGAATTTTAAATTCTCCTCCTCACCTTCAAGGCCCTTAATAATACGGCACCATTATACCTCAAAGAGCTGATAGTACCATATCAACCCACTAGAGCACTGCGCTCCCAGAATTCAGGCTTACTTGTCGTCCCTAAAGTCTCTAAAAGTAGAGTAGGAGCCAGAGCTTTCAGCTATCAAGCTCCTCTCCTGTGGAATCATCTCCCTCTTTCAGTTCGGGAGGCAGACACCATCTGTACGTTTAAGAGTAAGCTTAAAACCTTCCTTATGATAAAGCTTATAGTTAGAGCTGGTACAGGCTTGTCTTGGACCTGCTCTTAGTTATGCTGCTATAGGTCTAGAAGGTCGGGGGACACATGACACTCGGAGCTTCTCTTGCCAGCTTCTCCTTCCTCTTCTCCATCCTCTTCTCCCTCCTTATTACATCAAAGAAATGAATATCTCATCAATATATGTTACAGACTTGACTTCTTCCCCGTAGTCCCTATTCCTTTTCGTTTGCAGCTCCAGGGCCACATCGTGGATAATGATGGTATCCTGTACCATGCTGGCTGATCGTGATAATAATGGCAGATCCTGTATGGCGGATTCTGTATCGTGCTGGCTGATCGTGATAATAATGGCGGATCCTGTATCGTGTTGGCATCTGATAATGGTGGTGGACCACGATCGAAGTGGCAGCTGATGGTGGATCCTGATGGTGGCAGTGAATCATGATTGTGGACTATGGTGGCATCCGATCGTGATGGTGGATCCTGATCCCGGTTGCTGCTGACCGTGGACTATGATTACAAGAAGACTGCTTGATATACAATATGTCTACTCAGATACTCTACTAACTACTGACAGTAATTAATCAATTAATTTACCTTATTCTACAAACTGTTTCTTCTAATCAACGCTATAAATACCCTTATCTCTGATGTTCTCCTTTACACTTGACATCTATTGCACTTCTGTCCGTCCTGGGAGAGAGATCCCTCACATGTGGCTCTCTCTGAGGTTTCTACGTTCTTTTTACCCTGTTAAAAGGGTTTTTTAGTAGTTTTTCCTTACTCTTGTTGAGGGTTAAGGGCAGAGGATGTCATACCTTGTTAAAGCCCTATGAGACGAATTGGGATTTGTGAATATGGGCTATACAAATACAATTTTATTAATTGATTGATAGACAAAGCGGCACATTGATAGACAGAGCAGCACAACTGAGAGAAAAACTGCGATCAGTGATGTCAATCCTTTAATTAAATTTGAAACTTTATTAAATAGTACCACTAGACGATCACTTTTTACCTTTGATAGGAGTTTTCTAAAAGTTTGCCAAATCAGTGTTTTTTTTACTGAAGTGTAGAATGGCGCCTCCTTAGCGGCTGCCTGTTGTAGTAGCTACCGCTCACTCTGAACATTTGTTTCTCTCTAACTTCGTCCTATTTCATTTTTTTTCTTTCGTTTGTTTTTGTTTTACCGACATTTGTGCACCATGGACACCAGGTGCACCACGCTTGCAGTGTTCTTTCTCCTGTTTTTCGCACTTTCGTCCGTGTCAGGAGATCCTGTGTGGAGCCATGTGTGATGATTGTGTTTATTTTGGTTTGGTTGTATTCTGTGTTCTCTCTCCCCCTCCCCTTTCTGTTCTTCCCCTGCAGGTCGTGTGTGTGGCAGGGGGTGTGGCTGGCTTCCCCGCTGCAGCTGACAAGGCACACCTGCTCTCACTCATTTCATCAACCTCTCCATAAAAGCCTTGTCTTGACTCCACTCCGCTGCCAGATAATTCCGTCTTGTTCGGTAGTGCGTTTGCTTGTTATCTCTCGGTGCTCTTGTCTTTTTGTTTAAGGTGACTAACCCATGTTTTTTCCTCCGTGTTGCCCAGACCTCCTGTGTGCCTTGCTGCTCGCCGGCGTTTCGTTTTCCGTGCTGTGTTTTCCCTTTCCTGGTGTTCAGTGTCCGTGCCATCCCGTGGAGTGTTCCAGCCAGCCAGCTCCCTGCCCCCACAGCCTGCTCTTCTCTGCCTTGTTGAACAATAAACTCTGCCTTCATTTCGATCTGGTATTCCAGTCTCTGCTTTGGGGTCCAACTAAAATCAGTACCATAACACCATGGCCCGATTGTTTACAGTAGGAATCAACTGTTAGCGCTCTGTAACACAGCGGTGCTGCCCGAGGAGAGACCCGACGCCCCCAGCTAGCTTAGGAGATGGGGGAATCGTGCCAGAGCCCAGCGTCGTGCGAGGAAGAGACGCTACAGACCTCTGCTCCTGTCCATCGTCATGGGGAATGTAAGATCTCTTCCCAATAAGATGGACGAGTTAGCTGCGCTGACCCGGCATGAGAGGGATTATCCCGGCGGTGTAGCATCATGCTACTTACGGAGACATGGCTAACAACAATACCGGACACAGCTGGACGGATTCCAGCTGATACGGGCGGACAGTGGAGAGCGTTAAAAGGAAAGGAGGAGGGCTGGCAGTGTTTGTGAATGATAGATGGTGTAACTCTGGGCACATCACTATTAGAGAACAGCACTGCTGTCAGGATATTGAGGTATTATCCGTTAGCATGAGACCTCACTATCTACCACGGGAATTCTCGCATGTTATCGCGATAGCTGCGTATGTTCCCCCCTCTGCTAACGCTGATGCAGCCTGTGATGTCCTGCACTCTGTGGTGTGCAGGCTGCAGACACAGCACCCACAGGCTCTCCTCCTCATATCTGGGGTCTTTAATATAACTCAACACCCCTTCCCTCCCTTGGGAGATCTGATCACAACCTGGTTCATCTCCTGCCTGTGTACAAACCTCTGGTGCACAGGCAACCAGCTGTGACCCGCAGAGTGAAGAGGTGGTCCGATGAGATGGATGAGGCTCTGAGGGACTGTTTCGAGTCAACTCAGTGGGAAGAACTCTGCGAGGGTCATGGGGAGGACATCGACAGCCTTACCACCTGCATCACGGATTACATCCATTTATGTGTGGAGAACACTGTACCCACCAAGACTGTACGGTGCTTCTCTAACAACAAGCCATGAATAAATCCGGACATAAAGGCCCTCGTCAAGGAGAAAAAGAGGGCTTTTAGTAGGAGTAGGAGCTGAGAGCTGTTGAGAAGGAGCTGAGGAGGAGGATCAGTGAGGGGAAGAACAGCTACAGGAGGAAGATGGAGGACTACTGCAACAGAACAACATCAGCGGTGTCTGGAGAGGCGTGAAAACCATCTCTGGCCACAAGAAAGCTGAGTCCCAAGCTGCAGGGGACCAGAAGTGTCTTCTCTCATGGACAACCAGTCCCACCCCCTGCAGGACACCATCACAGCACTGGGCAGCTCCTTCAGCAACGGACTGATCCACCCTAAGTGTCTGAAGGAGAGGTATGGCAGGTCGTTCCTTCCTGCAGCAGTAAGACTGTACAACCAGCTCTGCTCCAAGTAAAACTACATGCACCACCTCTATGGACTGTCACTTTAATATTCTCAACTGTGCAATATTTACTATACTATACACCTTTGTAAAATAATTCTGTGCAATATAAACTGTTATGTGCAATCCATTTACTGTACATATTCTGACACAATGTATTTCTTTACACTGTATATACCGGTTTAATCACATTTATATTTTTTCTATATATTGTTGTATATTTCTATTTCTTTATATTCCTTCACCCAAGTATTGCATGCTACTTATGTGATGTCTTCTGCTGCTGTAACATTGCAAATTTCCCCATTGCGGAACTAATAAAGGACTTCTTATCTTTGCTTGGTTTTAGAGTGATACTTTTTCAGTGCCATGTGTACAAAATGACAAACTGAAGCAGTCTCAAAATTACTACAGAACAAAAAAAAATGTCCACTTGAAGCAGAGAGGGATACAAATGGAGGGCAGCGTTAGTGTGATGCTGCAGATTTTTTATTTCAGTTCTGATAGTAAGTTAGTTAAAATCACCTTAATATCCATATAGGAAAAAAACATTATTCCTAAAATCATTGATATGTGACACAGTTGCCATAAGCCAAATTTAATATTTAGTTAATACAGGTAGAGCTTAAACTTTAAATTACCAACCAGGTATTCTTTGAAGAGGATGTTTGGGTCTTCATTCAGGAAGACACAACGCGCCCTGAGGGTATACTCCCTCCTCTTCTCAACAGTTTCATCCTAAAGACAGAGAAATACACAAATATCTTAGGACTACACATACAAACAACATCCCACATTTGTATAAGCATGTGAAATGGATGACAAAATCCCAGATGATAAGGCCACGATTCCATTTCATTTATTTATTAGTAACTACAGTGACTAGTGATAGTTAAGTCAACATGAGCTTATAATTTATAATTATATAGTTATAATTTAACAATTTCCCTCTACCTTTCTGGTTTTTTGACATTATAGGCAAGCTGACCTCTATCTGCAGGTTTGTGCTTAAGGTAGGGCTGCACGATTATGGCCAAAATCATAATCACGATTATTTTGATCAATATTGAGATCATTTATCACGATTATTCATTCATTTTAGGGACAACATCTTTTTATTGCACTTTCACGTTTAAATGAACAAGAACACTGCTTCCACTTCCATTGTTGTGCTACATTCTGGCTAATGTACAAATCTTTGCATCAGACTGGTCCTTATCACAGTGCATCTCGTAGAAGGAAAATATAAATAAAATAGTATCAACACTTTTTACCCAAAATTAAATCAACAGAGCACTGCTTTCATTTCCATGTTGCAGCTAATGTACACGTCTTTGCATCAAAATAAAACTTATACGGTTCTTATTCACCTGAAGCAAAATATAAATAAAATTTTTCACCAAATGAACCAAATGAAAACAATTCTGTGACATCCCTTTGTATTTCCCCCCGACGTTTTTCATACAGTGCAGGTAATGCCTGTTTGGAGAAATAATTGCGCGAGGGGATCACGTATTTCTTGTCTCGTGTCTTGACCATTTTTCTGAAGCCTTCATTGCTCACAGTATTTATTGGACACGTCTTTGGCCAAATGAAATGCGATTGCATCCGTTATTTCAGTGTGTCTTTGGGAGGTGGATGGATACGCTGTCGAGCTATGCAGGGTCGCTGTTATGGTTTTCTGGGTTGACGTTGGACATGGACGGAGATTCAGTGAGGTAACGTTAGCTTTGGCCTTAATGCATTCGTCGTACTGTGGTTTGTGGTGATTTTTCAGGTGGTTGAACAAGTTAGTTGTATTGCTATGCGACGCAGACACAACTCTAACGCACTCTGTGCATATGATTTGTTCTTGGTCAACATCACTTGCCCTAAATCCAAAAAACTTCCAGACAACGGATGATGATCCTTTTCGAGGGACTAGCTCCTCGCCTTCAGCTCCTGACATTTGATTTACCTTTCACACGACACCCGTGACCGTCTGCTCTCTGTTCTGTTGTCTGTCTCTCTACTCTTCTACTAATACCGGAGTCGACTGCAGACAGAACTTTTTTTGAGACTGCCGCTGCAGGGTGCCCACATGACACCTCCCATCTCGTTCTCCCCCTGGTGGTTGGCTGACTGTTAGTTGAGGAAGCGCTTGATTTGATATGTAGCAGAGCACGCATTTTAAACGTCAATATCGCTGACGATCATGCTCATTTAATTGTGGCAGCCAAAATCGTGATCACGATTAAAATTCGATTAATTGTGCAGCCCTAGCTTAAGGGAATTCATTCTCAGTTCTGGGCACCCCAACTTTCTAATCTTTGTCCTAAAGTTCGCAATCTTGAACTTGAGGCTCATTTTCCATCCATAGAAACCACTGAATGATCATTGTTCTCTCAAACATGGAAGTGCTTTGATTAAAGCTTCAGCAACAGATTATATTTCTAAGTTTAAAGGATATGCCTTGAACTTATTGATTTGCTCAGCAAGACTTTCCAAGATGTCCGTAAGTTTGTGACCGGGGTTCAAAAGAACTCCATTTGATAAGAAGGCCTAGTTTGCGCTTTGAAGTTGCATCTCAACATCATATGGAAACTTTGGTATTTGGAATTCTGTCGGCCACTGTCATCGAGCAGTTCTGACTCAGGGCTGGACAGTATGATTGTGGAAGATGACGAAAAGGTGTCTTCCCCACTCTGGTTCATGTTGCCTTGGTTGAGGTCTGGAGCATTTGACATACAGAATATTTTCACTGTGCTCCTGTCTTGAATATCGCTGATTCGGGTAAGGTTAACAAAATCATTATCAAAGTCACTGTCCATGTGTTGAAGGTTAATGTTCCCCTCGATAAGAAACTGATGTTTGATCTCATTTTAAAGATCCTCCATAGACTCAGGTATGCCCAATTCTATCGTCAGTTTTTCAGCATTGTTGGCACCAAGGATAATCTGCAGTTTTACTGGTGCAGCCATCATCCAAACACTTCAGTCTAGAAGAGACAAGTACCCAGCCACTAAGCATGTATTAATAGCATAAACATTGGTTGGAAAGTTGCAAGTGGCTTTGATCACATGTTAGAAGAAGCTGAACATTGAAGTAAACTGGGGCCATCTTCCAAAAATGATCTCACACTTCCGAACTAAGAGTTTATCTGTAAATTACTTGTATACCTAAAATTCTAATTATTGTTAAGGCTGCCATATCCATACATTTTTGGAGTGCTTCATAATTTCGCCAGTTGGGGGGGAAACTTAAGATCATTTCTGAACATAGCCACAGGTTTTAAGCTATCAAAAGACTGAAGCCAGAGACAAGATGTTAGTAAAGTGGAAAATGTACTGTAAAGCTAAGGTCAGCAGAACTTAGGTTAGTTGCTTTAGGTTGGGATAGGCATTGTACAACCCTGATTCCAAAGAAGTTGGGACTGTGTAAAATGTTAATAAAATTTACAGGCATCAAATTGAATGATGGCATATTTACAGAAAAAAGGGTTGATCAGAATTTCCTGTCTTTGTGTGGGTTTCATTTGAACGTGTTTATTCTGATCAATGCTGCAAATACCCTTATCTTGCTGATGTTCTCCTTTACACGTGACATCTATTGCACTTTTTTTTCCTTACTCTTGTTGAGGGTTAAGGGCAGAGGAAGTCACACCTTGTTAAAGCCCTATGAGACAAATTGTGATTTGTGAATATGGGCTACACAAATAAAATTTGATTGATTGATTGATTGATTGAAAAGGATAAGCAAATTATGGCATTTTGTTTTGATGTATGTTTTGCACAGCATCCTAACTTCAGCATCCTAACTTCATCAGGATTGTCTATTTACATCGTGGTACAGTGCAAGAAGTAGACACGTCTAACAGTGAACTAAAATATAAATGTATGTTGCATCCATACAGAAAAAAAGGCCATAGTAAAGAATTAAATCAAGAAATCAAGAAAATGATTGGACATTGATTGATATCATCAATGTATTAACCAAAATATTTGCAAACTACTGTCCAGTCTAACCATTTTAGATAAGTGACAATATTTTCTTCCTATTTCCGCTTTCAACGTGGTGCAGCAGGTGGGAACAAGAGCGGGCCCTGACCGAGCCAGCCTTCTTCCTCTTCACCTGCCTATAGAGCGCCTCCAGCCCCCGTCAGGATTCTGCTGCCTGCTCCCGGTACGCGGCCACGAACTCTGTATCACTGCAGTCTCTGACTGCAGGTCCGCGGCTCTGGCTGTGTGTGCAAGAGTCCCATGGCATGGTCAATTGCCGCACTGGCGCCCAACGTGGGTTTCCACACAGCATCTTTTATTAATAATGACACGAGCAACCATAAATTAAACTTAACATAAACGACTAGCTTTGCAGCTCAGTCTCTCAGTCCCAGTGAATATCGTGTCTCTTTGCGTGACCCTGTCCTCCGTGAGCTTCGCTCACCTTCGTGTCTCTCCGTTACTGGCTGCTGCCTTTTGTACCAGATGATCAATCAGCTAACAGCTCTCACCTTCGCTGATTGATCCTCTGGTCCCAGTGAAGGTGCTCTCCCATCTTCCTCCACAGTTACAATTGTACAATCTAATACAATTCAATACAACAGCACTGCTGTAAAATCTACCTTAACACAGCTTAAAATGTTAGGAGTCAGTGTTAAAATGACACGCAGACATGATTCAACACCATTGATTAATAACTAAACACATGATCGTAAGTTTGTCACCTAAATAATCCCAATACAAAATGGAACAAATGATAGTGAACTAGTTCATTTTTGGAAACGTGAACTTATCTCAAAATTAAAAAGAAAATTAAATGAAGGGAACCCTGCAAGCTATTTCAGGCAGCCAACTCGAGCTGTGCTGCTCCAATCATGTGACATACATCATGTGACATACCTCACTCTCCACAACCATCTATAATACACACCCAACTTATTAGGCTATTTAAGTAGAGAGAAATTTCCCATTATCCCCTTTGCTCTCACTGCTGCTGCAGTATTGCTACCAGTTGCTTCAGCATCTCAGAGTCCGAGTCCTCTGGGGAAGAGGTCCGCTTTATTCCCGAGGCTTGGGCTCGGTCCTTCGGGATTCACTTGGGGTGTGGGTCGGACGTCCAGTGTCTGCGCCGTGGCTCCTGCGGGCCTCTCGGCTGTGCGCCGCATCCTGGAGGAGCTGTGCACCCACACAATCATTCATCAGGTCTGAGCCACGAGGAAGTTTTCAACTACTTCTTGACTCAAGGGGGGCTCCGCGAGGCCAAACAAAAGCTGGTGGCAGCTTTGCAGACAGCCTCCTCCCGGGACCTCGCTGCTCCACCAACTTCTCCCTCACCTTGGGATGTTGTCCCTCGGAGGCAGAGGAAGCATGCCTGGATCCGCTGGGGCTTCCATCCTGTCCCCTCTGCTGAATGAAATCTGCCATTGTCATTCTCGATTGTCGTGGGAGGGGTCATTTAGACCCCCAGAGAGGGCGCTGTGGTGCTCTGTGGGGTCATTTAGACCCACACCTGATTCCAATTGAAATCAAGGGGGGGTACATTAGACCCACATATAAGTCTCAGTGTGCCACTCTCTCACGGACCATGGCATGATGTCACGTCAGGAGCGTTTCACCAGAGAACAGGTTCTCCAACAGCTATTCTCCCAGCAACCATCCTCTGAACCTGAAGAGGACGCGAAAGAGCCAGACCGAGAAGCGGACGGACAAGGAGATGGAGAAGCAGACCGAGAAGCAGACAGAAAAGCAGACCGAGAAGAAGACAGAGAGGACGGAGACGGAGACGGAGACGACGGCGATAGCGACGAAGACGAAGACGATGACGACGGTGACTATGAAGACGACGACGGTGACGAAGACTACGACCCAGTGGGTGATGCTTCCGCAGATTCTTCATCCTTGGAAGAAGAAGAAGAAGAAGAAGGACAAGACCACGGCGACACCACCACCACCACCGGACTCGTGGAAAGAGAGACCTTCCCCTCAAGAAACGGGGAAATAACATGGCCACTGCTCCTCCTCCTCCTCCTCCTCCTCCTCCTCTTCCTCCTCCTCTGCTGCGGCTCAAAGCGGGGTCCCCCGGGGCCCCACGATCCACGCGACGTCCCGCACCGGTGACCTAGCCTCGACGTTCCACCTGTTCATCACACCGACGGTAGAGAACATCATCCTGGAGATGACGAATCGGGAGGGTCGTCGAAAATACGGTGACGAATGGAAAGGGATGGACGAGACCGACCTGCGCGCCTACGTAGGGCTGCTGATCTTAGCGGGCGTGTACAGGTCCCGGGGCGAGGCCGCCGCCAGCCTGTGGGACGCCGAGAGCGGCCGGGCGATATTTCGTGCCACGATGCCCCTAAAACTCTTCCACACGTATTCCAGACTGCTGCGCTTCGACGACCGCGAGACGAGACGAGCCATGGACAAATTGGCGGCCGTGCGAGAGGTCTGGGACGCGTGGGTGTTGCGGCTACCGCACCTCTACAACCCGGGGCCCGAAGTGACTGTGGACGAGCAACTGGTTCCGTTCAGAGGTTAGTCTTTTTTTTAAAAATATTATTATGTTATGTTATGTTATGTTATGTTATGTAGATAGCGGCTGCTAGTCCTCGTCCTCATCTCATCTCATCTCTTCTCCTCCTGTTTTTCTCCCTAGGCCGGTGTCCATTCTGTCAGTACATGCCCAGCAAGCCGGCGAAATACGGGATCAAGTCGTGGGTGGCCTGCGATGCGAAATCAAGCTACGCTTAGAAGATGCAAGTGTACACCGGAAAGCCGAGCGGCGGACGCCCAGAACGGAACCAGGGGTTGCGGGTAGTGCTCGATGTAACGGAGGGACTGCATGGTCGTAACGTTACGTGAAAACAATTACTTCACCTCCTACGAACTTGCGCGGCAGCTCCTGGAGAGGAAGCTCACCGTGGTCGGCACTGTTCGGAAGAACAAGCCCGAGCTCCCGACCGGGCTGCTCGCGGTCAAGGGAAGAGAGGTGTTCTCATCCAAGTTCGCATTCACGCCCCCTGCCACTCTTGTGTCCTACATCCCAAAGAAAAACAGGAATGTGGTGCTCCTGAGCACACGGCACCCTGAGGCCGACATCAGCGACCGCGAGGACGGGAAACCGGTCATCGTCCTGGACTACAATCGCAACAAAGGTGGCGTGGACAACCTAGACAAGGTGATCGGAACGTACAGCTGCAGGAGGATGACCGCGCGCTGGCCCCTGGTAGTCTTTCACAACATTCTCGACGTCTCTTCCTACAACGCCTTCGTGATATGGAGCGAGATCAACCCAGACTGGATGCCGGGCAAGCGGAACAAGCGGAGGGTGTTCCTAGAGCAGCTGGGAAAGGCTCTCGTGACTCCGTTCATCGCACGAAGGGAGCGCATCCCCCGCACGGAAGCGTCCGCCGCAGTTGTGAAGGCTGTAAAAGCCGCCGCCGCACAGAGAGCTCTTGACCACGACGACTACAATGCTCGACCCGAGCGTCCGGCCTCCTCCATAGCCCTAGCAGCAGCCCCGCTCGGGGCGAGTAAGAGGAAGAGGTGTCAGATATGCCCCAGGAAAAAGGACTGTAAAACTCACACCATGTGCCGCGGGTGTAACAAATACATCTGCAAGGGCTGCTCACTTGTCTATTGCGCTACCTGTGCGTCCTAATATGGGGTGGGCTATGTGAGGGCGCCAACAGCCGGGGGAAGCAGGGACAACACAAGGGTTAATTAAATTAATAAATACTTTAATTCCTTGAAGCTTTTCGTTGTTCTATTCCTTTCGATGACATTGCCGTGAGTTGTCGGGAAAGGCATGATATTATAGATGCCTTCTAAGTCATATCACTTTCCCCTGAAAATGATGCTATATTGGAAATTGGTCAACAAACGAGGTTCTGAGACAAGTTGTCTTTGTAAAAGCTTTCTGCAGAAAGGATCACACAGGCAAGGTTGAGGTTGCAAGTGAGATAAAAAGTTTATGTTGAGCTGTACCCTAGATTGAAATTTGTTGCAGCTATTGTCACTACAAGAGAGTTTGCATATTCCCACAGTTTTCTGATCCAGCCCCCTCTTTTGGTTTTGGGGGATTCTTCATTAATGTATGGCCAACCAAACCCGATGGTCTTTACCCCATGGTCTTCATCCAATTCCTACAGAGCCGTAAATAGATCAAGAACAATTACTTTATCTTGCGTCAATGCTGCTACAATAGAAATAATCTATAAAGCCTCAATGATTACAGTCTTACCCAACATTTAGCTTGGCTTTCTATTTCCGTATTACCAAGTTGTTTTGAAGGTGAGTCAGAGTAGATACGATGATGGAAGCAGTCTTGCCAGAAATCTGCCAAGGACATTCTCATTTAATCCTGTACATGACCTTACCCTCTCTAATCTTAGAAGAACACATGTACACGACAAGTCGATAGATCTTGTAGAGACTTCTGAATTATCATTGATAAGAATAATACTGCTTTCTGTTCTTTCTCCTCTATGATGAAACACTTGCATCGCTCTCTAACCCATCTGGCGACACCCTTGCTCACCAGCAATGGTTAAAAACGCATGACGAGATCTCCTCAAAGCTTCGCAGTCCCTGCCAGAGCTGAGGCGTAACACCTGAATGCTATTCCCCGCACTTCCTAAGTTGTGGCACAGCTACGACTGCAGCTAATCATGCTATGTCAGACACCACAAGAAGAAATATTGACTCTCAAACATCATCAGTTGCTGCACCCTTGACATTTTAATATGTACTCTCCGCTGCCTAATTCCATTGTTGCATGCCAGATCTCGGAGACCATCCCGTCTCTGTGTCTGGGGCAGTCACAGGCATGCTTCAACGCACCTTCGTCCCCCCAAGTGCAGACGCTTTGTGAAACCCATCTCTGGTACGGGTCCTTCCTCCCACCTCCTCACACTTCCACTCCTTCCACCCGGGAGGGGCGCCTCCTGTCGGGCCCTGCATGATCCGGGCGCTGCTGCTTTTGGACAAACTCCTGTCTCCGCGCTGCCCGCGTTACGCGTCAGGCTCCGACGCAGAGTGAGGGCTGTGTGTGGTCGAGAGGGCTCCGTTGCCAGGGGTGACGACACAAGGCGAATGGAGCCAAGAGATTCGCTGAACCCTTGTCGTGGCATATATCGCGCTCCTGTCTGTCCTGGGAGAGGGATCCTTCACATGTGGCTCTCTCTAAGGTTTCTACGTTTTTCTCCCTGTTAATGGGGTTTTGGTAGTTTTTCCTTACTCTTGTTGAGGGTTAAGGACAAAGGATGTCGCACTTGTTAAGCCCTATTAAACGAATCGTGTTTCAGTAACGTACTATGAATTAGAGGCAGAATTTCTTTAAGTAATTTTGTAGGGATGGGATCTAAGATACAAGTTGTTGGTTTGGAACATTTTGGTCAGCTGATCAAGGGTGATCAGAGAGAAGCTGTCTCAATAATTGGTAAGATTCTCAGCAGTTTCTGAGATTTCTGTTCTTGATGGTGTGTTATAGCCAATTGAGGGCAGGAGATGGTTGATTTTATTTCTAATAGTTATAATTTTATCATTAAAGAAATTCATAAAGATATTGCTATTTAGGGATCGAGGAATACTGGGTTCGGTGGAGGTGTGACTCTGTCAGCCTGGCTACAGTGCTGAAGAGAAACCTGGGGTTGTTTTTATTTTCTTCTATTCATTTGGAGTAGTAGGCAGCTCTTGCTTTGTGGAGGGCCTTCTTATATGCTTTAACACTATTTTTCCAGGCTAGGTGATATTCAACACGGTTGTTGGAGCGCCACTTCAATCAATCAATCAATCAATCAAATTTTATTTGTATAGCCCATATTCACAAATCACAATTTGTCTCATAGGGCTTTAACATGGTGTGACATCCTCTGCCCTTAACCCTCAACAAGAGTAAGGAAAAACTACTTAAAAACCCTTTTAACAGGGAAAAAAGAACGTAGAAACCTCAGAGAGAGCCACATGTGAGGGATCCCTCTCCCAGGACGGACAGAAGTGCAATGGATGTCAAGTGTAAAGGAGAACATCAAGATAAAGGTTTTAGCAGCATTGATTAGGGTAAACATTTTGAAGTATAACTGAAGGTCAGTGAATTGGTGGATTAATGTCATTAATGGTCAAGTGTCTGAGGAGAAATACTATGTATCGAGCAGTCCTGCTGCAATCATAGTCCATGGTCAGCAGCCAGCAAGATCATGATCCACCATCAAGATCGGATGCCACTATAGTCCACAGTTATTGTCCACTGCCGCCATTAGGATCCATCATCAGCTGCCACCTCGGTCGTGGTCCACTACCAGTATCTGATGCCAACACGATAAAGGATCTGCCTTTGTTATCACGATCAGCCAGCACGATGCAGAATCCGCCATACTGGATCCACCATTACGACCTCTGATACGTGATCCACAGATCCTAATCCATGATGTGGCCACAGCCGCGGCCCTGGGTCTGCGGACAATAAGGCAAAGGGACTCCGGGGAAGAAGTCAAGTCAGTAACATGTATTGATGGGATATGAATTACTTTGATGTGATAAAGATTGAGAAGAGGAAGGAGAAGCTGGAAAGAGAAGCTCCGTGTGTCATGTGTCCCCCGACCTTCTAAACCTATAGCAGCCTAACTAAGAGCAGGTCTAGGACAAGCCTGGACCAGCTCTAACTATAAGTTTTATCAAAAAGGAAGGTTTTAAGCCTACTCTTAAACGTACAGATGGTGTCTGCCTCCCGAACTGAAAGTGGGAGATGATTCCACAGGAGAGGAGCTTGATAGCTGAAAGCTCTGGCTCCTACTCTACTTTTAGAGACTTTAGGGACGACAAGTAAGCCTGAATTCTGGGAGCGCAGTGCTCTAGTGGGTTGATAAGGTACTAACAGCTCTTTAAGATATAATGGTGCCATATTGTTAAGGGCCTTGAAGGTGAGGAGGAGAATTTTAAATTCTATTCTAGATTTAACCGGAAGCCAGTGTAGCGAAGCTAATACAGGAGAAATGTGCTCTCTTTTCTTGGTTCT
Source organism: Hippoglossus hippoglossus (assembly GCF_009819705.1). Classification (NCBI taxonomy): domain Eukaryota; kingdom Metazoa; phylum Chordata; class Actinopteri; order Pleuronectiformes; family Pleuronectidae; genus Hippoglossus; species Hippoglossus hippoglossus. Next base: position 27,818,020 of record NC_047156.1, on the reverse strand, counting down.
TGTCAGGACACGTGCTGCGGCATTTTGGACAAGCTGCAGAGTCTTTAACGACTTACTGCTGGAGCCTGATAATAAGGAATTACAATAATCCAGTCTGGATGTAACAAAGGCGTGGATTAGTTTTTCTGCATCCTTTTGAGAAAGGACATGTCTGATTTTGGAGATATTACGCAAGTGAAAAAAGGCTGTCCTAGAAATTTGTTTTAAGTGAGAATTAAAGGATAAATCAGGATCGAAGATCACTCCCAAGTTCCTGACTGTTTCATTGGAAGCAAGGGCAATGTCGTCTAGCGCAGCTATATCGTTAGATAATGTATCTCTAAGGTGTTTAGGGCCAAGTATTAGAACCTCTGTTTTATCTGAGTTTAATAAGAGAAAATTGCGGGTCATCCAGGTTTTTATGTCCTTGAGACATGCTTGGAGTTTAGTTATTTGATTACTTTGTTCAGGTTTTATTGACAAGTATAACTGGGTGTCATCCGCATAGCAGTGGAAATTTACCGAGTGTGTCCTGATAATGTTTCCAAGTGGAAGCATATATAATGAGAATAAAATTGGGCCGAGCACAGAGCCTTGTGGAACACCATGGTTAACTTTGGTGCGCACAGATGACTCATCATTAATTTGCACGAATTGGGAGCGGTCTGAAAAATAGGATTTAAACCATTTTAGGGCGGTTCCTTTAATGCTAATTAACTGTTCTAGTCTCTGTAATAAAATATTATGGTCAATTGTGTCAAATGCTGCACTAAGATCTAACAGAACGAGGACAGACACAAACCCCTGATCTGAAGCTATTAGAAGATCATTAGTGACTTTTGCCAAGGCTGTCTCTGTGCTGTGATTGGCTCTAAACCCTGACTGAAAGTCTTCATATATATTATTTTCCTGGAGAAACTCACACAGCTGATTGGCTACAACTTTTTCTAGGATTTTAGACAGGAAGGGGAGATTAGATATCGGACGATAATTGGCTAAAACCTCTGGGTCTAAGGTGGGTTTTTTGAGGAGGGGTTTGATTACAGCTATTTTAAAAGACTGTGGTACATATCCTGATGATAATGACAGATGTATTGTGTTCAGTAATGAACTGTCAATTAGGGGCAGAATTTCTTTAAGTAATTTTGTAGGAATGGGGTCTGAGATACAAGTTGTTGGTTTAGAACATGAGATTATTTTGGTCAGCTGATCGAGGCTGATCAGAGAGAAGCTGTCTAAATAATCGGTAAGATTCTTGGCCGTTTCTGAGTTTTCTATTCTTGATGGGGTATTAGTGCCAATTGAGGGCAGGAGATGGTTGATTTGATTTCTAATGGTTAGAATTTTATCATTAAAGAAATTCATAAAGATATTGCTATTTAGGGATCGAGGAATACTGGGTTCGGTGGAGGTGTGACTCTCTGTCAGCCTGGCTACAGTGCTGAAGAGAAACCTGGGGTTGTTTTTATTCTCTTCTATTAGTTTTGAATAGTAGGCAGCTCTTGCTTTGTGGAGGGCCTTCTTATATGCTTTAACACTATTCTTCCAGTCTAGGAGATTTTCAACACGGTTGCTGGAGCGCCACTTCCTTTCTAGTTTTCTTGATACTTGTTTTAACTCATGTGTCTTGGAATTATACCACGGAGCTAATTTACTATGTTTTATATGTTTCTTTTTTAGAGGCGCTATTGAGTCTAATGTTAATCGTAATGACCTTACAGAGCTATCGACGAGATGGTCAATCTCAGTGGAGCTAGGGTTTTTAAAGAATTTGTTGGTTATATCGATGGATAATATGGGTTTAAATGTAATTGGAATTATTTGCTTAAATTTAGCTACAGCACTATCAGGTAAACATCTAGAAAATAAGTTTTTTATAAGTGGCATATATTCTGATAATGAAAAATCTAAGGTTATTAAATTATGGTCTGATAGAATTGGATTACGTGGAAGTACTATTAGATGTTCAATTTTGACACCGTATGATATTACAAGGTCAAGTGTGTGGTTACAACAATGAGTAGGTTGGTGTACACACTGACTGAAACCAATTGAGTCTAGTACTGAAATAAATGCTACGCTAAGGCTATCATTATTATTGTCAACATGAATATTAAAGTCACCGACAATAATCATTTTATCGTTTTTTAGGACTAGGCTTGATAAAAACTCAGAGAATTCTGTTAAAAATTCAGAATAAGCCCCAGGAGCACGGTAAACTAGAGCAAATATGATTGGCTGTTGGTATTTCTTGGATGGGTGTGGAAGTCTAAGAACAAGACTTTCAAATGAGTTGGAGCTTAGTTTAGGTTTAGGATTAATTGATAGACTGGAGTTAAAAATAGCAGCAACTCCACCTTCTCAGCCAAAGTCTCGGGGAACGTGTGAATTTACATGACTGGGGGGAGTAGATTCATTTAGGCTGACATATTCATCAGGATGCAGCCAGGTCTCAATGAGGCACAATAAATACATTTTTTATCTGAGACTAGTTCATTTACTAAAATAGCCTTTGATGATAATGATCTTATGTTTAAAAGTCCACATTTAAAAGTCTTTGTTTCTTGAGTTGTTGCAGAGGTTGTGTTAATTTGTATTAGTTTTTTGTGTAGAATTCTCCCTCTGTTATTGTTTGATTTACATAATTTAATGGGACGGTGGACAGACACAGTCTCCATGGGTTTGTGGTTGTGTGACTGATCCAGAGGGAGCGCAGAGAAGTGTGTAGCACTGCAGCTCTGCTTCCTGGTCCAAACTCTGGGTTGTCATTTTATAGACTGATTAATATTCCTAGATAAGAGAGCTGCTCCATCCCAAGTGGGATGAACGCCATCTCTCCTAACAAGACCAGGTTTCCTCCAAAAAGTTTGCCATTTATCTAAAAAGCCCACACCGAAAACTACAGTGTCCAACATCGTTTTTGCAAAAGCACACACCGATTCAACATTAACTTTAGTGACCTCCGACATACGAAGCCGGGAGTCGTTGCTGCAGACGTGAATTATGATCTTACTGTATGTACTTTTAGCTCTAGCCAGCAGCTTCAGTTTGGATTCGATGTCGCCTGCTCTGGCCCCTGGCATGCAATTGACTATGGTCGCTGGTGTCGCTAACCTCACGTTTCTCAGGACCGAGTCGCCAATGACCAGAGTTTGCTTCTCAACGGGTGTGTCGTTGAGTGGATAGAATCTGTTTGAAATGTGAGCTGGTTGGTCTTTAATCGTGGGCTTTTTAAAGATAGCACTATGCCCCCTCCGACCAGCCACACAGCCGCCCTGGGCTCCCGGCTGCACGGGACAAGTCGAGGGACTGCTAGCGGAGGCTAAGCTACGTGGCTCAGCGGCGGCTAGCGGGGGCTGGCTAACTACAGCTAACGGAGGTTCTAAGCTGCGGAGCCGAGCTTCTAAGTCGCTAAGCCTCGCCTCCATCGCTACCAATACACTACATTTGTTACATGTACCACCACTGTTAAAGGAGGCAGAGGAGTAAGTAAACATTAGACACTCGGAGCAGGAGAGAGCAGTGGAGCAAGAGGGAGGGAGAGAAGCCATCGCTAATAAATTAACCTGTTAGCCTACGAGGGTGAGCTCAAACAGAAAAATCTGGTGACACGCAGATGGAAAGACACAGAATCGCTAAAGCACCAGAGTAGGGGTTGGTATGTGTGTGTAGCGTGAGGGAAAGCGGGGATAGTGAAAAGTTGCCACAACGCCACCTGGGGAGTTTCACCTCCAGGAAATAACTAAAATATTGTCAGGGAAACAGCACAGGTTCGTTTGAATCACGGGGCAAGAGACGTGTTGTACTAATGGAAAATAACTTTAATATAACAGAATAAATGCAAACAAAAGCACAATGAAACAATCAAACAGAATACCAATTAACATGAAATAAAACACTTCTGACAAGATCACACAGGGACAGGGCTGGGACTTACCACGGCGACGAGAACCAAAGAAAAAGGGGAAGGATTAATAAACTAACCACCCGTGACACTGCAAACCAACAAAACGGGTTGTGAAGAAAACACCACCACCAGGAATTGGGTCGCTGCCTCAGGCCCACAGCACCTGACCAACAATAAAAAGATAATTAAAACATGTCAGGGTTGAAAACAACAAAACAAAACAACAAAACAAAGCAACAAAATAAACCAAATACAAACCAATATAAAGACAATGTAAATGGGTTTAAATGTTACTAAAATCAGGGCATCCCTCCGAGGTGGTCAGTCCACGCGCCGTGAAGGTGTAGCGTGGAGAGCCACAGTGAACGAGACAATACTTTTAAAAACGACACACTTCCTTGGTCCGAGCCAGGCAGTCTTTAACTGTTCGAACCGTGCCTTTATCAGCTGCAACAGTTCATAAAAGTGTCGTTTAAGCCAGTGCAATTTCCAGTAAAGCCAAAACACAGTTTCAGAAAGCCAAAACACAGTTTCAGAAAGCCAAAACAAAGTTTCAGAAAGCCAAAACAGCAGGTCCGTCTGCAGCGTGGTGGCCAATGACGGCCGACAAAGGAGCAGGGCCTCTAGGAAGGCGAATAAACAGATTTAGTAATTAAAAGGACAAAATAACAGAATTTGATGATTAATGGGACTATACGCACCACCCTGTCAAGCCAAGGTACAGCCACAGCAACCCAGAGTGTGGGAGTCTCCCCAGCCGTAGCTGAATCCAGCTGTAGCATAACATGAACAATCAGCTGGGGTAAGATAAGTGAGAGATAGGCAGACAACGTTACTGTGGAGGTGAGGGGGCTGGGAGAGCACCCTCACCTGCTATAGAGGATCAATCAGCGCAGGTGAGAGCTGTTAGCTGATTGGTCCTCGTGCTTAAAAGGCAGCGTCTGCACTGCCTCAGGACGAACCCAGAGACTCAGACCCTGGAGAGACTGACACACTGGAGAGACGCCCGGACTGAGCTGCAAAGCCAGTCTACTTTAAGTTTGTACTTTGAATTTATGTTTATTGATTAAATAAAGGATGTTAAGAAGCAACACTTCCGTCTCTGGCTGTGTGTGGGAGAGCCCCGTGGCAAGGGCGAACGCCACACTGGCGCCCAACGTGGGGCTCCACACAGACACGGACCAGCAGGCGGAGTGGGAACTGGTTCGGAGGATGGGGGACCTGGTGACTGCGTACCGGGAGGAGAGAGCGAGGTCCAGACGGGAGCTGGAGGCGCTCCTGAGGCAGGTGAAGACGGAGGCGATCCTGGCGGAGCGTCAGCTGGCCCGGTTGGGACCCGCTCCGGCTCCAGCCTGCCCCACCGCGCCGAAGGAGGCGGTGACGTCGACGGATGCTCCGGTCTCCAACCCCCTTCCGGCCCCTGCACCAAGGCTGGCGGTAAAGCCAGCGTCCCCTGTACCCGCACCAAGGTCGGTGGTGAAGCCGACGCCCCCTGTCCCTGCACCCAGGCTGGCGGTGAAGCCAGCATCCCCTGTCCCTGCACCCAGGTCGGCGGTGAAGCCAGCGTCCCCTGTCCCTGCACCCAGGCTGGCGGTGGAGCCAGCGTGCCCTGTTCAGGCACCCAGGTCGGCGGTGAAGCCGACGCCCCCTGTCCCTGCACCTAGGCTGGCGGTGAAGCCAGCGTCTCCTGTTCCGGCACCCAGACTGGCGGTGAAGCCAGCGACCCCGGGCCCCGGACCCAGACTGGCGGTGAAGCCAGCGTCCCCTGTCCCCGCACCCAGGCTGGCGGTGAAGCCAGCGTCCCCTGTCCCCGCACCTAGGCTGGCGGTGAAGCCAGCGTCCCCTGTCCCCGCACCCAGGCTGGCGGTGAAGCCAGCGTCCCCTGTCCCCGCACCTAGGCTGGCGGTGAAGCCAGCGTCCCCTGTCCCCGCACCTAGGCTGGTGGTGAAGCCAGCGTCCCCTGTCCCCGCACCCAGGCTGGCGGTACAGCCAGCGTCCCCTGCAGCCCCTGTTCCTGCGTCAGCGGAGAGGCCGACACCGGCAGGCCCGGTACCTTTTGCCGGGGCGCCCGGGCGGCATCGCCCACCTGGCCATCCTCCGGAGAGACGCTGCGTACGTCGTTGCCCACCTGCTCGACCTCCGGAGAGCCTCGGTGGATGGGCTTCCTCTCCTGGTCCGTGGGGGGGAGTAGGTCAGGCCGGGATAAATCCCTGGCCTGAAATTTGCGATGGAGGTATGTGGAGGTGAGGGGGCTGGGAGAGCACCCTCACCTGCTATAGAGGATCAATCAGCGCAGGTGAGAGCTGTTAGCTGATTGGTCCTCGTGCTTAAAAGGCAGCGTCTGCACTGCCGAACCCAGAGACTCAGACCCTGGAGAGACTGACACACTGGAGAGACACCCGGACTGAGCTGCAAAGCCAGTCTACTTTAAGTTTGTACTTTGAATTTATGTTTATTGATTAAATAAAGGATTTTAAGAAGCAACACTTCCGTCTCTGGCTGTGTGTGGGAGAGCCCCGTGGCAAGGTCGAACGCCACAGTTACTTACCAAGCCGACCCGCAACTGCACCCCGAAGGTTCCCGGCGGAGCAATCCCACGCCAGTGGTCAGTCGCACTACGTATGAGGGGAATATTAAAGGGAGGCGCTGGCTGTTGCACCACAACGCCAAACTCCGCCGCGGCAACAAAAGTACCTCTTCCACGCTTAACCCAAAGACCCACTGGAGAGGAGCGGAAATGGAAGGAGGGCGAGCCAAGCACGGCCGCCTCCTTAAATACGGGCCGCCTGACGTCGCCTAGCGACCAGCGCGCCATTAGAACAGGTAAAGCGCCCCGCAGCGGCAGGGAGGGAGCGCGCATCTGGCTACATCTATCCCCCCCTTTTGCATCGTCGGCCCGACGATGGACAGAAAGGTCTGACTAACACCAAGGCCTAAAAATGGCCAACTGGGAATTAGACACTTTACTAGGTCATTAGGTCTATTGGCCGCATGGTCCTGGTGATCTGCAGGCCGAGGAAGGCGATGGACATTCGAATGGTGGCCCGCCGTGGAACGAGCAAATCTACGCAGAGCCAGCTGACTGGGACTTGGCTGTTTAGTTGGGGACCATGAAGGAGCTGGCGGTGAGGAACCTCCAGAAGCCGGAGGTGTTGCCAGAATGGGCCTGGTCTGCAATGGGATCATGACAGGAGGGCTTTCAAGACGCATGGTACTTGGAACCACTGCAGACTGTGGGAAAAGGGTTTCAGGAACCAAGACCCACAAGTCTCCGGCACTAGAGGAATCATCATCCCGTGCCACCAAGGACGGCAGAGAGGGCATCTTAGGTGGGGGATTGGCAGCCTCATGCTGGACCACAGCCTTTAAACTGCTCCATCACTGCCTTCACAACCTGGTAGACCACGGAATTCCAAAGGTCTTGGATTTTATGTCGACCTCTAACACCGTGGTCCCTCAGGTACACTAATTGGCCTACTGTGAAAGGTAGATGTTGGACCCGCTGATCATGCCGCTCTTTCCTTTTGCTAGCAGCAGCCAACAACCATTCACGAGCACCCTCAAAAGCAACTCTGAGTCGAGCTTGGTGTTCAACCACCCAGTCCTTCACCCCGCCAGGTACTGGATCCTGAACTCGACCCAGGAGGAAGTCCACAGGAAGCCGAGGTTCCTGTCCAAACATTAGAAAGAAGGGCGACTCACCAGTGCCCTGATGAGGTGTGGTGTTGTAACAAAACAGCACCTGGGACAGACAGGAGGCCCAATCCCGTTTCTCTGATACTGGCAGGGTACGAAGGAGGTTCTATTAAACCGCTCGCATGAAATTCCTTCCTTGGTCCGAGTGAAGGCGGCCTGGAACACCAAACTTATAAAACCACTCATGAACCAAGACCTGAGCCACAGTGGAGGCTCGTTGATCCCTTGTAGGGATACCTACGGTGAATTTACTCAACACATCTGTCATTATCAGAACATTTTTGAACCCGTTCCGGGAAGGTTGCAACAGCGTGAAATCGATGGCCACGATCTCATTGGGTCTTGTCACTGGCTACAGCTGCGAGCAGCGAATGGTCTAGCAATTCCATATATAGGCTACTTGGAGCTTGATGTGGAACTATGTGGCAAGGTGATCCCCCGTTGTGGGATTCTTGTTGTCAAAAAACCCCCTGGTTTTGTCTTCTGACCCTGGCATCTTGGGGATGAACGTGATACGCAAATGCTATCGAGAGCTCTACGGCGCATTCGGGCCCTCTCTTTTTGATTCACCCTCGGTGTCGCAGGTGCCTGGTCCCGTTATTGCGGCCTTGCAGCAGTGCCATCAGTCTGCCGCCCAGGCTCCAGGGGGCCACACTGGCATTGTGAGAGTCCGGGGCAAACAAGCGGTGCGCATACCTGGAGGGGTGATGAAACTGGTTGCTAGTACCTGTCCAGAACAGTTCACTAGTGCTCTGTTTGAGCCAGCCGAGTCAGGTTTACCAGCTGGGCTGCTAGTTTCACCATGCCTTATACAGGTTGTCCGGGGTACAGTGCACGTCCCAGTGGTCAATGTTGGGACGACCGAGGTTCTCCTTTACCCACGGACTAGTCTGGGCGTCTTGAATGCTGCCCAGGTTGTCAGCCTGCCTGCAGGTGTAACTGAGAAGAGGTCAACCTTGGCAACTGTCTCCTCCATACAGTTGCCCCCTCAGTGTCAGATAGGTTAGAGTCACTAGATCTGTCTGAATTGACTGAGCATGAGCAAGCCAGTGTAAACTCTCTAATATGCCAGTATCAATCCGTCTTTTCAACCCATGAAGGCTGCACCAACCTCCTCTCCCATGACATACCTCTGCTCGATGAGGTCCCTGTCTGGCAGAGGTACCGGCGTATCCCTCCCTCAGAGTATGAAGCAGTAAAGGTTCACATTAATCAGCTGCTGGAGTCCCGGGTCATTAGGGAGAGCAGTAGTCCATATGCATCACCCATAGTATTGGTAAGGAAAAAGGATGGGAATCTGCGCTTGTGCGTGGATTATCGCCTCCTTAACAGTAAGACCAGAAAGGATGCATTTCCTCTGCCTCGCATCAAGGAGAGCTTGGATGCACTCTCTGGGGCTTGCTGGTTTTCCACCATCGATCTGGCCAGTGGTTACAACCAGGTTCCTATGGCAGAACAGGACCGACCCAAAACTGCATTCTGTACACCATTTGGCCTTTTCGAGTTCAATCGCATGCCTTTTGGCTTGTGCAATGCCCCAAGCACTTTCCAGTGTCTGATGCAGAGGATGTTTGGTAATGAGCAGGGTCAGTCCTTGCTACTTTATCTTGATGATATTATTGTCTTCTCCTCCTCTGTTGAACAACATCTGCAGAGGCTGGAAATAGTGCTTGGTCGGCTCCAAAAGAAAGGCCTAAAAGCGAAGCTTGAAAAGTGTGCGTTCTTTCGACGGGAGGTTGGTTACTTGGGGCATGTCATCACAAGCCAGGGAGTCTACACAGACCCCAAGAAAATCGAGGCTGTGGCTAATTGGCAGCGCCCCCGTCACATATCGGAACTGCGCTCCTTTTTGGGTTTCGCCAGCTACTACCGTCGCTTTGTAGAGGGTTTTGCAAAGCTGGCTGGCCTTCTGCATAAACTAGTGGCCGAGCTGGCAGGTACCAAGTCCAAGAAGGGGCCAGGCCAAACTTTGGGTGCTGCGTGGACACCTCAGTGTGAGGCGAGCTTTGAGGCCTTGAAGTCAAAGTTGGTCTCGTCCCCCGACTTTTTGCGGCCTTTCATTTTAGAAATTGATGCCAGCTATAGTGGTCTTGGGGCTGTCCTCTCACAGCAGACTGACAATGGCGTGAAACCTGTGGCCTATGCAAGCAGAGGCCTTCGGCCCACCGAGCGCAACATGTCGAACTATAGTTCCATGAAGCTGGAATTCCTTGCACTCAAGTGGGCCATGACAGAGAAGTTCCGGGAGTATTTGTTGGGGCATAAGTGCCTTGTCTATACCGACAACAACCAGTTGAGCTTTCTCCAATCAGCTAAATTGAGGGCCACAGAGCAACGATGGGCTGCTCAGTTCGCGACTTTGACTTTGCCATCAAGTATCGTTCAGGTCGCAGCAACAGGAACGCTGATGCGCTCTCACGGCAGTATGTTTCTGGCTCCCATTTAGTTGCTCATGTCTTGCCTGGCACTTCAGTCCCCCTAGGCTTTCAGCAAGGGCCACACCCAGATCCGGTGGTGTCTGTAACTCAGTCCCTAGTCTCAGCTCTTCCATCCCACTCTGCATCTGATCTCCGCTCCTTGCAGGAGGATGATCCCTTTCTAAAAGATGTGTTTGTGTTTTGGTGACAAAAAGCGCTCGGCTGAAAGGCAACAATTGTCCAAGCCAGTCATGCCGATTTTGCGCCAATGGGACCGCCAATAGACCTCCAGGCCCAGTGTCAAATTCCCAGTTGGCCATTTTTAGGCCTTGGTGTTAACCAGACCTTTCTGTCCATCGTCGGGCCGACGATGCAAAAGGGAGGGATAGATGTAGCCAGATGCGCGCTCCCTCCCTGCCGCTGCGGGGCGCTTTACCTGTCGTGATGGCGCACTGGTCGTTGGGCGACGTCATGCGCCCCGTATTTAAGGAGGCGGCCGTGCTTGGCTCGCCCTCCTTCCGTTTCCGCTCCTCTCCGGTGGGTCTTTGAGTTAAGCATGGAAGAGGTACTTTTGTTGCCACGGCGGAGTTTGGCGTTGTGGTGCAACACTTACACTTACAATACTTTAGTATTTCCTGGAGGTGAAATTCCCTAGGTGGCGTTGTGGCAACTTTTCACTATCCCCGCTTTCCCTCACGCTACATGTGGATGTATAACTATAGACCAGCGATTTAGCCGGAGTAATATAGAGAAATACCGGTGTTAGTAGAGGAGCTAGTTCAGAGAGAGTGGCCACCACCAGCGGCAGGAAAACAGGAAGTGACGCAATTCGCTTACCGTAGCTTACGCGTGGTGGTTAAAGAGATCTTTAACCTGAAATCTCTGTGTCCTGTGTACTCTTCAGCCAGGACGCATTTGGGGGGAACCTTACTAGGTAGTATATTCTCCCGCAGGCCAATGTGCCTACAGCGAATGACCACACCACGGTGGAGAATGGCGCGCACATAGCAATCTCACTAGGAAGTAGTTTCTCCTGCAGGCAAATGTGCCTACGGCGAATGGCCACACCGCGGCGGTGAATGGCGCACATATGGCAGTCTCACTAGGTAGTATGTGCTCCCGCAGGTCAGTGCGCCTACGGAGAATGGCCGCGGTGGCGAATGGCGCACACATAGCAGATACCGATCCAAGTATCGGTATCTGCTAGGAGGTTACAAGTATTTGCTCATCACTCCCATCATTCGTGTGTAATCATATGGGGGAGGGATTAAGTTGGAGCCTAGACGCCAAACACTAAACCTTTTCTACTGCTGCAATAAATGTTTGAATGAGTTGTCTGACTGAACTTAGGATATTCATATGCCTGAGAGGACAGTTGTCTTAATTTTAACCTCATACATCTATGGGGGGAACACTTATGGCCACAGTAAACACAGTTTTTACCATTTAGCCTTGACTAAGGGACACACAGGAACACCCGTTCAGAAGATTGGAGGCTTCTAGGAGTGGAGAGGGGATGGAGAATCTTCAGAAATCTGGTGGGGGGCCAGGCCATTTAAGTTTGAAAGATTGGAGAGTACACATTTGGAAAATAATATATAATTTAAGATATTTTAAGACCCTACACCAGGAAAAAAGTTTGAAATACTAGAGAAAGTGTGGCTCAATGGACACATATTTCCACATATTCTGGGATTGTCTCAAACTAAGATTATGATGAAAAGGAATTCACAAAACTTGGTGTTGTTGACTCAAATACCCCTGGACTAAGAAACGTGCTGTTTTTGGAACTCATCAATGGCACAAAGCTGATGCAGGCCCTTTAAGCAACAAGTAAATATTAACGAACAAGGGGCTAATACCAGTTCATCCAACATTGAAAGACTGGTATGTTATAATTGTTGAAATAGTTCAAATGGATAAGTGGACTTATTCTTTGGGAGTATAAAAAGATGTTATTAACATTTGGATCAAATCTATAACCCCAATGCGAACAGACTTTGTTATGTGCTCATTCTCTCTTCCTGAGCAGAACTGTTGAAATGTAAGCTCGCTTGGTTTTAATTAAATTATGGACTGATTTAAGTACTAAGATTTAAAGATATATAGGATGTGGACTAGCTGGGTTGCAGGTGTGTATAGATACGTTTATTGAGAAAGGGATATATTTAAAAGTGTAAATATTAAATGGATGTATACATCTGTCCTCCTCACCCTCTTCATCACATTAATGTCTCATCACTACGAGTTACTTACTTAAATGCTATACTGTCCCTGTGCTTTATCCTTGCAGATCCAGGATTGTGGGTGCGGCGACATCAGGGATCGTGAATCATAATAAGAATAAAAATGTAACAGGTTAATAGTGGGGTCCAGAGGTGTTTAATAAGGTGGCTCACATTACTTTTATAATAATAATAATAATAATAACTTTATTTGTATAGCACTTATCTAAACGAGGTTACAAAGTGCTTCACACAAAAAGTCCATGGCAAAAATGAAGAATCTATTGTAGTAAAAGATATTCTGTTCAGTCCAATTTAAGAGCCAAATCATAACATAATAAGGTTGAGACCTTAAGTTTGTAGAGAAAACCCAACAGTTATGGTAGCTGCTCACTTCTGTTACAAGCCTTTATAGTAAGCTAAGCATTTCCCTGCGTCATATTAAACACACAGGTATGAGAGTGGCATGCATCTAAATGCTAAAGGGTCTGTATTTATATTGTGCTTTTCTAGTCTTAATGATCACTCAAATCGTTTTTTTACAGTGTAATTTTTGCCATTCCCACTATTCACACAATAGGCATACAATGCATCTATGCGCATCACTGTCTCTATAAAAATGGCACTGCATCAGGGGCAATTGGGGGTTTAGTATCTCCAGCATGCGAAAGAAGAAGACTGGGTCTTAGATCAAGTCTAATAAGAACCCTATCTGATTCCGATGCGGCAGAGATTAAGTTAGACCAAACTGAGACCTGAGGGTGCACAGGAATATAATTATAATTCCAGCTATAATTTCGATAGACCCCTCTTTAATGATGATTACATTTTTCCCTGGGAGAATACACTATTTTAGCATTGACAAGATTATGCTTCGTGACTGACAGTGCGTCATTTAAAACCATATATTTGTTAGTCCTTTGTGCCATCTTCTTTCTGTTTGTTTTGAGAGATGAACCAGGTAAAGGCAGAATCACCTCCTCACAAGTGTCTAATTTTTTTACTTATTGTAGGGGTCTATTAGAACTGTGTCCTCTGCTGTATCCTAATCAGTGTCAGGTGACGATGGAAGAATGAATGTTTTTCAGAGGACTGAAAGTTACGGGCCTTCTGGGTTACGATCTCTAGCCTTTAGAAACCTCCTCTGGTGCATAACCATATATACATGTATTAAAAAATGGAGAAGTGATGTATTTGAAAATTCTGGAAATGTTAATATACATTGCCTTTTCAACGTAAAATAAAATGGGAAAAAAATGAATCAAAATTAGTTTTAATCTTGAATATTAATGTTAATTTATACTAATAATACAGAAGTTATAATAATAGTGGTTATTGTACTTTTAATTGTTTTTACTTTAAGGCACAAGGCTCTTAATTGCAGCATCATGAAAAGTAAGTGTCCAAATATTTGCCTTGGGGAAAGTACTTATTAAGCACTTAAAGACTCCAAAGGCCCAAGCATATGAGATGTTTCAGGTTGGATTGTTGAGTAAGGGGGTAACACAGACATACATCAACATACTGCACAACTTTTGTCATCACATTACCATGGCTAGAGAGTCTGCAGGGAAGGAGGGTGTGTATGTGTAAAGACAGCAGATAGGGTTGCAGGGGCAGACAGAGGGTAGGTGGCAGCTCCTTAGAGGGCTAATATCGCTAATATTTGATTTTTACCCAAAAATGTGAAACTGGAGGAGGTGGAATGAAGTCTGTACTATGATTTGTGATATGTGAATTATTTAGTAGTCTGAAAGCCTACGGTAAGGCCTATTGCCAAGGGCATAGTGAGTCATGTAAATGTGATACTGCCTATCGCCAGTGACACAGACACTGAGGGCTCTGTAAAATCAGAGCCCTACAGAGCCGTACTTAGCACGGTTAGTCCAGTCTCACTGCTTAGAAAGATAGGAAGGTATCCGAAAGTTATTTTTTTTTCATCACGTGTTAAGACTTGTGTTAACATAGGGGACATTTAAAATGCATTTCTGCCTCAGTAATGCTAAAGTTGAGTTATTTCACCTGGAAAGGATCAAAATAGATCTAAGAATAGCTCAACCTTGATTGTTATTTATACAGCTGCTCCCAACTACACTGAAAGTATAATTGCGGTGAATTGTGATTGTGGCTGACCTGCTGTCACAATATGCTACACTAGCAGCGTGTGCTGTGAAGTATGTTACAGAAGCTGCACAACAAAATCAATAATAATAATAATTATCATCATCATCATCATAACAATATAAATTAATCAAATTGTATTTGTAAAGTCTATATTCACAAACCACAATTTGGCACATAAGCCTTAACAGGTGTAACACTTAATGCAAAAAAAAGAAAAGATTCCTCGTCTTCATTATTGTAAGTCCAATTATCAGGCTCTACCAATGACTTTCAAGACTCTGTAGCTTGTCAAAATTATGCAGAGGTCAGAGTTCACATTCATCCTGTATCAGATTCTCTACACTGACTTCCTATTAAATTTAGAATATAATTAAAAATTCTCCTCCTTACCTACATAACCCTATGGAACCATCATATAAAGAGCTTCTAATACCATTACCCCACTAAAGCACTGTGCTCCCAGAATTCGGGCCTACTTGTCATCGCTTCATTGTTCAAAAGTAGAGTACACTGAGAAAAAAGATTTTTTGGCCCTCTAATCTTTAATTGCTTATTTGTTTAAATTCTACAATAAAATCTTATTTAAGTGATTTTACTTCAAAATTCCATATATTATTTAATCTGATACTTGAAATTTGTTTGTTATTATGAATCCTCAATTTGATAAGTACATTTTATCATTCACGCCAAGTACTATTAAGTAAACTTCTTTATTGACTGCACAACTTTACACAATGAAGTGAAATTTACTTGGTTAACGTTAGTGAAACTGGCGACCCGCTGACTGCTCAGCCAGTGACGTCAGCGTCAGAGACCGGTAAGCGGGCTTTTTCAATCCCAGACTCACTTGCGGGAGGGACATCGACCGATGCAATACCTGCTCGAGGACGACAGACGTCGAGTCGCTCACTCGAAAATCAATGGATGTGGGGTAAGTTTTATGTTTCGTATCATTTGTTAATCGTTTTGTTACAATAATGGCACCATACTAATGTTCTTTTCTAGTTGTATATGCAGTTAAAAGATGTTCTGTCTGTCTAACAGCAACATGTTGAAGGCAGACAAGATGTTATCGTCTGGTGTTTGGTGGAGTACCTTGGGGAGTCTGGAGAGGAGCTAATCAAGGACTACCAGGTAAATTTGGAAAATTTGAGATTTTCTTATTATTATGACCGTAATAATATATATATAGGTTTTTTTTTCTTCTTCAGCCTAAGAGCCTAATTCTTATCTCCATACTAATATTTTATAGGAAAATCACTCATGTCGCTTGAAATTTTAAATCTATTACTTTTAAGTCTTTATTAAGGCATTAACTACAATTGGCATTTAAACCACAGTACCAATCCAAAATTTGGGGAAACTTTTGACCGGTATGGTCAATGTTTTTAAATGGTCAATTGTAAATAGACCTAAGTACTGATTTCCAATGTTTTGACAGGATTTGAGCAAAGAGGACATGGCTCATCACGACATGAAGATTTGTGTTGTGCAAGGAAATGCAGCACATAACCATGTGTCGATCATCATAGAGGGAAAGGAAGTTCTTGGGGACTGTAAGAGTGTGGCCAGGGCTTGCTTTTTGCTCATGGGTTTTATTTATGCTTTGAACTTGAGTTACTCACCAAAGTCGAAATACACATTCGAAGTGTTTCAGAAGCTCTTTCTCAAGCTTGATGTCCTGAAGATGTCTCCAAAAGTCCAAAGTTTGCACAACAAACTTTTGGCATGAATATTTCCACAGAAGTGGCTGTGAAGAAGTGAAGCAATATCACTATTTAAAGTTCAGTTCAGGGTTGAGCCAAAGAGTGCTTTGTTCAGCTGTACGTTTGTTCTCTTAGCAGCCGGTTTGGTATTTGATCAAACAAATTGTGAATTGTTATGTACAACTCTTTAATGAGTTCCCTTTTTGAAATCCCTAAAACTAAAGGAATAGTTAGGGATTTTACTTTCTAAATGGCTTGCAGAAATGCACTTTACATGTGTAAATGTTGTGTAGATGTTGTGAAAATGTCAGACTAAGTGTTCTAAATGTCCACAATACTGTTTGCAGCACTGATGTAGTTGATTCGGAAGATATTCAGCAATATCACTATTTACATTTCAGATCAGGGTTGGGCCAAAGAGTGCTTTGTTCAGCTGTATCTTTGTCTGAACACATTGTGAATTATGTACAACTCTTTAATGAGTTTCCCTTTGAAATGCCTTAAACAAAAAGGAATATGTAAGGATTTTATTTTCTAAATTGTTCTTGCAAAAATGCACTTTTACATGTGTAAATGTTGTGAAAATGTGAGAAAATGTCAGACTAAGTGTTCTTAGTCTGCAATACTGTTTGCAGCACTGATGTAGTTTTAATGCTGAGAAGCTGCCTCTTGCATAAGTATTTAAATAAAGAGGCTTTTCTTTAAAACTCTGTTATTTCATGTTTTGTCGAAGTCTTATATTAGGACAATTGTATTGACAAAAAGGAGCCCATGTTAAAAATGCAACAAATCCAGAGTAGAATAGTACTGTAAAGTAGTGATGAAATATTATGGAAATATTACTTAAAAACATCTTGATATATAGTAATTAAAAGCTAGTTAAATAAGGTTAATATTTTAAAAAATAGATACAAAGGTTGTCTGAGTAAAATTTAATAGCAAAGTTTGAGGACATTTTATTATTATTTTATTGAGGAGGGATGAAAATAGCTAGTAAAATCTACTTTAGTATTCTTTATCTAACAATTCACACAAAATAAGTAAACTTTACTTGAGGATTTGCCAAGTAAAAATTACAAAGAATTTCTGAGTGAGAATTGTTACCTAGCTTCTACTAAGTAAATGTCACTCCAAATTTTTTTCAGTGTAGGAGCCAGAGGTTTTAACTATCTTGCTACCCTACGGTGGAATAATCTCCCAGTTTTAGTTCAGGAGGCACACCCTCTCTGTTTAACCCTTACATAATGTTCATATTTTATGCCTTCACAGTATAGTCTGGGTAAATGTTGACCCGGGCCAAGAATATCCTCATTATAAGTCTTTTTTGAACTACAGATCTATTTACAATGTTTAAATAGCTTATCTGACATTAATAAAAGATAATGTTTCAGAGAGCAGGGAGAGTGTATTTTTTGGGGGTTTACACCAATCGTATTTGGAGAAAAACATCTACTATCACATAATATCATGTCCTGTTTTACCTAAGACATGAAAAGATAATAGCCATAATGATTTGAAAATATTCAATTGAAAGTGAGAATGGCAAGAACATTCTGGAACTGTTGGGATTTATTATATAACCATGTATAACCATGTGTAACCATTATAACCGTTAAAACCGAGTCACTCGAATGACATTTTCGCTGCCATCCTGCCTGCAACTTGATGTGGAAGTGCTGCCTGCTCCTCTCCCTCACAGTCATCTTCATCAGATGGGCTGTAATCAGAGTTTTCCTATATGTTGTCTTCCTGCTCTGATCCTCCTCCAAATCACTATCTGCTTCTCATCTTGGAAGATCAGATCAAGGGCCGTTTGCACAGTATAGCTGTCATAAACTCAGTTCAGTCAGACAACTCATGTTCAAATGTTTATTGAAAGAGTAGAACATGTTAGTGTTTGGCTTCTAGGCTCCAACTTAATCACTCCCCCAGATATGATTACAAAGATAAGATGGGAGTGATGAGCAAATAAATGACAGCTCACTTACCACCCCAAACCCTCTTTTGATCTCAGTTAGCTCAGAATAAATGGATTCTAATTAGTTTATTTTTAGATTATTTTTGACAGATTGCTTATGCTTGCAGGTGCAGATCTCGTGTCTGTGTCAAGGCACCCTCTGACCTCTGTATAACATCTGTTCCTTATGTGCACCATTTATAATCACTCCTATGCTGTTTTACTCTTTCACTGTTTCGAGATTCCCCCATGACCCTTCAAAGACCAGCAGGTGCATGTCTCTGTGGGAACCTGGGCAAATATGGTGGGAACACAGACAGTTCTCATGACAGTGTGAAGGTCCCCCTTGATCTCACACACAGACATAGCATGTGCAGTTTCAAGATTACCTAAAACTACCATTTTCCTTTTTTTGTGTATTTAGGGTCACTTTAGGAAAAGTCATAAGATTTCAGGCTAAAAGAATGACATTTAAGGTATTTTTACTGCTGTCAAATGTCAAAACACGTCAAATTTGACCTGAACAGTTTGTAAGAGTTAAAAGTAGGTTTGAAACCTCTCTTTTTGTTAAAGCTTAAATTTAGGGCTGGCTCAGGTCTGCCTTATACTAGCTCTTAGTTTAGTTGCTATAAGCTTTGATTATCGGGGGACATATGACACACTGAGCTTCACTATTGCAACATTGACAAGATTATGCTTCATGACTGACAATTAACTGACTGACATTTAAAACAAAATATGTGTTAGTCCTTTGTGGCATCTTCTTCCTGTTTGTTTTGAGAGATGAACCAGGTAAAGGCAGAAACACGTCCACACAAGACACACCAGTGTCAGCACAGACTGATTACATGTTTAATTAGGTGTAATCAATGTCAAAGCACTGCTGTGACTTGTGGTGGAGCCAGTAATTACAGTAGATGTTATACTCTCAGCTTCCCAGAGGAAGCTCTTTATGAGTCAACAGATTAACCAATCTTCCCACAGTTCCTGGGGGAGGATACTGTACATGCTGCAGCAAATTACAGGCCCATTACTAACACTGATTCTAAACCCATTGGCATCTATGTAAGCAATCAGTATGAAATTAGATAGGTCTGTCTTTAATAGCATCTAGTGGTGCCCTGAGAATGTCTAAATCAATAAGGCACTACAATACAGTACAGTATGATTAGACTTGTACGTGTGATTTTTTTACTATTACGTTTCAGGAGGTTTTACTCACTATGGTTTGTACAAATTCAAGGTACTTTTAGTTTAGTCCATTTTATGCAACTTTTTGATTCTACTCCACTATATCTCAGATGCAATTGTAAAATATTTTACAACCTGTCTGTCTACTGAAGACCAACTATCTTAATGAATTTATTCCTTTTGTTGAATTAATGATTAATTAAACTTCCCAACGGTATAAAAAATTATTAATCTCAATTTTAAACATCTACAGCAGTAACAATCACATAAATGCAGCAGTTTTCTGATGATACAATGAGTTTAAGCTTGTTGAACAGGGATGAAATTTAAACCTTTAAAGACTGGTGTCACAATCATCATCTAATTTTTCACATCAAAAACATGAAGGAGATGATATTCGATCCCAGAGAGGTGAGAGTCCAAACGTTTTTGAAACAAGTGAACCAGAAATAGGGTACTTAATGCACAACTGCTAACGGTTTGCGGTGGAACCAGGGGCGTATCAAAAGATTTTGGGCCCTGTACACAAGCAGTCTCTGTCGGCCCCCTTCCTCTCTCGATTCATGATGTCTCTCATGCATATAAAAAAGAAAATGTCTGTGTCAGAGTCAACTGCAGAAATTAATCTGCAGTGTTTGTTAGGGTAGTCACTAATGAACAATACATACCCAATGTAGTCTAAGTAATAATGATCTGATATGCTTAATTCTGCACAATATGAAATATCCCTGGTCACACCAGAAACCTCAAAGGTTGTAGTTATATTAAAAGTTAATGTAAAAAACTTCAGGTGCAGGGCAATAGTCTCTCTCTCTCTCTCTCTCTCTCTCTCTCTCTCTCTCTCTCTCTCTCTCTCTCTCTTTCAGCTATAGCTCAGCTGTAGAACTGCTGCTGATCATCATCAAGTGTGAATGTAAGCTATTTTATTTAGTTGCCATATTATGAAAGGTGTGAAAACTGTTATTGCTGGTTGGACCCAACTTTCTGTGGAAAGAAATCTGTCAAGAGTTGTCTGCCCTGTTTGTTTTCTATCTCTTTATTAGGGCCCGAGCCCTGACATTGTGTCACGATATTTTATGCTGCTGTGCTAGAAAGCATAATTAGATACGGAATGGCAGCATGGTTTGACACTGTTACAGTCCAGCTTAAGTCAGAGCATGCTAAACATGGTTATGAAGGTGATGGGCAAAAATAACTACCTCCCTTAAGACCATCTACAAAGCTTCTGTGGTCAGACTTGCACACAGGATCCCACTTTGGCCCGAGACAAATGTATTGGCGTGGTGTCACATTTCAACAAGTTGCTGTGACACAAGAAATTGCTGTAACTTTAGTGTACATTGTTCAATCTCCCTCAAACTACATTTGTGTAACAACAGCCTCCCCCCCTGAAGACTTTCATATTGTTTTTAGGGATAAGCGTGGCAAAAAAGCTGAATAGCACCCCCTAAAGTGCAGCCCTGGCACCACAATTGACCGACGTGTACAAAAATCGCTTAGGATGTGTCATGTGTCATTTAATTCCGAACAAAAAAGCCTCTCAGAGCAATTTGATATACCAAACAGGAAGTTGGCCATTTTGAATTAAGTGGCCATTTTGGCCATTTTACACATGTTGTATTGGAACTAACTCCTCCTAGAGCTTTCATCAGATCAACTCGGTGAGTGTCGTCTCAACTCCATGGATATTAAAACTACCTTGGATTTTTACTGTTCGTCACATGGTCTGACCGTGGCGTCAAAGTTAGATGATTTGCCAAAAAACACGGATTTGTTATGTCTCCTCTGTGCATTGTCCAATCAGCCTCAAACCTCTTTCACACGTTCACAGACCTGCCCTGATCAGATCCATATGTCAATATTGACTTATCATCACAGCACCACCTGCTGGCGACAGGAAGTGACATGTATTATACTTTGAAGCACTGCTACTGGCTGGTTTACAATATATAGCTCAAATGAGCTGAGACAAGTCATAAGAACATGGTCAGAATTGTGACATTTCCTCAAACCGTGTAAACAGTGAGGTGATGCGAAGGTTGATCCAAAAAATTCTGTCACATGATCAGAGTCCCGGCATGAACAGCTCCATATGTCAAAATTAAGTCAGGGTCATCGCACCATCTATTGATGAGTGAAAAGGAAGTTTTTGTATATCCACTGTGCATTGTCCAATCAACTACAAAATTCTGTTACACGATCAGAGCCCCGACCTGAGCAGATCTATTAGTCTGTACGCAGCGACAGTGATACCGCCACCTACTGATCAGCGTGAACATTTTGTTTTTGTAACTAAACTGTACTGTAATAGATAGCTCTGTTGCTGTGGGTCTCTCAACAGGAAAAGCGCCGGATAGCAGGTATGACTTTTTTTCCCTGCTCCGTGGGCATGGTCCGTCGCTCGTGAAGGACGCAGGAAGTGACGCGTTTATCCTTCCTGCGGTACACAAAACACACGCAACACACAGCCATTTCACCGGCCCCCAACCGCCCTACCCGGCGACTGCATCAGGTCCCCAGTTCGCAAGTGGTCGGGCCCGTTCACCGACAGCTTCGCAGCACCGACAGTGCGAAGGCCCTATTGAAATTGAAAGGATTATTAGGGCCCGAACACCGACAGTGTAAAAACCCTATTGAATCTGTGTTGATTATTAGGTACCGAGCACGACAGTGCAAGGGTCTATTGTTTTTGCTAGAATTCTTCTTCTTCTTCTTCTTCTTCTGACGAAAAGAAATGCCTTTTTGGGGGCCTTAACATACTCAAAAACTCACCAAATTTCGCATGCGCGTCAGGTCTGGTGTAAATTTACGTACTTTAATGTGCTTGGGATCATATGGCTCAATAGTGCCCCCTACAATTTTCAATGAGGGTCTTTCTATTTATGACTTTCACCTACAGTAATGAAAATTGGCACACATATGTATTATGCCCAGACGCACAAAAAATCCTGTAATATTGTGTTTAAATTTGTGCTTCTCCTACAGATTTTATGCAATCGACTTCACATTTGGTTTATGTCATGTTAGTGCCTCAAACCACATATTCACTGATTAAGGTGACAAGTGTGTCTTGTTGTTGAACTCTGCTGAGTTTCTATTGCTGGGCCATTACCACCTGGTGCCTGAGTGACGCATTAGCAGGGGGTGTGGATGTAGTTTCTTTTATTAATTTTGGCCCTCTCTGGGATTGAGTTTGACACCACTGTGCTATATAAATACAGAGCATTTACCATATAATATAGTACATTTCAACTTCAGGCGCATAGGTATGAGCAACAGTTAAATGAGTGACCTGCAACAGAACATAGATGTGAAAGATTTAATGATATTGTATTCTAATATGCTTAAATTATCTGAAAGAAAATACTAACATTAAACTATATATAGCCCTATTCAGGTATTACAGTTGGAGGTGGAGAATATATTCTGGGTTATTCCTGTTAAATAACAGTAGTAATAATAATAACAATAATAGCTTTCTTTGTATAGCACTTATCTAAACGAGGTTACAAAGTGCTTCACACTAAAGTCCACGGCAAAATGAAGAATTGATTGTAATAAAAGATATTCTGTTCAGTCCAATTTAAGAGCTAAATCATAACATAATAAGGTTTCCAACGCAGTCATCCTCTCCTCCCTGGACACAGAGAGGTGTTGACTTCAGCAAGTTTTTAACACCGAAAACAGACCAGGATTATGTACATTCAGGAAAGGACATATTCACGATCTGAGTGTGATGTTTTCAGAGTAAAACTTAACATATAACCTTTTCACTTTTGAAGCAGCGCTTTTAACAGTTTTTAAATTGTACTTTACATTTATATGGGATGAGTATGTGACTGAGGACAAGTTTATTCTTTCTGGTGTTAAGTTAATGTACTTACATGATTCTTGCTGTTCTGGCTTTGTACCCTCATAGTTGAATGCACTTATTGTAAGTCGCTTTGGATAAAAGTGTTGAGTGTTTAAATGGAATACTGGGAAAGTTTAATAACAACAATAGGACAATTGAAGTTCAAATTATGAGGCAATTTCAGCAGAGTCAACAGCTTAGTACGCCATGGACATGTGAATATGGTGCTGAGTTTTTCCCAGTAGTTTGGGAGGACAAATGTTTGGGACTTTGTCACGCGATGACACAGCTGATATGCTTTATGTGAAGCACAGTGCAGAAAGACTTCTATTAGATGTATCATCAGATGTACCCTGAAAATTGTATCACTGATTACACTCATTATAGCATACTTACTTATTTAAGGCAAATATATTCAAGCTACAATTTATGATTCTATAATTATACTAAGCCTGATGTATTTATAGGAGAGATTTTCTTAAAAGGGAGTTAGTACCTTTTAGAAAAAGGTGTAACCTCTGCACCACTGAGTGAAACTATCCTGATTTGCATTTGTAAAGATCACAGTTTTGTCATTTACATGTGAAAGCCCCCCCATAGACCTAGGAGCAGGGGGTCAACCTGCCAAGCTTCTCAGGCTTGTAAAACTGCCCAAAACTGGAACCCCACGTCAATTCCCGTCAGTTTTCTGTGCTGCATGCAGATTCAACAGGCAGTTAACCTGAAATTCCACCGAAATTTGCAGGGGCACTAACTGACACAACAGTGTGCAGCCTGTTTATTAGTTCCCCTTTATCAGCTATCCGTAGCTGCTGGGCGCTATTGTTTATCTATTTATTTATTCTTAAATCACAAAAGTGACACAGAAATTTCCTCACATTTGTGCCGTTATTGCCGGGGTATCATGGATCCCCGTGATGGCCACCATGAATGCCCTACTTGTTTGGGCATGGCACATTTGATGGATGATATTGAGAACCCCTGTGTGGCAGCAGTGGAACTGCCTGTGGAGGAGCGTGTTAAAAGAGCCAGATGGGTGGAGCAGTCTGTTCGTGCTGGGGCAGTGCAGCCTCTACCAGCCCAACTAAGTAAAAGGGGACACACCTCAAGGAAAGGCCCCCAAAAACGTAAGCATGAGCACACCCCTGTGTGTGCAGGCGGGGCTAAGGCAAGAAACAGGCTCCCCAATCTTCACAGAACCCAGCTAGTCAGCAGGATGACATTCAGCTGCAAATCCTAGCTGCCATACGTGGTCTGCCAGAGAGGTTGTGTAGAGTTGAGGCCCAGTACCCGGCCACAACAGCTAAGGCATCGGGGCATGGGCACTCAAAGGAATCCTCCCTGGGCAGGTTACCCTCCTATCAGGAGGAGAATGTTGTTCAGCCTGATATTCTCTCTCTCTATGCTCAAAATTCCCTTTTTGAAAGTGATGAGCAGTCTGATGGCGCTCCCGGGCTACACTCAAAAAAATGAAATCTTGCTATTGTTGGGTTTAAAGAATCGTCTTTCATCGGATTTACTCAACAAATGCGGTTTTCTAAGTTGAATTGAGTCAGTTGTGATTTTTGAACGAAATAATGCTTAATGGCAGGTTTACTCAACAGCTTTTCAATCAATCAAATTTTATTTGTGTAGCCCATATTCACAAATCACAATTTGTCTCATAGGGCTTTAACAAGGTGTGACATCCTCTGCCCTTAACCCTCAACAAGAGTAAGGAAAAACTACTAAAAAACCCTTTTAACAGGGTAAAAAGAACGTAGAAACCTCAGAGAGAGCCACATGTGAGGGATCCCTCTCCCAGGACGGACAGAAGTGCAATAGATGTCAAGTGTAAAGGAGAACATCACCAAGATAAAGGTTTTAGCAGCATTGATAAGGGTAAACATTTTGAAGCATAACTGAAGGTCAGTGAATTGGTGGATTAATGTCATTCATTGAGTCAACACTATATTCTTGAATAAAACGCAGTAGACTGTCCCTTTATTGAAGATTGTCCCTCTTTTGACTCCGTACTTCCATGAGGTGTTCCACCATTTTCGCTCACCTTTCGCACAAGGAATGTGGTCGTGAAGCATACTTGATGTAAGTATTTTACTCTCTACAATTTCATTGTTTTTAGTTATAAATTGTGCTGCTAAAGCATTTAAAACAAAGAAAGTCAGCATAACATCAGTATTGTGTTTGAGAATCATCATTTCAGTAGATTTTAAAAGAGTAAATCTGCTAACCGAAGTAGATGTGTCTCGAGGCCTGCGTGTTTTACAGCGCTGCATGTTTATTTCATCGGGTTTCAGAGGGTTGTGCGATATTACCAGTGTTGTGCATTGAACACGTTCATATTTTTTTGTGAACGCTGAACTTTACGAATCCGTTTACAAATGATGAACGTGAGCGGCGTTCACTCCAGCGTTTTTTTTAAAGTCGTCATATTGTAGGCTATTGTGAGTAACACCGTGAGCGGGAGAAAACATGTGTCCTCCACATACACGCGCGCACACAAGCCCCGGGGCTCCGACCGCACTCACCTTCTCAGCGCACAGACACATTGAGATCAGAGCTCGTTCACGTGAAGCAGCTGGTAAGTGACTTCTTTAAAGAACAGTAGAAACAAACGGTGAAAATATAGAGTTTATCCGCAGCTGCACAGTGATCAGAAGGTTGGTTTGTACCGTTCTGGAGTTTCTGTTTCCTCCTCCGCTCTGACCTGCTCTCACTTTAACTTACAAACACTCATCAGTTATCAGGACCTGATTAGTACATGAAGTAACTTAGAGTTTGTTTGATTCGCCCCAGAGTTTATGAGGAAGCATTTAAACTTAATGTGCGCGCTAAGTTTAAGACCGGTCATGACCGGTCATGACCGGAGCAACACAGATTCATGATCCGACACCATGGATTAATAACTTAACACATGATCGTAACTTTGACGTCTAAATCATCCCAATATAAAACGGAACAAATGAAAGTTAATTTTTTATTTTTCAGTGTGAACTGGCACATCAGTGGATATGATATATGTCGTGTGACGATAGAAACACGTCAATCGTTTATTTCATTGTGTCGTAAATCACACTCAATCACGCAATATTTTTCGTCTACACCTACTCCCACACGGCACTGATGCAGGACGGAAATTTTGAAATGTGCATGAAGGCAACAAACACAAATATGGAGAGTGAACGTGACACGGAACAGGCGCACACTGAGAGGGACCTAAAGAGACAGACGGCCGATTAAAACTTTATTCTCACCATCAGTGCATGAGAGTTGGCAGCGCTGCCTTATACTAATGACCTTTTATATTTCATACAATTATACTTTATATTTACATGTTTAATTTAAGATTTGCACAAATGTTTAAAATAAAATGAGAAAAATAAGCAAATATGAGTCAATACCTTGTATTTGTCAGGTTTTTAATTCTTTAATTAAAAATGTAATAAGAAGTAGGCCTTTCCTTTTGATCATTTTATATAGACTATTCATTCACTAAATTTACAGCAAAAATGTGCTACAGCATGATATATATTATCTGGATATGAAATGACCTATATCAGGATATGAGGTTTTGAGAAGAAATTGTGCACTTTTTGGTTTCAAGTTAACATGTGGTCAAACCTTTTGGTTTGTATAACTGACTAATTTCTCTTTCTCTTTCCCCCCACAGAAATTCATGTGGCAGTGCAAACAGTGCAGGACAGCAGTGTCAACAAGGTTTCTACTATTGAAGCATTACAGGTTAGCTCATGGCCATTTTGGCCGCAGAAACCATTACCCATGTGCATATTCTCATTGCCCCTGTGTTTTCAAAACATGGAATGCTCTTCATAGTCACTTAAGCAGATCTCATGCTAATCATACTTTGCAAAAATCTGTGAATGGGGTAACCTTTAACTGTCATTTGTGTACATGCAGTGACGTAGCTTCAGCGCAAGAATATTTCCTTTCAGTATAAATGTGTATGGTACTTTTAAGTCACATAAAAATAGGAAGCACAATCCATATACTTTAAAAGATTTTAAATTTGGCATTGTAAAAACAAGTGAATCTCAAACTTCAGCCTATGGCACAGTAGATGATGGATTCTCAGAAGATAGAAACAGCAATGCAGATTCTGATGGTGATAGTGAAAGTTACACAGAACCGCAGGATTTGCCAAAAACCATAGAGCTGAAATTTGCATCCCTTTTGCTAAAATTGGAAAACTATTTCCACGTTCCAAGCACAGCAATTGATGAACTGCTTACATAATTGCATTATTTGATAAGCTCTGCATCTGTACCTGTAACAAACAAAGTCATTCTAGATACCTTTAAGAATCACAACCTCTGTGTAGACCAGTTGGTCATTAAAGAACTGACTAATTCATTATCTTCTTTTAACCCTTTGTTAAAAGCTGTAGCAAAGAATGGCCCACTAGGTACTGCTTTCAAACGGAGACAGTATTACAGGGAACATTTTGATGTGGTTGATCCAGTTGAATACATACTCGAGTCCCAACCAAAACGTACTTTTCAGTATGTTCCCATATTGACATCATTGCAGCAGTTACTCAAACAGAAGGACATACTCAATAAAGTTGTTGATAGTCATGCAGAGCAGCATTCAGTAAAGCAGGAGCAGTATAGATCTTATCGAGATGGTCTTCACTTTCTAAACAGCGATTTTCAATTTGGTGAGGAACTTAGAATATCTTTGTGCCTCTATATAGAGGATTTTGAAATCTGCAATCCGTTGGGGACATCACGCAAAAAGCATAAACTTTGCTCAGTTTATTGGGTTCTAGAAAACCTGCCACCAGGTTCTCATTCATCTCTCTCCTCGATTTATCTTGCATTGTTATGTAAAAGTGATGATATAAAGACCTTTGGCTATCAGAAAATATTTCAGCCCCTTTTGCATGACCTTGTCACTTTAGAGCAGGAAGGGGTGTTCATTGACCATCTAGGAGCATTTATCAAAGGCACAGTCCAGTGTGTAGTGGCAGATAGTCTTGGAGCTCACGGATTGGCTGGTTTTGTTGAAAGTTTTTCTGGAGAGGACTTCTGTAGATTCTGTACTGCCACACACTCAGAGGTTCAGTCAAAAGAGGTAAAAACTGGTGAATTTCAACTCAGAACTGAAGAGCTGCATTGTGTACATGTAGCAAGGGCACTTGTGAAGAAGGAAAACACTGTTAGGGTGTGAAAAATAAGTGTTTTAGCTGAGAGCCTTTCTTACTTTAAGGTTACTTCAGGCTTCCCCCCTGATGTTGCTCATGATCTCTTCGAGGGCATAGTGCCTGTTGAGCTAGCTGAATGTTTTGGAATTCTAATAGCCAAGAAGTATTTCTCTTTTGATGCTCTAAATCAGATGATTCAGACTTTTCCATACAAATGGGGAGACAAGACTAATCGCCCTCATTTATTACCACGTACCTTCCAAAGTAAGAAAACGGTGGCAATGCACACGAGAATTGGTGTCTATTGAGATTGTTTCCACTAATTGTTGGAAATCTGATACCAGAGGAGGAACCAGCCTGGCAACTCATACTAGACTTGAAGGATATTGTTGATTTGGTGGTTTGCCCCATCCATACCAATGAGTCGATTGCATACTTGGAGAGTAAAATATCAGAGCACCGATATAGGCACCAAGAACTTTTCCCAGAAAGAAGACTGCTGCCAAAACATCACTTTCTGGAACATTATCCAGCAATGATTCGCCACTTTGGTCCACTTGTTTTCTTGTGGACAATGAGATTTGAAGCAAAACATACGTTTTTTAAACAAGTTGTTAGGCACACAAACTGCTTCAAAAACATAACCCAATCTTTTACCAATAAACATCAACTCATGATTGGCCATTATATGCATTCATCAAGATGTGAAAAACCCTCTCTGGAAGTTGCACGAGTCTCAACAGTCCCTGTGGAAATCCTAAAAGAGGGTGTAGCAATTAGCTTCACCCAGAAGTACCCTGATGCTACTGTGGTTAATCTTACCCAGAATGTCTCTGTTGATGGCATGAACTACAGAAATGGCATGATAATAGCACATGGATCAGTTGGTGGCCTGCCAGAGTTTGCAGAAATTGTGCAGATGTGTGTTTTGAAGGATAAGTTAGAATTCATAGTGAAAAAAATGCCCTCATGGTACAGGGAACACTACCGGGCCTTCCAATTGGATCCATCTCCAACCAATGTTTCTCTGATAGAGTCAAGTGAACTGGCAGATCGTTACCCCCTATCTGACTACAGAATTGGAGCACTTCGCATGGTGACTTTGAAAAGATACATAAATTCCTCAGGTAATGTATGGCAAAGCAACAGTTAAACATACTTTGATGCTGAAATTTTCATTGGTTGTTAGCTGCTCTCTGTTGCCAGATGATGTCCCCACCTGTTGTACTTTAAAGGTGGTGACATCACCTGGTACCAGAGACTAGCCAATAACAGGTGGCCAGCTCAGTTCTACAGATTTGATTTGAGGTTTAGTTGATACAAATTTTGTAGGGTTTTCACACATTTGTATTCACTCACATCAGTGTATGATGCTTGCCACATAGAGGTATTGTGAGACTTGTATAATAGTTTTGCTCTCCAGGCTCTGTCTAAATCTGTAAGAGTAAGAGTTGGATTGGACCAGGATGACAGACCCAATAAAGCTTCGGATTATCCTGGGAGAAAACAACTCCGAAAAATTGACCCTGCCTTTTGGAATACCAGAGTCAGTAGACGACCTTAAACTTGAGATCAAAAAACAATGTGCAGTTGCAGAGGACTTCAGATTGCAATACAAGGACGTTGATTTCGGCGAGTTTCTAAATCTGACCTCAACAGCAGATCTCCAACACTTGGGCACAGTTAAAGTGATTACAAACTAGTGCAGTGACTCTTTCAAGTGCACATGAAGGTAGTACTCCTCAGATGCTTAGAACTCTCTTTGTGGAATCCAGCTCCTTTTCTTCCTCGGACACTGAGATACTCTCTTCCTCTGAGTCAACGTCCTCGACAATGAGATCTCAAGCCTGGCCAGCAAGCTTTCCTATACCACAGTTTTCTTATGAAGTAGAGCTGCAACTGGGGAAGGCCAATCAGGAATATTGGAAAAATGGCACCTTCCTGAACCCAAGCCCAAAACTCAAGTCTGCCATTTTAGAGTCATTGGCTTCAGAAATAATTAAGTACAAAGCTTACCCTTCAAGTGCAGAGTTCGATAATGTAGCAGAAGCTTTGATTAAAAAGCATGCATGCCTAAAGGAGCAAGGTTCTGTCAATGGATTCTATGGTTGGAAGATCAGTTTAAAGTACAAAATGGCGAATTATCGCATTAGCCTGAGAAATATAACCTCTGAATTGAGCATCAATTCCCTGAAACGCAGACGAGGCGACACGCATACAAGTCCAAACCAAGAAAAAAAACACTGGAGAGCCGAAGTAAATTACTTACCAGACTATCCAGCTGGAGAAGACAAAGAGAGTCTGGAGAAAGAGAGGTTGGAACTGCTATCTGAGGTCAAGAAGAGGGACAACCATCAGATGATCAAAGTGAAGATGGACAAAACCTTTGCCCACAGGAGGCATGAGGTTGTTATCGACATGCCCTCCATTGCAGAATTCAAGAGCAGATGGCCAGCTCTTTTTACCGAACGTGAGGTAAGTCAGAATTAAGTGTCCAACTCTTAACACGACTCACAAATAATTATTATTGAAAAAATATTGTATCAGAATTTGGAATGTAAAAAATTGATATTCAGTATTATGTCCGGTGAAGTTTTTTCAAAAAACCAACCAGTTAGAAATATTTAAACTGGCCCAAATCTACCCACTTTAACCAAGTCACACAAATTTGGCCTATTCTATGTGGTCTCGTTTTGATAACTAATATAATTAATGAATGTAATATCTTTTTCTCTTACATTCACTAAGCCTCCACTAAAACTCTCCCTGGGGAGGCCTCCCACTTTGAAAACCTATGCTCCAATGGGGGGCTTAATTCTTACTTTCTTCTCTTACATGACAGTGAAGTGTTGTACAGTGACATTTCCCTCTTTTACAGAATGACACCATTGCTACAAGGAGGGCTTGCAACCTTAAATCACTTGCTGTGTATTTCAATGAAGACCCAGAGAAGCTCATAAAGGAATATCTGGTAAGTGTAAGAAAATATCCCATTAACAGTGTAGAATTAGTATGTTAAAGAGGAACGGTGGTGGCAATGATACAAGTCCTAGTAGCAATAATATGGCAGAATGGATCACATAATTATATACATTGCATATAATTTACTGATAGAGATTAAAAGAGAATATCATTTTTAAGCTTCGGTTAGCAGGGACATTTTGACCTAAATCTGTTCCCCATAACACTGTTAATTAACTATGCAGCAAAAATACACAAGCTAATGGTGGGAGTAAAGAAAGAAAGAATAGATTTACCTGTTCAACACAGGTCTTCTTACGTTCAATAAAATGTCTCTTTTTGGTACAGGGTCTCGGGAGGACGGCACCGTGGCTGATCAGGAACCGAGTACAGAGTCTCCGGCAGGCGGCGCGGTGGCCAATCAGGGACAGAGTACAAGGGCTTCGGTGGACGGCCCGGAGGCCGGTCCGGGACAGAACAAAGATTCGGGCGGACGGCACCGTGGCCGCTCAGGGGCAGAGTACAGAGGCTCGGGAGGACGGCACCGTGGCCGATCAGGGACAGAGTACAGGGGCTCAGGGGGACGGCACCGTGGCCGATCAGGAACAGAGTACAGAGTCTCGGGCGGGCGGGCGGCACGGCGGCCGATCAGGGACAAGGCACGGGGACTCGGGTGTACGGCCCGGAGGCCGATCAGGGACAGGGAACAAAGACTCTGGCGGACGGCACCGTGGCCGCCCAGCAACCGAGAACAAGGGCTCAGGTGGACGACCTGGAGGCCGGTCAGAGGCGAAGCACGGAGCCTCAGGCGGACGGCCCGGAGGCCGGTCGGGGACGGAGCACGGGAGCGCAGGAGATGACCGCCGCTTCTGCAGCCGTCCCGAGACATGAAGGGGCGCAGACCTCAGCCCCGGATGTGGGGCAGGAACCAGAGTCGCAGCTGCCGGGACCCCCGACGCCGGAACAGGTGTGACGTCTGCCGGGACTCCCGACGCCAAACCGGAGTGGCGTCTGCCGGGACCGTCCGGCGCAGAACAGGAACTGGGACTGGCATGGTCGCTTCCGGAACCCCCGATGCCGGAACAGGAGTGGCGTCTGCCGGGACCGTCCGGCGCAGAACAGGAACTGGGACTGGCGTGGTCGCTGCCGGGACCCCCGACGCCGGAACAGGAGTGGCGTCTGCCGGGACCGTCCGGCGCAGAACAGGAACTGGGACTGGCGTGGTCGCTGCCGGAACCCCCGACGCCGGAACAGGAGTGGCGTCTGCCGGGACCGTCCGGCGCAGAACAGGAACTGGGACTGGCGTGGTTGCTGCCGGGACCCCCGACGCCGGAACAGGAGTGGCGTCTGCCGGGACCGTCCGGCGCAGAACAGGAACTGGGACTGGCGTGGTTGCTGCCGGGACCCCCGACGCCGGAACAGGAGTGCTGTATTGAGATCCTGTTCGTGAATTGTTATGGAAGTTTTCTGGAAGTTGGTGTGATGGAAATTTGACCTGGTGAGACTTCTGAAATAAAGAGATCATAGTCTTTATTTCATAGTCTTTAGTCATAGTCTAAGTATACTTTATTCCTTGCAAGGAAGGTCAGACAATCATACAGCATGCGAAGAGCATTCTGCAGAGGGAATGAAACAAAGAAACAGTTGAAGGCGTGTGCTTTTTATGCAGATGCAGTGAAGAGATGTGTATGTGTGAAGAGTTCAACTACGTGTGTGTGTGTGTGTGTGTGTGTGTGTGTGTGAACTATGTTTGTGAACTGAGTGAATAGTAAAATCCCAGGAGATAAGACACAGACACATGCTGAAGGCCTCCTGTTCAAGCCAAAACCCAGACACAGGTTGAAGGCTTCTTCGAGGTCTTGGTGGGGGGAGATGAGCACAGTCTCAGATTTGTGGCCCTGATGTCATCTTGGCAGTTACACAAGCAGAAATGGTATGCATAAGCAGAGATAATATATAGTGTGGTATAAAGGTAAAATTTTCCATTACATTCCTCCCTTTTGATCATACAATGATCACAACAGTATATACAAAACATCATAATATACATCAGACCCAGAAATTCACAAAGATTCAATCTAGAACATCATTATGTTATGTGAATTACTGTTGCTAGCACTGACTTAGATATGTTGTAATGTCGAAGGGTGAATAAAAGTAGCATATTAAAAGGTGAAAATCTCCAGTAAAATTCTTAAGTAGTCTTTATCTTCCAATTCTAAAAATAAAATAAAAATCACAAAGAATTTCTGTTTGGAAATTGATTCTTAGTCACTCCAAATTTGTTCGCAGTGAACAAAAAATGTGTTTATTATTAATCAATTTCTGATTCATAAGATTTTATTTCGATTTGATTCAGTATCTATTCAGTTAAGGATATATCATTGCAAAACACCAATTTTGCTTGGATATGTGTAACAGTGCAAGGAAACCTCTGACTTGGTGCACTATAAAACATATTATGGTTGGCCTGTCTCGATAGCAAATTATGTTGGGTGATATATTGTCATAACTCTCAAACCATTTTAAGAAAAATTATATTATAAAATAATCATGCAAGTTCACCTTTTCAAAGAACAATGAACATTACTCAGTCTGACATTTGAATTTGATTGAGAAATATTTAAATATCCTTGATGAATAAAACAAGCAAAACAAATAAAATAAACATCTAATAAAACAATTAAAAAAACATAAATAAAATAAACAACTCACAACTAAAACACCAGATAAGATGGACTCTCTAGTCCCGTTAACAAAAATTGCTCTTAAATACATAAAAACATTTGACACAGGATATACATTCACCTGCCACTTTATTAGGTACACCTTGCTAGTACCGGGTTGGACCCCCTTTTGCCTTCAGAACTGCCTTAATTCTTCGTAGCATAGATTCAACAAGGCGTGGCGTTTAAACAATGCTCAATTGGTACTAAGGGGCCCAAAGTGTGCCAAGAAAATATCCCCCACACCATTACACCACCACCACCAGCCTGAACCGTTGATACAAGGCAGGATGGATACAAGGCAGGATGGATCCATGCTTTCATGTTGTTTACGCCAAATTCTGACCCTACCATCTGAATGTCGCAGCTGAAATCGAGACTCATCAGACCAAGCAATGTTTTTCCAATCTTCTATTGTCCAATTTTGGTGAGCCTGTGTGAATTGTAGCCTCAGTTTCCTGTTCTTAGCTGACAGGAGTGGCACCCGGTGTGGTCTTCTGCTGCTGTAGCCCATCTGCTTCAAGGTTCGACGTGTTGTGCGTTCAGAGATGGTATTCTGCATACCTTGGTTGTAACGAGTGGTTATTTGAATTACTGTTGCCTTTCTATAATCTTCGAACCACTCTGCCCATTCTCCTCTGACCTCTGAAATCAACAAGGCATTTTCGTCCACACAACTGCCGCTCACTGGACTCTTTTTCGGACCATTCTCTGTAAACCCTAGAGATGGTTATGCGTGAAACTCCCAGTAGACCAGCAGTTTTTGAAATACTCAGACCAGCCCGTCTGGCACCAACAACAATGCCACGTTCAAAGTCACTTAAATCCCCATTCTGATGCTTGGTTTGAACTTCAGCAAGTCGTCTTCACCACCTCTAGATGCATAAATGCATTGTCTTGCTGCCATGTGATTGGCTGATTAGCTATTTGTGTTAACAAGCAATTGAACAGGTGTGCCTAATAAAGTGGCTGGTGAGTGTATGTTACCAGCTCAGTAAACTGCTTCTCTAATTGAAACAAACATGAATGGCCTCACCCACAGGGGTGAAGTCCTGCTATCTCCATCATTTACATTTACATATAAGACACAGACACATGCTGAAGGCCTCCTGGCCAAGCAAAAACCCAGACACAGGTTGAAGGCTTCTTCGAGGTCTTGGTGGAGGGAGATGAGCACAGTCTCAGATTTGTGGCCCTGATGTCATCTTGGCAGTTACACAAGCAGAAATAGTATGCATAAGCAGAGATAATATATAGTGTGGTATCATGGTAAAATGTTCCATTACACTGGTGAAAGTAGAACTCAGGCAGCAGCTGATGTCTTAAGCAGAAGACTTTAATGTAGACTTGATGCTCAAGGAGACCAGAAGGTGGAACACTATACAAATGCTAACAGAGTAACATGAGCAATTGTCAACCCCAAGTCTGACGATGTCTTCTACAGCATTCCCATATATCTTCCTCTACTAGCGTCACCCATTCCAACAGTACATCCATGAATGGCTGTCACTCTCTATGTTACATGTATGTTGGGACCTGGTATTTGTGAACTACAGTTCGGCCTACATGTATAGTCAAATCCTGACCACATGTTCTTTGTTCTGGAGACAAACCAGAGCCTCCAGAACTCAGTCTCCCAGGGTGCTTCAACGTCACACAGAGGTGTGAAAACCGACCGGGTACACAACTTTCAACCACTATTGGTCACTCTGGGACCCATGACCCATGAAGTCAACAGGCCAATATAAGCCAAGTCCCCCCTCTCTTCTTTCTCTTTCGACTCATCTTTCTACTAAACTCTCCAAGAGGAGAAGTGTGGCCGTACAGCTCACTTTCTCTTTCGACTCTTCTCTCCCACTCAACCCATGGAGGAGAGGTGCAGCTCTTCAGCTCACCCAGCGAGGAAAACATCCTCCTCACCACAAGCTCTACCAACCTTCAAGCAGGCCTGCCTGGAGCAGACTGCTAAAACCTTCCAAAAGGCAGCGACGCAAGAGCCTGCCTAAGAACTTCAGCACAAGAGCTGCATCGCACAGCAGAACCACAAAACAGGAGCCACAAACCAGCAAGACGACTTAACTGGACTTCAAACAGCACATCAACCTTTTTCCCCTTTTCATGGACGGGTAACACAACTGAGCTTAATAATTATAAAAAGTTTACTTGTACAATGTTCCTGGTAGAATGTAAGCACATGTGAGCATTCAATGTAAGTTGTTTTCAAATTGTATATGGTTAATTTCTGTCTGAATACAGTACATACTATATCTCCTGGTGTGGGGCATTGGCCGAATGGATGTGAATTGGGGTCCTTATATTTTTGGCAACCACGGGGCTACAGGCTGCTCTTTAATTGGTTTGTGCAGATTTCACACGTGACGTAGCTCTCTGCGCCTCGGACACTCCCACCTTTATTCAAGGCCTATAGGTATTGATTTACATTTTTTTAATCTGATGTTATTGGCACCATCGACACCGTCTAAGGTACGTCTTCCGTCACTGAGTTACTTCCGCTGCGAGCTGACCGGCTTCAGGAGAACTTTGGGAAATCCCGTAATTTCTTAATAAAAACACCCTTTCATAAGAAAAAAAGAGGATAAAGGAGCTTTGTCTGGCCCAACCCAATTTACAGAATCAGCAGCAAGTGATGAGGACGAGCTTACACCGGGGCTTCTCCCGCTCTTGTTATGAGAAACAGAGTTGGCTAACTTGATGCGGTGTAAGTAATGTCTTTTATTGCTTCCCGTTTGCTGTTTTAAAGTGTAGGCACAGATATACTGTCGAAAACGACGTGGGTGCCAGACCTAAAACATTGCTCTGAAAAATACAAGCATTTTGAAAGTTGCCACAGTCACCTAGACACAATGAGGCTACATTTTTTCAGCAGCCTTAGCATTGGTCAGCAGCCCGATAAAGGCAATGGGATTGGCATATTGTGTGTTGTGTTTTTTTTTTTTTTTTAATCTGGCTTCAGTTTGTTTGGGGTTGGGGTTAAACAGTCCTCACAAAGAAATACATAGTACAAACACAGGGGCAGAGTCAGATCCATGTGTAACTACTGTAGCATGCAGAGTAAACTGGTTTCTATGGCTGCTTCTGCAGGTATACATACAAATTACACATTTTGCTAGTACAGCATCTCTAGAACAGTGGACCAAATCTGGCCACCTGCTGTTCATTGGTCAGACAATTGTCTGATCTCGCCCATTAAATATGAATGAGACCAAACCTGAGGACTCTCCCCTGTTGCTGGTGATAAAATAACTCCAAGACCGCATGATCCAATGATAGACATTAATTTTCCCTGAAACCCTACTTTAGGGTCACAGACATCAATTTGTGTGTGTGTGTGTGTGTGTGTGTGTGTGTGTGTGTGTGTGTGTGCAAAAACTTGAATGACAAACTCTCAATCAGAAACCTAACACAGCAAGAATCCGTTATCACCCATTATCGATTTGGTGTGTATTTCACTGTGTGTGTGTGTGTGTGTGTGTGTGTGTGTGTGTGTGTGTGTCTGTGTGCTGTGAGTAAGTGCCTTGGAACTATATCACATCGAACCATTCAACTACAGGTCAGTGGATGACCCGCTTCATCTCCTGAGCAACAGCCGAAGAAAGGAACTAGTCACTATTCTGTAGACGTATGTTTTTGTTTATTTTAGTATATCACATTAAGAGAATTGTTACAAGCAACTTTGCCAGAAAAATAGATAATAAATCTTAGAATGCTGTAGGTGTATTCCAGAGTCTTCAACTCTGGAATACACCTACATGGAAACCCAATGTATGTATTAAACCACAATGCTTGACCAATTTTCTGTGGATAAAATTGGTGCCCTAAATAAAGGCTTAAAGTGTGTACCCTCTTGTGGTGAAGCTTATATTGCAACCAACTGCATCCATTGATGAGGTGTCTATAGATAGTAATAGATTGATAGTTTACATGTATGAAAGTTTTTACTGCGCTGGGGCAATGCTTTATTACCAACTTAAGGTAGTTATTTCATTGGACTGGTTTAGTCTGTTAACAGCAAGACGGTGTTAGCAGGAGACACTGTTGCTGCGTTTACTGACTGAAATTGTTTGGTTACTGATTTTGTTTGGACCCCAAAGCAGAGACTGAAATACAGGGTTAGATAAATGAAGAGTTTATTGCTCAACAAAGCAGAGAAGAGCAGGCTGTGGAGGCAGAGAGCAGGCTGGCTAGAACAGTCCCAGGGATGGCACGAGTGCTGAGCACATGGAGGGGGAAAAAACTCTGCACGGAAGACAAATGCAGGCGAGCAGTACGGCACACAGGATAACTGGGCAAAGCGGAGGAAAAACATGGGTAAGTCACTTCAATAAAAACACCGAAAAAAATCACAAAAAACGCACAGAGCACTACCGGACTAGACCGAATTATCTGGCAGAGCAGTGGAGTCAAGACCAGGCTTTTATGGGGAGGATGATGAGTGAGTGAGAGCAGGTGTGCCTTGTCTGCTGCAGAGAAGGAGAAGCCAGCCACGCCCCCTGCCACACTAATGACCTGCAGGAGAAGAACAGAAAGGGGAGGGGGAGAGAGAACACAGAATACGTACAACAAAACCAAAACATACACAGAATTATCACAGAAACAGCTGATATCTGGACTGTAAAACATCAGAGGCACCATTGAACAATAATTATATGAATACTGTATAGAGATAGTATGTCAAAGGGATATTTTGACAAGTAAACGTGTTATTGTTTTAGATATGTGTGGAAAAAAAAAACATTACAGCCTACAACCCCTAATCACTGCAATTATCATATAGTCAAAATAATATAATGCTAATAATAAAGCCTTATCTGTGTTTCTCCTTTGTTAATGTTTTCAGACACTTATTCAAGACATCAGTCTGGAGCAGCACAGGGAGCTGAACACTGCAGGCATGGTGACCCAAATTTTGATGGAGTACCAGGGGTACTTGTGGTAACTGTAGCAACATACCTTTCGGAATTGGAGAGGAAAAGCTGTGGCAAGGATCCTGAAAAAAGTTTTTTAGTTTTTTTAGGCATTCTTTTTGTATAGTCTTCGACTATCCAATATACATGTTAACAACTTTGAACAGTGATTGTGCATGTAAATAATAATTTGCACTTGTAACATGTGGAAACATAATACTGTATTATACACTGCATGAAAAGAAGAATTTGTGTCAGTTAGTGCCCCTGTAAATTTCTGTGGAAGTTCAGGTTAGCGACTGTTCACAGGAATCTACAGGCAGCACAGAAAACTGCCAGGAACTGCCGGGAATTGACGTGGGGTTCCAGTTTCAGGCAGTTTTACAAGCCTGAGAAGCTTGGCAGTTGACCCCCCTGCTCCTAGGTCTATGGGGGGGCTTTCACATGTAAATGACAAAACTCTGATCTTTACAAATGGATATCAGGATAGTTTCACTCAGTGTTGCAGAGGTTACACCTTTTTCTAAAAGGTACTAACTCCCTTTTAAGAAAATCTCTCCTATAAATACATCAGGCTTAGTATAATTATAGAATCATAAATTGTAGCTTGAATATATTTGCCTTGATACATCTAATAGAAGTCTTTCTGCACTGTGCTTCACATAAAGCATATCAGCTGTGTCATCGCGTGACAAAGTCCCAAACATTTGTCCTCCCAAACTACTGGGAAAAACTCAGCACCATATTCACATGTCCATGGCGTACTAAGCTGTTGACTCTGCTGAAATTGCCTCATAATTTGGACTTCAATTGTCCTATTGTTGTTATTAAACTTTCTCAGTATTCCATTAAAACACGTTTATCCAAAGCAACCTACAATAAGTGCATTCAACTGTGAGGGTACAAACACAGAACAGCATGAATCATGTAAGTACATAACCTTAACACCAGAAAGAATTAACTGGTCCTCATATAAATGTAAAGTACAATTTAAAAACTGTTATAACTGCTGCTTCAAAAGTGAAAAGGTCATTTGTGAAGTTTTACTCTGAAAACGTCACACTAAGATCGTGAATACGTCCATTCCTGAAGATGCCACGTCAGTCGTTAACGTCATCATGTTAGAGGGCTCGTCCAATCCCAGCCTCGTGAATGAAGCATCTGTCTCCCGCAGACAAGAAACTCCAGGCTGTTGTTTTGCGTGGTTCCATGAATGACTCTGTTTTCGGTGTAAAAAACTTGCTGAAGTCGACACGACACTGTTTCCCTGGAGGAGAGGATGACTGCGTTGGAAAGCAAAGCCGCGGGCCCAGTGTGGAGGAGTTGAAGCGGAAACGACGGACGCACAATCCCAAAATTACGGTAAGAGCTAAGCAAAAGAGAGAAGCCATTGCTAAATGCTAAGCTAACTAAGTGTAGCACTTGTCTGGGGCTAGTATTAGAAAAAGCACTAAACATCTATCTAGGTTCGAAGGAGAGGTAGGCCTAAGACAAAGAACAAGTTGAACAAATGACCAGTTTATTGCTTCACAATCAGTCATGCAACAACCACAATATAAACAGTGTAAAATAAAAAAGAAGAGTAGATTGTTTGGAAATTGTATGATTCTTGTAAAAGAACTCAGTCCTTTCAGTGTGTGTATATGTACAGTTCCCAGGATATAGTCCGTTCAGTCCATGAATAGTGTATGCTTGAAGGTTCCACCAGTTCCGTTCTGGTCCGGGTCTTTATGTGTACTGTATCTCTAAACTACCTTGCTACCTGTCTACCTGACGGGCAGGACTGGGGTCTGATGTCTTCTTGATAAGCGAATCAGGTTCGGTCTGGATCATACGGTAGGCCACACCGCATCCATCAGATTATTCTATGGAATCACTTCAGTTGACACTCTCAAGTTGGACGTCTAGTTGGAAAATAACCATATTAGTATAATTACAGGTAGACTATGGTAATATTTCGAGTGTTTTATGTTATTTCATACCGAAATCCGGGAGCTTCTTTCTCTACACGTTTCATGGGAAAATCTTGGGAGGAGAAAAGGGTAAGATTAAAGAAGAGACGCGCTGTGCTGTATAAAATACATTCTCTAGGTTTACATTATCTGATCCATTTCATCATTGTGTTTTCACAGCCTGAGCCCCCCCCCCCCCACAACGAGGCAGTCACTGCACATTAGGCCAAGACTCTCGCTGCAATTCCGGATTTGCAGTGTGGAAAATGAGGCCATTGTATGTAAGTAACTGTTTAGTAATTGTGTTTTTTTACTGTGGATCTTCCGACAGTGATGTAGTGAGGCTATTTCCATTTATTAATAATATACTCATGTTACTCATGTTGTTTTCCAGCTGCCTGTAAGACGTACTATGACGTATCACATGTATAGTAAATGTATAGTCTTCAGTAACTGCAGTGCTTTTGGTAAAGGCTTATTAATAATTCATATTTATAAATTATTAGTAATAATAACTGTTTATTAATTATTATTATCATGTGGGAGGGGATTACCCACTTGTATTATAATGACCCAGGGTGACCAATAGCAACAGATCTACCAGCCAATCACAAGTGACTTTTCATTTCAAAGGTCTGTGGTTTCATCCAATGGTGAAATGAGATACATTCTCACAAGCGATTTTGCTGCAATTCATATGCTAATTAGATCACACCTTCGCTCCGCGACTCCCCAGCGGCACTCCCCCCTGCCCAGCCCCCCCACTGCGCTAACCGGAGTACGTACCTGCCAATTTGTGTCACGGGCTAATGCGGAATTCGCATCCTGTAAACGGGCACTAACTGCCAGGAATTAGGTGAGTTTGCAGGCGTTTGCAGTGGCGAAAATTCGGCTTTTCGTGCAGTGATACTATAGCTTTCCCAACTTTTTTCACAGATATGGTGAAATGACTGTCAACTTAATGTGAAATGATATATTTTTTTATTAAGAAACATAATATATTTGTCAGGGAGGACTCCCAATCTCAACATCAGAAATATGCACCTCAGTCCTCTGCAAAGGGAAAGCAGTAACATGTAAACTAAAATCAACACATGCTTCCGGGATGCCTTCCAAATGTTGATCTCTGTAAAGAATAACCAGAGACTGTTTTATAAATCGTATCACTCATATGAAAAAACTTCAGGATACAAAAGAAAGTAAAGAATGAAAGAAAGAAACGTTATGTCAATGATAAAACATATAAGAAAATCAACATCAAATTTCTTCAATGCATTAACCTGCCTGTCTGTTCCAGTGGAAACTCCACAAAGCTGGATCTGTCAAAGGTTTTTCTTTGTCAGAAAGCTGTAAAAGAACAGTATGAAAATAAGTGCTTACATGACAAAGTCTTCTCCGGTAATACATTTTTTACATCCTGAGGTGGTGGGAACTTCACTTAACAAAATAAATAAAAATCTTAGGTGTCCTGACAATTACAACTATGAAGCATAAATAGATAACAATAGGGATCTATCTGTAACAATGTAAATGTTGCTATACCAGCAACCGACTGAATACAAACATTGTATTTCTGGTGCATAGTAAAACTGATCCATCAAACAACATATTGAATATATATTGATATGATAAAGTACCTGTACGTTCCCGACTGGAGGTCACTCGGGGCCAATTATCTGCCCAAATAATCCTGAAGTGTGGGGGGTTTAAAAAATAATCGTAATGCTACAGATTCAGAGTTAGAGCCTCCCCGATCTCGAATCGTAAATATCAATAATCATCTCTGACAGAAACCCGCAACAGCGAAAGCGAGAGAGAGAGAGAGCGAGAGAGCGAGAGAGCAACTGACCGGGAAGCCTCACAAACTGGATGTTGGGTACTTATGTAGCTCCAAAACAGCAGCAACAGTACTTCTGTCTCGCATGCCAGATGGACAATAGACAAAGAGGGCAAGTTTGTGGAATCATGGCAACAGTATGAGTGCTTGTATAATGTCTTGTGCAAGACTTACCATAACAGAAACAACAAAGAAATCAGTTGAGCAGTAATTGGCAAGGCTTTGGATATAACAGATGAGCTAAAAAGCTAATGCTCACATAAAGTAGCAGCAACTTTAAGCATCAACTGTTCAGAAATCAATGTTTTGTAAACCTGTATAACTGTGTTTACAGTGGAGGACGTGAAGACTAGGGCAAGCTCCTTAAACCAAGACCCAGCGGAAGTGAGGACAATGCACATCCTTAGAATTTCCTCAAAAAACATGTAATCCAGCATTACACCAGTGAGTGTTGTTATTAAAATTTGCCTTTGATTATTATGTTTCAGTATAAGCCCAGGAGAGCTCATGTAAGGAGTTCATGTAAAGATGAGACTAGGAGTTGCAATTACCATTACTCTATGCAAATGTGTTGTGTTGTAAATTTTTTTTCCTATATCAATATAATATAGATAGAGACATTTATTTAGTAAAGTTTCTGTTCTACATTGATTTGTATTGTTACAGCTTGATCAGTCAGTCAAAGATTCATTAGCAGCATAGAACACTGATGACATGTCAGAGATGTCTGATGAAACCATCTGAAGCATATCCCAGAGAAAATGATGTTGAACGTTGCTCTCCTACTCTGAAGCCTGCAAAAAAGCACAACCAGAGCCAAACTGTTGATCCCCTGTTGCAATCCAGAGGACAGCTACTGACTGTGACGGCACATTGGCATGTAGCTGAGGAACTGAGGTTGATTAAAAATTCTGTAATCAAGCTGGCTAAAGAGAAAGTTATTTTTTTCTTTTAGGCGGGCCAGTTTCACCATACACCCTTTCACCCATTCAGTTTTGGGAAAGTGCCTGCACTGGATCTGTGCTTGTTTATATATTGGACTACTTTGAATAAAGTGACCCCTTCAAACAATTACAAAACAAATCCTCAAATCCCAATCAAAAATTAACCTTTACTTTGATAGAATACACTGGTATTTGTATTGCCCTAATCTTTGATTATGTCTTTCAATCTCAAAACCTGAGGAGACCAAGAATACTGAGA
This sequence comes from Hippoglossus hippoglossus, assembly GCF_009819705.1. Taxonomy (NCBI): domain Eukaryota; kingdom Metazoa; phylum Chordata; class Actinopteri; order Pleuronectiformes; family Pleuronectidae; genus Hippoglossus; species Hippoglossus hippoglossus. The sequence continues at coordinate 27,774,197 of NC_047156.1, read as the reverse complement.
CAAACATACATGCCCAATTGCAAAATACACACACTCACATACACTTTCAATCAGTAGGTTGTTATTTGGTTTGGTTGAAAATAAATTTCACATGAGTAAATGTATCGGTTTCAATGGGTTTAATATGTTATTCCTTTTGGATATGGTCTATGGTCATCAGACGATCATCATTGAAAAACTGTCCCACGCTGGTTATTCCTCTCCCAATCCAGGCTGAAAACACATTGTTGATTGATAACATGGGGTTATTCCATAGAGGGGTATGAGAGGATGGTGAGAGTTTTTAATGGAGAATGTAATTTGATTTCCACCAGGCAGTTAGGGTTGTACTGATAATATAGTTGTTTTTGTAGCTGATATGATCTTTTATGGATTTATCTGTGAATGAAAGATTAGTGGTGCACCGATGTATCGGCCGTATATCGGTAGCGACCGATATTCGCCTCGTTTACTGCCATCGGCGTATCGGTAATAAACTTGACTTTCACCGATAACATTGGCCGATGTTCATTGGTATGTTTTCTGCAGCCTGCCAATCTGGCATCCAGATTATGGTACACTGACGCCGGGTTTACACCGGGCGTGCGAGCGGGCGTATCGCGCCAGGAAACAGACTGAAAAATGATTTTAAACGATATAAATGACATATTTTTGTTGTGCAATAATGCATCAAACGTGATACCATAAAATGGTGTGCCTTTCGGCATTCAATAAATTTGGTTATCAAAATAAAAATATTAAATATTAAAATTTTATTATTAATATTAAATAATAACTTTAATTGATTAAAGTTACCTCGGGGCACCACCCTTCAAAGGAAGGGAAAAGATAGCCAATTTATTGATTAAGTCTCATAAAGGTTCTAACTACAAATTTGGAACTCTGATTAACAATTAAATTAATAACTATAACCAAAATTACCATAGAGATAGTTAGCTAAGTTGAAGGATATGGGGTTCTTGACAGTGTAGAGGTTGGCGAAATTCACTTATGCAACATTAATGAAAAAACATTTGTGAAAGAAAAACATTTATTATGAATATAATAAAGTATAAAAACACAAATTACTAACGGTCTAATTACTAAACAAAGATAGGTATGTGTGTACACATGTGTGTGTGTCTGTGTGAGTCAGCGTGCTTTCAAGATGGTCGCTGGCCAAAGAGATAACACCCTTCCCCCACCTATTGGAATGTTTACGACCTGTAGAGATAATGAGGTGAAGAGTTATGCGTGTGTCTGTGTGTGTGCCAAATTAGAGGAAGTTACTAGATTGGATGCAACGAAAGACTGTGAAGAGCATAACAGACTAACATTACTTTCTCAATAACTTGGACCCAAAATATCACAACACCACAAATCAAACTTATAAACCTCACACAGAATCGAATAAACAGTCTTGCTTAGCCTAGTATAATTATTAAGCCCAGTTGTGTTACCAGTCCTTTGGAAAGGGGAAAAAGGAAGTTGCTGTGCAGTTCGAAGTCCTGTGAAGTCTTCTGGCTGGTTGTGGCTCTGTAGCTCAGTTGCTGGCTGAAGTTTGCAAGCAGGACATCGAGTCGCTGCTAGGACGTTGGTAGAGCTTGGAGGGCGAGGAGGTTTCCTTGGTGAGATGAGCTGGAAGCTGCACCTTTGTGCTCCTCTCGAAGAGTTGGATGGGAAGAGAAGATGTGAGCTGGAGAAGAGGCTCGACAGCCTTCCCTCCTGTAGAAGGATTGTAGGAACAGGCTCGACAGCCTGCTCTCCGTAGAGGGAGTTTAGAAAGAGACAGAAGAGGGGGAAACCTGACTTTATATTGGCCCGGTGACCTCACAGGTCATGGGGTCCAGATTGACCAATGGGAGTTGAAACCTGTGTCCCTGGGGGGGGTTTCACACCTCTGATGCCCGCTGGGATACTGAGTTCCTTGCTCTGGTTTTCGATGGCCCCTGGGAGACTGAGTCTTGGAGGAACATGCGGCTTCAGGCTCTTGACTGAACATGTAGGCCGAAGTGTGGTTTCACAAAGAACCATGGCCCAACATTTTATATGATATAAATGATCAAATATGCATCCCATACTTTGTATTCCCCTTCTGTTGTCCTGGAGTTTTAATTTTCCCAATTTTCCCAATCACATAATTAAATGTCCCCCTCTGCCCATCCAATACAGCCACACAAGCAGTCATATAGATAAAAAGAGAGAGGGGGGGGCTAAAGGCTTGCTTGGAGAATACGTCATTTACCCCCGACACCCGACATTGAACGGGTTACATACAACAACAAGCGGAGAATCGCGGGCTGACCGGCGCGGAGAAATGCGGGTCCGGTGTGCACATGCGCAACAGGTACTACATACAAACAGCAGAGACAATGTCGGCAGCGTCGGCTGTGTGGGATTTCTTCACTGTCTCAGAGAAAGATCGCCGTTTAGCAATTTGCAAGACATGTTCAGCTGACATTTCAAGAGGGGGTAATACCACCAAGGATTTCAACACCACAAATCTGAAGGCTCATTTGAAAAGCAGACACATTGATGAATACAATGATTTCCTGAAAGCTGATAAGAAGCAGCAAGATGCACTGGCTATAATAAACAAATATCGGTATCGGCTATCGGCTAGATTGTTGTTTTAAGTATCGGTATCGGCCAAGAATTTCCATATCGGTGCATCCCTATGAAAGATATTTGATATATAGTTCTGCTCTTTCTTTAGTTCATTAGTCTTCTTAACCATGGTGAATTGTTATGATTTTTTCAATGACTGCAGTGTTGTGAGATTGAGGTTTGGAGCCGCTAGTCTTACTTATTTTTAACTTTTTTGGATGGTGGATAGTTTAATTCGTGGTTTTCTATTTTTCCACTAGAATTTGGTAACTGTGCTATTGAGAGAGGAGAACCAGGGGTGACAGGGGTCATGGTGAAAAGATAAATTAGTTTTGAAAGGATGTTCATTTTAACTGTTGAGATTAGGCCAATTAAAACTAGTGGTAATTTGTTCCATTTTTCCGTGTTTTTATCTTATTTGTTGTTGTAAGGGTGTGTGGTTACAATTCGTTTTTTGTTTCAAAACCAAAGCAAGTCCCAAGTAAAGTACAGTTATGCTTAGACCGGAAGTGGAAGTGACGTTGGCGGAAAGGGTATTTTAACAAAATATAAACCATGAGGATAAAATGTCCTAGCCAAGCAAAGGGTGAACAGACTTATAGGCAAACCTGCACTCAAAGACTTATGTGGACTATTGTGTATTTTGTTTGGCTGTATGATTTTAACATGAGACTCTACTTGTGCTAGAAGGGGAAAAGTGACTATTGCTCTGGCCATCACACGTCTGTTATTTTACACTTTTTGCACTTATCAGATGCTGTGTATATATCAATATGTCAGTCCTGCTGCAGGGATTTCACAAACAGAAGCTTTGCATAAAATATAAAGCAGATGTGGTTACCAGATAGCCTACTTTAAAAATCACCTACATTCAAAAACTCTGCAGAATGTCTGCAGTAGGTATTGAGTCTGAAACACAGGGGCCTGACAAACAGCCTATCTTGTCAAACGCATGTATGACTCCCACAGAAAACTGGGATTTAAAAAGAGAGTTAATTATTTAACAATTCACCTTGTTTAGAATGTAAGGGAAACATTACATACGCTATTCTAAAGGAGAACGGGTGGATCTGTCACGCTGTGTACGTGTGCCGCCCACTGACCCTCTTACAATAAACGAATAATACTTTATAGGATCGATAACCTTGTCATCTGGCTCCACCACATATGAAAGAATATATATAATAACGAAATTAACCCAGAACGTTGCATTTAATAATCTGTATTTTCAATTAACCTAATTATACACACTTAGCACCTGGACATGTGCCCGCAAACAAAGACGGGAAAGTGAGCACAACCACTCAACTTCAAACAAATCACATACATCAATATTTCCCCCAAACCCCAGGTTCATACAGTCCCTCAGTTCATCAAACGAAATAGTTTGTCCCTTATAGTCCCGAATCCCCAAAAACGTCCCAAAGCAAAGTTTAAGCAGGTGTGGCGTGGTGAGCTTGCCGCAAACAATAATATACAAAATAGTCCACGCTATTCTCACCACCTCTGACCGCCCAGAAAAAGAGTCCAGTCCTCACGGGAATCCCTGAAAGTTTCAACCACGCAATAATCCAGTTATTTGGAAATAATCCTTTGTAAATCCTCAGGTCCGCCGTTTCACCGAACTTCGCTGGTCGCTCACCGGCCCGCACAAACAAAAAACCCAATGCTCTGCTAGTATCTGACAGGTGTGATGTGAAATAAAAAAGTAAATTCAGTCATTCATTTTTTTCTCCACAATCTTCCTGGAACTCACTCCAAGATCTCCAGCAGCTCACCCAACCTAATTTCCCTTGAGACCAGGGGGCTCTCACCCTGTGCAGGGTTTGAGGACTGGTGGCAGTGAGGCTGGTCTGAGTCACCTGCCATAACTCCTTTCAAATAACTGCTGCGTTGGCAGGACAAAGCAGCACACTAGCCCTTCCCCTATCACCATAAAAGGATGAAGTTACAAATGGATCACTTTTGGATATTAAGATCATAATACATATTTTAGCCATACCTTCAGATTGTGGCACTGCTTTTGTGCATGAAGGTTGTGTCAAATGAGACTTTTTAATACATGCTAATCTCACTTACAATAAAATGTACAATGGGACAGTGGGTGGCATTCCACCTAGGCTTCAGAGAGCTCAAAGAGGAGGACTGTTATTAACCAATGCTCTGCTCTCCAGACCTGTGCCAGTAAGGCCAGTACTTTCCCAGAGAGGCTTTGAATTTAAAACATCTTTGACATCACTATGGCCAGAGATAAGGGGGACTGCAGCAAGTAGTAATTTGTGGTGTGGCTGCTGTAAACACATTCTATGATCGTTGCACTGTCAGTCACCAGTGTAAGGATTTCAACTGCTCTCCTTGGCGACCCCTCAGCCCTTTCCACTGACTTCCCACATGCACTCAGGATCTGTGAGGAGGATGTGTGTCAACCTTTTTTGGAGACAAAAGGCCCAGTAGGCTCCAGGCTCCTGTCACCTTCCTGTGTAAAGGTCTGTGCTTACCAGCTGGCCCCCATCTTCACACATATCTTCATCAGATCACTGGAGCTGTGTGAAGTCCCAAACTGCTTTGATGGCCAAACTAAACAAGACAGTGATGGATATCAATCAATCAAATTTTATTTGTATAGCCCATATTCACAAATCACAATTTGTCTCATAGGGCTTTAACAAGGTGTGACATCCTCTGCCCTTAACCCTCATATGGATATGGAGAGAGCAGACTAGATTATGGCAGTCAGAAGTGCAGAAGAAATCATCGGTGGCCACCTGCAGTCCATCCATGGCAAATACATGCCAGGTTTAGGAAACGGGCAGGAAACATCACTGCTCATCCATCACACCATAGACACAACTTGTGGGTGGCACCACAGAACACTGTACAGCAAGACAACCAGACACAGTTTTTCCCACAGGCCATCACACTAATGAACACTTAGATGAACTCAAAATCTATGTAAAGTCTATGTAAATACTGCACACTGTATATTCTGTGTATAGTCATGTTTATGCTGTAAATAGTCATACACTACTTGTACGTCCATTTAGTATTTATTTTATAGTATTTATCTATCTACCTTTAGTAATACTAATACAAACCTCTGCAAATCACACACTCAGATAATATAATTCAACTCAGACAGACTCCATTGAGAGAGGTGGTGTAACAAGGGCCACTGTGATGGATTATCATCAGGCCAAACTCTGCTACCCGCTAAATCATTACCCAGGATGAAGGCCACCCCCTCAACAGGCAGTGCAGGATGCACACCTACACCAACAACCCCAGTGTTTCCCCTACCATTATATTAGGGGGGCGCCCCGCGCCCCCAACGGCACCCCCCGCCCCCCCGGAAGGTCAAGTTAATTGTTTTTTTTTAATATAGCGCCAGATCTCAACATAAGTCATTTAAGGTTACCTTTCCTATAAAACAGGTCTATAGCTTGCTCTTTTATTAAACAAACTAAATGGCCTTATGTTATTTATCTTATTTACACGACGGCATGTCATTTCTGTCTCTACATGGTCGCACGTTTAGATTTCTCCTCTGCTCTCTGTATCGCGCACGGTGGAGTTCCATCCCGATGCGCACACACACACACACAGACACGTGCGCGCACACACACACACTGACACGTGCGCGCACACACAGGTGAGCACACTCCCACCAGCGGACAGAGAGCATCCATCGGAAAACATGTCGCATCAACCACCTGAAAAGCAGATACAAATATTCACGTTTTTTAAACACTCCCAGGGTGGTGAAGATGGCAACACAGAAGATGGCAGTGACAGTGACAGTGATAATTCCGTTCATGTTTAGTTCAATGTACAGTTCAAAAATTGTTCAGATGTTATATTGACTGCTGTCATTAAAAGAAACACATGAACATCATGATTCCTTTTTTGTGTCCGTGTCCGCAAAGTGCGCTCTAAATCTGACCAACCCCTCATGTCAGCCACATGTTCAAACAGAGAAAAAAAATGTGTCAGGAACCTTTCGCTCTCCATTTCATATTCTTGCCTCATCTTTTCTAGAGGAATCTGCTTAACTTTCTCACCCTCCATTTACAGCAGCAACAGCTCTTTCTGCTGCTCAAAAGTAAGCCCACTCCCAGCAGTATCAACTACACCCAACACTGGGTTAGGCTTCTCAGCCAAAACTGCCCTTCAAATTAACCCAGTGGCCTTAGGGCTGCTGCCCCTCACATATAATCAAAAATGTACCACTACTTTTTAAAGCTGTTCTTTGGTATATTTATGAAACAACCCCCATGAAGGAGCGTCCTCAAAATCTAAAATGAAGGCCATAGTAACCACTGGAGCGCACACAACAAAGTATACACATATGAGGCTACAACTGATCCAACACAGTGATCCAACACGCCTCTTTGCTCAGTCTTCTATGCCCTGGTCTCCTGCTTTGTTTTGCCTGACTTCCTGGTTACTGGGAGACTCCGCAACTCATGATTTATGACTCACTGCACCTGAAAAGCAGAGTATAACAGCCAGGTGGCATTCGACTAATCTCGCTCTCCCTGGACAGCCAAGCTGCTACTCCTTTTTTGTATTTTTGATCTTCATACATTTAGTTATTCTTTGATTTTAAAATCGATTATGTTAAAAAAAGATGACTTTGATTCAAGCTGTCCTTGTAGACCTCCCTTAATTGTTGTCGCTAAAAACGAGCTGGCCATAACACAGGCCTTGTTGATGAGGCCAGCAGCAGTCTGGGAAAAAACTGTTTTTGTAGCGTGAGGTTTTGGTCCTGATGGCCTGCAGCCTCCTGCCAGAGGTAAGTGGCTCCAAGAGTCCATGTCCAGGGTGGGAGGGGTCGACCACAATCTTAACTACACGCCTCAGAGTCCTGGAGCTGTACAGGTCCTGGAGAGAATGCAGGTTGCAGCCGGATGGAAATAATTGTTGAGTTGTTCCCTTGATGTTCAGGAGCTCTTCTCTGGTGAAAGACCTCCAGGTATCACAGCAGAAAACGGAGTTAACACACAAAACGAACTAACCAACTGCCTAACGCAAACTAACAAAACTCAACCCTAGTCTTCATGCAGCTTGCAGCGGTTTGTTACGCACCGTAAACCAGTGGAGTTGGAGGGCGACTAAATAAAGCCCCCAAATACCATGGACATGCTCCCGAGACAATTGTCTCCCGTGTCACTACAAAAAAAAACTGACATGGCCCAAAGGGAAAACGCCACTTTACCTACCAGGCAAAACTCCACAACACATGACAAACTGACAGGGAGGAGCAGTAGTCGTCACAACATCCCTCAAATCACCTCCATCATGTCATTCTCCATGATCCTTTCCTCAGAAAACACTTGAATAAGTTATTTCAGAATCCAGCGCCCACGATGAAGAACAATCATTTGCCTTACTCTTTCTCTCTGATTGGCTTGCTCTTGTAACATATCCACGAAAGGATGTAAGTATGATTCAAAAGACAGTTCCTGAGAGAGGGGCAAGGTGTCATCAAGACCGTAGTACTCCATCCCAGAGATACTTTCTGTGTGGAAAGTTACAATTCCACTATCCTCTTATGCATCAACATGAAGTAATGTTTCATGTTCTGGCAAACTAGATGCATCAGTTGGGTCGACTGTGATGTAAAGAAAAGAAACACTCTCACTGCTTACATTTTCAAATTCTGTGTTGTGTCCTACACCGTTTCAAAACACTAGTACTTTCGTACTGTGCGGTGAACAGATCGGGTCAAGTCTACATCCAGGACATGGTCAAACCGTACACCCCAGCCAGTCCATTCCGCTCTGCATCTGCCAATCGGCTTGCTGCTCCCTCACTGCGAGCTAGCCGCTCAACAAAATCACGACTGTTTGCTGCCCTGGCTCCTAAATGGTGGAACGAGCTCCCCATTGACATCCGGACATCAGAAAGTTTCCACATTGTTGGGCCATGGTTTTTTGTGAAACCACAATTCGGCCTACATGTGCCATCAAAGCCTGAAGCAGCATGTTCCCCCAGGACTCAGTCTCCCAGGGGCCATCAAAAACCAGAGCAAGGAACTCAGTCTCCCAGAGGGCATCAACTTCACACAGAGGGGTGAAAACCCCCCCAGGGACACAGGTTTCAACTCCCATTGGTCACTCTGGACCCCATGACCTGTGAGGTCACCGGGCCAATATAAGCCTGTTTTCCCCCTCTTCTGTTCTTTTTTTTTCTACACTCCCTCCACGGAGAGAAGGCTGTCGAGCCTCTTCCTGCCTCTTCCTACGATCCTTCCACAGGAGGGAAGGCTGTCGAGCCTCTTCTCCAGCTCACATCTTCTCTTCCCATCCAACTCTTTGAGAGGAGCACAAAGGTGCAGCTTCCAGCTCATCTCACCAAGGAAACCTCCTCGCCCTCCAAGCTCTACCAACCCTCCTAGCAGCGACTCGACGTCCTGCTTGAAAACTTCAACCAGCAACTGAGCTACACAGCTCAACAGAAACCAGCAAGACGACACAAAACTGCGAACTGCACAGCAACTTCCTTTTTCCCCTTTTCGCGGACGGGTAACACAACTGGGCTTAATAATCATACTAGGCTAAGCAAGACTGTTTATTCGATTCTGTGTGAGGTTTATAGGTTTGATTTGTGGTGTTGTGATATTTTGGGTACAAGTTATTGAGAAAGTAATGTTAGTCTGTTATGCTCTTCACAGTCTTTCGTTGCATCCAATCTAGTAACTTTCTCTAATTTGGCACACACACAGACACATGCATAACTCTTCACCTCATTAGCTCTACAGGTCGTAAACATTCCAATAGGTGGGGGAAGGGTGTTATCTCTTTGGCCAGCCACCATCTTGAAAGCACGCTGACTCACACAGACACACACACATGTATACACACATACCTATCTTTGTTTAGCAATTAGACCGTTAGTAATTTGTGTTTTTACACTTTATTATATTCATAATAAATGTTTTTCTTTCACAAATGTTTTTTCATTAATGTTGCATAAGTGAATTTTGCCAACCTCTACACTGTCAAGAACCCCATATCCTTCAACTTAGCTAACTATCTATATGGTAATTTTGGTTATAGTTATTAATTTAATTGTTAATCAGAGTTCCAAATTTGTAGTTAGTACCTTTATGAGACTTAATCAATAAATTGGCTATCTTTTCCCTTCCTTTGAAGGGTGGTGCCCCGAGGTAACTTTAATCAATTAAAGTTATTATTTAATATTAATAATAAAATATTAATATTTTATTTTGATAACCAAATTTATTGAATGCCGAAAGGCACACCATTTCATTGTATCACGTTTGATGCATTATGGCACAACAACATCTTCCGCTGCAGACTAAACCTACCGTGACGTCACCCAATGGTTTGTGAACTGCCGTTACGAAGCATAGAGTTTCGAACGTGATCAGCGCCATCTTGGCAGGAGCCAAGCTGACGTTACCATATTTGGATAAAAGGGAGGAGCTGGGTCTGAACTCTGACCTCTTAACCCAGAGTGTAAACAAGCCCACCTACATCAGCTACTGACCACAGCTCCCGACTGCGCCAAGAACTAGCTGCTAACCCAAAACATCTGAGGTAAAGTTCATGTTTAATAATGTGAAAAGCCAGTGCTGTCCACATATGCATCAAGTGCTGTAATATTTATATGAAATACTACCGTACTATTGTGCTTTCTCAATTCTAACATTTCTAGTGCAAATTATACTCACTAAATATTGAGCACTAAAGATGAATCTTCCTACAGTGAAGATCATGTTTACCTGGATCCACAACTACTTTTTTGTTGTATTATGAAATAATTAATGTAGTTTAATGTGCAATAAAGTTATCTATGAAACTATTTCACTACTCATGATTCTAAGGGAACATCTGGTATCAAGTAACAACAGCAAGATGCACAGTACTGTAATCATACAAGAACACTTTGATGAACGTGTTTTTGGACAGGCTTTTTATATTTTGCTTTTAATCAAATCAATCATTGATAGTTAAGATATGAGTTAATACTTTGATTATGTGTCTTTAACATTTGATGCCACTTAAAACATTAATTCACCAAAGTGTCTGTTTGATTTATAATAAGGAAAAGGGTAAATGTGCAAAAAACAGGCAAGTCATCTGTAGTCAATGGAAAATGTACTCAGTACGGTTTAATTATAAATATCAGAGGTTAAGTAAACATTAAATCATGTATATCTAATACATTACAGCAGTAAACATTTGTTATAAATGTCACAATTAATCCAGGTGAACTTCAGGTTGTAGATGTCACATTGGTAAACACTTACCTCTGAAGGTTGTGACTGCTGAAGCTGATCCATTTACTAATTCTATGGAAATAATTTGCAAGTTATGTTTTAAAAATGTTACTACCACCTCTAAAAACAGCAGAAATTAAGTAAAAGGTAAGAAACTGAATCTGAGAATATGGAGAATGAAACAAAAAGTTCTGTTGGTCTGTTATCTCAGAGGAAACTGAAGGTGGTTTATTGACACATCTCATTAAAGAATTAAGGATGTTGATATCCAGTCTCTCTCCTCAACATCCTGAAGAATGGCATCAAATATTCTGCTCCATACATGAGGTCTTCTTTCCAGTCATCTGATCGTTGGATGAAGTCCAGTTGTTTCATGTCATCATCAAAAACTTAAGCTTCGGTCCTTCAGCCTCTGGTAGATTCATGGATGATTTAAAGCATACAAAAGCACATCATCAGAGAGAAATAGTAAAATAATTAATGAATGTTAGTAACAATCAGACATTATCACATCAGAATTAAATAATCAGATTAAAGTAGAAATAAAGACAGTGGCACCAAGAAATCCAACATCCACAGCCCAGGAGAAATCATAAAACTGAATGTAATGTAGTTAACTTACTGTCTGTTTTTCCTACACAGTCAGTATAATCTGACAGCTTCAATAAATAACCACATAGATTTACACACAACTTTTTACCTGATTAACTGTAGACACACAGCATGTAATTCCAACAGAACACAGAAAGCTAATGCTACTGTTTAACCACATGTAAGAAGTTACCTAAACATCATGTTAAACTGAACTATCAACACGTCCTCATGGACCTTTTAAATTTACATCTTTATTGAGCTTAACTTTAACACCTGGTAAACTCAGGGTAGCAGCCCTGAGGGAACTGATAGGCCCAGCATTACAAAGCTATCAGCTAACTAGCTAGCTTGGTAAGCATCATACTTCACACTCACTGGGACAGTACCTAGCATGCTAACAGTTTCCTCTTCTCCGGTCAGAACACATAGAAACCCACAGTAGCTTTTGTGGAGAATAGAGAACATATGTGAAGATGTTAATAAAACAAGAGTTTACTCACTCGTCCGAGTCCCACGTGTCCGTGTCCCACGCTGCGACAGAAAATGGAATACAAATAATAGTGGCTGTGTGCCAGCATCCAGAGCTTTAGGACACCACAGCTTATTTTTTGACTGAGTGAGGAAAGAGAGGGCCTAGAAAAAGGTCATTAGGGAGGTAGGACTTGCGGGTAAATTCTGAAAATATGTTGATTTAAGATATTGCTTACACTTTATCATGATGGAATTAATAGTAGCCCCGTAAAGAACTTGCTTCCAACTGGGTTTCTATGTTTGTGTGGCTTTCTCGCCAGCATTCTTGTGTGGCGTAAGGGATTTTTACATTCAACACTTTATGTTTGAGTGTGTGTGTGTGTGAGAGATGGAAAAGTCTCACTGGCTGCGGTTGCACTGCAGAACCGCTTGCTTTTCATCGCGCACATGTTAACATCTTAGTGGGGCCACACCGGTTCAGCCGCTGTTCAGCCTAGAATTCAGTAGAATTCCTGCAAGAATAGTATGTTTTTCACAATGAGAAGTATTGTATTAATTGTCTTCCATGTTTGATTCATGTCTTTATCTTTTGCCTCTCAATATTTTAACAGATATTTACTTCACATGTTTCTATTTCATACAGTGACAAGGAGGACCTGGAAGAGGACCGGAGAGTGAGAGGGAAATTGAGACGCTTCTTCTGGCACCATTAAAGAAGCCTTCTCCTTCAGGGATGAACTTTTCATGTTGAGCCTGGTTCCTTCCCTGCAGTGATTGTCGCCCAAAAGAAATGAGTTTGTGAAACATCAATTCCAAACAATTATTTATGAAAACACCTCCATTGTGCTCAATTTAGAATCAGTGCAATAGGTTTGGGTAAAATAATGTCAGGAACTTTTATCAGCAGTTATGTAATGTATCACACTGTAATGTTCAAAATACCCATACCAATACAATACTCAAAATGTGTTAACTGTTGCTTAGTGGCAAACAACATGACAGAAATAAAGCCAGGAATTCAAACAAAGTGTTGAAGGCTCTTTAGGACTTTTCTATTTGCAATTCAGACTTTGGCCTTTGTAACTTTGCAGAACCTTTACATGCACAAAACTTATATGAAACAATAAAGGAAAAAGGCAAACCTAAGAAGCATAATACTGAAATTTTTATATCTACATGTTTCGAATTATGATTAAATTCTAGGTTGCAAATTCATAAAACGTGTTACAATGGTGTTGATAATGTGTAAATATTGCATTTAAAAACTTAAATGCAATATATTATAGACATAAATCAAGTATTGAATGTAAGCATCTTATTATATGTCAGATTTAGTTTTGCTTAATTGATTTTTGTTGACTGTATATTTACTGTTGAAAAATGAACTGTGAATAGTCAAAGTTGTGTATCCAAGCCATAACAATAAAATTAACAAAGCTTTCCCTTTTTGTTCAAAGTGTGACTGTTCCAACATCTTACCAGATATAGAATCCCAACAAATTTATTGTACTTATTTCACATTTTATATGTGTGTCACTTCTTGAAAGTATCCTCTAAATCTAGATGATAACACATATATACCTACACTAACCTTCCACATTTAAAGTTATCTCAGCTGGTCTATAGGTAACTACTGTAGATCAACAGTATGTGCCATTATTTGGCAAGGAGTAATTTGTTAATGATGCTGGCCAAAAATCTCATTGGAATTGGGATGAGAATGCATTGTTTTATTTTTGACAGCTGTCATCTTCTTTTTTATTCACTTGATCTAGTGTTTGACAAAAAGCTTAAAAGATTTATATTCTTAAGAATTTAAATACATTCATAAAAGCCATCACACAAGAAACTAAAGTGGAGTATTGTCTATTTGTGTCATTCCAGGAAATGTGTTTCTTCCGTATGGAATGCTTGATTTGTTAAGGACAAAGTGTCTACAAAACAAAGGACTTCACAGCAAATTTCATAAGTGTACCTTTTGATGAAATTGTTTGCAATATTTTATCTGATGGTGTAAAGGTAAAGTTGAAAGCAATCTGGCCAGATACCCACGAAAGAGATTAGCACTGCACTGTTAAAATAGAACAACTAATAACTTTTTCAGTTCACTTTTGAATTGAGAGCCTATTGAGTGATGGCCAATTTGATGTACTGTGCAGGCACACCACAGTTATTTAAGAGATGTATTGAGTTTCTATGGGTGAACATATGAATAGGGCGAGACTATAATGTTCATATGAAAGTGAGGATTGGGCTGCAACCTCAGCCATGTTGGTGTTGATCATGGTGACCACAATAACATGTATACATTTTTCCCAAAAGTCTCTTGTTTCTTGTATTGTGTAAATGTGGCCTCAGCTTCAACAACACTTCAGCTGCAAGTTTTTGATCACGAAAATAGGGCAGGCTGATTTTCTGTTTCTGAAAGAGTTTGGTTAAATTCGGGCAAATTAGACATTTTTTCCTAACAAAGTTAGGAAAATATTGTGGTGAAGGTTATAGATGGGAATTGTTGGTAGACGACAGGACAAACAAAGTTCTTTTATGCCCAGCTGCACCTCAACAGCCACTACCTTACTTTAAAACATAGGTAATTGAAACCATTTTGAACGAACTAATGCCGATTGTTTTCTGAAGTCTCCAACACCATCAATTAATACAACTGGACACAGAAGCAACAATCAAAGTACAGTTTGATACAGGCCTGCTGATAACTACGTCTAAGTTTTCTGTAGGTAAATAATCCCTATTCTGGGAGTACAGACAGAACAAACAACAACTAATTTGAATTTAATTTGTTGCATTATATAAAGTATACAGAATACTACACACTAAAATCATGCAAAGGTTTACAATTTAGTTTTAAAGTGGAGTAAAGTTTAATCAAACAGAAATTCCAAAAGAGCAAGTTTCTTTCACCACAGAAGGTAGTTAGCATGTTGCATGCAGCAAGACTGTTTATTGGTTGCATGAGACAATTTACACCATTAAGACTATCCTGACCACCCATTAAATACTGCTGCAGTGACCAGTTGCCAATTAATCCTTTGGTTTTTAGACTCTTGTGTAGTTACCATTGTTGGCTTTCAACACTGAGAGAAATGTTAAACATTTCATGTGAGTTCAGGGGCCTGTACAACCAAGCAGAATCAGGTCATGGTGGTAATTTCAGCTTTTAACTCTGGGTTTTCAGTGGTACGACACCTAATTTCTTACCGGGGTAAATCACCATGGAAATTCCAGCTGTCTAGCAGGTTAAGTTAATAGATCAAAACCTGTCAGTGGCCCATCTGCTGACCAATCAGATAAATGGAAACCCAGAGTTATCATTCTACAGGTTCCTGACTGTTTTAAATACAGTGACAAATAATAAAGAGTATTAGATTATTTTTATAGCTGAGTGAAATTGTTTTGCTGTTCCAAACTTCCCATGGCTGTGTCTGAAATCAGTCACTATTCACGATATAGTCCACTATATAGTGAGTTTGCCAATTTGTAGCGCTGTCCAAATGTTTAGTGATTTTTGTTTTGACCTATATAGTGCACTCATTGTTTCCCATAATGCATTGTGAAAACGGAGCAACATATACCATCATGCATTGTACAAATGGTGGACAGACGAAAGGAGACAGGGCAGCAGGAACAGCCCGACCTGTCGTAAAAATTAGTAGAGCAGAGCATCACAGCACAAACTGCAGTAAAAGACTTTATTTCTACATTTAAACATAGTTATTTAACGTGTTTTTTTTACCTAATTGTATTTCTATTAAGTGGAAAATGAATATTTAAAATTTACTGCTGGATTTTCCACAGGCCGACGTTGTTGTACATCATAAACCTGCGACAATGATGTAATTAATGGCGCAGATATGCTGAATAGTAGCTGCAGGATTCAGACAACAACTATTATTATTATTATATGAACTGTCGCTGCTATCATTAATAACATCTTTACATCCATAATTATTACTATTATTGTTTTCATAATAACTATTCTGTCAGAGCTGAAACATGATGGTTACACAACTGTTTCTGGTTTCTGTCTCCTCTCTCTCCCTCTCCCCCATCTCTCTTCTCTCCCCTCTTTTCCACCCCTCTCTCCTCTGTTCCCCATTTTTCCCTGCTCGCCCCAACCTGTCGAGGCAGATGGCCGCCCACAGTGAGTCTGGTACTGCTAGAGGTTTCTTCCAGTTAATGAGGGAGTTTTTTCTCTCCACAGTCACCAAAGTGCTGCTCATTGTGGTAACTGTTGGGTTTCTGTATAATTTTTAAGGTCTTGGCCTTCTATGTAAAGTGCCTTGAGATAATGTATATTATGATGATATACAAATCAAATTGAATTCAATAGTGTCTTTTGTTGATACGCTCAGTATACAGTTCCCTTTATGAAGGTCATTATACAGTAAAGTAGAGTTTAGTGAATGAGTGGGTGAAGGAAAGCTAAACTATTGGAGAACAATACAATTGAAATCATTCACTTACAGCAGAACTTGTCTTAAAAGACCATTTAATAACATGCTAAGGGTGTAATTTCTATCTCTTTAAAAACACTGAAAATTATAGAAATATTCCTTTAACTTGTGATTTGTCCATTGACAATGCTCACACCCTGACACTTGTTTCTTTTCTCAATGAGTGTTTTGATTGATGCCTGTCCGATTGAGTCAGGGAATAGGCAGCTCTTCATATTTGACTGTTGCAACACGCCAATGCTGCCTTGTTGCTGCTTTGCTCCCCTTTGTCCTATGCCATCGCCATCTTCATCTTCATCCTCAATGGCCATGTTGCTGTTGATATCTGAATCCAGATCAGTGCCTTTGAGAGTGGGACAGTTTGTGGAATACTCAATCTCCTCAACACATGGAGGCTCATCGTCTTCAAAAAAGCTGCAAAAGAGAGGATAGAGGAAAGTTAGGTTCAGTATTGTTATAAAAACACTCCATATCCTTGAGTTATAACAAACATTGTGAATATGTCTCCTTGAGAAAACATATGCAAAATTTTTTTTTTAATTAATCTTTACATCAGTTATTACTAGTTTTCTTTTTGTCTTGCAGTGTCACCACCTAGCAGTGGAATAATGTAAAACCGAGAGATTCATATAACACTGATTACTATTACCGAATTGCATAGCTTCTATATGATAGTCCCAGAACTTGAGGGAAGGGTAATATTGCGCAAACACGTGTAACAGTACATAACTGTATAGCACAGGTTCCTTGTCAATGAAGCACCAGACTCACAAGGTACAGGTTAGCTTGTGATTTTTATTCCCTCTTTGCAGACTATTTCACACACGCACGTGCACGCACACACACGCACGCGCACACGCACGCACGCACACACGCACACACACACTGTTCTCTATTTGCTGTTCTCCGCCGTCTTTGGCGCAGCACGCTACTGCTGATAAAGGGGAGAGAGTGATTAGCCAACACAGAACACCTGTGTACAATCAAACTCCCTCCCTGTCACCGTTCCCTGAACCACATCCCCAATTTCTACCTCCTGCAGCTGACACTGATCACACATTACATTACATTTAGTTGGCGCTTTTATCCAAAGTGACCTAATATTCACCCAACAGGCCTCCACCAAAGCCCCCGGTCGACACAGGTTCTGGTGAATCATTGCGTGCAGCCATGGCCTGAATCCTTAACCGGGACTCGGTATGTCGCTCTCGAATCGGGGGAGGGTACTGTGTTAATAAATAGGATTTAAAGCTGAGGTATTATTTTATAGGATCACAAGGGTTAACACCACTATTTACTCAGTTACAAGTTACTTTCATGCAAGTTGACAACAGTACATATCATAAACGATTCATAGTAATTGTATTACAGGGATTGGTTTAGAAACAAAAGAACCCAGTGCTTAGGATCTCATGGAGATTGAGGCCAAGAAAGCGCTACACTCACAACAACCCAGGTGAGGAAAGAACTCTGGAAAATTAAGGCGAGTACCACAACCTTGGTGACCTTTTGTGTGTTACTGCTGCAAGAGTCCGCAACCCAAATACCTTAGCAGCTAAAGGCCGGTGGCAACAACATCCCACCTAATGAAGACCCTGGAGCAATTTGTCCTCACTTATCTCCATCCCTTTGTGAGACCATTACTTCCAACACAACATTCTGACCTGGAAAAAAAAAACTGGGAGCACTGTGAGAATCATGTTCTTTGATTTTTATTGTGTTGGCAGCTGACCGTGGATAGTGGTGGTGGATCATGATCGTGTTGGCAGCTTATCTAATGCATATCTGTCCATCCTGAGAGAGGGATCCCTCACATGTGGCTCTCTCTGAGATCTCTACGTTCTTATTGGGGGGTATATATTCTTTGGGGGGTAGTTTTTCCTTACTCTTGTTGAGGATTAAGGGCAGAGGATGTCACATCTTGTTAAGCTAAACTAAATACTAAGATTTCTTTCTCACGAGAACTCGCAATAGCTGCATTTACTGCAGCAGTAACTAGAAGGACATCAGAAATACTTTATTGATCCCAGCGGGAAATTGTGTTTGTTACAATTGTTCCATGCAAGAGTAGAAACATAAGCATATAAAGATTAAAAAATATAAAATAAAATATAAAATATATACAATATGTGCGTTCTGTTCATTGAGTATTTAGTGCAAGCATGGATATGTACGGATATTGCATGACACATACTGGTACAATGAGTCAGTTGAATATATTTTTACTAGGGCTGTCAAACGATACAAAATTTTAATCAGATTAATCACAGGGTAGCTGTGAATAATCACGATTAATAACCATTTCTAAATGCCCGAAAAATCCCCATTTTCTAAATATATTGTTATAGGAACGGAAAGATAAATGACAGAAGGCGGATATATACATTTAACATTTGTTTTTTTGTTGATGACAAGTCCAAATGACAGAGTTATTAAGATTGAAAAATAAAATAAAAATAAAACATACCACACCATAATTAAATGTGGCTGTCTCTTTGCTATGCCTCTGAGCAAATATAAGATGATGTTATTTAGAACTTTTTTTTTTATCAAACTCAAAAATAACCTTTATCCTAAACAATTGGGGCATCTTAGCCTTTGCTCTTTTTTTTTTTTTGCAAATATAGGATGGTTGAATAAAACTTTTTTCTTTTCTTTTTTAAATCAAACAAACAACCAAACCTTTACACAATTAAATGTGAATGTGAAATCTGAATCTGAGCCCATCTGTAGAAGCAGTGTTGAGCCAGTGAGAGCAGAGTGGAGGAGGACAAAGAAACTCCAGCTCGGTACAAACCAACTGTAGCTTCTGCTCTGATCATGACGCAGCGGCACTGATCACTGAGCAGCTGAGACCAGAGAAACTCTGTGTTTCACTGTTCTTCTACAAAGTCACTGACCGGCTGCTTAACGTGAACGAGCTCTGATCTCACTGCGTGTGTCGCTCTGAGCGAGTGAGTGGGGGCGGGTATGGGTACATGGAGCGGGTCATTCTGCGCATGCGTTAATGCGGAAAAAAATGAATGCGTTAATTCCACAAATTAATCATCCCGCGTTAATTTTGACGGTCCTAATTGTTACTTGACGAAAAAACTCAGCTATCTTGAATTATTTCAGCAGAGAGAAAGGATAGGAAGTCAGCACAGGCACAGACACACACACACAACTTTTCCGAGAATGCTTGTTGTTCAAAGTGATGCTAACATCAACACCACCAGTCTGCACCGTGCTACTGATTCATGTCTTGGTCTGGTCTCTGGGTCGCTGTTGAAAAATAAATTCATATATAATGGTTTTCTGAAAAAGAAATTCCCTCTCACCTTTATAGCCTGGGGAAATGCGGAGGTAAGCTGTTCCAGTATGTTCACAATTTGCAGTCAAAAGCCAGAGCTGACAGCTCCACAGTTTGCACAGTTACAACAAAAACCACACACATTGTACCACCGGATGGATATTTAGTATAATTAGAAAAGATAATGTCAATTACTGGAAATGTATTACTTTAAGTTCTGTTTAAAACCCATAGTTGTTATTTACTATGGGTTTAATAAGTTTATATACCATTTTAATTGATATACGATGGTAATTTAGTTCTGACTCAAAATTAGTCTCACAATATCCACCTGTGGAGAGACGATATTCCTTTCAGTAAGGACATTACCCATTCTAAATTTAACCCAGATCTGAAGTCCTAATCTCATGTTCTCACTTTGAAGGATTTTCCTAATTTCTTTTACCCCCATCAAGGCATTTTGTACTAAACTGTACATGTCACAAGCCTTTTAAAGATGGTGTCTTACTTGTGAGACTTGTGGTCGAGGATGTTATGATCCAGGCCAATGTGGTTGCTGAGTCTCCTGTCGTAAAGAGCCTTCATGTCTTTGGTTACAGAAAGCAGACTGTGGCAGAACTTCACCCCCATCTCCTGCAGCTCCCTGGTTCCTGTTTGCAGGCCCTACACACACACACCCACACACACACACACACACACTGTTAAATAGATTTGTACTTATTTATGAACAGAAGTGTAGCTATACCAACTTAATTCACATATATTTTAAAACTAATACCAGAGTTGTGTGTAAAGGAAAAACTGACGATTATGAATCCATTTGGAGCAACTATGAATGGATTCACAATATAAATATAAATTGGTTATCCCTCACAACTCACCATAATTTTTCCACCCAGACAGGTTACAGACTGGTACATGCAGACAGAGGTGCGAGAAGAGTGGTACGAGCAAAAGTCGGGGACTGGTTCTGTCTGTGAACAATAGATGCTGCAACCCTGGACATTTTATGATGGAGAAGATCTGCTGTGAGGATATTGAACTTTTGGCAGACGGTCTAAGAATGTATTATGTAACAAGGGAGTTTTCTCACATTGCGCTATTCTTGTTTATATTCCACCATGAGCAGGGACTGTAGAAGCATGTGACGTCATCCATGAGATGGTCGCAAGAATAAAGACCCAATACCCTGATGCATTAATTGTAGTATCAGGGGATTTCTGCCATGTCACCTCGAGATTTTCTTAGGCGCTCTGCTCGCCTCAAGGTTGTCAGTCAGCTTTTGATGTTCTCCTGCAGTAAGTTAATTCTCCCTTCTGCTCTTCTGAGGCTTTTACCACTGCTTTTTAATCTGCCTCCTCTCTTGTACCAAGCATTCTATTTCCAGTTGCCTTCTGGACTTGGTTTCCATTGTTAGTGTTATCCATTCTTTCTGTCACTCCAAAATGTTCCGCTCCATGGTCGTAGATGATGTTACCCTCCTCTCAAGCTTTGTTTCAACTGTGCCCTTTCTGCATTGATGGCCTCCCATTTTGCTTTTTATGAAGCTCCAGCCCAGTTCACCTTTGGTTTGGTTTGTAAAGGTTTCTTCTCCCTTGTTGGTTTTCCTGGCTGAGTGGGCTCTATACCTTCTTCTTAAACTGCCTCTGTGCTTGAGTTAACTTCTTCAAATACAGGAGGACTAATCACCTGCGAACTTTGGGTTGAGTCAAGTCACTGGACTTCACTCCCCTGACTTGAGTGACTACTTGTGTAGTGCTGATCAATGCAAGATCCCTGCTCTTTCGATCAAGCACTTCTTCTTTCCTTGGTATATTTTTAGGCCCTTTGCCAATGTTATTTTCCTCCAGCCAGAGGGACAAACCTGGAATTTTTTGTCAGCCTCTGCCATGTTAGCTTCTTGAATTGTGCTTGGCTTCCTCTTTGTCGTTTCCATTCCAGGGTCATCAGTCGTGTGGTCCTTTAGTGAGTCATCTCCCGCCCCTGCTCGCGACGATTCTTTTAAAAAAAATGTTTTTATTGCTTTCGTATTCATTTGTGGGTGTCTCCAAATACCAATACGTATTGGATACTGTCAGTATGGGTATGGCCATACCGGCCCCAGTGGGGTCTATTCCCTCCAGTCAGCTGTCTTTCCTCACAGTCACAAGGTTTTTCCCTTGTTGTCAGCTATCCTGTTCATAAGGGTCACTTGATGAATCCTGCTACAATCATTTTAGAATATAGTACAAGTGGTAAATATCCCTTGTACGTTTGAAGGTCTTCTGCACAATTCAAGTTACCAACTACCAGTAGATGTTAGTAGTTGTTAGCAGGTGTTAGCGGCCACCAGCAGATGTTAGAGACATTACTCCAGTCTGGTAACTTAGTGTCATCGGGTGTTTTGGCCTTGTAATCAATGATACAGGCCAAACTCTAGGGTACACTGAGGCTATAATAAACATTGGATCATCTGCAACATCCAGACATTCCGGTGGAGACAGGGAGAAGTTCAAGGGTGTGCAACATGAGCTGAAGAGGACACTAAAGCAGGCAAAGGTGGGGAACAAATTCAAGGTTGAGAGAAAGCTGCTGCATAACAACACAAGAGAGATATGGAGCAGAATGGGGACCATTATTGGCTACTCAAAGAAGAACAGCCAGCAAATGGCAGGAGATGTGGATGAGCACAGGGCTAATGAGTTTAACAGAACAGGTTTCACTCTACATCTAGTGTCTGCCTTGCCCCTGTGGATACAACCTTCTCGCTCTCCCCCCACTCCAGGTCCAGTTTTCCCCCCCCATCATCATCCTCCCTCACACTGTTGCAAACCTGTGTTTACAACAGACGAGGTGAGGGCAGAGATAAAGAGGTTGCGTTCTGGGACGGCAGTCAGCCGGGATGGTGTGTGTCCGTGACTACTCAAGGACTGTTCAAGACAACTGGCTGAGCCCCTCCAGAGGATCTTCAACCTTAGCTTGCAGTCAGATAGGGTCCCAGTTCTGTGGAAAACATCATGTCTTGTGTTGGTACCCAAAGTAGGGCGTCCATCAGAGATAAGTGACTACAGATCGGTGGAACTCACAATACACATCATGAAAACACTGGAGTGGCTGCTTCTCTACTTGCTAAGACCTCAAATTGAACATGCTCCCCTACAGATGATCCGCTACAGTTTGCATATCAGGAACACATTGGAGTGGATAATGGTGTCCTCTACATGCTCCACCGGGCCTACTCTCACTTGGATGAGCCAGGTGATTATGTGTGGCATTTAACACCATCCAACCCTGTGTACTAAGAGATACAGTTGAGGGGTTGAGGGTAGATCCCTCCTATATTTAAGTACTTACCTGACGAGACAACCACAGTATGTCAGGCTGGGAAATTGCGTTTCTGGGATGGTGGTAAGCAGCACAGGGGCTCCACAGGGCACTGTTCTTTTACTGTTCCTGTTAACACTGTACACAGCAGACTTTAAATACAACTCTGAATTATGCCATGTACAGAATGAGACTGCTATTGTGGCGTGCATTAGGAATGGCTAGAAGGTGGAACAATTAAGTCTGCACTAACATCTCCAAGACTAGATGAGATGGTTGTTAACTTCTGCATTACCAAAGTCCCCTTCCAGCTAGTCAGCATAGGAGGAAAGGACTTTGAGATGGTGCACACTTATAATTACTTAGGTGTCCACCTAGACAAAAAACTGGCTCTTCTTCCTCAGGAAGCTGTGCTCATTTGATATCTGTACTGAGAAGTTCAGCATGTTCTACCACTAAGTAGCTGCAAGTGTCCTTTTTTAGATAGCTGCCTGCTGGAGAGGCACAGCGCCTGTCCCAATTCATCCCTAAGCCTGGCTTCTTGGCCCTAGCCCTTCATTTTGTGTGTGGCTGTGAAAGGGTAGTGTTGTTCCACTTCTCTATGTGATCTAGGGGTGGTGGCCATCTAGCCCCTCAAACATCCCTTCAACCGTAGTTTACTCAGGACCACCCTGAAAACGAAGCAGTAGATGAAATTTTCCTGAATGCTTTATGAACAGAGGAAACAAATCAGCATGGAGACCGCTGCGGGTAAAATGCTCACAAATGTGAGTATGAACAATCGGTCCCGTCTGTCCTGCAGGTGTCAGATATATCATTATTATAATGACAGGTCCATAACAGACAGGAACACCAAGTGGCAGGAGAGGCTGATAAAAAAACGTCTGGCTCGGTCATTGGAAAGAAACTGGACCAACTGGGAACTGCACTACACACCAGCAGGTGCGAACAAACTTAGAGCTGTCAACTTGTATGCGGATCTCTTGGATCAGATGTTGATGTCAGGTCTGAACAGGGCCATATTTGCTCAGATAATCAAAACAGAATCCATGTCTGCACACTGACCAGCCTGCTGTTTATCTCAGTGAATGATGTATTCACCTGCTCACACATTCGCAGAGATGTGAAGGAAAGAAGGATGACATGCCCCAGATGTCCATTCTGCAGGTAAACAGACAAAGAGGACAAAAGTCCACCATCAAAATATACTTTTTTCTGACCAGTGTCACAGCTCCTCTGTGCCCCCCAGTTTCTCTCCCCCTTCCCTTGTCTCTCTCCCCCTCCAGAGGTGTGTGCCATCTTCCCCTGATGACTTGGCGGAGGCACAGCTCACCACCGCACCTGCAGCTCATCAGCTGATCAGCAACAGGATATCTACCCTAGTCATCGCCAGTTCGCCCTTGTCACTACCGTGGTAGTTATTCGTCCTCAGCCCCTCTGCTTAAGACAATCAGAGTTACTCTCTCGTGTTGTTATACAATGTTCTCACCGTGTTTTCTCCTCGTCTCCTCCAGGATTCACCTGTCGATCCTCCTGCCTTCCCTCCTCGCTCACAACCTCCCAGAGATATACAGGTATTCTCCCTCAGCTACCACATCTCAGATCCAGCGTTTGGAAAAATACACACCCTTGAACTCTCCTTTTTGACTCCTGCTCACTGTTCTGTCTCTGCGCTGGGGTTCTAAAAAAATCTGGAGCGTAACAACAAGTAGGCACTGTAGCCTTTATTTTCATGTTTTAAAGCTTGTTGTGCTATTTTTATTAGACTTAATTATGTTAAATATTGAACTTAATAAGCTAACTTAATTGTTTTTACTTGTAGGCTGAAATGCGCTATAACATGTTACTGAAATTCTAGCATATTAACCTTTCGTTTTACTTGATCGGTTGAAAATATTTATAATAAATATTTATTATATTTTATGAATTGATTAAAAAATGCTTTTTTAATTTCAAGTTTAAATTGTTTTAATTTTAACTCTTAATATTATATAAATGTTAAAACAGCTTCAAGAAAAAATCTGAGGTGTCTCATTTAGGCTTTAGGCACTGTGGTTACTGATTTACTGGAGTAAATGTGATATATATATATATATATATATTTTTTTTTTACAAATTGCATCCTGATCTGAGCTGGCTTTTATTTGCACTTATATGGCACAGATACTAGCTCATGAACATTTTTCTTCATCTTCCAGTCCACCTTATAAAGTGTCTTTGGACTGATTTCACAAAATCTTACATACACATACCTTGTATATTCCCTGGTCACAACCATTGTAAGTACTCTCCATTGTGTAACTTCTTAGCACACCCATCTCCCTCCAGACAACCACCCTGGCTGTGGCAGAGCGAGACTTTTCAACCTGACAAAAATACATAGTTTCAATATCACATGTTTTCTTTTGTGACTTAACTGTTAACAAAAGAAAAATTTCAAAAATAAATTAAGCCCAAAAAAATGTATAAGACTAACTATTATAATGATGATAATTGTGGTGGTGATGAGACATGATGAAAACAGAATGAAATAATTTAGATGAGTTTGTGATGATAATATAGCTGTTGATGATTAGTTATTATAATTGTTATTATTACCAAATAGTTGCAGCTGTTGAAAGAAAAGGCAGGTGAAATACGATCCAGGGTCTTTGGAATGGTCTAGATAGATAGATAGATAGATAGATAGATCGTGAAAGAGGGAGAGAGAGACAGATGTGTTCATCAGTTACCTGAATTTTATCAAAATGTGGCTTCATTTCCAGAATGACAGAAAAAGAGACCTCCTGGATCCCGTGGTTGCCAAAACGTTCAGGACCCATATTCACATCTACTTGGACAGCAACCCACACCCAGAAGTATTATGTACTGTGATGGGGATTTCTGCATTTGGTTAATGTTTAATAGAAGAACAGACATATATTTAGAAGAAGTATGAACAGATGTGGTTCTCGTGGGTTAACTTAAACTTTACGAGTGTTGCTCAAGGAACTGAGATGTTTATGACTTCCCGAATACTGAGTGTCACTGGGCAAATGTTTCACTGCAGGTCACTCAGTATGTCTGAGTAGATGGGTGAGGGGATATCTGTATTGTATACAGGACTGGGGTCTTTTGTCTTGTAAACGAAGATAAGGATCTCTGAGACAGAGGGTTCGCACCAGAAGTCACTCCAGGGGTCTGGGACGGAGATGGAGACAGGATGTCTGCCCACCCTGGTCAGACATCAAGTGGCTGACGAATACCTTTTGCTCCTCGCAGGGAGGGGCTTGTGATTGTATAAGTGTAGTGATTCTCCTATGCTCTTTGCTCATTCATACACGTTACGCTAGGTGATGTGTGGGGTGGGTCCACCTGCAGGTGTTAGAATTGAACTTACCGAGAGACAATGTCTAATTTGTGTATGATTAAACAGAAATTGCCACTACAGTACTTAAACAGAAATTAACCAAATACAATTTGAAAACAACTTATATTGAATGCTCACCGGGGCTTACGGTCACCCAGGAGCATTGTACAAGTAAAATATTATTATCCAATTAAATTATGTTTAACATACAGGGTTTTTGTCTCAGGATGTTGGAGGGGCCGTGCCCCCGCGTCCTGTATTGACCGACCGCCACTGTTAATAACTAATCAAATTATTGTAAGTTTGTCATCAAAATCATAACCATCCCAATAAAAAACGGAACAAATAAAAGTGAACTGGTTCATTTTCATCTTTATGAACTGAACTTTAAACTAGTTCTTTTTAAGTGTGAACTTGCACAGCACTGCTAGCTTGACTTTCTCCCATTGTTCAGTTTCACACCACTGCACTCACCACACCTACACCATCAGTCAACCAGTATATATACACCTGCTCACACACCACTTCCCTGCCAGATTGTCTCCGTACTTTATATCAAGCTTTCAGACATTCGTTCCTCAACCATTGCCTGTTTTTGTGTCCGAGACTGCCCTCTTCATAAATACCCTGTTAGTTTTGCTGCCTTGTTTTGTTTTTTTACTTTCTAATTGTTTTGGGGCTTTGTGATTTTTGCCTTTGGCTTCCCAGTAACCTTTGCATCGCTGACTGCCTTCACGTGTATGACTTGATTTGAACTTTGAGTTTTGCCTGATTGCTGCATGTGAATCTGTTCTTGGTCCAACCATCACATCTCCCCAGCCAAATGAGCTGTTTAACAGGAAACTATTCAGCCAAAAATCACAAAAGAGTTATAAGCAATTGGCATAGCTAGAAATTCAAGTACACCATATACAGTCAATATAAAAAAGTAAACATTATTGGTGTAGTGACACATCAAACACATTATAAAGCAAACTGCTGAAATGATCCAATGGTAAACCTAAAAGGAGTAAAATGGTTTAACAAAGAATGTAAAGAAATTGAATAAATACTTAAAAACTGATCTTTAATGTTACATTATATACTAATATGATACACACAAGAAATAAATAACATTAATTTAGCAGTTCATTATCACCAACTGATTATGGGAAAAATTTAACAATCTTTAGGAAGCCAAATTTTAAGAAAATGCAAAACAGAAAGGAGATCACCACACAATCCAAAGAAGGTTTTGCAATGTGTTAAATATCTTTAATAATTCCCGGTGAGACAATGACTGATGTTACTATTGGAAGAAACTTTTTTCCCCTTTCACTTTTTTAAACCAGTCTCATCCTGTCATCTGTGGACTACTATATGCAATACAGGTCTGCTACTTAAATTTTGCACCATTATTTTTTCACTTGCAGGCTATATGAGTACCTTACTTTATGCAAACCTATATTACCTTTTGGTTTTGTTACCTCTTCGTTGTTGGAAGGGTGTTTAATGGATATTTCCTGGCCTGTCATCACTGAACCAGCATGTGGACAACCTGACCCTATGACCTGCAGGTTGCGTTCTACCCATGTCTTCATTCCATAAAACCTCCAGACAGGATTCAAAAATACAACAGATTCTTTTCTTCCACACAAAGTGCTTTTAAGCTCACAAAATGTGTATCTTACAGACATTGCCTAGAACCCATGCTCAACCAATTATTTGTACTTCCTCTCCTTACTCAGCGAGAGTGCTTGCATCAGACAGAGGCCATAAAATCCACATTCTGAAGTAAAAAACAGCACAAAGTGAGAATAATGTTCAAACTCTCTGTAATTTGTTCAATATTGTTTTGTAATTGCTTTCAGGATTCTTTTTTCAAGGACAAAGAAAGCTAAATTTAGGGCTGAGATATTTATCTAGCATGCAACTATACATTTGCAATATAAATACACTGCAACTAATGTTATATTTTATTCATTTTGTCATATAGCTGCACATCTTTTATTAATGTTAGAAATAGTTACAATATACAATTTTGAAATTAACCTAATGTTGTATATTGATCCATCAATGATTCCCAATAGTAAAAACCCACATTTGTCTAATTCACCTTCTGCCTTACATCGTTCTTTTACTTGGTTTTCCATAAAACAAATGTTCATTGGGTCATGGTAGAGATGAAGTATGTGACCTTGCCCTTTAGACATTAGGTTACACAATTAAACAATATACAATTATTACATCTCCAAAAGTGAAGACAACAGTGTGACTGCCCCAAGGGACCCCTCTGACTACCTGGGACAAAACAATGGGCAGATGGAAACTCTCCATACTTTTAAGCTCTTCCCACTTTTTGTCACTTAGCTTTTCACTCTTTTGCCGCTTTTTCTCATTTTGCTCTTCTCTTATACACTTGGTTAGTTCTTATTGTTTGTCTAAATCAGGGGTCAGCAACCTAAGGCATGCGTGCCATCATTGGCACGCGGCACCATAATCATTGGCACACAGGCGATTTCTTATAAAAGAAATGTTCAAAGGTTTTGCCGTCACGCAGCCTGTATTATTTAGCTTGATTGATGTTAACACCTCCCAGCCACTAGGTGCCAGTAATGCGCCATAGGCTGGATGCCAATCGCCATTAAATAATAATAAGAAGAAGCCGCCCAGCTGGCGCTGCTCGCATTTTCCCACATGAATCTCCGTGAAGTGCAGCCGTTCAGGTGTATTGGTGATGGCATGCCCACTAGCTAAAAAAAATGAAGACACGGGCATTTCAGCCCTCATGGGAAGAAGACTATGGCTTTGTTTTTCATAAGGACCATGCTGTGTGCACGTTATGTTTTGAAAATGTTGTGTGCCGAACGTCCAGTGTTAAGCGCCACTTTGAGACAAAGCACGAAAGAAGTTTCAAAGATCAGGCAGACAAGGGAGAATCAATCAAATGTGCAGTGTCCAGGTATGGGAAGCAAGCCAACTCTCTCAAAGTCTTTGCCACTGCCAAAAACCATGCGACTGAAGCAAGCTTTCGCAATTCTGAATATGAGTGTTATTGCAATCATAATGAGATAAACATGGTTCTTTAAAGTGTTTTTCTATATATAGCCAATATGGATGGAATAAAATGACATGTCTGTTGGAAATATTAATGTGGTTCAATAATAAAACTTAATATAAAAAAAATTTGATATGGCACACTAATTAACAAGAAAATTTCACATTGGCACTTATTGTCAAAAAGGTTGCCGAACCCTGGTCTAAATCAACAGCCAGCTCATTGTTTAAATATTGTGCACGCCTGCACCAACAGTCAAGGTCACGGTGACTTCACAAAGCACCTTTTTTGCCTTATGAATGCAATATCACCATGAGATATATCAGGACGGCCTGAAGGGAATTTCATTATATATGGCAAAATTCACTTAGAATCGTGGATGACCTGATTAGAAGTTGGTGGTAAAAAGTCACTATGACTTTATTTGAATCTGGAAAAAAATAACGCAGAAATATGTACACGATACAGTGCTGCAATTCGACTGGTGTGACCTGGTGTCCCTTTTTCAATCAAGTGCTAATTCATCATAATGCTACAGGTGCTTAAGCTCGTATTGAATGTGTTTTGATCTGTTACAATGTGGATTCATTGTTTAAAAAAAGAGTCTTGACACTGAAGCCGTTTTTTAGAAATATTATAACACTCATTCTTGCCAGAAGTGCCTTTCGAGTACTTAAAGCTTTATGTACTCATTTCTAGATTTATATTTCAATCAATCAATCAATCAAATTGTATTTGTATAGCCCATATTCACAAATCACAATTTTTCTCATAGGGCTTTAACAAGGTGTGACATCATCTACCCTTAACCCTCAACAAGAGTAAGGAAAAACTACTAAAAAACCCTTTTAACAGGGTAAAAAGAAGGTAGAAACCTCAGAGAGAGCCACATGTGAGGGATCCCTCTCCCAGGACGGACAGAAGTGCAATAGATGTCAAGTGTAAAGGAGAACATCATCAAGATAAAGGTTTTAGCAGCATTGATAAGAATAAACATTTTTAAGCATAACTGAAGGTCAATGAATTGATGGATTATTGTCAGTAACGGTCGAGGATCCGAGGAGAAAAACTATATATCGAGCAGTCCTGCTGCAATCATAGTCTATGGTCAGCAGCCAGCAAGATCATGATCCACCATCAAGATCGGATGCCACTATAGTCCACAGTCATTGTCCACTGCCGCCATTAGGATCCACCATCAGCTGCCACCTCGGTCGTGGTCCACCACCATTATCAGATGCCAACACGATACAGGATCCGCCATTATTGTCACAATCAGCCAGCACGATACAGAATCCGCCATACTGGATCCACCATTACGATCTCTGATACGCGATCCACAGATCATAATCCACGATGTGGCCACAGCCGCGGCCCTGGATCTGCGGACGATAAGGCAAAGGGACTCCGGGGAAGATGTCAAGTCAGTAACATGTATTGATGAGATATTAATTTCTTTGATGTGATAAGGATTGAGAAGAGGAAGGAGAAACTGGAAAGAGAAGCTCCATGTGTCATGTGTCCCCCGACATTCTAAACCTATAGCAGCATAACTAAGAGCAGGTCCAAGACAAGCCTGGACCGGCTCTAACTATAAGCTTTATCGTAAAGGAAGGTTTTAAGCCTACTCTTAAACGTACAGATGTTGTCTGCCTCCCGAACTGAAAGTGGGAGATGATTCCACAGGAGAGGAGCTTGATAGCTGAAAGCTCTGGCTCCTACTCTACTTTTAGAGACTTTAGGGACGAGAAGTAAGCCTGAATTCTGGGAGCGCAGTGCTCTAGTGGGTTGATAAGGTACTATCAGCTCTTTGAAGTATACTGGTACCAAATTATTAAGGGCCTTGAAGGTGAGGAGGATAATTTTAAATTCTATTCTAGATTTAACCGGAAGCCAGTGTAGCGAAGCTAATACTGGAGAAATGTGGTCTCTTTTCCTGGTTCTTGTCAGGACACGTGCTGCAGCATTTTGGACAAGCTGCAGAGTCTTTAACGACTTACTGCTGGAGCCTGATAATAAGGAATTACAATAATCAAGTCTGGATGTGACAAAGGCGTGGACTAGTTTTTCTGCATCTTTTTGAGGAAGGACATTTTTGAGATATTACGCAAGTGGAAGAAGGCGGTCCTAGAAATTAGTTTTAAGTGAGAATTAAAGGACAAATCTGGATCGAAGATCACTCCCAAGTTCCTGACTGTTTCATTGGAAGCAAGGCAATGTCGTCTAGCGCAGCTGTATCATTAGATAATGTATCTCTAAGGTGTTTAGGGCCAAGTATTAGAACCTCTGTTTTATCTGAGTTTAATAAGAGAAAATTGCGGGTCATCCAGGTTTTTATGTCCTTGAGACATGCTTGGAGTTTAGTTAATTGATTACATTGTTCTGGTTTTATTGACGAGTATAACTAGGTGTCATCTGCATAGCAATGAAAATTTACCGAGTGTGTCCTGATAATGTTTCCTAGCGGAAGCATATATAATGAGAATAAAATTGGGCCGAGCACAGAGCCCTGTGGAACACCGTGGTTAACTTTGGTGCGCACAGATGACTCATTAATTTGCACAAATTGGAATCGATCTGAAAAATATGATTTAAACCAGTTTAGGGCGGTTCCTTTAATGCTAATTAACTGGTCTAGTCTCTGTAATAAAATGTGATGATCAAAAGTGTTGAATGCTGCACTAAGATCTAACAGAACAAGGACAGACACAAACCCCTGATCTGAAGCTATTAGAAGGTCATTAGTGACTTTAACCAAGGCTGTCTCTGTCCTGTGATTTGCTCTAAACCCCGACTGAAAGTATTCATTTACATTACTTTCCTGGAGAAACTCGCACAGCTGATTGGCTACAACTTTTTCAAGGATTTTAGACATGAAGGGGAGGTTAGATATCGGTCTGTAGTTGGCTAAAACCTCCGGGTCTAGGGTGGGTTTTTTGAGAAGGGGTTTGATTACAGCTAGCTTAAAGGACTGTGGTACCTATCCTGATGATAACTAGAGATTAATTGTGTTCAGTAACGTACTATCAATTTGGGGCAGAATTTCTTTAAGTAATTTTGTAGGGATGGGATCTAAGATACAAGTTGTTGGTTTAGAACATGAGATTATTTTGGTCAGCTGATCAAGGGTGATCAGAGAGAAGCTGTCTAAATAATTGGTAAGATTCTCAGCAGTTTCTGAGATTTCTGTTCTTGATAGGGTGTTAGTGCCAATTGAGGGCAGGAGATGGTTGATTTTATTTCTAATAGTTAGAATTTTATCATTAAAGAAGGTCATAAAGATATTGCTATTAAGGGATCGAGGAATACTGGGTTCGGTGGAGGTGTGACTCTCAGTCAGCCTGGCTACAGTGCTGAAGAGAAACCTGGGGTTGTTTTTATTTTCTTCTATTCATTTTGAGTAGTAGGCATCTCTTGCTTTGTGGAGGGCCTTCTTATATGCTTTAACACTATTTTTCCAGGCTAGGAGATATTCAACACGGTTGCTGGAGCGCCACTTCCCTTCTAGTTTTCTTGACACTTGTTTTAATTCATGTGTCTTGGAATTATACCACGGAGCTAATTTACTATGTTTTACGCGTTTCTTTTTTAAAGGCGCTATTGAGTCTAATGTTAATTGTAATGACTTTACAGAGCTATCGACGAGATGGTCAATCTCAGTGGAGCTAGGGTTTGTAAAGAAGTTGTTGGTTATATCGACAGATAGTACGGGTTTAAATGTAATTGGAATTATTTCCTTAAATTTAGCTACAGCACTATCGGGACATCTAGAAAATGAGTTTTTTATTAGTGGCATATATTCTGATAATGAAAAATCGAAGGTTATTAAATTATGGTCTGATAGAATTGGATTACGCGGAAGTACTATTAGCTGTTCAATTTTGACACCGTCTGACAATACCAGGTCAAGTGTGTGGTTACAACAATGAGTAGGTTGGTGTACACACTGACTGAAACCAATTGAGTCTAGTACTGAAATAAATGCTACGCTAAGGCTATCATTAGTATTATCAACATGAACATTAAAGTCACCAACAATAATCATTTTATCGGTCTTTAGGACTAGGCTTGATAAAAACTCAGGGAATTCCGTTAAAAATTCAGAAAAAGCCCCAGGAGCACGGTAAACTACAGCAAATATGATTGGCTGTTGGTACTTCTTGGATGGGTGTGGAAGTCTAAGAACAAGACTTTCAAATGAGTTGTAGCTTAGTTTAGGTTTAGGATTAATTGATAGACTGGAGTTAAAAATAGCAGCAACTCCAACTCTTCGGCCAAATTCTCAGGGAACGTGTGAATTTACATGACTGGGGGGAGTAGATTAATTTAGGCTGACATATTCATCAGGATGCAGCCAGGTCTCAGTGAGGGACAATAAATCTATTTTTTGATCTGAGATTAGTTCATTTACTAAAATAGCCTTTGATGATAATGATCTTATATTTAAAAGACCACATTTAAAAGTTTTTGTTTCTTGAGTTGTAGCAGAGGTTGTGATAATTTGTATTAGATTTTTGTGTAGAATTCTCCCTCTGTTATTGTTTGATTTACATAATTTAATGGGACGGTGGACAGACACAATCTCTATGGGTTTGTGGTTGTGTGACTGATCTAGAGAGAAGTGTTTAGCACTGCAGCTCTGCTTCCTGGTCCCAACTCTGGTTTGTCATTTAGTAGACCTAGTAGTCTAGGTGATATTCCTAGATAAGAGAGCTGCTCCATCCCAAGTAGGATGAACGCCGTCTCTCCGAACAAGACCAGGTTTCCTCCAAAAATGTTGCCAATTATCTACAAAGCCCACACATATTTGCAGTTTTCCTTTACAGACATGCACAACTCAGGAGGAGGTTCTCTGCTCGGATGTGTTCACAACAGCAAATCCTTCTTTTTTTCTGCTGTTGTGATATTCGGATATTCGGGGGAGAGGGAAGAGCAGGCGGGAGGCCATATTAAAAATTTTGAGCAAGATAACAGGTAGACTTTGCTGTGATTAGGGAATAAAATTGGTGTGCAAGGATTTACCATCCTATTGCAACTTCATCTGCTGCTACAAAATCTACGGGCATAATGCTATATAAATGTAGGTTGAAATCTGATATGATTTGCAAAGTTTGGACGAGGACTTGCTTCTGATGCACTGCACCAGTGGGAAAGTGAAACATTTGTAGTGGACAGTCCTTGCTTTGTATCAATCACTGGCCATTTCTGAGCAAAGATGAGGACAACCAGATGCAATGACCAGCAGATTGACCTACACCCTATCTACAAACCATAATACCTCCATTTCAAAACGGGCCACAAAAACAAGGAATATCTGTACTCCAAAAAAACTACATTCAGCCTGACAAAAGAGATGTCTGATTAACACAAGGGATCAGTCAGAGGTTGTCAATAAGCATTGATGCCCAAAAGCCCATGCTCAACAAATTGACATTGCATTCTTCCCCTCTCACTTCCAGAGGGGGGGAACCAAATACAAATCTGACAGATGGATGTCATAAACCACACCAAAACACGCTAATTTTATTGTATCTGAATTAAATCACAAAGGTGCAACATCCTCTGTCCTTAATCCTTGACAAGAGTAAAGACAAGCTACAAAAAAATAACCTATTAACAAACGTGGAAACTTCAGGGAGAACCACATGTGACAGATCCCACACATATAGCAAACTATGCAACACGACCACTATCAGTTTGAACATGAAATACACAATCAGTGAATACACTCATAGTTAGACAGGGGACTTTAATTACTCCTTCGACTGACACAGCTCCAACAAAGCACAAATGACAGTAGAGAAGAAATGCACAACACGTTGTTCAACAATGAAGACGTTAAGTTAGTTTTCCAGATTTGCCTCATCACAACACACAGATCATCTGTTGAGTACACAGAGATATATAGCACTTGCATTACAGAAACTACGATAAACAAACTATACAGTTTTCTAATGAGCGTTTGAGTTGTTTCCATTCTCAGATGACTGAACCTCATCATCAAGAACATCGAGCCCGTCTTTTAAAATCACGTCCGCTTACTTTAACCAGCAGTGAGAGGAGGACACATGAAGCTGAACACATCCAATAAAAGCACGTTCACCAACTTTAATCACGAAACACAGCATGAGCTTCCAACCCGTTGATGTGAGGGATGTTTTCACTGCTGACACAAGGTTTGGTGCGTGGTTAGCACTGTCGGCTTACGGCAAGCTGGTTCTGGGTTCAAACCTGATGGCCGACTAGGGCCTTTCTGTGAAGATGTTTTCCCTGTGTCTGTATGGGTATTCTCTGGGTACTATTTACTCACAGTCTAAAGACATGCAGGTTTATTAGACACTCTTAAACATTGGTGTGAATGGCTGTTGTCTCTGTATGTTGGCCCTCTTATTGACTGATGATCTGTCCAGGGTGTAACCTGGCGCAAGATCATGCAACCATTTTATTAATACAATTTTAGACTACATTGTGTACAGAAATGTAATATAATTATTACAACTATGTTTATGCAAAAAACAATCTTAAACATTATGAAAAAAGAATAAAGAGCAACAAATTTTTCTTATTATTTTAGAAGTCTTGATCTTAGAAGAGATACTGTTGCTCAGCATGAAATGGATGAGTATATATGATTTTACATGATTTGGTTGCTGGTGAATTACAATGCTCTAAACAATTCATGTTCAACACCACAACATGTTCACACTGTATTTTTCAATGCTCTGTAAGATAAATCTTCTAAACAGTAGATTCAGCTGCTACTGCTATACCTCTATAACTCTGGGCTTACAAAAATGGTTTAACCTAGGTGCTCGGCAGCCAATGAGACCTTGAGGCAGTCACACGTTTAAACAGGGGAAATTACCAAAATACTCATATACACATGTTTGCTGTTTTTATCAATGGACTCTGGTGCTGGGGAGCGAGTGATTTAATAAGCAATATCAATCAATATCAAAGCAATACCCTGGTAACCTCCGGCCGCCCAACCACCTGCCCCCTTGACCCCATCCCATCTCACATTCTCCAGTCTATTGCTCCCGACCTTCTTCCTTTTCTCACCCATCTCATTAACACTTTCCTGTCAACTAGCTGTTTCCTTAACTCTCTTAAGGAGGCAAGAGTAAACCCTCTCCTGAAGAAACCCACCCTCAACCCGTCTGAAGTATGAACTCGTCTTCCCTTTCTTTCCAAAGCACTAGAGCGTGCTATCTTTAATTAACTCTCCTCCTATCTTCACCAGAACAACCTTCTTGATCCTCACCAGTTTGGTTTCAAGGCAAGCCACTCAACTGAGACTGCCCTCATTGCTGTCTCTGAGCACACTGCTAGAGCAGCCTTTCTCTCCTCTGTCGTCATCCTTCTACACCTTTCTGCTGCATTTGACACAGTAAACCACCAGATCCTTATTTCCTCCCTTCAGGATCTGGGTGTCTCAGGCTCTGCTCTCTCCCTGCTGTCACCCTACCTCAAAGACCGCACATACTGGGTAACTTGGAGAGGATCTGTGTCCGAACCTTGTGTTCTCACTACTGGGGTCCCTCTCTGTACGCCAACTCTCTCAGCTCTGTCATTCACTCACATGGCTTTTCCTACCACAGCTACACAGATGACACCTGGGTGTGACACTCGACAGTCAACTCTCCCTTACTGCCAACATTACTGCAAAAACCTACTCGTGTAGATACATACTGCACAACATCAAGAGAATACGTCCCCTTCTCACTCAGAAAGCGGTGCAGGTTCTGGGCCAGGCTCTGGTCATCTCACGCCTAGACTACTGCAACTCCCTCCTGTGATGTGATATTTGGTAACAAGTTATTTGAAAGTTAATGTTAGCTATGTTATGCTCTTCACAGTTTTTCTTTGCATGCAACTAACTACTTTCTCTAACCTGGCACCAACACACACACACACATCTCCTCAAACTTAACACATACATGCGACATCAACCAGATGGTGTAAACACTCCAGGGGGTCTTTTGTCTTCATAGTTGCCAGCCGCCATTTTGAAAGCACACTCACTCACACATATACACACACACAAACGCATACTTACATACACATCTGTATATAGTAAGTACACCTTTAGTAGTTCGTGTTTTTATACTTTTATTATCTTCATAATAAATGTTTTTCTTGAACAAATGTCTTTATTAATGTTGCATAAGTGTGAATTTTGCCAACCTCTACACTGTCAAGAACTCCATATCCTTCAACTTTGCTAACTACCTATATGGTAATTTTGGTTATAGTTATTAATTCAATTGTTAATCAGAGTTCCAAATTTGTAGTTAGTACTTTCATGAGACTTAATCAATAAGTTGGCTATCTTGTCCCTTCATTTGAAGGGTGGTGCCCGAGGTAACTTTAATCAATTAAAGTTATATTTAATATTAAAATTATTAATATTAATTTTCAATATTTTTCTGCTAACCAAATTCATTGAATTCCCAAAGGCCCACCATTTAATGGTGTCACACTTAAGGTATAATATTCACAACATAGTACTTCCACATAATCCGATTCTATCAGACCATAATTTAATAACCTTTGATTTATCATTATCAGACTACATGCCATTAATGAAAAATTCCTTTTCTAGATGTCTACCTGATAGTGCTGTAGCTAAATTTAACGAAATAATTCCAATTACATTTAACCCTGCACTATACGTTGTACGAACCAACGAATTCTTTAAAAAACCTTGCTCCACTGAAATTGACCATCTTGTCAAAAGCAAACTCATTACGATTAACATTAGACTTCATAGCGCCTCTACAAAAGCGTGTAAAACATAGTAAATTAGCTCCTTTGTATAATTCCATCACACATGAATTAAAACAAGCGTCAAGAAAACTAGAAAGGAAGTGGCGCTCCAGCAACTGCGTTGAAAATCTCCTAGCCTGGAAAAATAGTGTTAAAGCATATAAGAAGGCCCTCCACAAAGCAAGAGCTGCCTACTACTCCACATTAATAGAAGAACAACAAAAAAACAGGTTTCTCTTCAGCACTGTAGCCAGGCTGACAAAGAGTCACACCATCCCTGTATAGCAATATCTTTATGACCTTCTTTAATGATAAAATTCTAACTATTAGAAATAAAATAAACCCTCTCCTGCCCTCAGTTGGCACTAACACCCCATCAAGAACAGAAATCTCAGGAACAGCTGAGAATCTTACCAATTATTTAGACAGTTTATATCTGATCACCCTTGATCAGCTGACTAAAATAATCTCATCTTCTAAACCCACAACTTGTATCTTAGATCCCATTCCTACAAATTTACTTTAAGAAATTCTGCCCCTAATTGATAGTACGTTACTGAACACAATAAATCTGTCATTATCATCAGGATATGTACCACAGTCCTTTAAACTAGCTGTAATCAAACCCCTTCTCAAAAAATCCACCCTAGACTCTGAGGTTTTAGCCAACTACAGACCGATATCTAACCTCCCCTTCCTGTCTAAAAACCTTGAGAAGGTTGTAGCCAATCACCTGTGTGAGTTTCTCCAGGAAAGTAATGTATATGAAGACTTTCAGTCGGGGTTTAGAGCCAATCACATCACGGAGACAGCCTTGGCAAGAGTCACTAATGACCTAATAGCTTCAGATCAGGGGTTTGTGTCTGTCCTTGTTCTGTTAGATCTTAGTGCAGCATTCAACACTTTTGATCATCACATTTTATTACAGAGACTAGAACAGTTAATTAGCATTAAAGGAACCGCCCTAAACTGGATTAAATCATATTTTTCAGATCGATTCCAATTTGTGCAAATTAATGATGAGTCATCTGTGCGCACCAAAGTTAACCACGGTGTTCCACAGGGCTAATTTTATTCTCATTATATATGCTTCCACTAGGAAACATTATCAGGACACACTCTGTTAATTTCTACTGCTATGCGGATGACACCCAGTTATACTTGTCAATGAAACCAGAACAGTGTAATCAATTAACTAAACTCCAAGCATGTCTCAAGGACATAAAAACCTGGATGACCCGCAATTTTCTCTTATTAAACTCAGATAAAACAGAGGTTCTAATACTTGGCCCTAAACACCTTAGAGATACATTGTCTAATGATATAGCTGCGCTAGATGACATTGCCTTGCTTCCAATGAAACAGTCAGGAATTAGGAGTAATCTTTGATCCCGATTTGTCCTTTAAATCTCACGTAAAACTAATTTCTAGGACCGCCTTCTTTCACATATGTAACAGCTCCAACATGTCTCAAAAAGATGCAGAAAATGTGTCCACGCCTTTGTCACATCCAGACTTGATTATTGTAAGTCCTTATTATCAGGCTCCAGCAGTAAGTCATTAAAGACTCTGCAGCTTGTCCAAAATGCCGCAGCACGTGTCCTGACAAGAACCAGGAAAAGAGACCACATTTCTCCTGTATTAGCTTCACTACACTGGCTTCCGGTTAAATCTAGAATAGAAAATAAAATTCTCCTTCTCACCTACAAGGCCCTTAATAATATGGCACCATTATACTTTAAAGAGCTGATAGTACCATATCAACCCACTAGAGCACTGTGCTCCCAGAATTCAGGCTTACTTCTCGTCCCTAAAGTCTCTAAAAGTAGAGTAGGAGCCAGAGCTTTCAGCTATCAAGCTCCTCTCCTGTGGAATCATCTCCCACTTTCAGTTCGGGAGGCAGACACCCTCTCTATGTTTAAGACTAGGCTTTAAACCTTCCTTTTGGATAAAGCCTTAAGTTAGAGCTGGTACACACATGGAGCTTCTCTTCCCAGCTTCTCTTTCCTCTTCTCCCCCTTATCACATCAAATAAATGAATGTCTCAATACATCAATACATGTTACAAGTCTAGTAACAAAGTCTAGTATCTTCTAGTATCAAGAAGACTTGACTTCTTCCCTATGAGTCCCTATGCCTTATCGTTCGCAGATCCAGGGCCACGGCTGCGGCCACACCTTGCATTACGATGGTGGATCGCGAATCAGAGATTCTGATTATTGTAATGGCAGATCCTGTATCATGTTGGCATCTGATAGTGGTGGTGGACTATGATCGAGGTGGCAGCTGATGGTGGATCCTGATAGCGGCACTGGATCATGACGATGGATTGTGGACTAAGGTGGCATCCGATCGTGATGGTGGATCCTGATCGTGGTGGCTGCTGACCGTGGACTATGATTACAACAAGACTGCGTTATACACAATATGTCTACTCAGATACCATTACTGACAATAATTCATCAATTCATTTACCTTCCATTATGCTACAAACTTTTTATTCTAATCAATGCTGCAAATACCCTTATCTCTCTGATGTTCTCCATTACACATGGCATCTATTGCACTTCTGTCGGTCTCGAGGACTGTACAGCCCTAACACTTGGCCTTTCCCCTCCCTCCAAACAAGGTTTGGAGGGATTGTTTCTTTACTTTTGTTTCTTTGAACTGTGTGGAGCCGTACTGATGCGTGTGTGTGTTTCCCTTATATTTTACCGGAGCTTAGAGCCTAAGGTGGTGGAGGCTGGTGTCTTTGGTAGCGGTGTCCCCCTCCTGTGTGCTGTGCCATACACCCCTAATCTGCTTTTCCACTATTGCATGTGTGTGTTGTGTGAGGACATGTGTGCACGTGTGATTGGGGTAACTCTCTTTGTGATACCACTCCTCCTTCACTAGCTCTCCACTGGTAAGCCTCAGCCCTGGATCATTCCTCCCCCTTCCTACGTGTGAATGGTGTGATGGCTCCTCTTTTAATGATTTAAATTGTGATTGGAAATAAAAGTATTACTTTTGGATGGAACCACGTCTCACGCTCTTTAGTATACTGAACCTGAGTGCCTTATGGTTATTAGTATTGGTTGAAAGTAATTAATATTCCCTGGATTAATACCCCAGGGTGGCGTTATTGGCTTCCCCGTGATTGTACCGGTTAAATGTTAAACTAATCAATCACAAACTTCACTTCGTTTGCCACACATACTACAGTGATGTTGTGCTCCTGTGACAGTTGAAATCAGCTTTGCACATTTAGCAGCTAACAGCCTTCTTTAAAGCTTTAATGTAAAGTGTTCCCACACTTTTTTGGACCAAATGTTTTTACCAGACAGGAGACCTCGTTCACTTGATCTACACAAGACACAGGATTGGCTTGTTTACTGCCTCAGGAGACGTTGCGGCAATGTTTGTGTGTGTGCCGTACATTAAAACAGATCCGACTCATCGATTAGTTGCCAACTTTTTTTATGATTGATTAAATCGATTAGTTGTTGCAGTCCTGTATATTATACTGGCCTCCTTTTGTTGAGCATGCAGACTTCATAGTGGTGTTGTCATTACTAGAGTCAATGATTTTGTACTTTTTCATCTTTTTAGAGACTGATCGTTCAACTTACTCCACCTTTTGTGACGGCCTTGCTAATCTGTTGCTCTTTCTCTTCAGTATCCTCCCTTCCTGGAGTTCCAGAGGGGCTGTCACCCACACACGCTACATTACCGACATGTTACATCGTTCCTTTTGATTTTGATGCACGTTTTGTTCAATGATCACTTTCCCTGCTAACACTCTGTGGACCCCCTCCTTTATTACAGCCTTGAGACAGGTTTGTAACAAATAGTTTTAGCATGAAGCAGAACTATCTAAAACCAGGTAGTATCAGTTTGATTGTGCTCTTACTGCATATATCAACCACACAGTGTCTGATATTGTTCAGTTTAATCAGGACTCAATTTAAGGAATTTACATATTGTTATACTTTAATAATGTGCACACCTCGATGATGCACTGGAAAGCTTAAATGATTCTCTGTGTTAAGATTATGTAGATTGCTACATAATCTTAACACGCATAAACTGAATTGGGCCATGACACAGCCAGTAACTAAAATATAATCAATTAATTCGTCGTCCTTGGGACAAGCTGGCAGCTATTATCTGTCAAACACACCTTATTACCAAATTACAGATAGACTAAATTGGCTAATCACAATGAATTGTAAGAAAACAGCGATATTTTATGATTTTTGTCGTTGCTTACAGCAATGTGTAGAGATCACTCAACTCTACAGAGCTTTATCCCATGTTGTTTCTCGGTGTTTTGGTTTACTGTTACGCTCAAAATCTCATTGCATTATATCCATACAGAGCAGACAGCTGGATACTTGCCACTCAGGAAAACCATGAGTAGTCTCTGACAGGCTGGCACAGCAAGAAAGGCTTGGAGCTAGGGGGTGTAGCAGTGGGGAACACACTATTCGCTCTCTATCTCCCTTTCTCCCACAGATCCGATGGCCACGGATCACCGCAGGTCGGCGTGGGTGGCGTGTCAAGTGGCATTGGAGTGACAAAGAGAGGACATGGATACAGGAGGAGCTGTGGAACTGGACTGGGAATTTATTCTTTTTTTTACATTTTTAATAGTATTAACAGTGTGTATTTATACATTTCTAGTCTTGATGACCACTCAAAGTGCTTTACAGACCATGTTCAAGTCATTTCATAATTCAATATGTTTTCACATGTCATGACATGACAGATTCTAGAGAACATGTGACCAAAAAAAACACTTCTCTTATGAATTAACTCAGACAGAAATGTCATTTAAAAAACCTCCTGACTTTGTTTGCTGTCACAGTTTCACATGTCAACAGTACCCTCGTATCTGCTCAGAATCAATGTGCGTGCTTCCTCTGTGAAATACTGTCACACTTCTCAACTTGCAGCCAGACTCCCCCACACACTCCCAAACAAAAC
Organism: Hippoglossus hippoglossus; assembly: GCF_009819705.1. NCBI lineage: Eukaryota > Metazoa > Chordata > Actinopteri > Pleuronectiformes > Pleuronectidae > Hippoglossus > Hippoglossus hippoglossus. Next base: position 27,731,111 of record NC_047156.1, on the reverse strand, counting down.
AGCATCACCACTGCACATGACCATCCACTCATACCCCCCACTCATAGCAGCACCACCATTACACTGCACTCGACTCAAGCCACACAAAAGTTACTATTTTCTTCACACCATGAATGACCTCATTTATCTATTGTTTTTTTATACAGTAGCAAAATGTTCATGAAGGTGAACACTTCACAGATGAACAGTGACTGAACCCCATCACAGACACCACACCTCATAGTCACAATGGTTGCATAAGTGAATTTAATTAACATAAAACCTCATGAAATAAGTCAGAAGATTAACTAAATAGCAGCCAAAACAGCTATATTTCACCAAAACACTTAACAGTCCCATGAGCCTTTGCAATATGCTGTCCAATTAGAGCGACCGGCTTACCGATCGCTACATTATTTTACACATACTTTATCATTTTTAGTTTGCTTATGAAAATTAATAAGCATCTACAGGCAACCCAAGACAACCTTAATTACGGCCTCTCTGCAGACAAAATCTGTGAGGAATGACAATCGTGGACTTGGTTTTGAAGCTTGTACAAACTGCCTTGTGTCATCCATTTCTCTTGAAGCCCAGACAGAAGTTTATGCAGTAACACCCAAAGATGTATCCCAAGTAGGCAAGCCCAGGTAAATAACCCTCCAGTTTTGCTGGCTCCAACTCCCTCAAGAGATCACCAAGTTCTCTCAATTTGAGGGTATATTTATTGCCAATCTTGGTAAAACCTCTCAGGTTTGTCAAGAAGAGCTTTGTCAATTTTTTCAGGCGAACCATGGCACTCCTCGCCATCGCACCATCCTGAGCACAGCAGTTGGGTCACTGACATAAACAGCTCTGATTCTCCTTATCTGTTCTAATGACGGGGGGCCTAACCACTTAATATTAAGGTCAAAGTCTTCATTAAAGGTGTGTATCAGACCTTGTATGGCATTTGTGAAGGTTGATTTCCAATTCCCTGTAATTGTCTGAAGGGTCATCAAACTTGATCATCCCAAAGGTCACAAGCTCACAAAGAGCCATGTAAATAGCAAAGTCGTTTTATATCCATTTGGTCAGGATGACTGTGGTGCATGCAACCTTAAATAGTTACAAAATTATCAATGCATTAGATTTTAACAGAAAAGGTTTTACAAAAACATGTATTTCTAAAATATTTTATTTCAAACCATTAATGACTTCAATATTTCTACATTTATACTTAGCATTACATACAATAACAACTTGAAAAATGTAAATACAGACGATGCATAAGCGATGCATTTGTTTTTCAACAATGCCTGCTGTATCAGATTCTGTACATTAAATCAGAGAATTTAAACATTAAATATGTTAACTGAAAACATACCTCTCAAATAATGTTGAGTTGATTTAGAGACATCCTCTTGCCTAGAAGGAATTCCCTCTAGACTGTCAACATATTTACACAAAGATAACAAATTACCAATTTGTACTATCTATTCAGATTGTAGTTGGAACGCTTAATTAATGTCATGTATATGTATATATACATGCACATATATACATATGTGTGTGTGTGTGTATATATATATATACACACACGTGTATATACGTGTATGCATATATACTAATAGCACACAATCTTTTCAGTCCAAATTTGATTTGACCTTGTCCTTAATTCTCCATAGGAAATAATTTTACTGAGTAAAAATGATGTGTCTGTTCTCACCTATCTCCACATGAGCTGGCATGGGTTTGTACATAATCCAGTGGGTATTTCATCTGGCATATTGGACAGGTAGCCTGAATACAAAAGTAGTGTGTTCTCCTGAGTTCATTACATAATTGCATCATAATTTTATCTTCATCGTGCTTGTATGACATTTTTTCTATTCCCAAATTTGGTCTCATGGTTGTGCTTAGTGTGGTATCACCAGTCCCTGGCGGAGATTCAGCTAGAATGAACTTAGCAACAATTGTCACATGAGGGGAAGACAAAAGAAAAGATATTGGCAGTTACACTTTAAAAATATTTCTTTAATCATATGATGAAAAAACTCAAAAGCTGTTTTAATTTTGAATAACCTCTTTACGAAGATCTATGTCATCCCCCTGATGATGTCTCGACCACACAGGACTTCACATGCACAGCCATTACTTGCAATGACTAGATTTACAGACACTACAAATTACCTTCAGCATCTTTTGGAATTTATGTCCATCTGGAGGAAGAAGGGATTTATCTAATTCATCCAAGAGTGGAAAGATGTAGATGTGTTCTATCCTCCACCGGTCACTGTTTTAAAAAAATGGGCAATATAACTTTCAGCTTCTGGGGGAATAACTGAAATTTTATTGTCCTGATCCACCTAAAAGTAGCAATATGTGAATAAATGAAGACTAAAAACCTAAATAAATGATTCAGGGCACAGCTTTTTAGATTCAGTCAATAACTTCTTTGATATATACAAAACCAAGGGCTTCATACAGCAGCCACCCTTTGGATAAATTCTCAAGTTTTAGGTACTGACTGGTCAGAACAGAAATCTGTACAAAACACAACACACAACATTGTATGATAGAAGTACACCCCTCATCCATATACTATGTTTGGAAGATTTCCGAGTGTATTTGGTAACTACACCAAATTTTAGGTAGAATTTGTTTAATTGTTCAGGCTACATTGTGTATTTTCAATTGTCAAAGTTAGTTTGTTACAAAAACAAGCGGCTTATTAACCCAGGTTGACTTAATTTACCTTGAAGTGGTCAGCAGAGTCAGTCAGTGGGACTATGTGTCTCCCCAGCATCATATGCAGCAGTGTTTTTTTACTGGGACTAAGGTCTTAATCCCATACATTGGTCATAAAACATGCATTTGGTGTTATTTTCACAGATTTTCCAAATAAATGCTCACTGATTGGTCTTGTATAGCCTCCGTTCCATTACAAGTCTAAAATGGGCATGTCTACAAACCCCCTCTCAAATAATTAGGATAGATTTAAATGATTCAGGTAAGTTTTGTTTTCAGGTTGGAAAACTTTCAGGCCTGAAGTAAATATATGTAGATTAGATAACTGTATTTAGACATGTTTCAGTTAGTCTACACATCATCTCAAAATGTATGACCTCTCACAAATAAAAAATAAGACTTTTAAAACATTTTATGTCCTTAATTGTTTCAAATCAAACTAAATGCTTTATTAGATTTTTTTAAGGATTAAAGAAGAGGTTGTTTTCATGTCTAAAGCTGCGGGAAATGATATATCTAAATGGAAATAGAGAAATGCTGTTTTGCCCTCACCTTATGCAAGTGAAATAGCAGTGCCATACCACTGAGAATCTATATGTGACACAAATAATACAAATGTACACAATCATTAACATCAGTTTTTAGTTACACACAGCAATATGGCACTTATGAGCAATATATAATCAGCTCCGCAATATGCTAAACAAGTTAAATTTAGTGGCACAGTACTACCAGTACCAGTGAGAATCATTTTATGCCAAGGAGTGGTACCTGGCCACTTCTGTGGTTCATAACAACAACATTCAGCATTAGTCAACAGGACACCACCGACAAATAAATAAATTATACAACTATATCACTGCAGCAAGACTTGAGACACTCAATCGACAGAGCTAAGTTCTTATTACCGATGCCTCATGCTAGCAAGGCTGAATATAGAGCACTTTTCAGCATGATACATACAGTTTAAGCTTGGAAGTGTAGTGAAAAAAAACCAAGTCTGGTGGAAAACTATTTTGTAGTTGAAAAGTAACTTTTTGCATACCTGTTTGAGACTTTTATGACCTGAACTGTTTGTGACCTGAAACCTATATGATATTTCTAAATACCTTTATGACCTTTCTATTACTTATTGACTGTCCAGGAACCTAATGGAAACGTATGCAAATCAGTTTCCTGTGTCTTAATTCCTGTCTCAAACTGCGCCTACAGAACCAGTCTGACTGGCTCAGACAAACAGCCTTAGTTCTTCTATATAAGATCCTTGCATTTGACTGTTCTCCATCAACACTCTGAGATCCCTGTGACTCTGTGTGTTGATCCTTTCTGCAAAAAGCCCCTATTAAAATACACAAAGACAAATTTGGTGTTCCAGCCTCTTGTATTTTCAGATTTCCATCACAGAAGTGGAACTACAAGCAAAATTTATGACTAGCTAAATCTGGGCAGACCATGGTTGTGAGTGGACGTAGCCTACTAAGTGGCGGTTTGTTAGCAGCTGTCCTGTGCAGCTGCCAATAAGCATGAGCTGACGTGGCTAAATCTTAACATCCTTGACAGCGAACATAGTATGGAATAAAACAACATCACAAGAAAGTCTGTTTCAAAATTGGCACTATAAGAATAGAATTAAAACCTTACTTGAGATCCTTGATTTTGCCGCTTCATGTTGACCAGGGAACAGATGGACTTCTGCTCCATGAAGATGTCAATTTTCCTTCAAGCACTCTGACGAACAGCTGATGTGCTATACGACTTTACAAGCTATTATAGTAAAAGATACAGACACTTGTATATACAATAAATTTCACTAAATAAGTTTAAAAAGAAGCAAGGGAAGCACATGTAAAAAAGCCATGGTGAGCGGGAGTGCATGAACCCCGTTAAAGTATCTGACCGTATGAGACTAAGTAAAGCTAATACACCCTTAGCGAGGGCGGGACCTTTCCAATGGTTGGAGAATTTTGAAAGACAAAAAAATCTTAGAGCAGAGGAATGTGAAATCAGAAGTCCTGCTCTCAAACTTAAATACCACAATTTTAAATAGAAATGGGATAAAAACCTTTAAATCATCCTCCTGCTCTTCTGTGTCATTCTGCTCACAGGTTTGTCATATTTATTTATTATTAGTTTCAAATAAACACTGAATTAATTTCTAAAGTTGTATAATTAAGCAATATGCAAAAGTCAAGGGGACACCTCACCACTACATGTACCTCTTTCACCCTGTGCTGCCCTCTGATTGGCTGCAGTTGCCACCTATCCATCTAGATAGCGTGCTAGAAATCTGATCGGAGGAGGAGGCGACGTGTCTGCAAGTTTCTTGAATTTGAAGAGTTTGCACATAGCCATTGCAAATAGAACACTGGTTTGCCTCGGATCTAGGGTTCTTGAGGAGTTCCAACATCTGTTAGCGAGTGGAAAATTGTGTTAAAATCTGAGTTGTGTGACCTCGGAATTAGTGGCATCAAATCGTGAACCTAACCTTGAATACAAATTCCCAAATATCTTTCCAAGAATGTTGGAGAACCAGTGGTGGCCTTCAGATAACTAAACATTTTAAAGGCCCTATGTTTGCTTAGTCCATTCAGGATTCCTGTAAATTAATGACACATGATTGTGCAACATGGCAGACTCAAATATTACCCTTAAAGAATACCCAAATATTCTTTAAGGGTATCCACCCCTGCCTACACCCAACCCAGCACACGCACACACACACACACACACACACACACACACACACACACACACACACACACACACACACACACACACACACACACACACGTTTGCCAGGTAACCTTGTAAGGATTTGTTATTGACTTCCATTTATCCTAACCCTAACCTATTCACCTCTTACCGTAACAAGAACACATACAAACATACTTACATTCACTACGGTCATGCTAGCAAAGCCTCTTTTAATTTTAATTTAGGAAAGCAAGAGGGAGAAAGAGAGAGAGAGAGAGAGAGAGAGAAAGAGAGAGAGAGAGACTGCCTGACAAAGTAGTACACTCAACAAAAATACAAACAAACACAAAGAGCTATTTTCTCTCAAATTTGGTCAAATCTGTGTAAGTGAGCACCTCACCTTTACCAAAATAATCCCTCCCCCTGAGGGTGTGGCATATCAAAAGATGTGGATTATAAACCATGATTATTACGCAGATGTGCCTTGGACTAGTCACAATAAAAGGCCATTTTTAGGCACTGAGTTTCAGTTTCACATAGGGTATTTTTTGGAAGTGGGGAAAAAACAAGTCAGTATCTGGTATGACTGGCATATGCCTCACGCAGTGCGACACATTCACATAGAGCTAATTAGGTTATTGATTGTCAGTGTTGTGCATGAAAGTGTTCATTGAACTTGTTCATATTTTTGACGATGAACTGAACAAATCAGTTTTCATATGATGAACGTGAACGTGAGTGACGTTCACTCCAGCGAGAGTGAACGTCACTCATGTTCACGTTCATTTTATAAAATTATCATCTATCAGGCCATCATGTGAAATACCAGGAGCGGGCGAAAATGTGCACACACACACAAGCCCCGGGGCTCCGTCCCCACTCACTCGCTCAGGGCGCCACACACAGTGAGATCAGAGCTCGTTTACCTGGCGCAGCCGGTAAGTGACTTTGTTGAAGAACAGTGGAAACAAACAGTGAAAACACAGACTTTCTCTCTGGTCACAGCTGCTAAACAATCAGCGCTGCTGCTTCATGATCAGAGCAGAATCTGCAGTTGATTTGTACCGAGCTGGAGTTTCTGTGTCCTCCTCCACTCTGCTCTCACTTTAACTCATAAACACTCATCACTAGTTATCAGGACCTGATCAGTACATCAAGTTTACTTAGTGTTTGTTTGATTCACTGCAGAGTTTATGAGGCTGCATTTAAATATAAAGAAAAATGACTCGTCAACATTTTGTGCGCGCTCAGTACATTAACCGGGACGTGACACATAGTCAGGACTCAGTGTTAAAATGACCAAAGCGACACGCATACATGATCCTAAAACATTAATAACTAAACACATGTTGTGCCATAATGCATTAAACGTGATACCATTAAATGGTGTGCCTTTCCTGTATTCAATAAATTTGGATATCAAAATAAAATATAAAATATTAATATTTTATTATTAATATTAAATAATAACTTTAATTGATCAAAGTTACCTCGGGGCACCACCTTTCAAAGGAAGGGAAAAGATAGCCAATTTATTGATTAAGTCTCATAAAGGTACTAACTACAAATTTGGAACTCTGATTAACAATTAAATTAATAACTATAACCAAAATTACCATATAGATAGTTAGCTAAGTTGAAGGATATGGAGTTCTTGACAGTGTAGAGGTTGGCAAAATTCACTTATGCAACATTAATGAAAAACATTTGTGAAAGAAAACATTTATTATGAATATAATAAAGTATAAAAACACAAATTACTAACGGTCTAAACAAAGATAGGTATGTGTGTATACATGTGTGTGTGTCTGTGTGAGTCAGCGTGCTTTCAAGATGGTGGCTGGCCAAAGAGATAACACCCTTCCCCCACCTATTGGAATGTTTACGACCTGTAGAGATAATGAGGTGAAGAGTTATGCGTGTGTCTGTGTGTGTGCCAAATTAGAGGAAGTTACTAGATTGGAAGCAACGAAAGACTGTGAAGAGCATAACAGACTAACATTACTTTCTCAATAACTTGTACCCAAAATATCACAATACCACAAATCAAACTTATAAACCTCACACAGAATCGAATAAACAGTCTTGCTTAGCCTAGTATAATTATCAAGCCCAGTTGTGTTACCCGTCCGCGGAAAGGGGAAAAAGGAAGTTGCTGTGCAGTTCTCAGTTTTGTGTCGTCTTGCTGGTTTCTGTTGAGCTGTGTAGCTCAGTTGCTGGTTGAAGTTTTCAAGCAGGACATCGAGTAGAGCTTGGAGGGCGAGGAGGTTTCCTTGGTGAGATGAGCTGGAAGCTGCACCTTTGTGCTCCTCTCGAAGAGTTGGATGGGAAGAGAAGATGTGAGCTGGAGAAGAGGCTTCTTCCCTCGGCGATGCAGGGAAAGAGGCTCGACAGCCTTCCCTCCTGTGGAAGGATTGTGGGAAGAGGCAGGAAGAGGCTCGACAGCCTTCTCTCCGTTGAGGGAGTGTAGAAAAAGGCAGAAGAGGGGGAGACCTGACTTTATATTGGCCCGGTGACCTCACAGGTCATGGGGTCCAGAGTGACCAATGGGAGTTGAAACCTGTGTCCCTGGGGGGGGTTTCACACCTCTGATGCTCCCTGGGAGACTGAGTTCCTTGCTCTGGTTTTTGATGTCCCCTAGGAGACTGAGTCTTGGAGGAACATGCAGCTTCAGGCTTTGATGGCACATGTAGGCCGAAGTGTGGTTTCACACAAAACCATGGCCCAACATCCCCCCTTCGTTCTCAGGATCGCACCTGACGTGGGTTCCTGAGGGCGAACTTGAACATGTTTAGTCCAAAGCTGGAAAAGTCAATTGTCAGTTCATTTGGATTGTAACATCTGGGCATTTGTGTATACTATCTAGTTTGGCTAAGCCAGATTCAAATTAGACAAATAATTCAGATTACAATGACAGTACAATATGAATAACCGGTGCTCTTCACTAGGTTAGGGAGAAAAAGGAAAAAAATAAGACATTGTAAATTGTAAGATAAGATGCAGAGAGAGTGGCACGTACAATGATAAGGTCATTTTTGGAATGTCCAAGAGTTTTGTTCACTCATGGAATCCTACACAATGTAGTACTCAGTCTGATCTGTTAGACTTAACAATTTTAATCTTCAGCAGGTTTTTCTGCGGAAGGTTGTCATAATTTTTCAAAGTCTCAAAATCCAAATGACTGTATCATTGTTCCTGTAAGAATATGCTAATGTCCTAACATGTGTGGTATGGACTTCATTATTATGAAATGAAAAGTAGTCAATCCAAACATATTTACAAAGTTGGCAGTGGTATATAAGTTCAATCAGAATTTAGGTTTTGAAGTTTGCTGCTGTTGCTAACAAAACAGTTTTCCTATTAACTGCAAGAAACTTAATACTGACTGTCAGTACAGGGGTTCACTGTGTTGGTTATGGCCGTGCGAAACGAGCTCTGGATCACCTGTGTCGTGGCTCAGGGCCGTAACGCTCTGGGGAGCCAGAGTCCAGGAGGACTTCAGAGGCGCTGTCACTGTGTGCTCGGTCATAACCATATTTTAAACTGTACTCAGAGACGCTGTCGTCATCTTCTGAGTAGTGGTAAGTTGTCTGGGCCAGAATTTCAGAGTATGGCTTCCTACAGCTTCTACTGTGGGAATGCCTATCTCTGGGAAGTTGGTGGACATGGCGGATACGCTCTGTGTCCCTACGCTGCCTTCTGTCACCCCCCTTCGTTTTGTTTTGAGGGTGAAGTTTTGAGGCAGCGGATGAATTTTGCACCGTGCTGTTTGTTTTGACGGACTCGGTTGCACCTACTGTAGCCTTGAAAGTGATAACAGTTTCCCAAGCCACCTGTGTCATCTTCCTGATCTGCTGCATTGAAGGTTTTCCTTGCTGTGTCATCAGTACAACATGTGTGCGTATACATGGATGTAAGTTACGTAAGAACAAGGACTTGAAGGTGGGATGTTCTTCTAGGCCTGGTGCGTTCTTTCCCTGAAAATAAACATGCCTTAAACGTCGAAAATAATCCTTGGGATTTTCGCGACGTGAATGTTTAATTTGGGATGCTGTAACAATGGATGTTATCTCGTCAGCAGTAGAAGAGAATTCCTCGACTAGTGCTTGACGGAGCTCTGTGTAGTTATTTGTGACACTCGAAGGAAGTGACTGAATTAACTTGTGAACAGCTGTAGAGCTGGTTTTTAACACGAGTCTAACCTTTTCTCTTTCTGTTGCATTTGGCACATCACTTAAGCTGAGATCTAGTTCTCTAAAGTAATTATCAATATTGTTATCACAGTTGTCTGGATCAAATTGTTCAATATCTTTAGCTAGAAACTCAAGCAAATCAAAGCGAGGACACTGAGGTCCGGGCACGTGCATCACCTGCTACAGGTCTCTCTGGTTGAGGGGGAGGTGCTAAAACATTCTTGAATGTTGAAGTCCCCCCTTTGGAGAGTTGTGCACGGAAAAATGTGTCATGCATCAGTGGACCAGAAGTATATGAGGCACGATGTATTCTTGAGGATAAACTACATATGTCATCAATGTCAGCGTCAGAGTCAGAGAGATGGGAAGTTAGGAAGCTGTTACCTCTTCCTGTCAGTGGAGGATCAGGAGGTGACTTAATTCCCAAAGACTTGGGGTCGGATGGGATTCTGTCCCATCTTGGGAGTGAAGAGGGAGTTAACCGTACACTATTGGAGGAGTGTGAATCGGAATAACCAGAATCACATTGGTTCAAAAACTGATGTAAGGCCGGGCCTTCTAATCTAAGTTTTAACAATTCCTCCTTGTGTGAATAGAGATCTGACTCTGCTGAGTGCAGGTCTTCTAAATAGTGCAGGGCTTTCTTACTTGCAGTTTGAACCTCCCGGAAAAGAAAAGCATTTTGCGCTCTTAGGGCATTTACCTCCTGTTCCACAGCTGCTTTGCTCTGACAGGCGAGGTTGATTTGCCTGTGGAAATTTAGAATCATACATCTCAACAATGGACCCTTTGATGCTGTTTGTGCATCACACCTGTCGTTAAGTAGAGAATCTATTTCTTTATTACACTCACTGAAGTTCAACTTGCTGATGAATTCAGGATAGCCAGGGGTCAGGCTCTGTGCTATGGAAGAAACAAATTGTTCTACACAGGGGTTCTCCATTGTTGGGTCTGAAATTGAAGGATTAGATTTACAAGTTTATAAATCAAAAAGCAGTGTGGTTGGCTTTGGTGTTGCACTGGCAGACACCTTGTAGTGTGGATTTGATCGTACACTAGCCCAACCAAAACTATGGTGGGTTAAACAGTTCACCAAACTTTGAATCACTAACTGATATGCAGGGCAGTAACAGTTAGAGGTTCTATAAATTCACAGGGCTGGAAGCACGCTGTGGCTCTTTCTCAGGTTCTCTTAATCCAACTTGGGCTGATATGCTTGGCAGTAACAGCCAGGTACAAGCTCTGTTACATAGGGCCGGTGGCACGCTATGTCTTAATTCAAAAGCACTTGACAGTTACAGGAAATTTCACAGCTTGACCAGTTAACATTGAATATGTGATATTCAAATGTTAAAAGAAATTCTTAAAATTTCAACAACGAATATTCAACTGGAGTTATTAGCAAAGATAGCAATCTTTTAGCGTAACACTATGAGGACTTAAAGTGGTAGTTATGAATAATTAATTATTAATAAACATTTAATTTATGAATAAATTAAATTTCACCACAATGCACTTGTTTGTAAGTACGGTTGAATGTCTACTCCGGTGGCAGACTAGTGGAACTGAATTCAAACCTTTGGCTTGACTGAAAATTCAAAATTCCACCTATTTCTGGCGTTGGCCAAAAATGAAAACAAATTAATATTGCATAATTATGAATTTTTCAACTGTACTCTGCCTCACATGGGGGCACCATTTATGTTAGCCAAAAATGGAAGAGAAAAAAAAAATTAATGTTGCATAATTATGAATTTTTACCAACTGTACTCTGCCCACCCAGGGACGCCAAAAATGTTGAAGAGCATAACAGACTAACATTACTTTCTCAATAACTTGTACCCAAAATATCACAACACCACAAATCAAACTTATAAACCTCACACAGAATCGAAGAAACAGTCTTGCTTAGCCTAGTATAATTATTAAGCCCAGTTGTGTTACCCGTCTGTGGAAAGGGGAAAAAGGAAGTTGCTGTGCAGTTCTCAGTTTTGTGTCGTCTTGCTGGTTTCTGTTGAGCTGTGTAGCTCAGTTGCTGGTTGAAGTTTTCAAGCAGGACATCGAGTCGCTGCTTGAAGGGTTGGTAGAGCTTGGAGGGCGAGGAGGTTTCCTTGCTGAGATGAGCTGGAAGCTGCACCTTTGTGCTCCTCTCGAAGAGTTGGATGGGAAGAGAAGATGTGAGCTGGAGAAGAGGCTCGACAGCCTTCCCTCCTGTGGAAGGATCGTAGGAAGAGGCAGGAAGAGGCTCGACAGCCTTCTCTCCGTTGAGGGAGTGTAGAAAAAGGCAGAAGAGGGGGAGACCTGACTTTATATTGGCCCGGTGACCTCACAGGTCATGGGGTCCAGAGTGACCAATGGGAGTTGAAACCTGTGTCCCTGGGGGGGTTTCCACACCTCTGATGCTCCCTGGGAGACTGAGTTCCTTGCTCTGGTTTTTGATGGCCCCTGGTAGACTGAGTCTTGGAAGAACATGCGGCTTCAGGCTTTGACTGAACATGTAGGCCGAAGTGTGGTTTCACAAAGAACCATGGCCCAACACACATGACCGTACGTTTGTCATCTAAATCATCCCAATAAAAAATTGAACAAGTGAACGTGAACTAGTTCATTTTTGGAACTGTGAACTTAGTTCAAAATTGTAAAAAATTTACTATAAACGTGAACTAGTTCATTTTCATCTGCATGAACTGAACTTTGAATTATGCGAAGTTGCTAGATATTGGCAGGAATTGGAACCCGCTGTTGTACACGTCGATCCAAACATGATGAATAGGTGACATGTCTGGTGACTATTCAGGTCTTGCAAGAACTGGGATGAGGATCTCATCACGTAATCTCTGTGCACTCAAATTGCCATCAATAAAAAGCAATTGTGGTCATTGACGCAGCATACTCTAACCCCACCACCATGGGACAACATTGACATTAGTAAAGCGCTCACGAGACCGGTTGGATGTACTGCCAAATTCTCAGAAATGACGTTGGAATATTCAGTTATGTGCAACAGGTCAGGTAGACATTCCTGCAGTTAGTATGCCAATTGCACGCTCCCTCAAAACTTGTCGGATCTGTGGCATTTTGTTGCATGAAAGAACTGCACATTTTAGAGTAGCGTTCTATTGTGTCCGCACCGGTGCAAAAATCATGGTCTTTAATCAGCATCTGGATGTGCCTCACATTCCAGGTGGATGGAATGGATTATCTTAGCAAAGGTAAAGTGCTCAGTAATAAAAGATTTGTGAAAAATTTTTTAGAGAAATAAGCCTTACCCTATATCCAGGGTCCTCTTTTAATCCTAAAGTGTCAACTGCAGATCCAGACTGCCAGAGAGTCTCCTTCACACTGCAGCCATACAGGAACACATTCTTCTTTCTAGAGTGGCCGTGGTAGTCACAGAAAACCTGGAAGATGTATACAGGAAGAGAAACTGAGCTTTACAGTGCAGCAGTTAATATCCACACAAATCTGTGGCACAATAACCCAAGTGTGGATTATTAAGCAATAATTCAATTCAGTTCAATTTTATTTGTATAGCGCCCAAACATAATATACATTTTATACATTATATTTACTCTACATAGTAAGGACGAGACCTTAAAGGTTGTAGAGAAAGTTCCCACAATGAGCAAGCATTTTGGCGACTATGGAGAGAAAAGTCTCCCTCAACTGGAAGAAACCTCTTGCACAGAGGTCGACAACCCGTCGATCGCGATCGACCGGTCGATCTCGCAGTCTTCACTGTCGATCCCCGAACTCTCTGGCTGTCGTCGTGCCGCAGATCAGCTGTGTGTCTGTTGCTTGTTTTTGGCACACGCTGTGTGTCCGCTACTGGCGACAGAGGTCCTGGTTTATCTCCTGCATTTCCTTCAAAACAAGTCGGTTTATGTACTAAACTAAATGTCAGTACTCTACGGTATTAAGATGCGCATCTTCCGGTCTGTCGATAACAATCAAAGCCCCATTAGATCAAATGAATGGATTCAGAAAGTGAAATGCTGGAGTGCTTTTACTTTGAAACGGTTTTAAGGAAGTGTTGAAAATACATTTGTGTCATTGACAGATAAATATTGTGGTTCACAGCAGAATAAACTGAGAAAATTATCTTTCACCTGAGTTTTAATGTTTATCTGATGAATTTATGTCACAAACAAATGATTGCAACACTTTCTGTATGCCTTTTCAAAATAAAAGAACTCCAGCGTTTCTGTTGACGGAATCCATTCCCTTGTTTAAAAAGGTTTTTTCATTTTGAAATATTTGCAGGAGAGGAAGATGCACGGCTTAATACTGTATGGCCATATTCAAGTGAAAGCCTATATGTAAAAACATCATGCTGCAGTAGCAGCTCCTCTGCAGAACATATTGTTGAACTGAGAAGCTACATATTGTGCTTTGAACAGATGCTATAAATATGAATTGATATTAATGTGAATATTCTGCATTGAATAGATAAAGTTGCACAACTGCCTTTCTTTGTGTATATTTATGCTCGTACATTCAGCCTTTACCAGAAATCGTGAATAAAAATTAAAAAAAGACCCTCCTAATTTGCCCTCTATCTAGCCTGCAGTCTCTTTCTCTGTGTGTGTGTGTACATGCGTGAGTGTGTGTGATTGCCTGAATGGAGACAGGTGAGCCTCACTAGCTGCATTCCATCCATAATCAAGACCATAAAGACTCAGCCCTGCTACAATCACCTTACCAGACTGTAGTGTCTGATCAGTAAGTCTGCGTTCCAGCTTTTACTTGTTGCCAGTTTTCCCAATTTAACTATTATTCTCCTGTTCTGCAGTTTCATCTTCACCACTCCGGATCCTGCTCTCCAGTCATCGTCTGGGTTCACCTGATAATTTCTACATAACTCAAGCTCAAAAATCTGCCTCGCCAAGACAAACATAGGGGTTCCACGGACATGGCCATCAAAGCCCATGCAATTCTGGATGAACAGAGCATTAGCATTAGCCAGACCAGAGTTCTTTGAGATGTTTAATGTGTAGAACCAACCATTCTCATACCATCTAAGAACTTGTTCTGGCATAATCAAAACATCCGGCAAGAAGGAAGAAGGATTCCAGATTGAGTCACTCGATGGCAAGTTCTCACCGCCCTGCCCCACTCATTGAGTGTCACGAGATCCCGAACAACTGATCTGAGATTCCAACACCAAGCGCAGTCCTACACCAGCCTCATCTCCATCACATCGCCAAAGACATACCAGAATTGGGCCCAGAAGCAGAAATACTCTTGCTACTCAGGGGAGATGTACTTAGGGCCCTTGCCTTACAAGTGTTAGGAGAGGTGTGCTTGGGTCGTGTACATTAATCCATAGTCAGCACTTTCAAGTCCAATGTGCTGGAAAGTGGTTGTCAATGATGTTTTCAACAGGTCAACAGGTCAACAAAGCACCAGAGAATATGTTGGGACTGACAGTGTTCAACTGAACTGAGCAGGACAACAAACCTGCTTCATCAGTGGAGGACAACGTCCTCTTGAAGATAATGAACACAAATGTCTTTACCAGGCGGCTGTGGCTGAGGGGTAGAGTGGTCGTCCTCCAACCTGAAGGTCGGCAGTTCGATCCCCATACTTCCCCATCTGCATGCCGAAGTTTCCTTGGGCAAGATACTGAACCCCGAATTGCCCCTCATAGAACAAAAAAGTGCTGCTAATAGATGCACTGTATGAATGTGTGTGTGAATGTAAAACTGTACTGTAAGGAGCTTTGAGTGGTCATCAAGACTAGAAAAGCGCTATATAAATACAAAACATTTACCATTTACTACCATTCAGGAAACCATACCAGCAGTCACCAAATAATTATGAGCAGGGAGTCAACCTGTTTGCATCCCTGCAATGAACCTGGAAGATAAAACCTGAGATGCAGTGACATTTATGGAAAAGATCTTTGCTAATGGATACGCAAAGGTAGTGCCACTGTTAAAGAAGATGAGGACTACTGGTATCTCCCTACCTTTGTGGTCTACCACCCACAAAACCCAATCAAAACATGGTTATCTTTGATTCTAGCAGCCAGTACTCTGGTGTCTCCCTTAATGATGTACTCCTTGCGGGCCCAAACCTCAATAACTCCCTCCTGGTTGTCCTGCTACGCTTCAGGAAAGAGAAGATTGCGAACCTTCATCCAATTTCCTCCAGTTTTTGGGGAAAAAGGACAATGACATCAAAAAGGAAGTTATAGGGTACTGGATGAAGGTCTAAGTCTTTGGCAACGGGCCATCTCCTGCTTTGGCCATCTATGGGCTGCGAAGAGCCATCAGAGAAGGTGCACAGGAGCATGGAGAGGATACTCTCAAGTTCGTGGAGAGACACTTCTATGTTGATGATGGCTTAGTATCTGTACCACCTGAAGCCGGGGGAATAGACCTGCTCCAACGAACACGGGCCTCACTTGCGGAATCAAACCTTTGCTTACACATGTTTGTGTCAAACTGTCAGGCAGTCAAGGAGACCTTCCCGCTTGACGATAATCCCAGTAATCAAGGACTTAGATCTGAGTGGAGAAACTGCACCCATGCAACAGAGCTTAGATCTGCTCTGGGAGATCACTTCTGACACTTTCACCTTCTCTGCATCGACCATAAACAAACCATTCACCCACCGCAGAGTCCTCTCTACTGTCAATAGTCATCAATCAATCAATCAATCAAATTTTATTTGTATAGCCCATATTCACAAATCACAATTTGTCTCATAGGGCTTTAACAGGGTGTGGCATCCTCTGCCCTTAACCCTAAACAAGAGTAAGGAAAAACTACTAAAAAACCCTTTTAACAAGGTAAAAAGAACGTAGAAACCTCAGAGAGAGCCACATGTGAGGGATCCCTCTCCCAGGACGGACAGAAGTGCAATAGATGTCAAGTGTAAAGGAGAACATCATCAAGATAAAGGTTTTAGCAGCATTGATAAGGGTAAACATTTTGAAGCATAACTGAAGGTCAATGAATTGATGGATTATTGTCAGTAATGGTCGAATATCTGAGGAGAAATACTATATATCAAGCAGTCCTGCTATAGTTATGCTTGCAACATGACAAGGGCAGTTCGACCCCATCCAAGTCTTCTCCAGGTTCAAACTTAAAGGTGGAAAACGGACGGTCTTCCTCTTCAAAGTTCATCCCCTTTTTGATCCCCTGAGTCTGCTGGCATCCATCACAATCAAGGGCAGAGCCTTCCTAAGGAAACTTACCTCCGAACTCTCAGACTGGGACACAGCCCTCCCGCAAGACAAACTGAGCAGAAGGGAAGCCTGGGAAGATTTGCTCCAAGACCTCAAAGAGCTTCATGTTCCACATACTTACATGACAACCTCACCCAGTAAAGCAGTGCACATGGAGTTGTGTGTGTTTTCAGATGCTTCAACAAAGGTCATGGGTGCTGTGACATAAGTCGAAGTGGGAATCGTTATGGGTAAGGCAAAGCTAACACCCCCATCTGAGCCTACAATCCCAAGGCTTGAGCTTTGCGCTGTAGAGGTGGCAGATCTCATCCAGGATGAGATAGACCTGAAGTTGGATGCAACAAACCTCTACACTGACAGCAAGGTAGTGCTTGGCTACATTTGCAATGAGACAAAGCAATTCTATGCATACGTCCACAACAGGTTTCAACGTTTCTGCCAGTCCACAAAGCCTGAACAATGGCACTTTGTACATACAGAGGAAAACCCTGCAAACCAAGCGTTGAGATCTGTACCTGCATCTCACCTGGCGCAGACGTCTTGGTTCACTGGACCCTCCTTCCTGAGTCAACCACCTGCAGAAAAAAACACAATTAAGCGAGACATTTGAGCTCATTGATCCTGAAAGGACTCAGAAATTAGACCTCAGGTACAAACCTGTGGTACTTACCTAAATTAATTGATACTTACCTCTGACTGCTTTCAGCGCTTTTCTACCTTCTCCTCTTAGTAAGAGCAGTGCATACACACGGCAAGATCCTTTAATCATTCCAGTCACAACAGCAAAGGCTGGCACAGGTGTGACCTACCTCGTACTCCAGATGAAACGGCTCAAGCAAGAAATGTTTTCCTTAGAGCAACAGAAAAGGGAGCTTTTTTTCAAAAGAACTGTCATCTCTATAAGCCAATAGACCAATATTCAAAAACAGCCCCTTGCAGAAACTCAGCCCAACCTTGGAGGACAACATTATTTGTGTAGGAGGCCAACTGAAGCACTCTCACCTTCCAACCATGGAAAAGAACCCCACAGTTTTGCCCAAAGATAGCCACATCTCGCTACTACTCGCAAGCCATCACCATGACCAGGTGACAACTGACGGATGTAGCAAACAGGGCAGCAGGACTGTGGATCTTAAGTGGCAAGACACTGATCAATTCAGTCCTCCACAATGCATAACCTGTCGTAAACTGCATAAGAACAATGAAAATAACCTACCACCCGAAATTTAAAGAATTAAGGGAACTCTTAAATCATACATCAGATCTTGATGAACGGATTATTCAAGTGTAATATCTTTACTGATGTATGAAACCAAATCAAACCATTGTGGGCTAGATTAAAAACACAGAAAAATCGAAGTAAAAAATTTAAATCACAGGCTGATCCAACTTGCTTGAACTTTATCACGGCAATTAATTATTTGACTCAGTAGTGTGTATGGTCTCCACGTGCCTGTATGCACTCCCAACAACGTCTGGGCATGCTCCAGGTGAGTCGGCAGAAGGTGTACTCTTCAGGGCATCAGTTAGCTCCTGGTGGTACTTGGCAGCATCGTATACACCGATACATAACGTCCCATAGGTGCTCAATTGGATTTAGGTCAGGGGAACGTGAGGGCCAGTCAATGACATCAATGCCTTTGTCATCCAGGAACTGTATACACACTCTATACACCAGTAGCCTGCTGGAGGTCATTTTGTAGGGCTATGGCAATGCTTCTCCTGTTCCTCCTCGCACAAAAGAGGCAGATACCGTTCCTGCTGCTGGATTGATGCCCTTCTATGGCACGTCTCCTGGTATCTTCTCGATGCTCTTGAGACTGTGGTGGGAGACACAGCAAATCTTTCCCTTCGACCGCACGTATAGATGTGCAATCCTGGAGGAGCTGTACTACATGTGCAACCTGAATAGGCTGCAGGCTCCGCCTCATGCTACCAGTAGTGACAAGGAAACTAGCAGAACACAAAACTAGAGAAGATTCAGTCAGGAAGCATAAGGGGAGAGTAACTGTCTGTAGCCACCACATGTAAACACATTCCCTTTTGGGGTGTTGTCTTGCTTTTGCCTCTCCATTGCACCTGTTGTCACTTTCATTGCACCAAAGCAGGTGATATTAATTAAGAATCACTTGTGCTTTCTAAATGGACAGATTGATGTCCCTGGAGTCTAACTGACTTGGTGTTATACTGTGATGATTAAGGGATTTTTTGAGCAGTGTATGAATGTGACTTGCATTGTAGAGCACTGATGATGATGTCAAAGGTGTGATATAAAAACAGTCCTTTTGCCATTTGCTTCATTGACAGAAGACCTTCTAAAGGTTCCAGAAGAAGCCCCAGCACCTCTAAAGATAACTTATTAACACATTTAACTTTTTTTAATTAGAAATTTAAAGGCTACAAAATTGTGTAACTACATGTTGAGTAAAGATATGCAGAATAACTGACATCAGTGCAAAGTAACATGAGGTTTTCATCAAAAGAAAAAACAAGCAGAGCTCAAGAAAACACAACATCAAAGGATAAGTAAATTAAGATAACAAGTTTACAAATGGACAGCCTGTGTTTCTCACCAATGGAGTTCGCCCTATACTGTTGAGGTAGTAGAGGAAGCCTTTTGTGTGGTAGATGGTTGGACTGAGGATGGGGTCTGGTTTACACCACTGACGATTCAGATCTTTACTGTTCAGATCACAGCGATTCCTGAGAAGACATATCAGAAGAGACCACATTGAGTGCACAAATTATTATGTTGTTGGTTATTTGGTGTGTTATCTTCTGTTACATGTTGTATATGACTAAAAGGAGACCATGAACATAAATGTAAAAAAGAGTAGAGTAGAGCAGTCGTCCTCCAACCAGAAAGTCGGCAGTTCGATCCCCAGTCTTCCCCATCTGCATGCCGAAGTTTCCTTGGGCAAGATGCTGAACTCCGAATTGCCCCTCATAGAACAAAAAAGTGCTGCTAATAGATGCACTGTAGGAATTCGTGTGTGAATGGGTGAATGTAAAACTGTACTGTAAAGAGCTTTGAGTGGTCATCAAGACTAGAAAAGCGCTATATAAATACAAAACATTTACCATTTACTACCATTCAGGAAACCATACCAGCATTCACCAAATAATTATGAGCAGGGAGTCAACCTGTTTGCATCCCTGCAATGAACCTGGAAGATAAAACCTGAGATGCAGTGACATTTATGGAAAAGATCTTTGCTAATGGATACGCAAAGATCTTGATTGTGGTGGCTGCTGACCTTGGACTATGATTACAAGACTGCTATGTGTTTATACTTCGGACTCGTTTTCCCTGGTTTAGGTTTTATTGTACTCCCCTTATCCTTTGAACTTCTCAGGTACGTAACAGAAAACCTTTGACTCAATAATAATTGAAGCAACCCTCCGGCTGATCCAATCTAGTATTTGCCATCAGTAAGTCAGTGTTGTGTCCCAGACTGTCCCTTAATAATGTACATATGTGTATCAAACAACACTTATCTCCCTTTACTGTGTGCAGTGTACACAATAAAAATGTGGACACAACTTAACAAATAAGGCTTAAATCACAATTTGTATGAACGTGAAAGAGATACTTTTTTCGAACAGTTTTCTTATCACACTCACGTGCCATTGATGACTCCGTCCGGGTTAAGCATTGGGATGATCTTGAAGACAAAGGCTTCCCTCAGACACTGAGCCACCAGGTCACTGCTGCACAGAAACTCAAGGGTCCCCTTCATAACCCAGCTGGCATTGGACTCACCAGGATGGACACGGCTTGTCAGCACGATACAGGGACGATTACCTGGAGGGAGGAACATACAGCTCTATCATTTACCTGTTGGCATTATGTATGCTGTGTGGAAAATTAGAGTTCTGTTTTAGTATGTAAAGACTGGCTCATTCACCAAGACACACAGCTCATCTAAACACCCTGTCAATCTGCGCAGACCAATGTTGCATAAACGGCTGAGCTAGATGTGAAACTATGTTCCATTTACGTGCGTTCTTAAAACCACAAGCAGATGTGCAATGCATATTGGATAGTACCTTTAACCATGAAATATGTCATGTCCTCTTGCTTTGTTCGCTATCTTACATCCTGTGTGAATTATAGTATAGCATTTTACCTTTTGGTCTGCACTCTATCTTACATTCTGTATACGTTGTGTCATCCTGCATTCCATCCTGCATACGTTGTAATTTGCAACCTGTCTGGCCTCAACAGATCTGATGGGAAAGGCTTCTGGGTATCTGGTGGCATAATCACAAATCACCAAGATGTATCGATTGCCTGAGGAACTTCTCTCAAGGGGCCCCTCTACATCCATGGCTATTCTTTCAAATGGGATGTCAATGACAGGTAATGTCTGAAGCTGTGCACGGGCTACTCCCCTAGGTGAAGTTAGCTGACATGTCTCACATGATGCACAAAAATCCTTCACCTGGGTATACATGCTTGGCAAAACAAACCTACTGGCAATCCTACTAAGGGATTTTTGGAATCCCAGGTGGCCTGCCCAAGAAATAGAGTGACCTAGCTACATGACCTTGTGTGTAAGGCTCTATGGCAAAACTAAGGCCTCAATTTCCCCCTGACGCTGATAGAGAATGCTGTTTTGAGCTATATAGCTAGCATCAGCCGAACTTTCTTCCTTGCCCTGTCTCTCACCCTCAACCTCTGAGACCTTGTCCTACCATGGTTTTAGCATCGGGTCAGCTTGCTGCAGGACTGCTATATCAGAGGGAATTTGAAAATCTAGGGGCTGGCTGGGCCTTGAGACCTCCTCCTGCTTTCCCCTAACCATAATCAAAATCTTTTCCCTTTTTCTCTGAGCTCTGGACTTTGGTTGCTTGGCTAGCCCTGCCTCTAACTCAGCATGGTAAAGGTACCTCATGCAAGGGTATTTTTCACTTTCAGAGCCCTGGCTGTGACCACATTACATGCTACCCCTACAGGTTGGGGAGCGAGCTGCTGATGCTCACCCTCCTGAACGGGTACCTCAACAGTGCCCTTTAACCATCCCTCACTGGAAACCTGGTTATTACCTCGTGCCTGCTGTATTAAGTCTAGAAATGTTGGGACATCTTGGCCAAGGATAACAGGATATGGTAATTTGGGCACTAAAGCTACTGTAAGATAAACCTCAGCTGTGGGGTACACCTTCTCATCACCATGAACACAACCAGTTTTAGATGTGGTCCCACCCCACAGCTCTCCAGGAACTATGCTGGACTGAACAACTGACTGAAAACTTCCCGAGTCTCAGAGGGCCTCTGTACGCTGTCAATTCACTAAAACCTGAGACAAATAAGACACTCAGCACAGTTGTTTTTTTCTTTTCATTAATGTATATTTCTGATTATCTACATTATGTATGTGTGTGTATGTATGCCCTGATTCCCTTGTAACCAATAGAGCCACATGAAATTCCGAAATAAGTTCTCCAAAAAAAAAGTTCTCAAAAAAAAAAATAAAAAAAAAATAAAAAAAGCTCTGTTTTTCTGAGATAATTATCTCGGAATTTCCGAGATAATTATCTCAGAAAAACTTATCTGCAGCTTATCTGCAGTAAAGACACAATTAGCTTGATCACAAATGTACAAAACAAGAGAGAAACCAGTGCTTTTTATTTAAAGTAAGACACTTTTGAGGTACTCCTTAATGTATATTAGAACAGAATAACAAACAAACACAGCCAGTAATAACAGCTGACATGAGCAAGAGGCTCCAATTCAATTATAATTTCTCAGTAAAAAATGCAACTGTGTGAGAACCATTTCCAAAAAGATTCTACTCAAACTGATAACAGACGTAAATCAAATTAAATTTGCAATAGATGTTTCTTAGTCATTTACATAACAAAATGTGTGACAAACATGACTTTTGTAAAAGGCTCAATTTGTTTATAGGTCTAGCTTTTTTATAGAATCACAGTGTTCAACGGATGCTCTGTAAAGGGTCAGCAATACCACTATAAAATAAATGAAAAGCTTTTTTAAATAATTCAAGAAATTTTAAAGTAGTAACATGGAAAAGCCCAGCCTGTTCAGACATTTGCAATAACAACACTTCCAAAATAAAATGTAAAAATGTAAAATCTTGGACACCTTAACACAACAAAATGCACAAAAGACTTCCTGTTAACAACATCAGAAAGGTTTAGAGGATGATGTCTTTTGTACCACTTAAAGACTTTCACATTGTCTACAAAACTGTACTGAGCTGGTATATTTAGATGAAAAAAGTACACAAAAGCAGTAAACAATTTTGCACATTTGCACATTTGTTTTTTGGTGTAGTAGTCCTTCAAGTGCATGAACAGACTGTTCATCAACCATTTGTTATAAACAGTTTAAGTGAGGTGATGACTTTCTTTTCCCATATTATCAGCTCCAAAGTTGGGCCACAAGTATGTGCAATTGGCCGCCGTGCCAGCCCTTCCAACGAGGTGAATATGACTTCAATTTCCTTAACGCAGATGACATCAGACCCAGTCACAAATCTTAACATCTTCCGGAGGCCTATTTCATCCAATCCCCTAATGTACTGATGTAAAAACCGCAAACTTTGATTCTCTGCTGGTGTAGCTGGAGAGGCCATGATTAGCTTTAACACCTTTCACGTTGTTGGTTTAAGATCATCATACATCTTCCGGATTTCCAGCACACTGGGGAAGAACTTCCTGAGAGTTGGTCCTGCGACTGCTGCAATGTTATCCAGTGCATATTTCGGTTGCTGGATTATTTGTTTGTGGGCCACCAGTTTTCTTGTGTTGGTACTGTTCTTACTCCCATGCGATCCATAAGATCAAGGAACTCATCTTCATCATCACCAACTAGAGCCTCTTGCAAAGCAGTGGACAAGAGATCACGCTCGGACTGACTAAGATACAACATCAGGGAGTCAAACAGTAAATCAGGTGAGACAGAATGTTCACCAAATGTGACTGCTGCTGTAATGGCTTGAGCGAGCCGAGAAGGGAAATATCCATGGTCCTTCAATCCCTTGACCTTTATTCTACCAACAGATCTCCATTCTTCTTCTTGCCATTTTGGGGATAGCGATGGAACCCTCACATCTGCACCCTCTGCTGCACAGTCTTATCCCTTTTGTGTTACGTGCTTACGTTGTTGCAATCCTCCGTTCTGTGTAAAAACTAATACATGTTTACGAGCAATTCTCCCGTATCTCCCGTGTACTCATTGTTGGCGATAGTACCTGATAATAGAGTGAGTATACAACAAAACTGGCGACGAGGATTATGCGTTCTCACGTTGTGTTTGGTATTTTCGGTTGAAAGTTTTTTTTGGCGGGTGCATGGCGCAAGATCGTGGCTAACGGGGCAACGGCGCAAGCTAGCTGCTACAGCGCAAGCTAGCTGCTACAGTGTGGATGAAACGGCACCTGCACGGAGAACAGCGCTGCTGCCGGGGAGGACGAAACTCCGCGGTGGAAAGGAGACTGAAGAGAACTCTGATGGGACGGATATAGGGACCACAAGGACAGTGAGTCCATCGAAACAAGGACAATAAGCACAAGGATAAGACTTATTGCAGAAAGCAAAGGAAAATAACAAATGTTGCTTTAAAATGGCTGCACTTGTTGGAAATATTGGACCATTTGAAGAACAGACGGAACAATGGACTTCATACTCCGAGAGGTTTGAGTATTTCGTATTGGCTAACAAGATTAAAGGAGATGTCTTAGTGCCAACATTCTTAAGTGTTATGGGAGGAAAAACTTTCAACCTACTACGTAGTCTTTTGCAACCTGACAAGACAGGGGACAGGTCCTATGATGAAATAGTGAAGATATTAGGAAGTCACTACTCCCCTAAGCCACTCGTTATTGCTGAGAGGTTCAGATTCCATAAAAGAAACCAGGAAGAGGGTGAATCTGTTTCACAGTTCGTAGCTGTACTGAAACAGTTATCTGAACATTGTCAATTTGGACTTTCACTCAATGACACTATACGTGACAGATTGGTGTGTGGTCTACGCAGTGAGGCTATTCAGAAACGCTTACTTACAGAGGCTAGCCTGAAACTGGAAAAGGCCATAGAGATAAGCAAGTCAATGGAGATGGCTGCCTAAGTGCATCAACCCAAGTCCATAGGTTGTCCTTTGAGTCCAAGAACAAGATAGCGAGCAAGCCATGCTACCGCTGCGGAAAAGTGGGGCACCAGGCATCAGAGTGTTGGTGTAAGGACTTAGACTGCATAAACTGTGGTAAGAAAGGCCATGTTGAACGTGCCTGTCAAAATAAAAAGACTCAGACAAACACACAGCACACTGAGATGAAGAAAAGTGGTTTTTACAGAAACAAGAAAAAACATGTGAATAAGATGGAGCACGAACAAGTCGAGCAGAGTGACTATGAGTCTGATGACGAAGATACAGTGCATATTTTATCTGTTATGGACAGTGATGATGAATACTGGGTCACCCCACTGCTGGAGAACAAAGCAGTGCGGATGCAGGTGGACACCGGTACACGTGTATCCATGGTATCAGAAGCTGTTTACGAGGAGAAGCTGCAGAACCTCACTCTTCGAGGGACTAAGTTGAAGTTACGGACCTACACTGGTGAGCCTGTTCCAGTGTTAGGAGTCGTGGATGTGAACGTGGAACACCACAATCAGAAAAAGACTAGACCATTGTATATCATTCCAGGAAAACGTCCAGCTCTGCTAGGCCGCAGGGGGCTGAGGAAGCTCAGACTGAATTGGCAAGAAGTGTTCATGGTCAATGATGGAGACACCGCCCTCCTACAGGAGATCCTGAAGAAGCACTCCAAAGTTTTTGACGGAGAACTTGGCAGCATGAAGGACATTACAGTTAAGCTGACAGTTAAATCAGGAAGTGCACCAAAATGCTTTAAAGCTAGACCTGTCCCATATGCTATCAAACCCAAGGTATCAGGGAAAGAGAGACCAATTGCCTTTGCATCGAGGACACTGAGCAAAGCAGAAGGCAATTACGCACAGATTGAGCGTGAAGCACTGTCTATAGTGTTTGGAGTGAAGAAATTCCATCAGTTTCTTTTCGGCAGGAAATTCACGCTACTGACAGACCATCGACCTCTCACCTCTATCTTTGGTCCTCATACTGGCCCATCGCTTGCAGCCAGTCGTACGCAGCGATGGGCTTTGTTATTGTCTGCCCACCAGTATGACATCAAGTATAGGAAGTCGGACCAGCATGGGAATGCTGACGGGCTCTCAAGGCTCCCGCTACCTGTCGTGCACACTGAGTCAACACAGGCTGAGATTTTCTATTTCAAGGATGTGGCTGCTGCTCCTATAACCTCGACTCATGTGAGGAGGCACACACGCACTGACCCGGTCATGTCTGAGGTTATGGACATAGTCGCTCGGGGAAGGAAACGAGAGGTGACACCGAGTTTGAAGCCTTACCTGGTAAGAAGAAATGAGCTTTCAGTCCAGTCTGGATGCCTATTATGGGGCTATCGTGTCATTATTCCACCACCATTAAGAGAGAGGGAGAGAGGGACGAGCTCCACTCTGGACACTGTGGTGTGGTGCGAATGAAAGAAATTGCACGCAGTTATTTCTGGTGGCCAGGTCTGGATGCAGCTATAGAGGAGAAAGCAAAGTCATGCTCTGCCTGCCAGAAAGTAAGAAGCCTCCCACAGCTGGCTCCATTACATCCATGTGACTGGCCTGAAGAACCATGGCAAAGAGTCCACATAGACTTTGCTGGACCACTAGAGAACTGCATGTTCTTAGTTGTAGTCGACGCCCATAGCAAATGGCCTGAGGTTGCTGTCATGAAGAGCACCATTGAAGAGCTAAGGTCTATCTTCAGCCGTTTTGGTCTTCCACAACAGCTTGTTAGTGATAACGGTCCGCAACTAGTGTCTGAAGAGTACAAGACATTCATGGAAGAGAACGGTATTCAGCACCTCAAGTCTGCGCCATATCACCCAGCTACCAATGGGCTCGCTGAAAGATTTGTACAGACCATGAAGCAAGCTCTCATGTCCTCTCAAGGTACCCAGTCCCTCAACAGGCGCCTCAGTGCTTTCCTGTTGTCATACCGAAATACACCTCATGCTACGACAAAGGTGTCTCCTGCCGTGGCTATGCTCAAGAGACAACTTCGCACTCGACTTGACCTCCTAAAACCTCAAAAGACAAGAGAGTTTGTGCACCTACAACAGAGAGCTCAAGTTGAGAGACGAGCGAAAGCAAAGTTCCGGAGCTTCACAGCTGGAGACATGGTTCTCGCCCGGAACTATACCAAAGGGATAAAGTGGATGCCTGCTACAGTTGTTACAAAAACAGGCCCCGTGTCATACACAGTTGAAACACATAATCACCTCATCTGGAGAAGACACATCGATCAACTGCTCCACACTTCCCATGATGACTCACCTGAGCCACCATCCCTTGTTCCAGAGCGGGAGGCCTACCAGGAACAGCATCTATCCCCAGAAGAACCCCTGACGCAACCTTCAGGACTGGACACTGTTCCGGGCACACTAAGCCCTGATCAGGTCCCTACCCGAGGCATCACTTCTCCCAGACCAGGACTCATACAGTCCTCAGCAAGAGACAATGTGACTGACTTGCCTACAGGTCATACCTACCCTAGAAGAGACAGACAGCCTCCTGATAGACTGACATTGTAGAGTAGAGACTAACCCTTGACATTGGGGCAGAATAATCCCCAGGGTTTCCCTAGTTTAGGCAAAGTTCTATAGCCAAAACAAGTTTGTTAAAAGTTCATTATAGAATTAAGAAATACAGTACAAACATTGTGATATATCGAAAAGAAAAGAAAAGAGAAAAAAAAAAGGTGTGTTTGATGCAGAGACATTTCAGAGAAGATACTGAGACGGTAAAATGTTTACTTTTGTTAAAGGAGCATCAAAGGTAAACGGGGAGGGATATGTTGTGTATTGACAGCCTAAGTTTGTCCCTTCACGGATACTGTTACGCCCCCTTTTGTGTTACGTGCTTATGTTGTTGCAATCCTCCATTCTGTGTAAAAGCTAATACATGTTTATGAGCAATTCTCCCGTGTCTCCCGTGTACTCGTTATTGGCGATAGTACCTGATAATAGAGTGAGTATACAACAGTAGGGATATCTGGCATAGCGCTGGAGTCTCATTTCATTTTTATGCTGACGATATGCAGTTCTACTTGCCTGTAAGACACAAAAGACCTGATATGCTGAGTTCACTCACTAACTGCCTCTCTGACATAAAAAACTGGATGTCTCAGGATTTTCTTCAGCTGAACTTGCTTTTAAGATTTTACTGAACACTTTAAAGGCCCTTCATGGCCTCGCTCCCTGCTACATCGCTGACCTTTTAGAATCATACACACCAGTACGCACGTTGAGATCCTTGGCTAGAGGTCTCTTGTCTGTTTCAGAGGCCCGGCTAAAAAGGGGGACAGAGCATTTGCAGTCCGGGCCCCCAAGGCCCTGGAAACACCGCCTGAGAAGATCAGGTAAGCTGACTCAGTGAACTCTTTTAAGTCCCTTCTTAAAACAAACTTTTATCGGATAGCCTTTACAGATTTTTAACTTTCTTTATAACTGTCATTTAATTTATTTTACTGAGATATTTTACACAGCACTTGTATTTATACATTTATGTATTTTACCCGTATTTTCTGAACCTGATGTTTTACCCGTCAAATACCTCTATTTCGAAAACCTATTGAATGAGCATCACTGCAAATTTGTTCAACTGTCAAATACATTCTGTTGTCAAAACATTAGTTCTGCATTATATTTTCACCTGTTGCTCGAACCTCATGTGTCTGTACCCCGCCTTACCCTTTGAAAATCAATGGCATAATGGAAACATACCTGGTGTATAATAACAGCTACAGTTTTATAATGAAGCTACAGGTTGTCTAATTTGGATATGCCATGATGAATCTCATGTTTTTCTCTTAAACAAATGATTTCTACATATTTCCAACTGCTAGTGATCATTAGTTACTGAAAAATAATGTGATATGTGATATACATCTGTTCTCAGCAGACCTTTGTTTTCTTGCTTTTATTCTGTCCCATCCTGAAGGCTCACTTTAGAGAACACTGGCATCCTGGATATTGAGCCTAACCCCCTAACCACTGTCATAACCTAAATCTCCATCCATTTTAACATATTTATTTCCCTACAAAAGGAGTAACGTACACAAATGCCATACTCATAAACACCCCATCAATCCACAATGAAATGGCCACTCTGACCCTTTTTCTTCCAGCTCATCACTCTCTCTCTCTCTCTCTCACAAACACACACACACACACACACAGCAGAACTCACGTAGCTGGTGCATGTCTTTCCAGGCCCTGCTGGCAGGACAGGCAGTGATGGTGACCACTGGACAGAGGTTTCCAGCCAAAGTGCTACAAAGAATCTGCTGCCGGAAAAACACAATGGCAGGGTCCACGGATTTTTGCAGCACATTCAGATGAGCCTGAAAGAAACAATAAATATATATGAGTACAAGTACAGTAGGTTGTGATGCATAAATGTGTACACCCCTGTCCTGTTTTCATACACGTGTGGAAGATCTCCATAGAATTGGGTCCAGACTTTCTTCGCAGTTTGCCTTTCACACATGCACTATGCAGCGGGAGGTTCTCTGCTCAGACACGTTCACAACAGAAACAAAGTATCTGCAGGATTCAGGTGAGGAATGGTGTAGCAGGCAGAGGAAGGATGTAACACATAATTTCTGCTCTAAAAATCAAATGATTTAATTACAACACATCAACAACAGTTGACTGTTATCACCACAAACTATCTTGACGCCTTTTTTGGTGTCTTCTACATGTGGTTTTTCATCCTGAGATATTTATTTTCTTTTTGTTTTAAAATTGTTTGCGTCTGTTGCATGTTAGAATTGTCATCAGCCACGTGTCACCACTCGCTTGTCATGAATCCAGCGGGGATCTCCTGCTGTGCACTCACATCATGTTTGTGTTCACGCATACAAGTACTCTGGAGAAATCTGTGGAGTTCAGAGCATGTCTGAAAGCAGCTATAGATTCTATTCAGATGAAATGACATATATCCCAGCCAGAGGGCAGGTAATCAAAGGAATGTTTTTAACCATTTCCTATCTTCTTGTTTTCAATTGCATATGGGTCCATATGGAGCCAGAAACCAGGACAATTCAGAAAGCTGTCACCCATGGTGTGCTCCTGGGACAAGGTGAACAATCCCTTTGAACACTGACAGCAAACAGAGCATGGTAAATAACTTAACTGAACACATTTCTTCAATCACTCATCTCCCTGTCCTTCAACTGCCACAATTCAGCCTCAATTATGTGCTGCAGCTACCACTCTGCTGTTACTTTAGTCCAGAGAACAGCTGGACAAATGCCACAGCTTCCTATTGCAGTGTATCATGATTTCTTAGCATTTTTCATAGACTTATCACGCTGGCTATCGCAATATACCAGATGCTCAAACACATGATTAGGCACCTCCGATTGTTCACACTATTCTTCCTCCCTCTTGTATAGTTGCAGATGGGACTTGGAAGATCAAATTAGTAATGACAGTGACAGTATCAGGTACCTACATGATCCTGGAAATTGGTTTACCTAATTGTTATTATTTTGAGATTTGGCTCTTTTTCTTGTTCACTCAGTCCTGCTGGAATGAAATATGATTGTGGTTCCCTACCCCTGCTCTGCCGAAATCTGTCACAGTGTGTGCTGCTGGATGAACCTCAGAAGACAACCAGCTCCTATGCCTCGACACTGGATTATACCTCTCCCTCATCGTTGAAATCCCTAGCACTTATGTTCGGTAGTTTTGGGTCGATAGTTGCTCATCACGTATTTAGTCTAATTTTTTGTACATACATTGCTTGGTTTTTTCATTATTTCACATGATGTGGATGTGTGCCTGCTTGTCCTGTGCATATTTAAAATTTTGATAGTTCGTTCCTGAGTCTGACAATCCTTGCGAAACATAATTAAGATTAGTTCAGTTTAGACAACCATACTCACCTTCCACCCCCAAACCCACTCACACACCCATTTTACACATTCACATGCCTACAACTAGTAAAGTGTGACCGCTGTGATCTGTCTTCTCCCACAATGATTCCCTTGACGCTGGTCAATGTTGTTGTTGGCAACAAATGTTTATTGACTCTGAATATTTGATATAAAACACAAGAGCGGAAGGGTCATCAAAACGAAGGCAGTCGCGCGCTCACTCATGGCATTCCTCAATACCTTTTTGTCTAAATAATAATATAAAACAAAACTATAATTTCACACTGTGATCAAGTGATCATATAGTGGAATTTGGGACATGTGATAAAATAAATAGTACAAAACAGAAGTCTCTCGCTCTTAAAACAATAAAGAAATAACTGTTTGCCTATATAAAAAAAAACATTATTTTACAGAGCACACATAACATGCTATTACCTTTTTTTGTTTCCTTTCAGTCATAACATTTAGCAACATAAAAACACAATAACTAAACAGCAGAAAATATCTAAGCTGCATTATATCAAAACAGTTTGTAACATGACGTTTTATGAACATACCTGCATATTTTATATAAAACACAGAGTGGAAGGGTCATCAAAACAAAGGCAGTTGCGTGCTCACTGTAAAGACAGCATATATAATGTTAGCTAGCTTACATAGGTGAATCTTTACAGACAATAAAACATATAAAAGACGATCGGTAGCTGAATAAAAAGATTGCAAAATGTATCCTAGACATGTAAAATCGCATTAAATAAATCCTGCTTAACTAACATTTCATGTAGTTAACAACAAACATGCTTACAGACTTCAACACACACACCCTACCTCATGGCGTTCCTCGATAACTTTGAGGAATAGCCACAATCCCTTGCCCGTAGAGCTCACCGCTCCCTGGAGGTACATATTCACCACACCAGGTGGCACTGTTATCCCATTTAGTGGGATTAAATATGAACCCTTATAACTATGTTACGTACACCCCCCTTAAATCCTGCTAAATTGGGGTACACTAATACTCAAAAGAGCATAATCGTAAACATTAAGTCAGATGGCAACCAAGTGAAGGCAACTGTAAAGCTTGTTTGACAGAATCAGAGGACTCCAAAGCTTCTCACACAGCATGTGGGGCTACAGTCAGTTCAGTATGCGGGGGTGGGCTGCTTACCACTGTTGGGACATGGTTTTTGTGAAACACAGTTCGGGCCTACATGGGTAGGCAAAAGCCTGAAGCCGCATGTCCTTTGTTCTGGAGAAAACCAGAGCCTCCAGAACGCAGTCTCCCAGGGTGCCTCAATCTTTTCCCTTCCTTTGAAGGGTGGTGCCCCGAGGTAACTTTAATCAATTAAAGTTATTATTTAATATTAATATTTGTAATATTAATATTCAATATTTTATTTTGATAACCAAATTTATTGAATGCCGAAAGGCACACCATTTTATGGTATCACGTTTAATGCATTATTGCACAACACCACTATAGCACGAGAACAATCAGCCTGGCTGTCTATAGCATCCACATCACTTGCATCATCCATCTGCAGAAGCCAGGTACGTGTCTTTGACTCAATGTCTTGTACATCAACGACTGGTTCACATTGCTCACTGCCGTCAACAGAAGAGCAGCTTGAATCATCATCATCTCCTGTGGGAAGAAAACTTGCAGGGAGTAGAAGGTTTCTGTGAACAACTTTTTCTCTTGATGTCACAGGGTCCCTGATGCAGTAAACATTGATTCCAGGTTTTACAGATGCCACTTCATAGACTGTGGATTCCTATTTGTCCGCCTCTTCCCTCTCTCACCACGATTTGCAAGCAAGACCATGTCACCAACGGTGTGGGGTGATCCCTTTGCTTTGCGGTTGTAGTTTGTCGCCTGACAAGCTTGTTCCGTCCGACTGTTCTGCCAGGCAATGCATGCAGCTTGAGACAGGTCACGCTTCAAACGAAGGACAAAATCACTGTGACCAACAACAGTATCATTGGGAAGGGCGTGCTGGAACATAACATCAACTGGTAACCGGGGAATCCTGCCAAACATAAGAAAGAAGGGAGCCAAACCTGTCGTCTCGTGCTGGGTGCAATTGTAACAGACAGTCAGCATCTGAAGCATTTGTGGCCACTTTGCCTTTAAATGGGGGGGGAGCAGGGCCCTGATCATGTTCCCAAGAGTCCTGTTGTAGCCTTCCACAACCCCATTGCCTATAGGATGATACTGGGTGGTGTGAGATTTCTGGACACCGGCCACTTCCAGGAGCTCTTTAATGAGTTGACTCTTGAAATTGGCTCCCTGATCCGAATGAATGCGTTAAGGGAAACCCGGGCAACCTGCTTTATTGAATGATTCTTGCACGGGAAAGCATGCGCCAGTTTGGAGAAGTGATCTGTGACAACCAAAACATCCACACACTTCTCTTCAGTCTGCTCAGCAGTCCAGAAATCAATACACACAAGCTCCATCGGCTCAGAAGTGCAAATGCTCTCAAGTGGAGCACAGTCCTTAGGTGCTGGAGTCTTCCCAAACACACAATGAAAGCAGTTTTTAACATGATTGATAATGTCTTGTTCCATCCCTATCCAAAAGAACCTCTGCCTGGCAAGTGCAAGTGTGCGAGCATGGCCCTGATGACCAGCTGAGTCATGGAGACCATTGAGGACTTGTGCCTTCATGGAGTTCGGGACAACAAACTGGTGAGTTGTCATGTTCATTTGTTTGTCCCTCTTCACTTTGAAAAACATCCTGTTCTTGATGGAGAGCTTTGGCCTATGTCTTAACAGCTTCAGCACACCACGAGACTCACCAGCACGGTCACGCCTAGTTGGCCTCCTGTGACGCTGGATGTAAAACAGAGCTCTGCCCAGAACGTCATCCTGCTCCTGCAGGTTTACCAGTTCACTCCTTGGTAGAGAGGCAGTTTGGTCGACATGAGCAATCTGCTCACACCTCCAGAGTCATGTGCATTCAACACAGCTGAGACATCCTGTGAAGACAGTGATCCCTGAGAAGATGACAAGGCGTCATCAGCTTCTTTCTCAGGCTGATGAACAACTAACTGAGTGTTAGTGGTACATCTGAATGCATCTTGTACTGTCCTATCCAACATCCCACTCACTTGATTCCGCAACAAGGCATAAGGTTCAGTTACAAGGGCTGGATGACTGGACAAAGGACTCTCTACTAAGTGCATCAGCAACCACATTCTTTGGACCAGGGACATAGTTCAGGTCAAAACTGTATGCTGCAAGCTTTGAAACCCATCTCTGTTCACATGCATCTAACTTAGGCTTAGTTAAGATGTATGTCAATGGATTATGATCCGTCCAAACAGTGAAACTTCGTCCCTTTAGCCAATGGCTAAACTTATCACATACTGCCCAGTTAAGAGCAAGAAACTCTAGTCGATGTGCTGGGTAGTTAAGCTGTGATCCCGAGAGAGTTTTTCTGGCAAATGCCACAGGTCTGGCAATCTTTCCACCAGGAGGCATTTGTGAGAGGACAGCTCCTATGCCATCAAAAGAGGCATCAACTGCAAGGATGAATGGGGCATTAAAATCTGGATGTGCTAGTGTAACACTAGCGCATTAAAATCTGGATGTGCTAGTGTAACACTGTGCACAAGCTCATGTTTTAAAACTCTGAAAGCCTCTCCGCACTCATCAGTCCAATCCGTTGGTGACAGTCTCACTTGGGCTTTTTTGAACTTTGGTTTGTTGCCTCTACCTTTGTTGTGTGATGCAGCAGGTTCAGCCACAAGGCTGAACAGTGGCTTAGCTTCGGCAGAGCATCCTTCAATAAAATGATGGTAGTAGAGGACCATACCTAGGAAAGATCTGATTTTCTTAGCAGATGGTGTCTGTCCATCAGACTCCATCAGGTCGGCTTCCTTCACATCATTTATAGCATGCACATTACTTGGGTCAGTCTTAACACCATCTTCACATATGATGTACCCCAGGGACTTGACCGACTGGTGAAGAAAGTGGCACTTTTTAGGCGAGAGCTTCAAGTTGTTAGCAGAAAGGCGTGCGACCTGTTCGGATGGAGCATAAACCATAAGATCAACCAGGTAGCATAACAGGCTTGTGAAGTTCTCATAACCAAAGTTGGACATCATCATCTGCATGAAAGTGGCAGGGCTATTTGTCAGGCCTTGGGGCATCCTGTTATATTCATGCAGACCAAAGGGAGAAGAGAACGCTGTGTACTTTTTGTCATCCTCATGCAGCCCGACATTGTAGAACCCTGATGTGAGGTCCATCGTGGAGGAAGACACATTTCCACCAAGCGCAGCGAAAGTGTCGGTCTGATGAGGCAACGTCTATATGGACGTCTGAATGGCTTATCATCCATTAAACAGATTCTGAGGACAAAGTCTTTTGCCTTACCACAGTACATTTTGTTCCTTGAGAAGATGTGCTCTTACTGCTCAATGATCTGCAGCAGTTTATCTTTCCACTCTGGAGACACTTGACGAGATAAAAGGTCCAAATCTTGCAGGCCAAGTCACTCAAGATGCGTGACACTTCTTCCTCTGACCTTGCTTCAGGGGGTGAACTGTACGTGTACTGTGTACTGGATTGGATTTGCTTTGGTTCAAGTAAGTCCTGCACAGAAAGACAGGGGGACCCATCTGCAACCTTTGCATTTCTCTTAAGCGTGAGCCGGATTTAAGACTTTCACTGGAACCCAGCTGTCTCCTGATAAGGAAGTCTCAACTCTCCCACATGAATTTGTGCAGGTCTAGTGTTGGACAGGGTGGGTTCAATGACAACTGCTTTTCCCACTGCAGATACATCAGAAGCATGCAACTTAGCCCAAACTAAATGTTCAGACATCGGTGTAGAGTGACACATCATTTGAGTTTAGCCGTGCCGATACTGTTCAGTGTTGCTCCGGCACCACATTTATCCAAGTCTGACAAAAGAGACATTAAGTGGGGTAGATTATCAGTCTGGGTGCCATCCACAGGAGATGTGAAGTCCCGAACACTAACTCGATACCTTTGAGGAATACCCACCATCCCTTTCCCCTAGGGCTCACCGCTCCCTACTGCAGGTACATATTCACCACACCAGGTGGTACTGTTATCCCATTTAGTGGGATTTAATATGAACCCTTTTAACTATGTTACAAAAGCATGTTAGTTCCCCTCACAAAATGGCAGCAAACCAACTAATGCACAGGGAAAACCTCTGATATGAACTTCAGCTTTAGGTGAGAACCAATAGGGAATCACTCCCCGCAACAATGCTACTACACAGATGCAATGCACTCTAACCAGTATGGAGGATATTTTACTGAATGTACAAGGCCCACAGACAAAGCGAGCACTGACGATCATGGAACTTCAAGCAAAAACATAAACTATCATCGTAAAGCCTAGACTCCACAGCTTCCAATGGTTTACTCCTACTACCAAAGGTCACTGAACCAGCTGAAGAAGAGAAAGAAAATATAGCAACATACATTGATTATTTCTTACATGTCTGCATTTTGATTGTATTATTAAAGTGTGTGCAGGTCATTGGGACAGGACTCCAACAGGAGACCCTGACATACTGTTACATGTCATTTGGCAGACGCTTTTATCCAAAGGGCCATTTAGGGGTTCAGTATCTTGCCCAAGGACACTTCGGCATGCAGATGGGGAAAACTGAGGAGTGAACTACCAACCTTCTGGTTGGAGGACGACTACTCTACCCCTCAGCCACAGCCACCCCAGCCACTAGTATAAGACGACCAGACCTTTAGTGTGGTCTGTCCTGATGTTGAACCAGCGGTGGTCATAATTATGCAGTGGTGGGACATCGCTAAAGAAATAAACGTAGCAGAAAACATGAATTGATTATGTTTTGTCTTTGCATCGATGCAGAGTCGTCCATGTCCACATCCACATCGCAATGCATCAAAAAATAATTTATCCACGCCTACTGATGGCCACATGAGACAACAGTAACTAACAGTGAGTTAGAGAGCTTATTTGTTATTATGAAAAGCGAAAAGAAAAAAAAAATCTCCAATGAAATGATAAACTTTATTACAGGCTCTAGACCCAATAGCAAGACATACACCATAAAGAAAAAAGAAAACAGATACATAAACACATACAAACATACTCTTATTCATGAGAGTCTTAAAAGGCACCCATACCAATGTTTCCACAGATATGATTGATATCTGGGGCTTGTGAGCATCATTATAATACAGTTTTGTGATTCATCAAGTCAAGACATAAACTTAAACATCAGGTTCCTCAAGAGAGCCTGTAAAGTGCTTAGCCCTGAGTCACAAAAGAGCTTACTAGCACTGCTACACCTGGGCTTTTTCAGCAGTATCCTCAGACAGTCATTGTATGCGACCTGAAGTTTGCGCAGGGTCTCCTTTTTGTAGCTGCCCCATAATGGGGCTGCATACATGGGGGTACAGTAAGCACGAAACAAGCTCACTTTCACATCATCAGAACAGTAGTGGAATTTCCTGACTAACATGTTTGCTTGGACATACAACATTCGTCTCTGCCTGTACATGTCAGCATAATCTTCCATCTAGTCAGTGATGATGTGCCCAAGATATTTCGTACAGTTAGATACACAGAGGGATTTTCCTGACAGGTAAAACATTGGAAAGTGTAGCTTCTGATCTTCCTTGGTCCTACATAGCAACACTCTTTTTTGCATTGTACTGTACGTCAAACTCAACCCCATACTCGGAGCATATATCCAACAGCTGCTGGAACCCAACAGTGCTGGGGGACATAATAGCCAAATCGTCTGCGTACATCAGATGGTTTAACAGAGTGTTCCCTATCAGACAACCTGTCTTACACTTCCCCAACTGCTTCGACAGGTTGTTCATGTATAGGTTGAACAGGGCTGGAGACAGAAGCCCCCCCCTGCCGTACCCCATTTAACCTGCATACCTTGGTTGGCATACCAGTAAACCAGGATTCGTATGATGCATCCAGGCACACCCCTAAGCATGAGTTTAGTAAAAAGCTTATGGTGATTTACTCTGTCAAATGCCTTGGAAGCATCAATAAACCCTAGAAACATTGTAGAGCCCTGCCTTCTGTAGGATTCAACAGCTTCTTTCAAGGCATAGATACATAGATCTGTACTGTGCTTAGACTTAAAACTAAATTGATTTTCTGTGGTGTAAATGAACTCACTCAGTCTATCTAGTAGCATCTTTTCTAACACCTTTGAAAGAATGCTGGCTAAGGCGATGGGTCTATAGTTGTCCAAACTCCCTATTTTACCTGCCTTGTCCTTAATGACTGGCACTAATGTGACTGTCAGCATGGTGTCTGGCAGTATACCATGTGTCATCAGCCCTGTGAGGCAGATGGACAGCAGTGCTGCTACTCTGGGGCAGGCTAATTTAAGATGCTCCGCAGTGATGTTATCCTTGCCACTAGCTTTGTTATCAGCTAGTTGCTCTATAGCATGATAAACCTCGTTGGGAGTAAAATGAATCACTTCCTCATTTAACTTGCCCACACAATAGGGCTCACTTTTGATACAATTAAACAGAGCTGCATAGTGCTGCCTCCACTGCTCTGCTATATTGTCTGCACCAGATACACCTTCAATGTGGCATGGCAGTACTGTTTTGGCCCTATTTGTAGCTTTTACCTCTTTCCAAAACTCAGTGACATTGTTACCAAGCAAGTTTTCAGCCATAGAATGAGCTCTTAAGGCTTGCTCATGCTTCCCAACAAAGCGCACTGCATATTTATATCTAGCATTAGTAAGCTTCGTGTGCTCTAAGGCTGGCCCCTGTCTGGGTCTACCAGCTATAACCCAGGTCCTATGAGCCGCCTTAGCGGCTCCTTGGTGGTCTGCTACATACTTGTTCCAACCAGGCTTGGTATTCTTAGCCTTTCTGGGGTGAGTGTGTAGATGTCTACTACTGGCTTCATGTATAGCGCTCACTATACTATTGTACATTTCACATAGGTCATTACAGTGAGTAACATCATCACAGTTAATATTTGAACATAAAATAGCATCCATGGGTAGCTGTACTTCCCTCAAGAGAACATCTGACCTCCCACAATAATACAAGACATCCTCTTTGGATAGTTTAGCCCAATCCACTTTGACCCTGTTGGCGCCATCTTCTGTTGAACTGCTGCAGTCTGGTAGGTTATCAACATTTATCATCATAGAGACAGGTAAGTGATCAGTGGTAGTCAACCCATACAAAATTTCAACTACTTCCAGACTTTCATGAGCATCGGCTGTACAGATTACATGATCCAGCCAGGATGTTGTGTGCCATGCTTCACTGATGTAAGTATAACTATCTACAGGCAGGAATTTCATGCTAGAAAGAACCAGTTTACTGTCATGACAGAACTGCATCAAGTGCTGACCAAAGAGAGATTTATCATCAGAGATGTCTGCATTCAAATCACCCATCACAAATATATTTGCATATGTACATTCCTTAATATAAGAGTTTAAAAATGCCAATCTATTCATATATTCATCTTCATTTTTGTAGCAGTCATATGGGGTATAAACATTTAAAATGCCTTCAGGCCACAGCTCTGGGTTGTACATTTCATCCACTTCTTTGCACTCTGCAGTTATTTTAAATGAACTGAACCGGCTTTGTACAGTTTCTATCTTTTGACAGGTTACATCACGCCCAAGTTTATCTTTCATGTAACTAGTCAAAGTCTCAGAGTCTAAATCAGGTGAGAATTTTGTTGCAAATACACTCACCAGCTTAGACTTTATGACTTGGATGTCTCCACCAGTACCAGTCCCAACAATGCCGCCAGTTTTCCTCCCTTTAGGAGGATTCAGGCGAGGTTTGGGCTTTACTGAAGCATTTTCGGGGACCTGTTTCCGACGGTTGTGGCTCCTCTTGTCCTGGACCAGGTTCCAGGGTGGGGTAGCTGCCATGTCACTCCACTTCACATGAGGGTCTCCCTTTGCAGCGCTGGTTTGTCCGTCCAGGCCCGAGGCAGAACTCTCCACCTTCTGGCTTGAGTCTTCCTCGCTGGTCTGGCCCTCCATGCCATCTTGGGTCTTCTCACAGGCTTGGGGAATGGACGCTCTCTGAGACGTTCCAGGCTTGTTTGTTTGGGAAATAGGCCCTCTCTCCAGATTTATTCTAGGCTGCTCAATAGCACCCAAACGTTGGTTTATGTCTGCGGTGATAATCCGCAGATCGTTACAGGTGTTTGTCTGCAGGGACACAGCCTGTTTCATGGTGGTAATATCCGCACCTAGTTGTTCAATCTTACCAAGCAAACAGGAAACATCAAGGCTGTTAAAAGTCACAGGTGGTAGTTCATCAAGATGGTGGGAAACAAACCGAGGAACAGTTTCACCAGCTTCATTGAGAAGCTTAAGGCAACTCCTGACGTTCTTTGAGTCTTTTTGCGGCCCAGTGTGAGCCACAAGCTTGCGAGTAGTACCTGGGCACAGTTCAAAAAGCAGTTTGGTGGAGTTTGTAATCCATTCTGATCCAAAATGGTCCACAGTCATCAAAACAATCTCGTCCTGTTTCACAGTTTTGATCTTGATAAAAAGAAAGTTTAAAAACTCATCTTCCACAATCATTTTCCCTGTATCTGTGCGGTAGATTTCAGGTTTTGTTCGAATTTTGCTCCTGCCTGCTGCACCTCCACATGCAGCGGCGGCCATCTTAGGCGTCGATGGTGTCGAGATAAACTAGACTGAGGCCAATTAACATGAGATACTGACAACTTCAAGCACACCACAAAAGTGTGAACAAGAGTGTTCTCTGCGAAACATGGTGACCATTGAGCTGTACATAGTTGTATGTGAATTAAGCAAAGCCTAGATGAAGGGCTGCAGCAATTTATCTATTTAATATATTATAATCGATTAAAAAAGTAGCTGGCAGCTAATTTAGTAATCGGTCACGGTGGCCTCATAAGTATATGTTGTGATATTAATGTGATATCTTGAGGTCGGATTGAGGGAATTTCATCAAATCTTGTACAAACATTCACTTGGACTCAAAGAGGAAATAATTACATTTTAGTGGTTAAAGGTCAAAAGGTCAACAGGTCATGTTACTGTGAATGTGATATATTCGGACTGCCCTTAGGGAATTTCAATACGTCTGGCACAATTCCCTTGGACTCACTGATAAATTGATAGCCCTGAACTATTCCTCCAGGCTCATGATCTTCAAGTCCAGTCAAGTACTAGTCAGAGCCTCTTGGATTAAGTGAAACGTCTTCAAGAAACACAAGCAAGTCCAGTTCCATATGTGCACATTTACAACTCCTGAAGATACCATGAACTGCATGACTTTTTTCTAACTCGCTCAACGATAACATGTTTTAATTATTAAGAATTTTAATTAATTCATGCGGGTAAATGTCTCATACATGAAGCTATTGGATGAATGGGTGGGTGGGTGGATGGATGAGTGATTACCTTCATGGCAGAGTATGTGTAGGGATAATGGTAGGCCACGTAGCAGACATCCTCGTTGTGTTTGAAGGTGATGGTAAAGGTCAGAGTATAAAAGTTTGTTTTTCTTCTTCCTTGAGCTGGACAAAAGTGGTTTCTTGAGGAGAAAGTGGAGGAAATAAGAATTGATACTGCAAGTTAAATTATGTACAGTGGTTGTAAAAATTACTGAGTGGATCAAGTCAAGTTTACATTTTTTATGAAATCACATTTTTCCATAGTCCCTCAGAAAGGTCTGATGAAGTCATGCACTATGTGATTGGATCATTAACATCACCTAAAATTAAAAAAAAATTTACTATTTAGTCTGACAATAAAGACATTCGTACCTGAAATAACAAATTTCAGTTCCGGTCCTGGTCCAGTGTGGTCTACCTTCCAGAGCTTCCCTTACTGAGTACAGCACTGGCTGCATTCCTACAGTGCCCATACACACACACACACACACACACACAGAAAGAGAGAGGGTGAGAGAGAGAGAGAGCGAGAGAGAGAGAGAGAGAGAGAGAGAGAGAGAGAGAGAGAGAGAGAGAGCGACAGTGGACAGACAGGTGGGATATAGACACACAGATCTGATGATGTTGCAGCAGTGTGTGTTCACTTCAGTCTATGCTGGGTCTCAATTATCAGTTGCATATATACAGTGCCTTGCATAAGTATTCACCCCCTTTGGACTTTTCTACATTTTGTCATGGTATAACCACAGATTAAAATTTATTTCATCGTGAGTTTATGTAATGGACCAACACAAAATAGTGCATCATTTGGAAGTGGGGGGAAATATTACATGGATTTCACAATTATTTACAAATAAAAATCTGAAAAGTGTTGAGTGCATATGTATTCACCCCCTTTACTGTGAAACCCCTAACAAAGATCTGGTGCGACCAATTGCATTCACAAGTCACATTTGCAAGTCACATAATTAGTAAATAGGGTCCACCTGTCTGCAATTTAATCTCAGTATAAATACACCTGTTCTGTGATGGACTCAGAGTTTGTTGGAGATCATTACTGAACAAACAGCATCATGAAGACCAAGGAGCTCACCAAACAGGTCAGGGATAAAGTTGTGGAGAAATATGAAGCAGGGTTAGGTTATAAAAAAATATCCAGAGCTTTGAACATCTCTCTGAGCACCATAAAATCCATCATAAGAAAATGGAAAGAATATGGCACAACCGCAAACCTACCAAGAGGAGGCCGTCCACCCAAACTGAAGAGTCGGACAAGGAGAAAATTAATCAGAGAAGCAACCAGGAGGCCCATGGTTACTCTGGAGGAGTTGCAGAGATCCACAGCTGAGGTGGGAGAATCTGTCCACAGGACAACTATTAGTCGTCTACTCCACAAATCTGGCCTTTATGGAAGAGTGGCAAGAAGAAAGCCATTGTTGAAAGGGATCCATAAAAAATCCCGTTTGGAGTTTGCCAGAAGCCATGTGGGAGACACAGCAAACATGTGGAAGAAGGTGCTCTGGTCAGATGAGACCAAAATTGAACTTTTTGGCCTCAATGCAAAACGCTATGTGTGGCGAAAACCCAACACTGCCCATCACCCTGAGCACACCATCCCAACAGTGAAATATGGTGGTGGTAGCATCATGCTGTGGGGATGCTTCTCTTCAGCAGGTACAGGGAAACTGGTCAGAATAGAGGGAAAGATGGATGGAGCCAAATACAGGGAAATCCTTGAAGAAAATCTGATGCAGTCTGCAAAAGACTTGAGACTGGGGCGGAGGTTCATCTTCCAGCAGGACAATGACCCTAAACATACAGCCAGAGCTACAAAGGAATGGTTTGGATTAAAGAATGTTAATGTCTTAAAATGGCCCAGTCAAAGCCCAGACCTCAATCCAATAGAGAATCTATGGCAAGACTTGAAGATTGCGGTTCACAGACGGTCTCCATCCAATCTGACTGAGCTTCATCTTTTTTGCCAAGAAGAATGGACAAACCTTTCCATCTCTAGATGTGCAAAGCTGGTAGAGACATACCCCAAAAGACTTGCAGCTGTAATTGCAGCGAAAGGGGGTTCTACCAAGTATTGACACAGGGGGGTGAATACTTATGCACCCAACAGATGTCAACTTTTTTGTTCTCATTATTGTTTGTGTCACAATAAAATTTATTTTGCACCTCCAAAGTACTATGCATGTTTTGTTGATCAAACGGGAAAAAGTTTATTTAAGTCTATTTGAATTCCAGTTAGTAACAGTACATAATGGGAAAAAGTCCAAGGGGGGTGAATACTTATGCAAGGCACTGTATATCCAGCATAAAGAAATGTAATCATTTAACTATGTTTACACCCTTAATAGACAATGTCATTTTTTGCACATACTGTATATTCAGCATGAAAGAAATGTAATCAGTAATGTCATCATTTTTTTTAAATGCAGTTAGACATTGCCTGAGTCTGAAAAAGTGCCTCCGAAATCTAGTAGGGTTTAAAACAGAAGCCTATAAAAAAACTATACGATTTATAATGGTGTCAAAATTGGACCAACAACCACTACTTTAATACACCATTAGAACCGACCTCTGACATAACTGTAGGGGGAGACAAATTCAACTTGTGCAAGTATGACACCATTAGGTTCTGGACGAATCAGACGTTTTGAAACAGAAAGGAGGTTGAGAAACCCACCTCCTGGGCAACAGCAGAGACAAGGGCCCAATCCCATTTCACCCCTTGGCCCTTCCCCTTCGTTTTGCGCGTTCACATGTAGGGGTAGGCTGTCCCAATACCTGTTGGGATGGAGGGGTAGGGCCAAGGGGTAGGGCTCTATACCCCCCCAACAAGCTAAAAAAAAAAGATTGCGAGCGCGCTAGCGTTAGCATGCTAGCAATAATCCCGTATTTTCCCATAATGTCACGTCGCATCGACTACTGATGATGTAACGGCTTCTTGAAGTGCTGTCCGACTCTGTAGGGAAATATTTAAACCATTAGCCCTTGTGACTCCATTTCAAGGAGCAAGATAACCCTCGAAAACAAGGGGTAGGGGTAGGGCCAAGGGGTGAAATGGGATTGGGCCTTAGTATCTGGGCCCACTGTTAGATTTTTTTATGTACTTAAGTTTCATAAAGTGATAAGTACACAGCATGCACAAATACCACATACCACACCTAGTCTTATAAGCTAGTATGCAATGCTTGCCCTAGCATTGTCTTATAGATAAATACAGTACATTCATATCAGAATCAGAAATACTTTATTGATCCCAGGGGGAAATTGTGTTTGTTACAATAGCTCCATGCAAGAGTAGAAATATAAGCATATAAAGATTTAAAAAATGTATATAAAATACAATGCAATAAAATAAAATATGAAATATATACAATATGTGCGTTCTGTACATTCAGTATTGAATGCAAGCATGGATATGTGCGGATATTGCTGGCATTGTAATGAGTCCAGTCTGTTGTCTCAGAGTGTCTGACACTCAGAGGAAGGAGTT
Organism: Hippoglossus hippoglossus; assembly: GCF_009819705.1. NCBI lineage: Eukaryota > Metazoa > Chordata > Actinopteri > Pleuronectiformes > Pleuronectidae > Hippoglossus > Hippoglossus hippoglossus. Next base: position 27,686,381 of record NC_047156.1, on the reverse strand, counting down.
GTATAGTTGGATGGCGCTCTGTGGTGCATTTTGGTGGTCTCAGTCTTGCACTGAACGTGCTCTTGTGTTTGACCAGCACGTCATGGAGAGGGTGGGAGACATTGTCCAGGATGGCATGTAACTTAGACAGCATCCTCCTGTCTGATACCACCATCAGAGAGTCCAGCTCCACCCCCACATATGGGGGTAGGACCTCAGTCTCCTCAGGAAATAGAGGCGCCTCTGGCCCTTATTGTAGAGGAAATCAGTGTTCTTAGCCCAGTCCAGCTTACGGTCTATGAACACTCCCAGGTATTTATACTCTTCCACAATGTCCACGCTGACCCCCTGGATGGAAACAGGGGTCACCGGTGTCATGACCCTCCTCAGATCCACAACCAGCTCCTTTGTCTTTGTCATGTTGAGCTGCACGTAGTTACCCACCACAGCCCTGTATTCAGCATCCTCACCCTTGCTAATGCATACAACTATTGCAGAGTCATCAGAAAACTTCAGGGGGGTTTGACAGGACTCTGTCTGGTAGCTGAAGTCCGTGGTGTAGAGGGTGAAGAGGAAGGGAGAGAGGACCGCCCCTGTGGGGTCCCGGTGTTACTGACCACTCTGTCAGACACACAGTGCTGCAAGCGCACATACTGTGGTCTGCCAGTCAGGTAGTTCACAATCCAGGACATGACGGGGGCGTACACCTGCATCGCTGTGAGTTTCTCGCCCAGTAGAGTATGGTGTTGAAAGCACTTGAGAAGTCACAAAATATGACCCTCACAGTGCTAGCCGGCTTGTCCAGGTGGGTGTAGACTCGATTCAGCAGGTAGATGATGGCGTCCTCAACTCCTAGCAGGGGCTGGTAGGTGAACTGGAGGGGGATCCAAGTGTGGCCTGACCATGGGCCTGAGGTGCTCCAGGATGAGTCTCTCCAGGGTCTTCATGATGTGGGACGTCAGCGTATATCACAAGTCTCTCCAATGGGATGGCTGGAAATGCTTGTTTGATTACTACTAATGACATGGATGATGCTACTCTCAGTTGGTTATAGCCATAGCAATTAGATGAACAGGTTTACTTTGTCTGGTTCTAGTGCCACAGTAGCAACAACCCACTCCATCACAGCTTCTCCTTAAGAATTAGGTTTCAGCTTTGTCTCGAATGAAAGCTGTTTATTGGCCACCAAACTGTAGCAGAGAGCATTAACTTTATCCAAGAGTATTTGTCCATGCAACGCATCCAGTTAAACATGTCTCCAACTGAAATGATGGTGAGATTTACCTTTTTCATCATAGTGGGTGTCCCCATAAATCAGACACACTGGATTGTCTTTATCGTTTATCATTTTTACTTGGTAAAATCAACATTCCACATGACGTGTGGTTCCTTCCTCCTGACCATGACCTGATGGGCATACCTTGAAAATGTGGTCGCCTCTTCACTATTTCAGTCTTGAGAATGTTTCGCATTTTTTAGTTGCTTTTTTGTATTTATGGATGATCTTATGGGCTGTGTATTGCCCAGTGGCTGGAGTTTACCCTCGCCTGCTCTATACAATTATTAAACAATCTAAATTAGTCTTTAAATGAAAAACTTTGTAAACTGTTGCTGCATATATGTTTAATGAGTCAGTTCTTAATTAAAGGCAGTATTTAGTGAAGCATATGTCAATTTTCATAGAATTTCATGATGAGCTTTTTACTCTAGAAATATTCATCTTGTAGCTATGACCTTAACTCTCAACCTACCTGATGCTGGAAAAGTTAAGGAGCTACTAATCTTGTAAAAGCATCAGATCTCCAGTGGTTTAAATAGATATCCACAGCCGCCCCAGTGGAAGCTGGAGCCTCATTTATACAATAGTGCGTAGGATTCATTCTAAAGGTGTAAATGTGCACAAAAGCCAAAAATTACTCAAGCCCAAAAAAAAGTAAATATATAAAATATGCACATTCAACCATTACAATAAGTGCATTCAACCATGAGGGTACAAACCTAGAACAACAAAAATATGACAAATGACTAATTGTGATTTGTAAATATCGGTTATACAAATAAATTTGATTGATTGATTGATAAATTGTCCCACCCAGTAGTCAATTTGTGGGGAATGAAGGTTGATGTCATCCCCTGTAAACCAAAATGAACAAAAATCCATCCCATTTAATAATCTGCCAAATCTGCCATCCCCTCTCAGCCGCAGCTACTGTACCTCAATGAGAGGGTGCTGTGTGTGGACATCGAGAATTTGTGTGTGCAGGTGAACATCCTGTAGTTAATGTGGCTGACTAAATTGCGGGATCTGCAGTTTATTTTAAAAATTTAAAACCAAAAGACATAAAAAAGAACAGAAAGACAGCGCTCTTTGCCTTTCTCTCTCGCCCACACAAACACACTGACCGTCTGTCACAATCAGATTGATCATCAGCAGGAGAGAAATCTTGGTTGCAGAGAAAACATCTATCAAGATTTTCCCATTTTTGGCATGCTTCAACATGAACTCGGTTATTACTGCTTTACACTGAGAAAAATGGTTTTTTTGGCCCTGTGATTTTTCGTGGCTTGTTTGTCCGAATTATACAATCAACACCCACCAGCAAATTCTTGCAGACATGTTTTTAGTTGCTGAAAAAGGGGTCCTCGTGTCTTAAGTTATGCACCTCCTGCTTGCCAAAATGTATTATGATGTATTACACTACATGTATTTTAGTAAGGTGGATGTAATAATGCAGAAAATAAGTATCTTTCATTAACATTGTTTAACATTCTAAGAAATATGTTATCGAAACGTCTCGTTTCGTACTTCATCCCCCCGTATGATGTAATTTGGGATCGCACTCGTCTCTCAGCCCCACCCAGCCGGTACCAGTCCAGCAGGCGAAAACAGCCTGTTCTGTCTGCAGCTCCAGAGAGAAGCAGCAGAGAGGACATGGAAATACACATTGCAGCAGTTTTTCGGCTTTAAACCACTGATATATCATCTTAGGGGGACCAATACCTCAAATGAAATCCCAGAAAGGTGTAAAATATGGGCCCTTTGAAATGTGTTTGACAGGATTTCAGAAAGGAAGCCATCAAAGAGGACTTCCCTCATCATGTCTTGAAGATATGAGGGAAATGCAGAACAGGAAGGCCACACCCCTGACCATGTGTCAGTCAGCATCAAGGGAAAAGAGGTTATTGATGACTGTAGAAGTGTGGCAAAGAAGGCTTAAAATGGGATCTCACTTAATGTATGTTTCTTACAAGATTCAAGGTTCAGTGTCTAGAATTTAGCTGTGAAGTTGCATGTTACAGCTGAATACCCCTCAACTCACCTCACAGCATAAGCAACAAAAGGTATTTTTATCAACTTCAAACATCAACTAAACTCCATAGTGTATAGTTAATACACTGACTACAGAAAAATAACTCATACAACCACACATTTAGTAATCCTAAATGCTATCCTATCTCTGTTTAAGAGATCAAATTAATCAGAAAGGCCAAATGTCTTATTTGAGTGTTTAAGATGAAAGTCTGCAGTACTGTTGCTAGCACTGACTTAGATATGTTTGTCATTCCCACCAGATTGTTTGAGTAAGAAGCAACCTCTTACATCAGTGTTGGAGGGGGAATAAAGAGTGCAGTTCTGTAAAAACATCTGTTATTTCATGTTTTATAGAAGTCTTACAATAAGTACAAATTAACTCCATAACTACGAAAAATGTAATTACATTACTAGTTTCTTAACAAGTTGCTTACTGACCCTGCTGATCAATGATTTATTATTTATGATTTATTATAAGGAATCAAGGAATCAAGAAATGCAACCTCTTTGGCACCGAAATTTAAGTGATTGTGAGTTACATATTGTTTCATGGCGTAAGCAGTGGTATCACTAATAAATGTAAATGAGCTAATTGGCAATGTGTTACTGCTGTGATTAATGCAGTGAGAGAGGACAGTGCCTGCAATTTGTAAAGGTCACCTAAGTTAACTTTATTGTACAAAAAATGTGAAGGGGAGGACAAGTAATCTGTTCTTTTGTTACCTACATATATATATATAGTCTGTACATGGTTTGTCTGTCAGAAACCTGAATTTATAATGACAAGGGAATGGATCTCCATATTTATTTGTTTATTGTATATTTTTTTCTACCTGAATGTTATAAATGGGGGGAATTGTCGTCCTGGAGGATGTGTGTTTTTGACATGCCGGTGAGGGACCAGTGACCAGCGATGTTTTGTCAAGCGGTGTACCCGAGGTTTAATAACATATAAGGTGAATTGTTACAGATATAAAAAAGCAGTCAGATTTAAAGGTAAAGGCAAAAAATTTACATCATCAGAGTTGGGTTCAAATCACACAGTGGCTTTGGTGGGAGTCCTATTTTACCTGAATACCTGAATACCTGAATAATGTTTGGGTATCTTAACCTCTTCCCTGGGATATCATTTGAAAATGTTTGTGTAATTTGATTTGAGTTGGCTTATATCTTTTACAACTGAGGGATGCTAATAGAACAGTTATGCCTAACAAGCACAAATAAGACTGCCGGTTTTAATGCTTATGATAAAGGGGATCTATTATCTGGCATCAATTCACCACCTCCATTTCTTTGAAATGTTCATTCACATGCATTCTCCCACCACACCTTTTTATGCCTGTTTTCGGGTTGTCCGTCCCATTCCCGTGAACACGATATCTCAAGAATGCCATCAAGGAATCCTTTCACATTTGGCACAAACATTCACTTGGAGTCAAGTATTAGCTCACTTGATTTTGGTAGCCAAAGGTCAAAGGTGAAGGTCACAATGGCCTCACAAATTATGTTTATGTTTTTCCACAGGTCTTGGATTTTATGTGATATCTTAAGATAATGTGATATCTTAAGATAAGCTTCAGGGAATCTCATCAAATTTGGTAAAAACATGTACTCAAAGAGGAACTGATTACATTTTGGTGGACAAAGGTCAGAGTCAAATAGCCTTACGTTTTTTTTAACTCGATGTTTCGTTTTTCAATCACAGAGTTGGTCAGAATGCAGGAAAACTTTTAAAATTGTGAAATAAGGCTTAATTTCCAACAATGACTTAGATGTTGAGTTTCTTAATTACTGAGTTACTCAGAATTTCAGAAAACGCTTGAAACGCTGAGATAAAGCTAAATTTGCAACAATTGTTAAAATGTTGAGTTTCTTGATCACTGTTATTCAGACTGCCAGAAATTGCTTAGAAAACTGAAATAAAGGTACATTTGCATCAATGGATAAGATGTTTAGTTTTTCAATGACAGAGTTGGTCAGCATGCGAAAAAAAGCTTGAAATTGGGAAATGAGTCAGAATTTGGAAAAATGGTTAAGATGTTGAGTTTCTTATTCACTGAGTTGAAAAATGCTTGGGACGCTGAGATAAAGCAAATTTAGCAAAAATGGTTAAGATGTTTAGATTTTCAATGACAGAATTTGTCAGAATGCAGGAAAAAATTTCAATTATGAAATAATTAAAAATTATTTAGATGTTGAGTTTTCTGATCACTGACTTACTCAGAATTTCAGAAAATGAACGCTGAGATAAAGCTACATTTATAGGAATACCCAAAGGGATTTCCTCACCTCTGTCACAAACATTCACTGACACTCAAGGATACATGAATATAATGTGGTGGCCAAAGGTCAAGGTCACTGTGACCCCGCAAAGCACATTCTTTGCCTTGTGAATGCAATATCTCTAAAAAAAACCTAAAGTGAATTCTTTCTCATTTGGCATAAACATTCACTTGAGCTTGGATTTCATCTTGGTTATTCTTGAACATTATATCTTAAGATCAGCTTGAGTGAATGTCTTAAACTCTGGTACAAACTTTACAGACTAGGGTATTAGTGCGAACTGAGGGCAGGAGATGGTTGATTTTATTTCTAATAGTTAGAATTTTATCATTAAAGAAGTTCATTTATTATTTTTCCAGGCTAGGAGATTTTCAACATGGTTGCTGGAGCGCCACTTCCTTTTAAATTTTCTTGACGCCTGTTTTAATTCAAATGTCTTGGAATTATACCACGAAGTTAATTTACTATGTTTTACACGTTTCTTTTTGAGTCTAATGTTAATCGTAATGACTTTACAGAGCTATCGACGAGATGACAAGATTTTTCCTGAAATTTAGCTACAGCACTATCGGGTAGACATCTAGAAAAGGAGTTTTTTATTAGTGGCATATTGTGGTAATGGGGCGTGGTCAGCGTCGGCTGCAGGAGGGAGGGAGTGGAGATGGGGTTCTGGGATCGGTGCCAGGGAGAGAGTCTGATTGTACACAGGTGTTCCAGTTCAACTAATGACTCTCTCCCCTTTATCAGCAGTAGCGCGCTGGGGCGCGGAGATCGCCCTGGAACCAGCACACAGCAAAGAAGAGACGTGTCTGGTGGTGTATATTTGTATATGTGATTAATATTGGAAATAAAGAGACCAATAAGAAACCTACCTGATTCCCCCTTGTGTTCATGACGAGGAACCCACGGTGACGCAGGGACGTGTTACACATATATTCTGATAATCAAAAATTGAAGGTTGTTAAATTATGGTCTGATAGAATTGGATTATGTGGAAGTACTATTAGTTGTTAAATTTTAACACCATATGATAATACAAGGTCAAGTGTGTGGTTACAACAATGAGTAGGTTGGTGTACACACTGACTGAAACCAACTGAGTCTAGTACTGAAATAAATGCTATGCTAAGGCTATCATTATTATTGTCAACATGAATATTAAAGTCACCGACAATAATAATTTTATCGATTTTTAGGACTAGGCTTGATAAAAACTCAGAGAATTCTGTTAAAAATTCAGAATAAGCCCCAGGAGCACGGTAAACTACAGCAAATATAATTGGCTGTTGGTGTTTCTAGGATTGGTGTGGAAGACTAAGAACAAGACTTTCAAATGAGTTGTAGCTTAGTTTAGGTTTAGGATTAATTGATAGACCGGAGTTAAAAATAGCAGCAACTCCACCTCCTCGGCCAAAGTTTCGGGGAACGTGTGAATTTACATGACTGGGGGGGGGTAGATTCATTTAGGCTGACATATTCATCTGGATGCAGCCAGGTCTCAGTGAGGGACAATAAATCAATTTTTTTATCTGAGACTAGTTCATTTACTAAAATAGCCTTTGATGATAATGATCTTACATTTAAAAGTCTTTGTTTCTTGAGTTGTTGCAGAAGTTGTGTTAATTTGTATTAGGTTTTTGTGTAGAATTCTCCCTCTGTTACTTTTTTATTTACATAATTTAATGGGACAATGGACAGACACAATCTCTATGGGTTTGTGGTTGTGTGACTGAATCAGAGGGAGCGCAGAGAAGTGTGTAGCACTGCAGCTCTGCGTCCTGGTTCCAACTCTGGGTTGTCATTTTATAGACTGAGTAATATTCCTTGATAAGAGAGCTGCTCCATCCCAAGTGGGATGAACGCCGTCTCTCCTAACAAGACCAGGTTTCCTCCAAAAAGTTTGCCAATTATCTACAAAGCCCACACCATTTACAGGACACCACCTCGACAGCCAGCGGTTAAAGACAACATGCGGCTAAACATGTCATCACCTGTTGTGTTAGGAAGAGGTCCAGAGAAAACTACAGTGTCCGACATCGTTTTTGCAAAAGCACACACCAACTCAACATTAACTTTAGTGACCTCCGACATACAGGAATTACGATCTTACTGTATTTACGTTTAGCTTTAGCAGGCCAGTGGATAGAATCTGTTTGAAACGTGAGCTGGTTGGTCTTTAATCGTGGGCTTTTTAAAGATAGCTCTATGCCCCCTCCGACCAGCCACACAGCCGCCCTGGGCTCCCGGCTGCATGGGAGAAGTCGAGGGACTGCTAGCGGAGGCTAAGCTAGGTGGCTCCGCGGCGGCTAGCGGGGGCTGGCTAACTACAGCTAACGGAGGTTCTAAGCTGCGGAGCCGAGCTTCTAAGTCGCTAAGCCTTGCCTCCATCGCTACCAATACACTACATTTGTTACATGTACCACCACTGTTAAAGGAGGCAGAGGAGTAAGTAAACATGAGACACTCGGAGCAGGAGAGAGCAGTGGAGCAAGAGGGAGGGAGAGAAGCCATCGCTGATATATTAGCCTGTTAGCCTACGAGGGTGAGCTCAAACTGAAAAATCCGGTGACACGCAGATGGAAAGACACAGAATCGCTAAAGCACCAAAGAGTAGGGTAGGGTATGTGTGGATGTTTAACTATAGACCGGCAATTTAGCCGTATTAATATAGAAAAATATCTGTGTTAGTAGAGGAGCTAGTTCAGAGAGAACAGCCACCAGCAGCGGCAGGAAAATATATGAATCTGGAAAAAAGTAGGTAGAAATATGTATACAGAAACTGGACTGGTTGGTGGAGGCATACAACCGCAGTGAGCTAATTCTAGTTATCTTATTTGTTGGAATCATGTCCCGATAGCCATAAATGAATAAAGCTTTCTGAAAAAACTGTCTGTGGTCTTTGCACAACCGTAATATATACTACTCACTGCCGTCTGTCACTAATTGAGCCGCCTGTCTGTGCGCAGCCGCGCACCCGCTTCCAATAGTCGTGGGGGAAATGGGAGGTCTTGATCAGAAGAAAAGGAAAAGGTGGAGCAGAGAGAGAGAGAATTAAGAAGAGAAAAGCTCAGATGCAGGTAAATTAAGCAAAATAAGCAACATGTTCGCCAGGAAGGGACCAGTGGCCTCATTTATAAAACAGTGCTTATGATTCCCACTAAAAGTGTACGTCCGCACAAAAGCCGAAAATGGCGTGCCGTAAAATAGATTCAGATTTATAAAACCGCGTGTATGCACACCTGAAGGCAATTTTTCTTTTATAAATCAAATTCCAGCTGGAAACGTGTGTACGTGGATCTGCCTCTATATCTGGCCTGTACATGCCCATATTCAACCATAAATGGTCAATGCAAAGCACCTCATGCATAATAAATTATCCTGCTGACCAATGGGTTTCTACGGTGAATCAGCATAGAAACCCCTCTGAGCTTTGCTGGAAAGCTTTAACGGGGTGAGTGGGGTTTGTCGTCTTTTTGTTTTGGATTTTACGTGTCTGCTTAATTTGAGGATCTTTATTATTTCCTGTTCCTTTATTTATTGTATTTAATTTTCACCCTTGCTATGACTTAATTAATTAGACTTTATTTGGCTTTTGAATAATTTAGTAGATTAAGTTCTTTTGTTTATTTGTCTGTCCACATGAGTCACTGAGGTGCCATCCAGTGTAGCCACTATGGCATCTCAATCTGTTACAAATGCTTTGCAGGATCAGATAGAGACCATGGATCTGTCTCCATTGCCTGATGAAGAGCAGGGTTAGGTGAGGTCCCTTCTCATGGAATATATCACAGTCTTTTCTGCGCATGATAGGGATTTGGGTTGCAGCAACCTGATATCCCACAATATCCCTCTCTTAGATGATGTCCCTGCAGCGTTATCGACGCATACCCCTGTCAGAGTATGAGGTCGTAAAAGAGCATATTAATCAACTGCTTTAAGCACAGGTGATCAGAGAGAGTTGCACCCCCTACACCTCCCCCATTGTTCTGGTCAAAAAGAAGGTTGGCAGCCTGCGCAAGTGTGTAGATTACAGACAATTTAACAACAAGACGAGGAAAGATGCGTTTCTTTTGCCACACATCGAAGAATCCCTAGATGGACTAACGGGTGCTCGCTGGTTTTCCACTATGGACCTGGCTAGTGGATACAACTAGGTCCCAGTCACTGAGGGAGACCGGCCCAAGACTGCATTTTGCACCCCATTTGGATTGTTTGAGTGGAACCGCATGCCCTTTGGACTATGTAACGCTCCCAGCATCCTCCAGAGGTTAATGCAATGCATGTTTGTTGACCAACAAGGCCAATCATTGCTCCTCTACCTTGACGACATTGTGGTTTTCTCTTCCTCAGTAGAACAGCATCTGGAGAGGTTGGAGGTGGTGCTGGGTCAGCTTCAACAGAAAGGCTTGAAAGTAAAGTTCACCAAGTGTGCATTTTTCCAGGTGAGCTACTTGGGCCATGTGATCTCGACAAGGTGGTCTCTACAGATCCAAGCAAGGTAGAAGTGGTAGCCAACTGGAAGTCTCCCACCACTACCATAGAGCTGCGGTCTTTCCTGGGGTTCGCCAGCTACTATCGCCGTTTGCGGAAGGCTTCACCAAATTGGCGGCCCCCCTACATAGGCTGGTGGCAGAGCTGGCAGGCACAAGATCTAAGAAGAGGGCAGAGCACAGCGTCATCAGGAACTGGGCCGAGGAGTTCCATCCAGTTCCAAGTTTCGAGGCACTAAAGGCCAAGCTAATCTCTGCACAGGTGATTACCTAAGCAGATTTCTCCCTGCCTTTTATCTTGGAGGTGGATTTGGCTTCTTGCCCAAATGAGATCCTGACCATGGATTACACAGTGCTGGAGCCTGCCCATAATGGACTCGAAAACAACCCTTGTAATGACTGATGTCTTTTGGTGACAGAGTGGTTCTCAAAGTTGGTTGTCCCTACCCGTATACACTCGGACCAGGGCTGCAACTTTGAGGGTTGCCTCATTCAGTAGCTTTGTGGCTTTTATGGAATTGACAAGTCTCGTAAAACACTGTATCATCTGGCTGTCAATTGACAATGCGAGCGGTTCAAAAGGGGAACCTCCACAACTTGCTGCGTACTCTGCCTGTGTCTCAGAACAGAGAAAGGAATTCCTGTCTGCCACATGTACTCTAGTGCTACTAGAGTCAACTGGTGAGTCTCCCTTTTTCCTTATGTTCGGCCAATAGCCCAGGTTACCAGTTGACTTCCTGTTGTTTCAGGACCCTGTTGGTGGACACGTCCATGAATGGATTAAGGAGCACCAGACCTGGCTACAGATGGTCTTTGAAGGAGCCAGAGAGCGACTGGACATCTCTGCAGAGAGCCGGAAGAAAAACTACGATTGGCACGTTCGAGATGCACCACGGAAAGGGTCAGTTGGTGCTGCAGCAGGATTTGGGCATCATAAAATCCAAGACCTGTGGAAGCCTTTGGTGTATAAAGTCCTTAAAGCACGTAAAGATGGTGGCTCAGTATACACCAGTGCACCCTTTGATGACCATACCAAAACCAGGCAAGTCAATCGTACCCTGGTGGTCCGTTTGTCCGTTTTTGGTTTGGATTATACGTATCTGCTTAATTTGAGGATCTTTATTATTTCCTTTCCATTTGTATCTAAATTTCACCCCCGTTATGACTTGATTAATTAGACTTTATTTGGCTTTTGAATACTTGTGTAGATTAAGTTCTTTTGGTTATTTACTGGTGTAAATTTATATGGTTTTGGGATTGTTTCTTTACTTTTGTTTCTTTGATTGAACTGTATGGAGTCCTACTGATGCGTGTGTGTTTCTTTTATATTTTACAGGAGCTGAGAGCCTAAGGTGGTCGGGGCTGGTGTCTCTGGTGTCGGTGTCTCCCTCCTGTGTGCTGTGCCATACACCCATAGACTGTATATAAAGATGGACGTAGTGTACGTGACGTCACCCGTTAGTTTCTGAAGAGTGAAAATGAGACTCTTAATGGGCGTTTCACCCAGCGCCATCTTGCCGGTGCTGACTCCTCCTAGTTCGGAGTGCGAGTGGACAGAGGTGGGCTTAGGGACAACTGCGCCATGCCCAAAGAGCTCAACGTTACCTGGTTAGCTCATGCTAAGGAGCTGGGCTACATGCTACCCGCTGCTGCTAACCAGCTAGTGCTGCGGTGTATATGCTTCAAGGATTTGTCACAACAAAGTTAACAAGAGTTAAGTTACCCTGAAACTTTACAACAACAAAACCTATTGATTTATCATAATCATACTACATATGCTGACATGCCTCAAGTCATTTTTAATATGTAATTGTGTTAATTTACCGTTTATTTAACACGTCTAATGAACAGATTGAAGCAAGTTAACTACCTCAGTTTTCACATCACTTTAGTAAAGAGTCGTGTGTTATGTGTTCACTTGATTGTAATTACAAGTTAATATTAATAAGCTACACGTGTAAATTGCATGTGATAGTAACTATATAATGTTTCACAATTGTTCTAAAACAGGCTTGTATAACCACCATTACTATTACCACCTCGTTTATTTAGCCTGTTATGGATTTAACAGTGAATTAGACTCTAGTTTAGATATGACTATAATCTCCACACACCACTGCTGTTAACAGTTCTCATATTTATTATATATTTATCTGTTTGTACCCTGAGAGAAGTCAAGGGACTTAATGTGGACTGTTATCAACAGCACTGTGAGAGATTATCACCTTGAATATTACAGATGAGGTAGAAAGACATTTGATATATTTGTACAATATGTTTATTTCTTTCAGTACATCAGTTCTGGCTGAGATGATCTGTGGTGCTTACACCTGCTGAACACAGAATAAACTGTAAGTACCAGTCTTGGCTGCTTAACACAGCTGATATAACATGTGTCAAAAGTAATATAATTATTATTAATTGTTTTGTACAGTATCTGTAAAAAGTATTTACAGACTGTCGTTAATCTGAGGTGTTGTTCCTTTGTCCCATGTTATCCTACAGATGTGACAGTGATTTCAGCATAAAACATCCTTTATAGTGAGTTTCTTCTTTTCATTAGATGAAGCACTGCAGCACCTGATGTCCTCAGCATCCACTGTGGCAGCAGCAACATGGTGGAGATCGGCAGCTTCAGGCTGGTCAACATGAGGACGACCTGCACCAGCTTCATCTGCACAACACTTCATGTTTACCTCCCTCAACTAAAGATGGCCTGCAACTGTTTAGAGTTGTCAGTCATTTTTAAGTGTCATGGATAATATTGAGTCAATTTCTATATTCATTATGGTTGGTAAAAAAAAAAAATTACACGGTTATCACAACAATGTTCATCTTTTACTTTCTGATTTGATACACTTTAGATTTAAACCCAGTTTTTTATTTTTCTTCTCTGCCATAAGAGACAGAACACGGTCAGCACAGCTGTGTCCTTCAGGCTCGTCCGACCCTAATAAAATGACATAAAACATAAAAGTATGGCATTATTGTAGCGGAAGTGTTACTTATAAACAAAGTTTGTGCCCTTATTTTCTGTGGATATTCAACTATGTATTTGAATATGGTTTTGGATTAAACAGTGCACTACCAAGACAATGAATGTACAGTATGGAGTTCTTCCACATTAATAGTATTGCATATATAATTTAATGTATTATGTATTATGTGCAATACTTTGCTTTGATTGTTTGTCAGTTATGAAAACAGGTCTGTACCTGGAGTCAGTGTTGAAGTGATGACTCTCAGTGTTCAGTCTGGTTAGATTCCAGTTGTGTCTCATGTTGGACCTCCACAGGTGCAGGCTGTCTGAGTCACCTAGAGTAAAACTCAACACAAATACACAGATATGTAAAGTCATACATGTGCCAGGTTAACTCCTTCACAGACTTTTACATGGTAAAAATACAAGTTTATTACTTCAAAATTCATCAGATCATAATCACTTCAGCTTAGGAAATAGGTGGTGGACATCAGCCTCAGGTTCTCTATGTGACTGTCTATTCTAGTAAAGTTACACTTCCTATAATTTATTTATTTGTGACAAACAAACTAATTATTCTGCATGTCCACTTATTTAACACATGAATGACAGATTCAGTAAAGTCTGCCTAAGATTAATGATTTAAAAACTGAATGTAGCAGACAAGTTGAGTTTTCACTGTAACACGTTATAACACATCAACACCAATACTCTGAATAAAGAGCTTTAGGAGACGCAATGCTACTTTAAATGGCTGCTCTTAAAATGCAGATAACGTACAGAACGTTATATATCTAACGTGTTGGAAATATTCTCCAAACACACACAGTCGCCTTCAGTTTAAAAGATTCATCCTCATAAACTGGAACGCTTCTCTCTGCTGTGTGGACCGGTTCATGTCGGTTCATGTCGGTGTTGTGTCGGTTAAATAACTCCCATACGGTCCCGTTAGCATCGCCATTACTGCTGGTATCTTGTCTGCAGGCTAGCGGAGCTAAGCTAATAAGCCAGGTACAGAGACACCCATACCTGCTCATCACTATTAACAAATAAATAAAATATAGTATTTTACTTACCACAGAAACTGGAGCACAGACGTCTTTAACTTCTCCGTCAGGAGATCCAGCTGAACATCAACCCGTATCATTCGTCCGATATGTGAGAAAAAACGTCTGCACAGACTCGGGTTCTGTTCAGCGACGGGGATTAGCCTGTTAGCTCAGGTGAAGCCGAGCAGGCAGCAGGCTAGGAGTGGCGAGCTAACGGTGCCGTCACCTGTCCATCAAGTGATAATTTTTCATAATTTCAAACCTCTATATAATTTAGACGAGTGAGTTAGAAAAAAATTCACCCCCCTCACAGTTGTCATGAAGGAAAAACTTTGTAATTGAGACTCAAACAGTTTTTTGAACCAGGCTTTAAAACAGGTTTAATTCTGCTCTAAAGTCGGCTTTTTAACATTTTCCCATTGACTCCTTCTTGGAACCAGCCTCAAGTGTCCATCCAGTGAACTGCAGTTTTTTGCACTTCCGCATTGTCCTCATCGCTCAGCCTGGGTTGCTGCCGCTTGCATACATCCCTAATCCGGTTTTCCACTATTGCTTGTGTGTGTGTGTGAGGACGTGTGTGCACATGTGATCGGGGTGACTCTCCTAGGGATACCACTCCTCCTTCACAAACCTGCCTCTCCACTGGTAAGCCTCAGCCCTGGATCATTCCTCCCCATTCCTATGTGTGAATGGTGTGATGGCTCTTTTAATGATTTAAATTTTGATTGGAAAGTATAATTTTTGAATGGAACCAAGTCTCATGCACCTTAGTATACTGAACCGGAGTGCCTTATGATTATTAGTATTGGTTGGGAGTGATTAATATTCCCTGGATTAATATCCCAAGGTGGCGTTGTTGGCTTCTCTGTATTGCGTCTCTCCAGTTCCTGTCCCGCACCAGGAGGTCTCGCCTGGCGCCTCTCCAGTTCCTGTCCTGCGCTAGGTGGTCTTGCCTGGCGTCTCTCCAGTTCCTGGCTCCGCTCCAGTTCCCGTTCCTGCCCTACGTCCGGGGGTTAGGCCAACGCCCCTTCTTGTACCTGGACAACTGCAGCAGCTGCTATTCTCTCCAGAGCTATCCTCTCCGACCGAGCCCCCATGCTCTACCCCTGACGGGCCTCGGGGCTGTCCGCCTGAGCCCCCGTGCTTTACCCCTGACCAGACTCCGGGTCGCCCACCCGAGCCCCTGTGCTCCGTCCCAGATTCCCTCCTCCGGATCCCCCTCCTCCCACCTGTCTCAGTTTCCAGTTTGGACCGTCTGGAATCAGGCCCTTGAGGGGGGGGGGGGGGGGGGGTTCTGTCATGGTTATGACTCTGGACTGAGTGTTTTCAGTTTGATTATTACCTCCTTGTGTTTCATGTCTATCCCTGTGTTTATGTTTGTATTTGACCTGTGTTTCATGATTTCCCACTCTTTGTTTCATTCTGTGTTTAGATTTATGTTTTCTCCCTGTGTTCTGTTTCCTGTTTTATTTCGTAGTTTCTGCTCCTTGTGTGTATTCCATCTTCACTTCCTGTGTTTGTCCTGTTTCCCGCCCTTGTGATTGTCTGTACCAGTCCTCATGTGTTCCACCTGTGTTCAATTGCCCCTGCCTTCCCTGTGTATATAAATCTTTGTGCTTCCCTTTGTCCTTGTCGGTTCGTCGTCATTTATGCCTCGTCATTCGTCATTCCTCTGCGTCATCTTCATCTCTCGTCAGTTCCTAATGATTTACGCAGTGTGTTCTGGGTTTTTCAGTTTAGACTTTGATACCCGTTCCTAGTTGTTTTTTCTGTTTTGGTTGAATTTTCCATTAAGGGACACTTTTTGTTGAAAAATTCCTGTCTCTGCATCTTGGGTCCACCTGCTCCACAAACCCAGACACTGTCATAGAGAAACTACCTGTTTCCACAGACTAATTTCACTTCTCAATGACAGTTCACCATCTCAGATTTTCACCCAGATAATATCAGGACGATCTGATGTAAAATTTAAAAGTAAAAGCCCTTGGAGATATCATATTTTTACTGTTTTGGTTGTGGAACGAGAGCAGGAGATTCTTATGGCACTTGAAAAAGATGACGTCACTGAAAAGATGGCAGGGTGCAGTGAGTTACTGTGCTGCCTATTTGTCTACTAGTCTGGTAACTGTTACATCAACATATAGGGTTAGCCAACAAAATTAGAGGGCTGGTGCTTTGTGTGAAAAGGGTGACCTGGAAAAGAGTCAAATTCCAGACCTAAATTATTGTCCCAGTCCTCCCCTGGTGACATAATGGATTCCTCTGTAATGCATAAATTAATTAATTAACAAAATTTTACGCATTACAACTTCTCACCATAGTTGAATTGGCTGTTGCTCTTCTCACAGTTGATGACATTAAAACGGTAGGGGACATCTGCCACCATATTACTGACTTCAAAGTAAAACCATTGGGTGTGCTGGGAACAGTTGGCATCTGCATTCAATATGAGGTCATATTCATATCTACAAGAGAAGAGAAGATAAGAGAATGTGTCTGTGGTTCTCTCAGTCAGGACCGGGATGAAGCAATACCAGTGTGTGTTTTTGTGTGTCCATGTGGTCATACCTGCGGATATGAACAGCCTTCCTCAAGTTCCCACACTCAAAGTTAGAGAAAAACCTCAGAGAATCAGACAGACACTGAAGGCTGACAAACAAAGATAGAGAGAAACTGGTCAGATTCATTTTAGGGCACATTATGAAATTCCAATTTGAACACGGATATTAAAATTACATTTCAAAAAACATTTTAACAAGTGTGTTCACTGAAAGATAATTCAAACATAAATCTAACTGAATCTATGAATGCCTACGGTTTGTGTGTGTGTGTTGTTCACCAACCTGCTGTCTTCTAGGTCATAGACTACCTGGTTGATGATGTCAGCAGTATTCAAGAAACGTTGGACATCTTCAAACACTTTCTGCCTGATAGAGACAAGCACATGCAGGCATACATATATTAAAGGGGACATTGTATGCCCATTTTACCACAAGTTGATATGGTTCCTTGGGGTCTTAATGAAATGTCTGTAACATACTTTGGTCAAAATACCACAAGGATCATTTAAAACAGCACCCTTTTTACCCTGTCTAAAACAGCCCTCCACAGAGTGACCTGTTTTGAGTGCCTGTTCCTTTAAATGCTAATGAGCCAGCTCCCCCTCCCCCCTCTCCCCCCATGATTTTAAACGATATAAATTATCAAATATGCATCCCATACTTTGTATTCCCCTTCTGTTGTCCTGGAGTTTTAATTTTCCCAATCACATAATTAAATGTCCCCCTCTGCCCATCCACTACAAGCACACAAGCAGACAGACAGAGAGAGAAAGAGAGAGAGGGGGGGGGGGGGGTGGGGGGCTATGAAGACCATCATTTACCCCCGAACCCCGACATTCAATGGGTACAACAACAAGCGGAGAAAGCAGAATCGCGGGCTGACCTTATATATACAGTCTATGGGGCTGACCAGCGCGGAGAAATGCACGTCCCGTGTGAACAGCCAAGTGGCTGCGCGCTTGAGAACGGCGCTGCGCTGCCTCGCAGCCTCGCAGCGGCGCTTTCCGTGTCCGGTGTAAACCCGGCGTAATGAGTGGGGGGGCTCTGTGTGTTTGTGCCAGTGTTACAGTAGTGCTGAACACTGCGGAATTCTTCCACACTGCTGGCTGTGTGGCGTTGACACAAATTCCAGCTCACGCATGGGAGAGCGAGCGGTCGCGCCCGAGCAACTGCTGCAGCCTCCCAGTCCCAACGATCCAGACAAATGCCACATGTGAGTGAATCGCGGGCTGACCAGCGGAGAAATGCTCGTCCCGTGTGAACAGCCAGGGGGCTGCGTGCTTGGGAACGGCGCTGCGCTGCCTCGCAGCCTTGCTGCGTCCGGTGTAAACCCGGCGTAACGAGTGTGGGGGGACGGGGGGGGGGTGGGTGATGTGGGGGGTGGTGGGCCAAGGCCATGTAGGGAGACTTCCAATGCCTTGTTACGACACAAAATCCAGGAAGCTCAATCGAGTCACTCAAGCATGATGTTTCTGACTTAGAGGAACCATAACAAAACGCGCGAGTGTTTTTTCCCCAGAGTTTTTGGGTTGGTAGACATGCCAGATACCCACATTAACGTGTAGAAGCACTAACAAAGTGGAATTTGCATGCTATGTCCCCTTTAATACAAAGGATAAAGTGTGTTACTATGATATTTCAAAAACCTTGAAGAGCCATTGAAACCAGCTCGACAGGTCAGAATAACTTGGATAACTTGGCAGTAAAGATAGATGGATATAATGATAATAACTCATGGCAGTACAGGAAGTTGCAGAAGTTTCAATGAGAAGGAAGAGTTTGGGTCATTTCTGAGGTTGCACTGGTTAAACACATGAACTGCTCTTCAGCAGAACAGACTCTTTCTAACAACATCCACTTTGCTCATACGTTGGTGCTGTTTCTGCCAGCAATCAGCAAAACTGAAGTAATTTACACACAGATTAATTAAAACACAGAACAAAGGACTCTCTCATCTCAAATAACTTTCCACTCTATGCCAGACATTTTTAATTGTCAAACTCTATTGGCCTCTTGAAATCTTATCTCTTTCTAATCTTATCTTTTTGAGCCTACTCAATGACATCATTTTTTTCTGTAGATACTTACCTTACCTGAACCTAAGCCTATAATTCTAACCTGAACCGTAAAACCCCCAACCAGCCCTTTGAAGTTGTGAGGATGAGCAAAAAAGTCTTCACTTTCAAAAAACATCCTCATTGTTTAAGGTATCAGATAAACCAGACTTCTATATACATACATACAAATAGATAATGTAGATTGACATTATATATGCATGTAATAATATGAAAAAAATTATGTCTAATCTCAGTAAAATGCGTTTATGTAAAATAAATAAATGTAAATACATTTGATATTCAGTCCATTTTATAGAAAATTTGATGACCAGACAGTGGGGGCTGAGTCACAATATCTCAAGGAATTGTTACAATTCTATTTTATTTTTGATACCACTACTACACTGTGTTAAGTATAATTATGTTAGATTTATATCCTTGTTCTTAAAGTCATATATGTATCAAATCAAAGTTACCAGTTCTTATCATTTTATATGGTTTAAATTAAGTCAGTTGTATTCATAAAAAAAAAATCAAATCAAGTAAACAATATACACTTCAATAATGAATTTGATTATTTCTATTTCATCATATCAGACATAGACATGCATGCAAATCCCAGGTGATGATCTCCATCATAGCAGCAACATTCATAGAATCACTTACTCTTTAGCAAGTTCTCTTCAAATGAAAAGCACAAGTGGGCCTCATTTACCAAACTTTCTTAAGAAATTTCTTCTTAAAACGAACTTACACTGTATTAACGAAGATTTCTTATCTGGGATGGAAATAATGACGAGGAGATTACATATTTGGTCTATACTGCAAAAGATAACACCTTGAAGTGGAGAATATCCTGTCTCTCAAAAAAATTGCCCATATTTAGGTTTTACACACTGGTGTTTACATATTAGATGTGTCACATGTTCCATAGTTTTACCATTACAGCTTTTAGTAAAATGTTCCTTCCAAGTGTAGCCTGTTAATTCTGAAAGCTGAGTTTATTTCTGTTCTGAGACGAGAGATGGCTAAGGAGATGCACTGCACCCAGGTCTGAGGGTGCAGCAGAGCTCCCTGTGTGTGCACCGAGCGGGACCTGATCCTGAATATTGTATATTTTGTTATATTTATCCAATAGTTTGTATAGCCCAGTGTGGCAGTCGACCATGCCACAGGGCTCTCACCACAGCAGCCATTCGGTGCTCTCCCAGCCCCCTCACCTCCACATACCCCCATCACCAAATTAAGGCCAGGGAGCCATCCGGCCTGACCTACTCCCCCTCCCCACAGACCAGGAGTGGAAGCCAGCCCACCCACTGAGGCTCTCTGGAGGTCGAGCAGGTGGGCGTCGCGCGCAGCATCTCTCCGGAGGCCGGGCAGGTGGGCAACACCGCACGGGCACCCTGGCAACAGGAACAGGGCCTGCAAGCTTCGGCACCAGGCTGCACCTGCCCGGTGCGGCAGGTGGGAGCAGGAGCGGACCCCGACCGGGCGAGCAGACGCTCCATCAGAGTCGTCTGCCTCTCCGCCTGCCTCCAAAGCGCCTCCAGCCCCGTCTGCTCTCCGCTATCTGCTTCCGGTACGCGGCCAAGAGGTCCAGCGCCATCCTCACCAGCGCCATCTCTGCCTCCCGGTCCGCGTCTCTGGCTGCGTGGAGCCCCACGTTGGGCGCCAGTGTTGCAGTAGACCATGCCAAGGGGCTCTCACCACAGCAGCCAGAGATGTACCATTCAGGTTTTAGCACCTTGTTTTAAATCCAAACATAAATTCAAAAGTCAAACTTAAATGTCCTGAGCTTTTCAGCTCAGTGTCTCTCCCACGTTTCTCAGTGTCGCTGAGAGTCTGTCCGTGTCTCTGAGTCCTTCCTGTGTGTCTGAGTGTCTGTGAGGCACCTCAGTTGCTGCCTTTTAAGTGTGAGGGTCAATCAGCTAACAGCTCTCACCTGTGCTGAATGATCCTCTGTGGTGCAGGTGAAGGTGTTCTCCCAGCCCCCTTACCTCCACATACCCCCATCACCAAATTCAGGCCAGGGAGCCATCCGGCCTGACCTACTCCCCCTCCCCACAGACCAGGAGTGGAAGCCAGCCCACCCACTGAGGCTCTCTGGAGGTCGAGCAGGTGGTCGTCATGCGCAGCATCTCTCCGGGGGCTGGGCAGGTGCGCGACGCCGCACGTGCGCCCTGGCAACAGGAACAGGGCCTGCAAGCTTCGGCACCAGGCTGCACCTGGGGCCTCTCCGCCGACAAGTGACCAGGTACAGGGCCTGCAGGAACAGGAGCAAGGTGTTTGTGCCTCACCGCTGACCTTGGAGCAGGGACAGGAGTAGGGGGCGTCGGCTTCACCGCCGACCTCCTTGCAGGAGCAGGGGGCGTGGCTTCACCGCCGACCTTGGTGCAGGGACGCCGGCTTCACCACCGGCCTCGGTGCAGAAATAGGAAGGGGCGTGGAGAAAGGAGCATTACCCGGAACGTAACATGCTGCCTTTTAAGTGTGAGGATCAATCAGCTAACAGCTCTCACCTGTGCTGATTGATCCTCTGTGGTGCAGGTGAAGGGTGCTCTCCCAGCCCCCTCACCTCCACACCCATATTCACAAATCACAATTTGTCTCATAGGGCTTTAACAAGGTGTTACATCCTCTGTCCTTAACACTCAACAGGAGTTAGGAAAAACTACCAAAACAAAAAACACATTTAAATTATTATTGTTCCTATAAAGGGGGAAGGTTAGAAACCTCAGAGAGAGCCACATGTAAGGAATCCCTCTCCCAGGAGGTACAGAAGTGCAATAAGTCAAATTTGTTTAAGAACAGTGGCAACAAAAAGAGGAAAAACCACAAGTGCTGCTACTCCAGATCAGGGCAGAAGAACTCGCCACTCCTCACTCACTTTGCACTTAAACATTTGACAACAAATATAATAAGTTATTAGTACCTGTCCGGTACTTGAAGTCTACTTTATGTTTGTTTGATTCACTCGAGAGTTTGAGGCACATTTAAACACATTGAAAATAAAATTTCAACATTTTAGGCACACACAGTTCACCTGCTACACACAACATGACCAGCGGCCACGACACAAAGTCTTGCCAGCAGATTTTGTAACAGCAGGAAACAAACAAGCTTTCCCCAACTTTCCCAGCCTGGCCCATCCACAAGGAATTGCAAGCGTAGAAAGTAACACACTAGGTGTCTCTTCCCTCCAAATCAGTAACACAACATGGCTGGAATGGTGCAATGGTGGAATGAGCTCCCCAATGACATCAGGACAGCAGAAAGTCGCAAACTAAAAACACACCTGTTCCGACTATACCTTGAATAAAAGTTGAACCTAACAATTTAGTAGCACTGAAATGGCACTTACTTATAGCACTTTGTAGTTTGGCTTTCTTGAAGAAATAGTATTTTCTTGATTCTTGTTGGTCTGGGTTTGTACCCTCATGGTTAAAAGCACTTATTGTAAGTCGCTTTGGATAAAAGCGTCAGCTAAATGAAATGTAATGTAATGTAATGGCTAATCAAGCTAGGCTAAGCACTGGACTGTTGAATTTTATCAGGATGTTTGTATAGTTGGAGTTGAGTCGCAATCATTACCTCAGCCTTGCCTCACAAAGAAAACTCACCCCAAATGTGCTGCCTATCTTGGCCACCAGCAGCCCTAAATGGCAGGCAAACAACACTCATCCTCCGGTAAATCAGTGCAAATATGACACGTTCGGCTGAGCCTCTGCCCCATGCAGTTGCAGCTGCTTACACTACTCCTTTCAATGCTACTCAGTTACTCTAATACAGACCTCCCCACCATCGTCACTTTTTAACACCTCCCTAACCAGCACTCACACACACACACACTGAACTTGCATGTGTTTCCCAGGCTAAAGGTGGTTAGTTGATGCAAAATAACTTGGTCCTTCTCAAATTGCTGTAGACAGCTATCACCTACTTTGAATTCAATTAAAGTTTCTACAGACAGCTGCTGTGCTCAACTGTTTCTCCTAGCGGATATCCTCTACGTGAAAGTGGAGAGCAGAGCCTTGACCCTCTTCACTTCACTGCCCCTACCATTGGTTCAGATATGTGGATGACAGCTCGGTCAAAATCAGAACATAGAAAGTCGAAGCCCTCTCAGAACACGTCAATCTAGTGAATGGACACATTCAATCTGTGAGGATGTCAGAGGAAAGTGTCTGTAAATGTACAACTCCTGAAGATACCATGACCTGGAGCTCCTCTCCATCAGTTCCATGAATTATTAATCTGGGGATACATAACTCCCACCAATTTTGGTGACAATTGTTGGGACCTGGTATTTGTGAACTACAGTTCAGCCTACATGTATAGTCAAAGCCTTCAAGCAGGCCTGCCTGGAGCAGACTGCTAAAACCTTCCAAAGGCAGCGACGCGAGAGCCTGCCTAAGAACTTCAGCACAAGAGCTGCATAGCACAGCTGAACCACAAAAACAGGAGCCACAAACCAGCAAGACGACTTCACTGGACATCGAACAGCCTTTTTTCCCTTTTCATGGATGGGTAACACATCTGGGCTTAATAATTATACTAGTCTAAGCAAAGACTGTTTATTCCGATTCCGTGTGATGTTTTGATTTGTGTTGCTGTGATATTTTGGTTATAAGTTATTTGAAAGTTAATGTTAGTTATGTTATGCTCTTCACAGTCTTTCTTTGCATGCAACTAGCTACTTTCTCTAACCTGGCACCAACACACACACACACACACATATCTCCCCACACATCTCTCTGACCCCCACCACATGTCGTAAACATACCAGGGGGGATGGTTTATTGCATTCATAGTGGCCAGCCGCCATTTTTAAAGCACACTCACTCACACAGACACACAGATACACACACGCATATTCACATACATATTTTTATATAGTAAGTACACCTTTAGTAATTTGTGTTTTTATACTTTATTATCTTCATAATAAATGTTTTTCTTTCACAAATGTTTTCATTAATGTTGCATAAGTGTGAATTTTGCCAACCTCTACACTGTCAAGAACTCTATATCCTTCAACTTTGCTAACTATCTATATGGTAATTTTGGTTATAGTTATTAATTTAATTGTTAATCAGAGTTCCAAATTTGTAGTTAGTACTTTCATGAGACTTCAATATATCAAGATGTCAATATATCTTTTCCCTTCCTTTGAAGTGTCGTGCCCCGAGGTAACTTTAATCAATTAAAGTTATTATTCAATATTAATATTTTTAATATTAATATTCAATATTTTTTCTGATAACCAAATTTATTGAATGCCGAAAGGCACACCATTTAATGGTGTCACGTTTAATGTATCAATTGCACAACCCAATCCATACATGTCTTTCCGTTATTTTATACACATACACAGCCAGAACTTAGAATTTGCACGCATATACAACATATTACCAAGGGGAGCAGAGGCTCATTAGCATTTAATGGAACACACCCATAAACAGGCCATTCTGAACAAGGTTCTTCACATAGAGTTGAGAGGGGTGTCGTGGTACTTCATCTCTTTCGTATTTTGACCAAAGTATAACACAGATAGTTTAATAAGACCAAAAGAAACTATGCCAAATGTGGACAAGGGATATAATCTATTTTGTTTTAATGAGCACGGAGTACCTCTGTATGTTGGGTTTGCGAGGGACCATGGGTTCATGTCTTGCTGGAGGGACATGACCCCAGAAATCAGGGAAAGGTAGGATGCTGAACCCTGGAATAGACTTGGTTTGAGTGGCTACAGCACGATACAGCTGGGGTTCATGGTGCGGAATACAGGCTCCATGTCTCTTCAATAACATGTCTATCATGGTACAATGGGGGAACTCTTCTCCTCCCTCCTGCTCTTCAACTTGTTCATTTCCTTTAAGACCTGGGGTGGCTTCTACCCTATGAGAAAAAAGCAATAATAAGATCAAACCCAGCATCATAAAACAAAGTGAAGGTCATACTGACTAAAGACTCTATTATTACAATAATATGAGAGACTGACTGAGAGGTGACCACAGGAATGGCACATCACACAAGGAAATTATTTAAAAGAAAGTCAGTGTACAGACAGGTCAAATATTCCTGGGCTTAACTTACATAGAATATTCATGCAGGGTTAATTCTGTTTAACGTGGGTCAAAAGATCTGGCCATTTCGGTCAGGTAATGTCTAGGTAAGGTCAGGGTTGCAGTGCCTGACTGTCAAACACGTTATCAACATATGTGTTCTAAAGTAAACTATAGAGTTATCATGCAGCATATTATAAACCTTAGTCCAAATACACATACAAAGAAAATACTTTGATGTACCTCAGCTCTCTAACTGTAGTCCTACAGCCAAGGATGCTGCTGTGACAGAGAACGTCAGGGGTCTCTAACTGGGCAGCACCTAGAGAAAAAGAAAAAATACCTTATTTTAAATTACACTTTTTAAGAAAGTTAGGAAATCAATTAGAAATAATGAAAAAAGGTGCTCAAATTAAAAGGTATTTTTATAAGGGTTTTGTCAATAAGTGACCATGAGCAATAAATGAAACCACACTTGACTGATAAATATATTTGAACTGAATTTAGCCAAGGATGGGTCGCAGGAATTAAATGCATAGCTGCACAGTATGTACTACTGACAACCAATCAACAATAGAAATGGATGGTTGGGTGGAAATCCGTTGGAAAAGACAATAACAGTTAAACATCATTTTAACGACAGTCTTTGAAGATATTAGCCCAACCCAGGAAAACAAATTCATATATGTGTGTTCATGCTAATTTGCAATATATCTGCAAGATGATGTATTCACAATCTCCATTTCAGATGGCCTCAGCTCCTCCTCCTCTCTGTTATAAATGAAGTTTGTTGGTCCAAGTTTCATTCGAGTTGGGGTTTCTCAGCACCAAGGTTCTCTTGTCCTAACTCCAGACAGATTATCCTAACCCTAACCCTTCACATCTTTCCTTGACCTCATGATGTTTCCCATCAGGGTCAAGGAATAATGGTTTGGTTCAACCCCTGCCAAAGTTGTATTTTTATTGTGTAGTGAGTGTGATCAAGATTATGGATACACAGACATAGTAAGACACAGTATCAGGACAGGAGATTCTCCACCCAATAAACAGAGAGCATCACCCATCATATCACTTCAGAGATAGACAGGTAAGTTCAGCAGCTCCTTTCACAAGAAATAATTGAGGAAAGTTGTAGCGCCAGGTCTTCCCCTGCTGTTCTTATTAGGAAAAAAAGATGGGAGTGACAGATTCTGTATTGACTCAGGGAAAGTTGAATGCAGCCACCATTGTTTACATTCGCTGAAGCTCATCGAGATAACTCAATGATCAACTCCACCAACTCCGTGTTGACGACGGGAAGGAATAGAGAGGCCGAGCACTCTGTCAGAAAACCTCCGTAACTGCCATGTCTTCAAAAACCTTTTAGCCCACATAAGTGAAATGGGTTTCACTCGAGTGTGCACTAATGCTGAATGTAGGTGAAAACTCTTAAGGCCACCATTATGGTCCTTTGGGGAGGACAGGGAGACAATGTTTGAGCTCTTTGAAAGTGAGCTGAGCTCCTCAGTCTTGGCAGCTCGACAAAATCAGAATTTGTCTGATAGGGCTTAGAAAGGAGTGACATCCTCTGTCCATAACCCTCAACAAGAGTAAGGGAAAACTACAGAATAAACCCCATTAACAGGGGTAAAAAAACTAGAAACCACATGTGAGGGATATCTCTCCCAGGACAAAGGATTCGATATGGGCCCCAAGATACTAGGGACATGCACCTAGGTCTGATTAACCTGTGGTGGGCCTGCCTGAGAAGAGGGTGTCTTGTGATTAAAACAAGACACCTAATGGCGCTGGTGGTCACTAACATCCACTAACTTCAACTGTTGGTAGGCAATCATTAGTGTGGTAGAACATTCAAGGGATATTCTGCATCTTGTCCTCTGTTCTAAAATAGGAAAGTGCTTAGTCCCTAACATCCGCTGGCGGCCGCTTACACCTTCTAACATCTAATGTTAGTTGGTAACTTAAATTATCCAGAAGACCTTCAAATGTAAAAGGGATATTCACCATCTTGTCGCAGAAGTGAACATGACTGTGCTCTCAGGTACACAGAGCACACAAAGAAGTGTGTAAGACTGCAACTCTGCTTCCTGGTCTGAACTCTGGGTTGTCAGGCTGTCTAAAGAATTTTGTCAAATGTCTACATATGAGAGTTCCATCCAAATTGGGATGAATGCCATCTCAGACAAAGTTTTCTGAAGAAAGTTTGCCAATTATCTACCAAGCTCAATTTCTTTTCTGGACACCATCCGCACATGTCATTGAAAAAACATTTATCCTTAGCCAGAAGTTTTGAGTAGGATTCAATGTTGCCTGCTATGGCCCCCAAAATACATAACCTCAGTTACCTTCTCAGTAGGTGTCTATGGGGTGACCTATTTGAAATTAGAAACTTCCTTTCATATTTTTATCTTAAACCTTGTACAATTTTGCATACAGTTTTACAAACAGACTCATACGATTTAGCAAATGCTTCTAACTTCAGAAACGTGTATAAATGACCCACATAAACATGATGGATGCGACTTGTGCATATTTAAGTTAACGTGCGAGAGGATAGCAAATTAGCATAGTTAACGCCCCAATAATACCATCTATTGCTATGCTTCCTGCACCATGTCAGGAAGTGTTCACTCATCAAGAAATATAATTAACTTCATGACTTGCTCTGCTTGTTCTTTGTATGTGAGTTTTTGTTTGTGGACGAGCATGCACTGCATACTGTATATTGTATCACCATAAGCCGTCATTTATGCTATCAACAATCACAAGGTAAATGGTAAATAAGGTAAAAAAGATATATGCTGTTGAAGTTGAAGACGAGGCTGAGAGGCCCCTGATGACATAGGTTGTAGCAGAAAGGAGAAAACTAAAAGGACAGAATGGCCCTTTACTCCTCAACAGGAAAAGGAGGGGCGAGGGAGATGATAAATGGGACACACCTGTGAGCCAGAGAGAAGAGGGAAATTCAAACAAAGGCAGCATGGAGTGGAAGCATGTGAAGTGAGAGCAAATGTAGGAAGGAGATCATAAAAAAGATAAACTAGTTTTCTGGAAAGCATGATCCCAGAACCCGCTGGATTTATTTCACAATCGTCCTGGACCATGAGGCAAGAAAGCTGATCCCTGGAGCCTGAAGTGGATTTAAAAAAACCATCTAACCTGCTCGGATTGGAACGTGATTCCCTCTTTCCTGGATGAACCAAACAAGCTAAGTCTCCCTATTGAAACTCTCCTGGCTTCACCGAATTCCCTTGGCCTCTAGAAACTTCACCCCTCATCTTCCCTCTACCTGGAGATTAAAGGACCGCCATAAAGAACACACATTTCCCTCACTTTACCTTTTCATTGGACCCTAACTCCCCTCTCCAACACCCACACACATATCCCTCTTTACAAATCGAATTATGAACTGAATGGCATATTATATACAAACGGTTTTGTTCCTGAACACTCTCTCCACACACACAATCTCACACTTGATCTGAACTCGACCTATACTCATCATGAACTCTTAATGGAAGCTTCTTTCATATGTTTATTTGATGGACGGTTAATTGTTCTTATTTGGAAATTAATTTGTTTGCATTGATTACTGGATATTTTGGTCAAAATGAGTTCTTTGTCTGTTTATCAATCATACCTATTTGATTTGATTGTTAACTTGATTGAATAATTCAATTGAATATATATTGATTAACCGAATTGATTGTTTGTGATTTCTTTTTCTTTGATGCCTTTTGTAGTTTGGTAAATAAGCTATCCGGGTTAACTCTCTTACCGGGAGATATTACAATTTTTGACAGGTGAAGAAGCCCTGTCTGGCGCCCAACTCTTTTATTTTTTCAATTTAGAAAACCTACGCTGCAAGGTGCAGCATAGATCTTTGTGCTGGGGCTGAGTTATGGACAGCCCAGGCTCAATGTAACATCTGCTGAGGACCATAATAAAGTGGGGACAGTCAGATGCTTATCCTCTGACTGCTGAAGCCGTGGAAAGATTTTTGTAGGTTTGTCGATTGTTAACATTCCAAGGCTTTTTGAAAATCGTTATGCGAGTTAACAGAGTTACACTTGAATATATAATTAACATATGGACACAGAAATAAATCAATGCTGAATTGGAAAATGAAATGTATTTCTATAGAGAGCTTTTCCAGTCTTATCGATCACTCAAAGCACTTTACAGTACAAGTCACATATACCCAATCATGCACATATTCATAAATCGCCATTACATGCATTTTCTCTCACACAACATTAAAACATGGTCAACACAGCTGTCAAGTGTAATTTGAGGTTCAGTATCCAAGAACACTTCATATTGATGACTGGAGGAGCTAGGGATCAAAGCACCTGGTTAGTGGATGACCCTCTCTGCCTCCTGAGCCAGAGTCACCAACATGCATAAATAAATTTAGAAATTCAGAAATAATGTAGATGTAGAAATATTTAACAAAATTTTGGAACAAATGTGGAAATATCAATAGTTGGATGTTGTTTGTTTTAACATCTGCTACATAACTTTCATGCATTGTAGCTAGTCATTTCCTGTTTTTCATTCACTCTGATCATGGACTCCAGCATCACTTCCTCCCATTGTTCAGTTTTCCGCCACTGCACTCATGACACCTGCACCTCATCACCAAACAGTCACCCAGTACACACACTGCTTCCCACCCCAATTGTGTGATGTTGCCTCTGTGCACGCTCGTGGTTTTCCTAGTGTTGCTTCTAAATGTATGACTTTTGTCTTGTTTGTGGATATTTTGCCTGCTCCCTTTGGATTTGTCAGCTTGTATTATTGGAGTGTTTGCCTGTGCATGGCCTTCACTGGTTTTAGTAAAGACCTTGACTTCTGCCTTATCCCTTGGCTTCCTGAGTGTTTTCTGCGTATGAGTGTCTTGGTTCCAGCATTGTTTCAACACTTTCATTCTGACCTGTTGTGTTTTCCTTTGTGGAGGTTTCTGTCTCTGACTGAGAGCCTGAAGAGGAAGTGGACAACTCATTGTTGGAATCACCCTTCTTTCTGTCCATCCTGGTGGAGTGAGGGGAGAAAGTGTTGAGCAGCACAGCTTCCTCATCTGATGATGGTGAACTCTCCTCTGGCTCTGAACTAAGATTCAGTTCCTGGGAGACACGCATGTTATTTTACAGTCAATTTAATTAAACATTTTGCAAAATCACAGCATACAATATCTCATTCTTAACTAAATAATGACTAACAAATCTCACACAAGTCAGTGATGATGGGCTTGAGTGTTATGGGTTTCACTTGTTACCTTGTTACCTACGAACTCCTCTTTCTGCATCCTAGACATCATCCCCACCAAACTGCTCAAGGAAGTATTTTCTGTCAGCCCTGTTATTTTGCAACTGTATAACAATTCTCTGGCCTATGACAGTTTTCCTGACAGTTTTAAGCATGCAACTATTTTGGAGGAACTGCGGAGTTCCCAACTGCGAAGTGCATGTCTAAAAGCAGCTAGATATAGACACAAACACACACTTGCATTACCTTAAAGTCATGTGAGAGTTCAGGACACAGGTGGCCATACTGTGGCAGCAGCTCTATAGGTCTGTCTAGGTCCGGACGAAGACAAAGTCTGTTCACGTCTGTCTCCAAGTCATCATCCTTGATAGAGGAATGCACACACACACACACACACACACGTACAGATGTGTGTGTGAGGAAACAGATGGAGGGAAACATACTTTCAGATTTAAACAAGGACTAGTTTGATTTATAAGATGTACACTGTCAGTATAAGCTTGCCATTGGCCAAGCATCACAGGCAAAATTCTTATGTGATGCCCCTTCGCTTCCTGCCTGTTAATGTTTTGAAAATTTCCCTTACTACTAGAAGCAATAATCTCTGAGCTACAACCCCAACGTAAACACTTAAAATGGCAAGTTTTCACACAGTCAATATATCTCTTTTGTTTTTTGTAAAGAGAATTTGCCATTTTAATGAGAGTGCACTCCTCATATGCAAATGCTCCACAAAAAAAGTTTTCCAAGACACTATTTTGTAGAGGCATCTGTGCGCCTGAACTACGAAGCTGGTTCAACCTACTCAGCTGTAACTTGGGTTAACAAAGTCTGAGTTGAGAAACCCTGGTTCAGTGGATCGGTGTTAAACGGTACTACAAAGCTGGTTAAGATGTTGGTCTGCTAATCTGTGTTAATGTCCATGTGCATAAAGGGGGCATGTTTTGCAGTGCAAACCTGTGCACCATATTTCACAGAGGAAGAGTGCAGGTTGATTCTGAGCGGATATGAAGATATTAAATAAAGTTTAATTGAGAAATGTGACACTGACAATGAACAGTCAGGAGGTTTATTAAAATACATTACTTAATTCATAAAAGCAGTGTTTTTGTCACATATGTTAATGTCATATGACATGTAAGTGCACAACGGGGATGAAACCGCTCGCACCTTTTGGATAGAAGACGACTTCTCTACCGCCTGAGCCACAGCCACTCCCATAATGTGATCCTAACCATATGAATGATGCATCAGTATGAATATGTAATGCACAAGTGAAGCTTCCTTTTAAGTAATTAGACTTGATCCACCTATAAAAAGTGACATCTCTTTTTATTTTTGCAAACATGGATTAAAGATCTCAAAGGGCATATACGAAGAACAAAAAGTTCCAAATTCGCTAATGCAGATCAAACACGGAACCATATTCACTGTCCACATGTATCCAGTCTAAAGTTTGTCTGTCATGTTATGTTCATAAACATCTGCATACAAGATTCACTGAATTAAACTTTATTAACTCTATTTCTTTTCTTTTTTACTGTATTTAAACACAGCATCTAAAACAGTGTATAAAGATTACAGATGCTGTAGGGTTGCATTTCTAATAAAATTATCTACGGAGTAAAAATTACAGTTAATGCTGTGATATGTCTGTTTGCCTTTTATGGCACAAAGTATAACAAAAAACACAGGAACAGTAAGTCTGAATGATAGCTTTATTTAGTAGTTTAAAATATATTATATAAATGTACATAGTTCATAAATTACAGGAAATATTACAATAAAGAGATGAAATTATGATAAAGAGATAAAAATGTCAGGTGACAAAATAGCGAGTCGCAGAGTTTGACAGTGAGGACAATACTCCTGTGAGTGACATTAGAGACGTCCGATCCTAGAAGAAACTGAATTCACTCAGATGAGAATCTATATATTTCATATTGAAAATGATTTGGGGGGGATCAGCAGATTCGGATCATCTTTAAGGAATAGAGGGCAACACAGATTTAACCATGAACAAAATCTGCTCAGAGCAGTTTTAGGTTGCCGTGTAAGTTGTCATGGCAGCATACCTCAGGTTCAAACTTAACCTTCTTTTGTAGTACTGGTTAACCATTAAGTTAATCCCGACTTCGTGAAGTTGCCCTAAGCCAATGACCTCGCTTCATAGTACAGGCCGCTGGTCTTAGCATACTCTGAGGTAATTGTTATTGGTTTAAACAATTACAAACAGTCATATGCCTTCTCCTAATCCAGAAAACACATCTAGACTGGGTGGTCATACTCCCATGACTCCTGCAGCATGCCACCAATGGTAAAAAGCTGGTCCACAGTTCCACAGCCTGGAAGGAATCCACATTGCTCGCCCTGTATCTGAGGTTCAGCAATTGGCCAGAACCTCCTTTGTAGGACCCTGGAGTAGATTTTCCCAGGGAGGCTGAGACGTGTGATCTCTCAAGCACACCCTCCAGTCCCCCCTTTTGGAAATCGGAACCACCACCCCGGTCAGGTACTGTTCCCGACCTCCACGTGACATCGCAGAGGAATGTCAGCCTCGATAGCCCAACAACATCCAGAGCCATCAGTATCTCAGGGCAAATCTCATCCACATCAGGGAAGCTTCTTAATTACCATGGCAACCTGTGCAGGGCTTTTGGTTGAGGCTTCCCCCGAGTCTTCAG
The DNA here is from genome assembly GCF_009819705.1 of Hippoglossus hippoglossus. NCBI lineage: Eukaryota > Metazoa > Chordata > Actinopteri > Pleuronectiformes > Pleuronectidae > Hippoglossus > Hippoglossus hippoglossus. Next base: position 27,653,652 of record NC_047156.1, on the reverse strand, counting down.
ATTCTGCGTCATCCACAGAGGACCTGTAGGGCCGGTTCAAGAGCTCCTTAAATTGCTCCTTCCACCGTCTGATGATGTCCCCAGTCCGGGTCAGCAGTTCACCTTACACCAACATTTCCAAAATCAGGCAAGTCCTGTCTCAAGAGAATCAGAACAATTTGCCCATGCCTTTCTTATATCAATACTTGATTATTGTAATTCCTTATAGACCCTTTTACAGTTTGTAAACAATGATGACATACGTTAGCTGCGCGAGCATTGTGGCAACAGAAGTATGGCAGAATTCAATAGCTTGTCAACCCATGCAAGGGCATTAACCACTAAAGTTTGCAAAAGTTACCTAAATAAGTTGACTTTGAAAAATGGTGACTGACTTCCAGATCCATGTGCTATTAGTGAGTGGGAAGAAGACATAAGCAAGTGGCCCAATATTCAGTGGCCAGATATATACACATTTAGTGGAGAAACCTAGCGTGTACACCAGGGAGAAATTATGACCCTACAAGTCTCTGATGCTTACCACTATGTTTTCTGCGGTCATGTTCAGAACGTGAAATATCAATACATAGAGTTTTGTGTCCTGACATTGGATGTCCTTGCCAGCCAAAGACAAGAACACAAGGCCGCTATGTATGAGGCTTGGATTATACACAACAAACCAGATTATTGTATTAACTATTATATATATATATACACTACCGTTCAAAGGTTTGGGGTCACCCAGACAATTTCGTGTTTTCCATGAAAACTCACACTTTTATTTATCAAATGAGTTGCAAAATGAATAGAAAATATAGTCAAGACATTGACAAGGTTAGAAATAATGATTTTTATTTGAAATATTAATTTTGTTCTTCAAACTTTGCTTTCGTCAAAGAATGCTCCATTTGCAGCAATTACAGCATTGCAGACCTTTGGCATTCTAGCTGTTAATTTGTTGAGGTAATCTGTAGAAATTTCACCCCACGCTTCCTGAAGCACCTCCCACAAGTTGGATTGGCTTGATGGGCACTTCTTGCGTACCATACGGGCGCTTTGAACCACGAGATAGATCAAAGTACCCTTTGTTCTCCATTTCCTTTCGGTCAAACCACATGGTTGCACCGCCATTTTGTATTTAGTAACACCTCGTGTACGACTTCGTACGCCATTTTAGATTTCGCAACACGACACCACTTGTACGACGTCGGACGCCATCTTGTCTCCATCTTCCTCGTACACACACACACGCACGCACGCACGCACGCACACACACACACACATACCCACCTCCAGGTATACACATTGGAGGTATTACATATGTGTTACGATTGTGATAGATGCTTGTGGTGTTTTATCTTTGATATAGTGGGTTTTGCTGTGATAATAGTCATTGGTTGATGTCTTAAATAAATCCCCTTTGTAATTAAAGTACCGGTATTTTTGTGATTCTTTGTGCATATGTATGTGAATACAGCTGGATTATGACTGCCTGTGCTCGAACTTAAAACCTTCACTGTTCATTATATAATCATTAATAGCAAATATTGAGATTTCTAATTGAACTTTTCAGACTATGAGACTGATCTTTATCGACTGATTGTTGGTCCCTGATACCAGGGTGGTGCCCCGTCTTTGATAAATTATAATTACAACTTTTATTATTCTTAATTGATAACTATCATTTTTAATAAATAATTGTATTATTTTAATTAAATAATTTTATTATTTTAATAATCATATTTTATGATTATTGAAAATTAGCCAACATCCAGTCTACCTACTATTGCACAACAATATATATATATATATATATATTTATAAAATTGCATGGCAGGCTAAGTAATATTTTGTGTTGCTGGCTTGGTGGGCGGTGACCACATTCGCCTGTATAGGTGTTTATTTAACCTGCGCGTAGTCTTGCAGGCAGGTCGCTATAGTATGTTTACTTTACACAGTGTGTATTTCAGCTCCGACACACACGTATGTTGTAATAAAGTCATGTATTGTTATTGTGCCTTATAAAGACCAGTTATAAGCTAATGTTCAATAGGTTTATATTGAAAATGTTTGTATTTCTTCCTGAGTGAAAGCTGTGTTGTGATTAAGTGTGCATGTCCAGAATTCATTTCTGATGTCACTACAGTTAAGTATCACTGTAACCTGCACTATGTGATTATAGTAGCCCTGTTCACTTATATATGAGTGATAATGTGTATTAAGATGTTGTTTGAAGTAAGGAGACATAAGATGTACACCAGAAGTGTGAGTAACACTGAGAACACATTCCATTACAAAGGAGAGGATAATTGAATGTATGTTTTATACACTTTAAAATGCAGTTATAAACTGAAACAGAGACTGACACTCAGAGAAATGCTTGTATTTGAAATTGTGTTGAATTTGAATAAGATGCAGTCTGGATGATGAACTGAATGCTCCGTGTCTTCATTGCTGCTGCATTCATGCTGTATTTTACAGACATACTTTGTTGCTGTGGTACCAATCCTGGGGCCCGTAAGAAATTTTGGGGGGCTCGTCCGGGATCTCTCTCCATAAGAATCATCAAGGGGAGCAGATCCAGTGATATCAGAACCACGAGGCCAAGGCGAGGTGACGTGATTACAGCCGTGACAACAGCTGGTGGGTGTCCACGAGGGGAGATCAGAGTCCAAGGAGGGTCTTCATTCTTCCAAGGGAACCGCACTGCTGTTTCATCACACACATCATGTCAACCGCACGCAAAGAACTCGTATGGAGCATCATAAAGAACTTGTACAAACTCTCGGGCAGCGACGCATACCAGCTGGCACGGGACATCGCAACTGACAATCAAAGTACACCCGATCTGAAGTCCACAGATGAAGAAGTTTGTCAAAGTGTGGACCAGCTCCAAGTAATGCATGAAGAGCTAGGCAAGAGGCTACAACACTACAAAGATATAGCAAATGCAGCACATCACAGTCTAGGTGAGCCCATGCCACACCAACTGCCACGTCATATCCCAGCTACGTTCGATACTGAGAAGGTGGTTTCTTTAAAGGACCTCTCCCATCTCCAGCGTAGGGAGTTTAAGATACATGGGGGGCAGATTGGAGACCAAAGCTCTGACATCACATATAGCAGTATCTGTAAGCAGATAGACGAGGGAGTCAGGGAGGGTTTCACAGGGACAGAAGTGATCCGAGCTGTGCTGAGGATAGTTAAACCAGGTGCCTTCAAAGACATGCTCACCCACAAAGATGACATCACAATCGGTGAACTCAAGGGCTTCCTCAGGCCTCATCTTGGTGAGAAGGCCAGTACGGAACTGTTGCAGTAACTAATGTGTGCAAAACAAAGTGAACAAGAACCGCCTCAACAGTTTCTGTATTGCATGATTGGACTCAAACAGAAAATCCTCTTTCAGTCAAAGCAGGCCAACACAGACATTCACTATGACCCGAAAACCATCCAGGAAGTTTTCCTCCACACCATCTACCAGGGCCTAGGGTCTAAACACACGGACATCAGACAACAGTTGAGACCACTCTTCTCAAACAATCAAGTGACTGATGAAGACATTGTCAGTCAAGTTATGAAGATTCTCAGCGACGAAAATGAGCACCAGCGCAGGCTAGGTTATGGTCTCTGACAGAAAGCAACACATTCACACAGTGTGCGAGTGGATGATATAGAGCAAACTGCGAACAAGAAAGAACACCAGACAATACAACAGCTCAGTGCTCAGGTTGAGACTCTGACCAACATGGTTGCAGCTTTAATGGACCAGCAAACGACAGCTATGCACATAACCCACCCAAAGTCTGTACCTGTCCAAATGCTTGGTCAGCCGCAAGCACACAGACCTCTTACATCCATTCCTAGAAAAATTCCTCCTTCCACACCAGGCCAACCCTCTCTCACAAGGAAGGGTAAAATACCCATCTGTACCAACTGTCTACACCAGGGCTTAGAGAACTGTAACCACTGTTTTGTATGTGGGGACCCAGGACATCGGGCTGTTGGCTGCTTAAAAAGAGCCAGGCAGCAGGGAAACGGGAACCGACCTCTGTTGAGGGACAACCAGAGGCCGTTCCAGAATTCCAGTCCCATCCAATAACCCCCACGCGTAAGCAGCGTTACTCAAAACGCCAAAGATGTGACAAAAGAGCTGATGACACTTTCCCCCAAGAAACACCAGAAACCCCTGACCAGAAAGCCCTTGGAGTGGAAGAAGAACAAGCTGAAGCAATGGTTAATTTCATTCAGGCCCAAAAGACACCAGACCACAGTTTGGCAACAATCAGAGTAGGCAGGGAAGATGTGACTATCCCAGCTGGAAAAACATTACGTGTACGGTGCAGAGTACCACCTAGCTTCGACGCCTCCGACTCTGTTGTCCTATATGAATCCCCAGAAGAGAGTACAAGCTTAGAACAGCTGAGTGTGGGGGAAAGCCTCGTAGAGATCAGTAAGCACAGGTGGCCTCTTGTTCATGTGCCCATCTCCAATCACACTAAGCATGAAATCACCCTCCCAAAGAGAACTCCATTGGGCTCCATCCAACATGTAGCGAAAGTCATAGAGATGGGTGAGACAATGACACCACAAGTAGAGACACCACAGGTTACAACAGTAAGGGCTGATGTCCATAAAGTCACCGCTCCCAGGGTTCCCACAAATGAGCCGGGGCGACCACCCGTTGACCTCAGTCATCTTACTGTAGAGCAACAACATCTAGTTGAGGAGATGCTGCATGAGGAGGCAGCAGCATTTGCCCAAGACAGCGGCAATATTGGATGTGTCCCCTCTCTCCAGATGTCACTCAGGCTCAGTGATGACATCCCCATTCAGAAAGCTTATGCTTCCATTCCTAAGCCACTGTACAAGGAAGTAAAAGAGTACATCCAGGAGTTGTTAGTGAAAGGATGAATTGTAAAGTCTAAGTCGCCATATGCCGCCCCTATTGTTTGTGTCAGAAAAAAAGATGGATCATTGCGCCTTTGTATTGACTACCGACTGCTTAACAAAAAGACTGTGCCAGACAGACATCCCCTTCCCCGTATTCAGGACTCAATTGACTCACTTGGGGGCTATAGCTGGTTTTCCATCTTAGACCAGGGCAAAGCCTACCACCAAGGCTTTATGGCCGAAGGTTCGAGACATCTCACTGCCTTCAGGACCCCTTGGGGTTTATACGAATGGGTCAGAATACCGTTCGGGTTGTCAAATGCACCAGCAGCCTTCCAAAGAAGCATGGAGGAAATGCTTGAGACGCTGAGGGATGAGTGTTGCATCCCTTATCTCGATGACGTCCTCTGCTTCTCGAGGTCATTCGAAGAGCATGTCGAGGTGCTGCGCCATGTACTCCAAGCCCTACATCGCCATGGGGTTAAGTTGAGGCCAGAAAAGTGTGAGTTATTTCGCAACGAGGTCAGGTACGTTGGTCGGCTGGTGTCTGCAAATGGGGTCAGAGTGGATCCAAAAGATGTTGAGGCAGTTCAAGCATTGAAGGAGAAAAACTCCACGGACAGTAGGAGATGTTCGGAGGCTGCTAGGTTTCCTTAGCTATTACCGAGCATATGTACAAGACTTCTCACGCATAGCAAGACCACTATATGAGCTGCTCCAGGTAAAACCCAATTCACCACAACCTAAGCCTGTCAGGGGGAAAACAAAGGGCCCGCAACTGCTTTCACGTACCCCAGTGGAATGTTATAATCAACACCAGCAGATTCTTGAGCGCCTCATAAACATTCTAACCAACCCACCAGTGCTAGGGTACCCAGACTTCAACCAACCCTTTATACTCCACACCGATGCCTCTCAACAAGGTCTGGGAGCAATCCTCCAGGACGGGAAGATGAGGGTGATTGGTTATGGGTCTCGCACGTTGACACCAGCAGAGCAGAGTTACCATCTCCACAGTGGTAAGCTTGAGTTCTTAGCCTTAAAGTGGGCAGTTTGTGATAAATTTAGGGACTACCTGTTTTATGCCCCTCACTTCACGCTCTTCACCGATAACAATCCCCTGACTTACGTAATGAGCACGGCTAAGCTTAATGTAGTAGGACATCGCTGGGTTGGTCAGCTTTCAGACTTTCACTTTGAAATAAGATACAAGCCAGGCAAACTGAATATTGATGCAGATACCCTTTCTCGTTGTCCCCATGATATCAATGCCTACGTGAGTCAGTGTTCAGAGGGATTGTCAGAGGAGGCAGTGTGCGCCACCTGGGAGGGTTCTAGAACAGCCCAGCAGGGGGAAGTAGCATGGGTAGCCAGCCTTAACATCACCTCTCAACAACAGACACACACAGAACCTTTCCCTGTAATTGACCATAATGAACTGGTAGACGAGCAGCGAAAAGATCCTGTCATTGGGAAAATTTTAGAGTTAAAAGAGAATGACAGAACTGACTGACGACAGACGCAGGTCTTTGGACAAACACACAAGAAAACTCTCAAGAGAGTGGAGCAGGCTGTATATAGAGAATGGCCTTGGTCGCAAACAGCTAGTCTTGCCAGCCAACTGTTTGCCATAGACAAACAGCCCTCACGCACTTGCACGACAACATGGGACATGTTGGTGTCGAGAGAGTTCTTAGTCTTGCAAGAGAGTGTTTTTATTGGCCTTTTATGAGTAAGGACATTGAAGAGTACATCACCAGGAAGTGTCAGTGTATAAAGCGGAAAAAGCCAGCTTTAAATGACAGAGCACCTATGGGAAGTGTAACATCCAACTCGCCTCTTGAGCTCGTCTGTATAGACTTTCTTCACCTTGAGACCAGCCGGGGTGGATACGAGTATATCCTGGTGGTAGTCGATCACTTTACTAGGTTTGCCCAAGCATACCCCACCAGAAATAAGGCCGGCAAAACTGCTGCTGACAAGATTTTTAAGGACTTTGTCCCTCGGTTTGGATACCCTTCTAAACTGCACCATGATCAGGGCCGGGAGTTTGAAAATGAACTGTTCAGAGCTCTCAGACAGTTGTCCGGTGTGAACCATTCCAGGACCTCCCCTTATCATCCACAAGGCAACCCTGCAGAGAGGTTCAATAGAACTCTGTTGCAAATGCTCAGAACCCTAGGTGAGAAAGAGAGCTGGAAGGATCACCTGCCTCATGTCATTCATGCGTACAATTGTACCAAGCACGAGTCAACAGGCTACTCGCCATATTTTCTGTTATATGGTCACCATCCACGTCTTCCTGTTGACCTTCTCTTCGGGTTGGTGGCAGAGGAAGAAACAAAAACACCAACAGGGTACGCAGAAAAATGGGCAGAGAAAATGGTCGAGGCATACAGGATAGCTAGCACAAACAGCCAGCAGTCAAGTGCTAAAGGCAAACATTATTATGATAGAAGGAACAGAGGTGTGACTCTTCAGCCAGTTGACCGGGTCCTTGTTCGCAATGTTGCCCAAAGAGGAGGTCCATGCAAACTGAAGTCCTACTGGGAAAAGACAATCTACATCGTCAGAGAACAGCTTGGTGATAACCCAGTCTATAAAGTGAGTCCTGAGACAGGGGGCTGGCCCATCCGCACTCTCCACCGAAAATTGTTGCTTCAAGTAAATGACTTACCTGTAGAGCAACCAACCTCTGTCGCACCTGCTTGCACCTCACTTTGTAAAGTGCCTTGAGATAATGTATTTATTAATTCGGCGCTTTAGAAATAAAATTGAATTGAAAATTGAATTGAACTGAATTTATTCTTCTGAGACTAAAAATCCTCAAATGCATGTATCATGTGACTGGTAAAATGCATCGTAAATTGTGTCTTGTAAAATGCAATCCACAAATAAATGCTCAGTGATAGTATGAGTTGTATGGAGGTGTGCTTTGAGGTGCAGATACAAATCACTCTGCATTACTTTTTGGATTGTGTTTCACGATTAATATAACATTAAGAAGTTTGTGATTAGTTGACTGTCTTAACTCCAACTCAGTGAACAAGATAACCATGTTTTCAACAGTGGATCTCAAGACAGGTCCTGATGATCAAAGGCTCTGAAATTACACACAAATGCATATGCACATAAGACATACACACACAGAGACACACTTACATAATCTTTGCTCTCTGCCTGTTGCTTGTCAGCGTCATCATCGTCACTCTCCTCACTGCTGTTATCTGGTCACAACAGAAAAAGTTAAGTGAAAATGTCAGTGTCCAATATGTGTGTGCCTGTTAAACCGATAGTTCACCCAGAAATGAAAATTCACTCATTATCTACTCAAAGTCCACCAGAAGTAGCTCAGCTAGTGGATGTTTCCGACAGTTCCTGAATGCACCTCGTCGGAGGTTTAGGCTTAAAACACAGTGGAAATTACCTCTTTTCTAGTCAAATTTGAATGTCGGGGCTTGTGGACACTTGGATAACACCACACGAGCAGTATAGAGGCATGTAATGATTTTTATGTTGTTTTATTACGTTTGAAGCTTTGGTCACAAATTTCTTTAATTGTATTGCATTCTGCTGCAACACTTTACCCACCCCTCCATCGGCATAGTGGTCAGTAGATAATGAGTACATTTTCATTTCTGGGTGAACTATCCCTTTAAGTTTAGCCTGGAGAAGTACCTTTTCCTTAGAAAAAAACAACGCTACAATAAATACACATACTCTCATATTAATTTGGAAATATGGAATACACAACCAAACGAAACAAAAGAATTCCTCAAACTGCATTATACCTGGCAATTTATTATCAATATTGGTTATTTCTAGTGTGATCACTTTACCGAGTGATCTGTTCGAAAAAGTTAATCACAGGGTTTCTCAGGTTTCTGTGCTTGTCCCAATTTTATTTACCTGGTATACAGGGTACATTCTTTTTACCTTTTTTAATTTTTTTTTTTTTTAGTTTTTCCTTACTCTTGTTGAGGGTTAAGGGCAGAGGTTGTCACACCTTGTTAAAGCCCTATGAGACAAATTGGGATTTGTGAATATGGGCTATACAAATAAAATGTTATTGATTGATTGATATGTTCAGAAAAAAGACAAAACAAAAGTTACAAAAGTTAGATACAATATCTAATGATATAGAGTAGCTGCTCTGGATGGCATTGCCCTTGCCTCCAGCAAAACCGCCAGGAATCTGTGAGTTATCTTTGTTCCGGATTTGTCCTTTGATTCACATTTAAAACACATTTCAAGGACTGCCTTTTTTCACCTGCATAACATTGCAAAAATCAGGCACATCCTATTTTTAAAAAAAGATGCAGATTCAGAAAAATGTGTCCTCACATTAGTTTCCTCTAGACTTGATTACTGTAGTTCCTTACGATCAAATTCTACTTATGAGTCTTAAAAGACTCTGCAGCTTGTCCAAAATGCTACATCAAGTTTAATGACAAGAACTACGAGAAAAGATCACCTGTATTACTTTCACTGACTCCCTGTTAAATTCACTCACCTACAAAGCCCTTAATGATATAGTGCCCTCATACTTTAAAAACACTAGAACCATGTCACCCCACTGGAGTACTGCACTCCCAGGATTCCCGCATAATTTTCGTCTCTGAAATTTCTAAAAGTACAGTGGAGAGTTCAGCCTTCGGCTATCAAACTCCTCTCCTGTGGAATCATCTCCCAGTTTCAGTTCAGGATGCAGACACCCTCTTTACGTTTAAGAATAGTCTTAAAACCTTCCTTTTTGATAAAGCTTATAGTTATAGCTGCCTCAGGTCTGTCTTGGACCAGCTCTTTGTTATACTGTAATTGTTGTTGACACATGGAGCATCTCTTTGCTTTTCTCCATCTTCATCTTCATTCTCTCCTGAAGGCCTTGTTTCATTGCAGATTCAGCTGCAGCTGCAGTCACAATGTGGACCGTGGTGGCAGCTGATTGTGGATTATGATTACTACTAGATTGCTAGATATACAATATCAGTCATTGCTGCTCCCTTGCTGACATTTCCTTTGTCAAAACTTTAAACATTGATACATCTCTCCATTTACACACTGTCTTTTCTCATGATGTGCTATTTTACATGCAACATCTATTACACTTCTGTCTATCCCTTCCAAATGTCCAGATTAAAGCTCACCTCCTGGTGGCAGGCTGCATTATAGGTGGTAAATCCAGCTGCCTCCATGTTAGTGGATGGGAAATGAATCAAACTAAAAAGTCAAACACACATCAAATAAATGTTTCTAAAAGATTAGACAGAGGATGTGTTCGGTGCGTGTATCAGCATCATTTGACTTAGAGTATGTGTGTTGTGGGCTGTAATGTAAAGCTTTACCAAAAGTTGTGTCATTACTTTGATTGTTTACTGTACCTGGTGCCATGTCCACATCAGGGACGGCATGCGCTCTTCCTGGCAGGAGGAAGGTGTATGCAGACTGATCTGATGTCAGTGGTAGAGGAGTTTTGGGGAGACACTTCCTCATCAACTGCACAGAGGGCTCAATCAGAGACTCCAGACCTTTAATCAACAAATCTGTCTACAAAGGTAAAAACAAAAAAGTTAATAGATTTTAATAGATCATTTGCTCTAGCTGGACTGTACTGTGTTGTACAAAGGGATAACGATGTACCAATTAAGCTGTACTCTACAAAACTAGTACTGCTATAAGCATAATGGGCATACATATATGAATATTAAAGAAATTAGACTTTATTTTAGAACATAAGATAAGATGGAGAATACCCGTTGTATGTTTGAAGGTCTACTGCACTAATAAAAATGCCAACCACCAGTTGATGTTAGGGACATATCTTCAGATGTTCATCTTGGCGTCATCATGACGCCTATGTTGATAAAGCCTATAGTTAGGGCTGGATCAGGTGAGTCCTGAACCATCCCTTAGTTAAGCTGCTATAGGTCTAGACTGCTGGGGGAACTCCCATCATCCACTGAGCACTTCTCCCCTTCTCGCTGTCTCTCTGCCCCCACATACATTTATTTATCTTAATACATGTCACTAACATGTTTTTTTCCTCCCATAGTCTCTCTCTCTCTCTCTTTGCAGGTATCTCTGACTCCATTATTATTATTATTATTATTATTATTATTATTAATAACAATAATACTTATTATGAGTTAATTATTATATGAACTGTTGCTGCTATCATTAATAATCAATAACATCTTTACACTGTTATTGTTTTCATTATAACTAGTCAGAGCTGATACCTGATGGTGCCAAAGTGTTCCTGGTCTCCCTCTCTGCTCTCTCTTTAATTTACTGTTATTGATGGAGTTTAATCTTGAAGAGTTTGTGGTATAACTTAGCCTTGATCAATTCCAAAGCTTCACAAAAGAGCATTGGAAATCACAGTCTAAACATTTTAGAAAACAGTCGATTAAGTTGTGGTTTGGCTTGTCTGACAAAGGGGTTCTACCTTGTAACCCTGGTGTGGCAGACATGATTTCTGAAATGCTCTGACCGAAAGAACTGGGAATTGAAATGTGCAGCTTCAGTAATGAATAGGACATAGAAGAAACTAAAAGGCAACTTTGAGAAGATAGTATATTGTAGATACTTTACAGTTGGCAAATGCACAGTATGCTGCAGAAGTACATTGTTTGTCCACTGAGTATTTGTGCATGCAAATGTGTGTTTATATGGTTGGACCAATAGATTCGATCCCAGTCTCCACCAATCCACGGGCCGAAGTGTCGTTGGGCAAGATACTGAACCCGAAATTGCCCTAGATTGAGGACTGTGCCGGAAGTGTATGAGTGATGTATGATAGGGAAAGTAAAGCAATTTGAGTGGCGCTTAATAAATACAGCTATGAATTTTACCTGTGTGGTGTGATACAGCAGTCTGAGGCCTCCCTTGGATATGAAAGCCTGTCTGCCAGGATTGTTGTGGGTGACCTTATGGAGGCAGCGCAGCAGCATGTGCCGGATTTCTATGGCAGTATGTTGAGTATCTTTGCTGTGCCAGTCCTCATAAAGATGCAATAGGCCAGAGATGTAACCCTTTGATATCACAGAACAAACGTTAGCCTCTGTGAGGGAAAAACAGAGAGAGAGAGAGAGAGAGAGAGAGAGAGAGAGAGAGAGAGAGAGAGAGATGTTTAACTATTTGATCCCTCCTCTGTTGACATCAGTATTGGCTGATTGGAGACAATATCGACTGAGCAGATCAATACAAAATATAAGAATGATAAAACATCGTTGACTCCAAATTGTCTGGCTGTTTGGCTACATGGTATCAATCAGTTCCTCTGCATCCACTCTCAACACTCCCATTATTTATATGTATGTTTTGCTGATGTGTCTCATTCATCTCGTATCATAGCTCTGTGTAGCACCAGTTTGGAGCCACAAAGCTCAAATGGTAAACAACCACATCATACAAATGCTTGACTCAAAGCATTTTATAGAACAGTTTTTTCGCCCATTCATACCCAGAAAAACCCTTGAGGATACATCAGCATAAAATGACAGAGAGAAAAAATATTTTTTTGGTCTTTTTAGTTTGGTCCATGTCCCGTCCACTAATATGGAGGAGGTAGACTTTATTTTCCGGATCCAGACCCAGACGCCATTAAATTTGGACCTATAATCAATACATTATTTAGAATTGTCAAATTTTGATAGAGCATTTGATTTTTAATCGCTGCAGCTTTGGCCAGAATAGACCCCACTTCTCTCACTAAAAATGAAAAGTGGAGGGTTAGTGGAGTAAGTGGAGATGGGATACAAGAGGAAAAGTAAGGAAAAGATGTGTTGAAATTATTAGAAAATTGATTGACAAAAATAAGAAAAACGGAACACTTACATTCTTTTTTTAATTAAGAATATTTTTAAAATACCCATTTAAAAAAGAGCTTTCTGTTATGTATTTACCTTTTTACTTGACATGAGGAAATACTTTTTTTTATTAGATTACTTATTTTAAATCTCTAATTCAATGTGAAAACTTATAGTAAATATTGTTAAAATATTTATATCACTTGCTTTGATTTGACAGTAAGTTGTTGGATGCATACAAATGTTGATACATCTGATATTTCAATATATATTGCACTTAATCATAATGCTAGTAAGACATTATGATGTTCCAGATCTTTGCTTGAGGATATGTTCTATACCTGGACCTCTCATGAAATCCTTGTGACAGAGCATGCTGGTTCTGATGATGCAATCTGATTACAGCTATCACTGCCTGGGATGTCATCTCCCATGTGACAGTTTAGATAAAAGACTTAACATGGCTGCTGTATTGTAAAGTTCTGTTCAGGGAGCTGTGAAAATAGAATTGTAGGTTGTAGATTAAAATAAAATTACAATTAGATAGACAATTCCAGATCTCATTAGTGACATCATCAAATGGTTGGAAAATATGGTGACCATGGTAACAGCAGGTGCAGTTTACAGTACAGTAGACTACAGGCAGTTTTATGTCTACAGTGAACAACACACACACACTAATTGTAAATGGCCTGTATTAATATAGTGCTTTTCTTGTCTTGATGACCACTCAAAGCGCTTTACAGCAGTATGTTGCCCTAGGACACACCTCCTGGTAACGCCTTATGTTAAAGCAAGGTCAAGGGTGTGGTTAAAACAATGAGGGGGTTGATGTAAACACTCACTGAAACCAATTGGGATAATATTGACATAAACACAGCACTAAGGCTATTATTAATGTCAACATGAATATTGACATTCTGTACAATCATTTCTTTACATGTTTTAAGACCCAGGAGCATGGTAAACTACAACAAATAGAATTGTTTGTTTTTTCTAGGATTGGTGTGATAAACTTAGAACAAGGCTTTCAAATGGGATATAGAGGATTTAAAAATTGGGATTAATTGATAGATTGATAGTAAAAATAATTCTACCTCCTTGGCCAGAGCCTAAACACTGTAATCTAAGATCAATTAATTTACTAAATCATCTTTGGATGGCAGTGATCTAATGTTTAAGAGACCACATTTAACTATATTGTTTTGCAGAGATTTTGTTCATTCCTATTAGGTTTTTAGGGGAACATTTTCTCTACTTATTTTTGATTTAATTAATTAAAAGACAATGTCTATAGGGTTTTAAGTGAGTGACGGATCTAAAGAGAGCGCAGAGAAGTGTGTAGGACTGCAACTATATCTCCTTGACCCTGGGTTGTCATTTTGGCTCAGTAAACTCAGTTATACTCTTGAATTACATTACATTTCATTTAGATAGGATAAGAGTGTTCATCCAAAGTGGGATGAACGCTTTCTCCCCTGGTTTACTCCAGAATGTTATTCAATTGTGGAAAAAAGTTACATCGTTTGCTGGACACCACCTTGACAGCCAGGGGATTAAAGCCAGCGCTACGTAAAAAAAATGCAGGTTTGGGTTTTAAAACTGGCGGAGTCATGTTGTGCGTAATGGCTTAGTGGACATAATAATGTGAGGCACACTATGCTCTGTAACATGTGAACAGAACAACTTGTGCAAAACAACATAATCAAAATAACGTCTTATTCTGAATAAGCTTAACAGTCAAAATATTAGTATGTTTGTTTCATACCTAAAATGATTAAAACACATTTGTGGGCAACAATATTTCACAAGGTGACATGGTCCTTCATTACCATGAAAAAACACATTGTAATTTAGTAGTTTATTTCAACTCAGTCCCCAATGCTGCTGCTGAAATGGTAATTCATCTGGCTCTAAAAACATTATCCTCAACAAATAAATCCACAGTGAGCAACTGTTTTAGAAAATTACTGAGCCTTTAAAAAAAATGCACTATGTTTGTGACGTGTTTTTTTTCAATACAAACAGAAAATCAAGTAAATTTTACTTAGTGCCAAATCACAACAACATGGCAGGACTCTACAGCACTCTTTGCAGACACCCAACAATTCCCACCATGACCAACCACTTGGTAATAATAGTAATGGTAATTCTAGTGTTGGTAATGTTGTGCATATGATACCTTAAACGTGACACCATTAAATGGTGTGCCTTGGGGCATTCAATAAATTTGGTTATCAGAAAGAATATTAATATTAAAAATATTAATATTAAATAATAACTTTAATTGATTTAAGTTACCTCGGGGCACCACCCAATTTATCGATTAAGTCTCATGAAAGTACTAACTACAAATTTGGAACTCTTATTAATAGTTAAATTAATAACTATAACCAAAATTACCATATAGGTAGTTAGCAAAGTTGAAGGATATGGAGTTCTTGACAGTGTAGAGGTTGGCAAAATTCACACTTATGCAACATTAATGAAGACAACATTTGTTAAAGAAAACATTTATTATGAAGATAATAAAAGCATAAAAACACAAACTAGGTGTACTTACTATATAAAGATGTGTATGTGAGTATGTGTGTGTGTGTGTGTGTGTGTGTCTCTGTGTGTCTGTGTGAGTGAATGTGCTTTCAAAATGGCGGCTGGCCACTATGAAGACAAACGACCCCCTGGAGTGTTTACACCATGTGGTTGAGGTCACATATATGTGTTAAGTTTGGGGAGATGTGTGTGTGTGTGTGTTGGTTCCAGGTTAGAGAAAGTAGTTAGTTGCATGCAAAGAAAGACTGTGAAGAGCATAACATAACTAACATTAACTTTCAAATAACTTATTACCAAATATTCCAACAACACAAATCAAACTTAGAAACATCACATGAATAGAATTGAACAGTTTTTGCTAAGCCTAGTATAATTATTAAGCCCAGTTGTGTTACCCATCCATGAAAAGGGGGAAAAGGTTGATGTGCTGTTTGAAGTCCAGTGAAGTTGTCTTGCTGGTTTGTGGCTCCTGTTGTTGTGGTTCTGCTGTGCGATGCAGCTCTTGTGCTGAAGTTCTTATGCAGGCTCTTGCATTGCTGCCTTTTGGAAAGTTTTAGCAGTCTGCTCCAGGCAGGCCTGCTTGAAGGTTGGTAGAGCTTGGGTAGGGAGGAAGCTTCCCTGGCTGGGTCTCCTCCAGGAGAAGTGATCAGAAAGAGGCGAGCTGGAAAGCTATATCTCTCCTCCATGAGAAGTTGAGTAGAAAGAGAGGTGAGCTGGAGAGCTACACCTCTCCTCCAGGACAATTGAGTGGAAAGAGAAAGAAGAGAGAGGGAACTGGGCTTATATTGGCCTGGTCACCTCATGGGTCATGGGGCCCAGAGTGACCAATATTGGTTGAAAGTTGTGTCCAGGGGCAGTTTTAACACCTAGGTGTTAAGTTGAAGCACCCTGGGAGACTGAGATCTGGAGGCTCTCCTTTGTCTCCAGAACCAAGAAACATGTGGTCAGGTTTTGGCTAAACATGTCGGCCGAACTATAGTTGCCAGTTGACGTAATGCAGCTGTGATCAAATGTAAAACGTTTATATCTCATAGTTAGCTGCATGGATTCATGTGAAATTCTCCACAATCTAGGGTCATTATTCAGCTCTATTTTTCAAGTTTTTCAGTCAGTGCTTAAAGCTGGTAATGAATTATTAAAGTGAGCTTGGCTTAACCCTTGTGTTGTTTCTGGGTCGGATTGACCCAGAGTGTGTGTGTGTGTGTGCGTGCGTGTGCATGCGATCATCCGCAAGCCCTGGCCGGTCAGGGTTAGGGTGACCCACGGATTGTCATTATCCAATTCTCCTGATTAACACTGAGTCCTGGTTGTGCACGTCACATCTCGTGTTGAACTTTGCGCACACAATGTTGACGACTAGTTTTTCATTATGTTAAAATGCAGCTTCATAAACACTAAGTAAACTTCATGTACTGTTCTGGTCATGATAACTTGTGATGAGTGTTGGTGTTTATTAGCTAAAGTGAGTGCAGGTCAGCAGGAGTGTGGAGGGAGGACACAGAAACTCCAGCACGATACAAACCAACCTTCTGATCATCGACTAGGAAACTCTATATTTTCGTTTTTTGTTGCCACTGTTCTTCAACAAAGTAACTTACTGACTGCACGCACACACACACACAGACACACACACACTCACTCACTCACTCACACACACACACACACACACACACACACACACACACACACACACACACACACACACAAACATTTTCATTCGCTCCTGGTATTTCACATGATGGCCTATACTCTGCCTAATATCCTGCCCTTTACACGCCCTCATTCAAGCAGGAATGGCCAATGCAAAGCACCACATGAATGTTAGATGACCCTGGTAATACATGGGTTTCCATGTTGAAACATGACATCAAGCGAGAAGACACCAACATTGAGGAGCTTGTGAGTGAGATGGAGAATGACATTGTTTGGTGGCCACAGCAGTGATATCACTAATACAGAAATTGCACAGTGGTAGCGTGTTGCTGCTGTGGTTAATGCAGTTAGTGAGAGTGAGTATGATAGAGAGGACAGTGGCTGAAAAAAAATCGGGGTCAAATTTAATGGTTGAGGCAAAAACAGAATCACTTTGCACCGTCAGAATGTGAGGGAATTTATATCACCCAATAATTTTTATAATCCAAAACTGCAGGTATTATTAAACTCATGGACCTCTGTGAAAACAACAACCTATAAAATATAACATTCCCAAAAAAGGGTTTAGATAGAAAGGTTAACTTTACAGTGTAATCCTGTCACACATACCCGTGTGCTAATTAACCCAGAGTGATGGGTAGACGTGTTTGTACTGGGATGGTTTGATTTCGTTGTTCTAAAACTGGACTCATTCAATGCAAAGATCCGAGATCACAGCTCGACAGAATTTAAATCAGCTGATGATCACAGGACATCAGTCATCATCATGGGACAGCAAATCTTTGTGGTCAATGAACACTAATCCATCTAATCCTTCCATTCACATACTTCTCTATCAGTGCCAGTGCATCAGTCACTGCAGGAGTTTTGTCAACAGCAATCAGACTGATTGCTTCACAAATCATTGGTGTCTTAACCTCCACTCTGGGATATCATTTGGGAATGAACGTTTGTCATATGAACACAGTGTATACAGTATATTCTCTATAGTGGTCTCCAGGGGTGTTCTGTGCGCCTGACAGTGCATGTTCACTGCAGTAATTTTACACACAAATTATATGAAAACAGTATTATATGTATATTATATACATATAATATACATTATTATATATTATAACCCTAACTATATATATATATATATATACATACATACATGTATATTATATGTATGTATATATATATATATACAGTGGTAGAACAGTTTTAAAAACTGTTAATCCCTTGGCTCTGCAATTCTGCTATTATGGTATGTAAGCGTAATTTGCTTTAAATTTACTTATATTTATATTTTTAGATGTATCCATGTCGGTGTGTGGTCAACATCTATAGTGTGATAGTGCAGTAACACTTATCAGTTTTCATGTTGAACTGAATTATATACAGTATAGGTACTCTAATAAAAAATACATGCTCTGTTCTAATGTCAAGTAAAATTTAAATTCATAACAAAGCTTTTATAAAATGTGCATCTTAAAAATGGGAACTACGTTAACCTTTTCATCCCTTTTGTTAACACATTTTTATTTCACAATCTCACCCAACTTTCTAACAATTTCAACACATCTTAACAACTGCATAGCTTTTCTCTCCTTTTCGCTACCTTTTTTTTCATTTTATATTCACCCCCCACTTTTCTTGTCAGTGAGAGAATTGAGCTCTAGCTTATTTTATATTTTTAATCTGGGTGGACTAGTGATGTTGAATATATTGGCGTTAAACAGTCACCAAGGTATTGGAACATTAGAGACATACAAAGTCTAGGTTCATTTATTATGTACTAGGTCATTAGGTAGGTCTTAATTATCTCACATTTCTATTTAATACTACCTCCATCAGACAAGATTAGATTCATTTATTTAAGAGAAATGTTTTGGCAGAATGCATTGTTTGTAATGTCTCTGTGTGTTGTAATTCTTTCTCAATGATACAGAGCATGCTGTAATTAAATAATAAAACAGCATAAGCATGTTGTAGTAAAACTTTGGGTCATTGCCGAAATGTCATTACTTACATGAAATGGCATGACATCACTAATTCCTTACAATGTTGTTGAACAGCAGTTAGTGATGATTACATGGTCAGGTACATGCAAAATACCAATGCACTACTTTGTTGATGGTCTCCCAGGCCACTGGACAGTGTGCTCAAAGAAATAATAAATGTGTGGAATTATAATTTCTAAGCTTCAGTTTATTGCCAAAATAGGTTTGAATATTGTTTGGAACATCTAAGAAGCAGTCGCTATTCTTTATTTCTGCTCCTTCAGAGTTTTTGATTGCTCATGTCTTTGCTTCTTTAAAGAATAAAGATGTTTTTATTATATCAGAATTTGACCCATTTTTTCCCTATTCGAATCATAAATCAGAATCTATAAGAACTGGAATAGATAAAAAGAATCAGAATTTATCTAATTCAAACAATACCCAACCCAAGATATAGGTCTTTTTATTCATTATGGCCTTTAAAACTTCTTAAAAAACTTTAAATTAACTTATTTAAACCTGCAGAAACTCTTGTTATATTAGTCTATATACTAAAACAACAGTCTTCCTGCCAATGGGACCCCAAAAAAGCGTACTTGTTATGTAGTGTATCCCAATGAGATGTTTCTGTGATCATCAGTACGTGATCCGTTATTCATAAACTAAGAGAAATACATCATTAAATAAGAAAAGGGTGTCAGAAATGCAAGCACTGCCAGTGAAGAAAGTGTTGTATTGTGACAATGGTGGTAATAATGATATACTTATAGTATAAAGGAAACCATGAGCTGGTGAATGAAGAAAGTCATGAAAACTTACTTGAGCACAGCAGGGCCGTAAAGGCATTAATTGCTGCCCTGGAAAAGAAACAGAGGGAGCAGTCATTTTCTGATATTTTAATACATAAACATTTTGTGTTCATGGTACACGAGTTAGGCCATGACACAAATAAGGGTGTGTGTTTTTGAGTGTTTTGATATGACGACACACACCAAAATAATTATGTCATTCAGATGTTAGTATTTGCTGTAGCTCATTGTTTTAAAGGTCTTGACCTTCTATGTAAAGTGCCTTGAGATAATGTATATTATAATTTGGCGCTATATAAATAAAATTTAATTGAATTTAATTGAATTGTGACGTTGTCATATACTGTTTTGACTTTGTGGTTGCTTTATATTCTTAAAAATAAAACAAGTAATAATATGCTTTAATGAAGATTTATTTGCTTGAGGGCTTTCTATCAGTTATTTTGATTTTGATTCAATATGTCTGGCAGGTAGGAAGAACAAACATGACATAAGCAAACAAAAAACAAATAATTAAATACATAAATAAGTTTTAAAAAATATAGTTTGTGGCAGAAAAGACCATTTCTGTTTTTCTAAATGTATATCTATTATTTATGTATTTATTTTTACAAGTATTACATTTTATATTTATACATCTATTTCTATATATTTTACTTATATATTTATTGACTTAATTTACATTTATATTTAATCCTGTATCTCTTTGTCCATATGTTAACTACATAGGTGGGCTTAACACAGTTTAAAGCCTGTTTGGTCATAGCGTGGTGATCATTGGATCTACTACTTTTGTCTGGAGATGGCTGGTACACATGTGCTTTGCCCTCTCAGTATTAGCTGCTTAGCTAGTTATTGATGCTTAGTTCTATGAAACGCTGTGCCAGTTAACATTGTAGAACATTTTATTCGAGATATTGTAAAGAAGCTATGATGGATATTGAATTGTTACTTCCTCTGTTTCTGAGATGATGTGAAGTTGACTGATGATGTAAGAGACTTCTTGCAGTTTGTATTTTAATAAGATTCATTTCAATTTTTTTTGCATAGCACCAAATCACAACATACAAGGCACTTTACATAGTAAAGTCCTAAAAAAGTATAGAGAAACCTGACCTGACCTGAATCCAAGTGCAGACACAAAGACCAGCAGAGGCAGTTCAGCAATTTATTCCAATAATTTAACACACAAGCTTTGCTGGGTCGAAAGTCCATCAACACAGAAAAAAGCAAGTAACTGGAGCCAAAAACACGAGAAGCATCTTGAGACAGTAACAGACCTGAACAGAACCCTTACTGAGCAGACATATTGCTAATAAATACACAGGAATCAGGGATAATTGAACTCAGTTGTGATACAGTAGGGTAGCTGCAGACAATCTCTGTAAAAACAGACAAAGACAGGAAGTAAAGTAAGAGAATGGGTGTGTTTGGAACCTCATACTAACATGACTGCAAAATTAGCATGAAGTGCGTTCCAACTGCATAGAATGCCGTGCAGAATGTGTGAGAAGGGGAGAAATGCTCTGATGGATACTAAATTTGGAAGAATTTCAGTATGCACCATGAGCTTAGTTGACAGACTTAACTGCCCCATAATGCATTGCGTTCCTCAGTTCCTTCCTGTACTATGGCAGAGTATACAGTGGATGCTGCCATCTTAGAACCAGCAACGACTCGCATATAAATGTCGATAAATCATTCTACCATACAGCTTGTTAATACTTGCTTTACAAGATCTATATACAAAATTAATGTATCTCTATTGTTGGAATTTAATATATCGCACGACTTGCATGCTAGCCTCTTAGTCTACATGTTAGCAAGTTGACTAATATCAACGTAGCTAACTGAGTTGTAAATGTGGATGAGTAATAACTTGATTAATAATGCCATGTATTGTTATTCATTTCTTTAAGGGACAGGTGAGGACACTCAGCGCCTCGCTAAATGGAGCACTGAGAATGAACAGCAATTCACTGGTTGGCGTAATGCCACCATCAAAGGTTTGGAAGAAGAGCATTTGTGTTGTAATGTTCATAAGCCCTGCTCTTCACTTGATGTTGTTATATTATACTACTACTACATGTTGCATTTGAAAAAAAAAACGGAAGAGGAGAGGGAAAAGGAAGGAGAAGTGAGGGGCCTTGGGGAGAAAACAGAGAAGGGAGAGAGAAAGAAGAGAAGAGAGATGGCATAGTGAGAGGAGAAACAGAGAATGGAGAGAGTAGATGGACAACAGAATGAGGAGCTGTTCTTAGAGAAATAAATAATAAATAAACACGATCCAGTTTTACTTTTGTCATTATTTTTGTCATTTTGTTGTTGTGGAGGTCAGGGGGCTGGGAGAGCACCTTCACCTTTACCAGAGGATCAATCAGCGCAGGTGAGAGCTGTTAGCTGATTGATCCTCAGGTTTAAAAGGCAGCGACTGAGACACGCAGAGAGGACAGAGACACATGGGAAGAGACATGGCATGGTCATTTGCCACGGTTGTGTTATGACACAATACAGATAGAAAAACAACACATCTGCAGTGTTATGATGAATTTGCACTTGTTAAAAAGATGAGCACCAGCTCCTTTTGGAGGAAATTTAGATTATCTATTGATTGTCTCAAACCATGAGTCATGAGCAATCAATTCAAAATATCTCCGTTCTCTGTTCAGAAATGAGTTGTCCATTAATATGATGGAATGAGGAATGTATGCACTTGGGTAATGGTGGGAGATAAGATTGAGGCTGAATGAGATTGAATGCGATTGATTGAGGTGTTGTTTCGGCTAAGCGGTGTATGTCTGCTGAGTTGTTTATCGGACTAGGCTCCGACTACACAGGGACTGGACTTACCAAACTCAAACTACACTTGACATCTATTGCACTTCTGTCCGTCCTGGGAGAGGGATCCCTCACATGTGGCTCTCTCTGAGGTTTCTACCTTCTTTTTACCTTGTTAAAAGGGTTTTTAGTAGTTTTTCCTTACTCTTGTTGAGGGTTAAGAGCAGAGGATGTCACACCATGTTAAAGCCCTATGAGACAAATTGTGATTTGTGAATATGGGCTATACAAATAAAATTTGATTAATTGATTGATTGAAAAGAAAATTGGCGTTGGCCAGACGACAGCAAAATCTCAAAAATATTTCGCAAAATCTTAGTTACTTGAATAATAGTCATGGGAAAAGAGCTGTGGAACGCTGTTGCTTGGCCTGTAAACATTTTATTTCAAGAAAGAAAAATCGCAAAAACACTGGCGGACTTAACGAATAAACAGCATGTGGACAAAAAACACTTAAACAACAAAGATAAAAATTTAAAGAAGCTGCATTCTCCAGGGTGGTGGAAGTGGACAGAGCCCACCGTATTACGAAACCCCGACTGAGGTCAGAGGGAGAACGACCACGGACAATTATTGCGAAAATACAGCGCGACCAGGACAGGGAGCTGATATTGCGATTAAGTTGGGAGAGAGCACCCTTGTATTATGACGGTGCTAGGGTGCACATCTTTCCGGAATATACATCAGAGGTGATGAATCAGCGACAAGCCTTTGGCAAATTCATCAAGACACTTCGCGGGGCTAATGTGAAAACTACTCTCCGCTTCCCTGCCAAGATGTGCATTGAGCATAATGGAAAGACTACAACGTTTACTTCAGCGGAGGATGCAGAGCGTTTTGCAAATGCTTTACCCTCCAGCTGATGCTACAAAACCATGTACTGGTAAATCCAACAGAAGTGAGCTGCAAGATGGACTAATCGGTTGGTATCTGTAATAGTCTGAGATACTGTTTTGTTTACTTGTTATTCATTTATATTTGATAGGGTGATTAAATCTCTTAAGTCTTTCATTTTAAAGCTGAGCAAAAGAAGGCTTAAATATTGGTTACCACATTGGTTTTGAATGTGGGCGAAGACGTTGTGAATTCATATTGCTGCCTTGCTGTTTCCCTAAGAAGATGGGGCACGGCCAACCTGTTTGGCCTAACGTGGGTTAGGGTGAGAATGGGGTATGTTATATGTGCCAGACTGGGAAAGGTTTTAAATATCATTTAGGTGTGATAAGCCTACTGTTTGTGTTATATTTGACATGTATGTTTATTATGGCAGGAAGGCTTAGAAATATGCCTACTTCTGACACAGGGATAATAACGTTTGTTACTTGGAATGTAAAGGGTATGGGAAGTCAAGTTAAGAGGGGGAAGGTGTTTTCGCACTTGATAGTAAATTATTTTCAATTTACTACCTGATCTTGATTCTACTAACTTAATAATAGGCGGTGACTATAATTGTTGCCTAGATCCCTATCTCGATCGCCTTTCCACAAGCCCTCCGCCGTCTATCAATTCAGTGGGCACTTTGAATAATTTGATTAAATCCTTCAACTTAATAGGCAAATACTTAAGCTGAAACAAAAGCAATTTGAATTGAATGACAAGCCAGGTAAATTGTTGGCCAGGCAGTTGCAGGGTGCACAGGCAAGTAGGTCCATTCTTAAACTTAAGTCTTCCACTGGTGAAACTTTAACTAATCCATGTGATATAAATGAATACTTTAGAGAGCTATATTCAAATGTATATACCTATTCTGTTGAATTACCTAAAATAAGTGACTCTGCTAAGCTTGATCTTGATTTAAATTTTACTGTTTGTGAAATCAAAGAGGCAATAAAATCATTTCCAAGTGATAAGGTCCAGATGGGTTCGGTGCAGATTTTTTTAAGTCCTTAAATCTTTTTATGAGGCAAATATTTGTCTAATACTTAAGAAAGGCAGGGACGTTTCAGATTCGCTGGCATATAGACCCCTTAGTCTATTAAACTATGATCAGAAAGTAGTAGCAAAAATGATGGTCACTAGGTTGGGCAGGCAAATATCCTCATTAATACATCCTGATCCAACGGGCTTTGTATCGGGCAGATTCTCTTTCTTTTAATACCCGGAGATTATTTAATATAATGTATCCAAAACATAAAGTAAATGACAAGCCTGTAGTTATCTCATTGGATGCAGAGAGGGCGTTTGATAAAATTAAATGGAGATATATGCAAGCCACATTGAGACACTATGGATTTGGTGAATTTTTCACTCATTCAAGATGGTTTATGCTTGTCCTACATCTGCCATTCTCACTAATGGGAACAGGTCATTACCTTTTAACCTGAAGCATGGGACAAGGCGGGGCTGCTGTGCCAGTCCTCTGCTGTTTAACTTAGAACTAGAGCCTCTGGCTAGTAGTATAAGGCAGCATGCTGATATTAGGGGAATTAAGGTGGGGGATATTGAATGTAAACTATCAATTTATGCAGACGACTTGTTCATTTTTCTATCGGACCCCCCATTATACCTTCCTCCACTCCTCTCGCTAATTAAATGTTTTGGTAGCCTGTCTGGGTATTCCATTAATTGGCGGAAAAGTGCATATATTCCTCTTTCAGAAAATCTAGATCCTCTTTTTCTTGAATCTCTTCCCTTTGAAATTGCCAGGGATCAGTTCACTTATTTGGGCCTATCTATTCCCGTAAATCCTACACTCTTACTTAAAGGGGACATATCATGCAAATTCCACTTTGTTAGTGCTTCTACACGTTAATGTGGGTATCTGGCATGTCTACCAACCCAAAAACTCTGGGAAAAAAACACTCGCGCGTTTTGTTATAGTTCCTCTAAGTCAGAAACGTCATGCTTGAGTGACTCGATTGAGCTTCCTGGGTTTTGTGTCGTAACAAGGCACTGGAAGTCTCCCTACATGGCCTTGGCCCACCACCCCCCACATCACCCCAGGACAACAAGGGGAATACAAAGTATGGGATGCATATTTGATAATTTATATCATATAAAATATGTAATTTATATCGTTTAAAATCATGGGGGGAGAGGGGGGAGGGGGGAGCTGGCTCATTAGCATTTAAAGGAACAGGCACTCAAAACAGGTCACTCTGTGGAGGGCTGTTTTATACAGGGTAAAAAGGGTGCTGTTTTAAATGATCCTTGTGGTATTTTGACCAAAGTATGTTACAGACATTTCATTAAGACCCCAAGGAACCATATCAACTTGTGGTAAAATGGGCATGCTATGTCCCCTTTAAGAGTAATTTTACTATTCAGTTAGACAAGCTGAAGAAAGATATAGATTTTTGCAGGACTTTGCCTCTATCTCTTATAGGGCGTGTAAATACGATTAAAATGGTGTCGCTCCCCAGGTTTATGTATTTGTTTCAAAATATTCCAATCAACCTTCCGTTATCTTTAAAAAAAAAACTTGACTCAATAATAATGCTTTTTGTCTGGGGCTAGAAAACACAAGCCCCAAAAAACTGGGGGGTTTTAACCTTCCAGTGTTCCAAGATTACTATGGGGGAACTAATGCCAGAGCCCTAATATATTGGCAAGACCAGCTTCCCAAGTCAAATGAGCTCCGTGATACACCCCGTGGTTGTAATTGGAATCGAACGCTGCAAGAAACAGCTCTCTGTCAGCTCTTCTGTTTTCTACTAAGGATTATCAAATGCATCTAGTTAAAGACAATTTTGTTCTCCAAAATTCACTTAAAATATAATAAAATGGTGCTTCAAGCTCCTCAATTTTCGTAACATTCTCCTATTTGTAACCATATAACCATAATAACCATAATTTTATTCCATCTCAATCTGATCAGGCCTTTATTTACTGGAAGGATAAAGAACTGACTACTATTGCAGACTTGTACAGAAACAATAATTTTGCATCCTATATGGAGCTGAAAGAAACCTTCTCCCTACTTCAAGCTCACTTTTTATGTTACTTACAAATTAGACATTTTGTTAAAAATAATATAAAAAAACTTTGAAAACCCACCAAAGGAACACTCTTTTTATGTTTTAATGAAACAAAATCCTGTTTCTAAACATCTATTTCTAAATTTGTGACACTATTTGCTAATGAGTCTGTTGTTTCATCAGAACATATAAAGTCTGCCTGGGAGGCAGATCTAGGTGTAGAGTTGACCGACAATGTATGTTACAGAAGTAAATCTTCAAAAGGCACTCTAGGCCAAACCTTTTGGTTTTGTCCTAAGATTGCTCCCTTCTGGCAGGATATTTTTAAATGGTATTCTAAAATGTATGATCTACAGATTGAACCTGACGCCCTGTTTGGCTGCTCTGTAGCTTATTTTGCACTGCCACAAACTGTACAGCAGACCCTGATGTTTGGTATGCTAGTTGCAAAGAGAATAATACTTGAAAGCTACCAGTGCTCCTTGTTTCTCCAGATGGTTAATGGAACTGGTTTCAGGGATACATCTTGAGAGGCTTCGGAGCAACACGCATGGTTTTCCTGAAAAATTGGAGAGCACTTGGGGCTCAATTTATAGGCACCTTAACTTTCCGGAATGACACCCCAAATTTTGCGCGATACCCATTCTGGCTATTCCTCGCCATATGCTTTATTTTTACTGAATGATTTATTAGTATAGGCTGTAACGCTTTATTGTATCTCTGTAGAGTCTGGCTTCTTTTCTTTTTTTTGTCCTTTGTGATTATTGTCTTTTATGCTTTTGTTTGTATTGTATGTTTCGTTTCGTTTCTTTTTTTCTTTCTTTCTTTCTTTCTTTCTGTGTGAGAGGGATCCCTCACATGTGGCTCTCTCCAAGGTTTCTACGTTTTCGTTTTTTCCCCCATTAATGGGGATTATTTTAGTAGTAGTAGTTTTTCCTTACTCTTGTTGAGGGTCAGGGCAGAGGATGTTGCGCCTTGTTAAGGTGAGATGTGAATATGAGCTATACAAATAAAATTTGATTGATTGATTGACCCATCTAATGTGAAGTACAACAACATAACATGTTAACAAAATCATTACACAGAAAAATGATTTCACTGAAATGAATTTGAAATTCTGAAACATCAGTAGACAAAACAACTTGATACACATAACTAGCTAACTATATGGATAGACTTATGATGAACATATGATTAATAGTAATATTTAGGCCGGTGGGAGTTGGGCCTTAGTTTAGGGGAATCCACAGGCCCAGGGTAGATTGCACATCTCATTTTATTAAGTTGCTTTTGTCATTGTCTAATTACTTGTTATCACATCTCCATTGTCTACCTCAAAGCAACACAAAGATAATAACAAGGTGGAAAATATAAGATTATTTGACTAATATCTGATAGGAAGGGAGTATATATAATGACGATAAAATATAAAATATCTAAAATGGAATAAATGCATCATACGGATAAATTGCAATGGAATGAGAAGGCGGCAATTTGGGTGATAGTGGCAGATAATATGTTGATATCGGATTGTGCTGTGATAACCTTAACAGCAACTAAGCTATAAGTGAATGAGTTAGAAAATGAATAAATCTATAAGTACATTTATAGATCATAATTGTGGTAAGAACATCAACCCAGTCATTAATAGCAGAATAGAATGATTGTACCAAGCCAACTTGAATGAGTGCCACGGGGGCTGTGGGCTTCCCCGGCTGGTAACATCCCACCAAGGTGGTCTGTTCCAGAAACATTGTTGGTTGTCTGGCAGAGTTCTGCTAGATCTGCAGATCACAAACTTCCTGAGGTGGCAGCAGGTAAGGCTTGGGAAAATACCATCCAGGACCCGGATGTGAATCTGTGATGTGTGCTCTCTCCACTGCTCTTCTTGCTCTACATACACGAATGCACCGCAAAGACCCGTCTGTTAAATTCCTGAAGTTTGCAGGTGACGACACAACGGTGGGAGGTTGAATGGCTGGTCCTCTGGTGTTGTCGAAACAACCTGGAGCACAAACACGCTCAAGACTGTAGTGGAAAAATTAACTAAGTGTGGTTGAAACCTATTTTGTAGTTGAAAAGTAAGTTTTTGCAGACCTGTCTAAAGACTTTTATGACCTGAACTGTTTGTGACCTGAAACCTATATAACATGTCTAAATACTTTTATGACCTGAAACCTTTATGACCTTTTTATCACTTATTTACTCTCCAAAGAACTGAATGTATGTCTGCTCTATCTCCAAAGGAAACATATGTAAATCAGATTTCTGTGTTATGATTCCTCTCTCAACCTGCGCCTACAGAACCAGTCTGAACTGGCTCAGAGAGACAGCCTTAGTTCTCCTATATAAGATCCTTGCATTTGACTGTCCTCAATCTTCAATCCCTGTGACTCTCTGTGTTGATCCTTTCTGCAGAAAGCCCCTATTAAAATACACAAAGACAAATTTGGTGTTCCAGCCTCTTGTATTTCCTGATTTCCATCACAAGACTGTGTAAATGACAGTGGATTTCAGGAGAAACCCTCTAATAGTGCACATAATCACCATATATAACAACACTGTGTCTGCTGTGGAGACATTCAGTATTTTGAGATCCACTATCTCCCCTGAAGTGTACATCCAACAAATACCATCATAAAAAAAGCCCAGCAGAGCATGTACTTCCTGCACCAGCTTAGGAAGTTCAATCTGCCTCAGGAGCTGTAGGTCCAGTTCTACATGGTAAATTGCAGTCTGCCCTCTGCACATCCATCATTGTCTGGTTTGGGTCGGCAACCAAACAGGACAGGAACAGACTAAAACGGATTATCATGGCTGCAGAGAGGGTCTGGTGCCAAACTGCCTTCCAACCTTCACTGTCGGGAAATCGCAATGTACGCTCAGTTGAGTGTACAAATTTATAAATCATAGACATGGAAAAGTAGCGAGAAGTTTCTGGCCCAATGTAACAGAGTAGAAGTAATTTTTTCATCATAAATGTAACTGAGTAGGAGTATAAAGTATTCTGCAATTACAGTACTCAAACTACAATTTATTGAAATAAGTTAGTACATGTAACGGAGTAAATGTAACACACCTCTGCAACCTGTTCACACTATTCCCCTCTAAATATGGCCAGTGCAACCAGACACAATAACAACTTCTACCACAGGCTACCACTCTTTCATTCAGTGTATACTGTCCTTGCAAAGAGTTGCTCGTCTTCAAAGCTTGACAGTTAGCTAACAGTGTGAAGTCCTCCAAAAAAAACACAAGGCATAACTTTTCTTGTTTAATGAAGAACCTTTTACTGTAAACCTGCAACAGAGCATAATTGCAAACACAAATTAGAATACCCCAATACAGATAACAAAGGCACAATGTAAGGGCATAATCAGAACATAGACAAAAAGCTGAGCTATCAAAGAACAGCAACTATACTTGCTTCTTACTAGCACCCATTCAAACCAGATCTGTCTCCTTCACCCACTCCGCCCCCTGGTTCACTAACGAGCTGCACCAGCTAAAATCAAAAGGACTCCAGCTTGAGTGGCTCGTAAGGAGAACAGGTCTCACGGTCCACACAGAGACATACAAAGAACACCAACATCTTTATAAAAACACTCTCAACACTACCTGCACTGCATTTTACTCAGGACTAATCCATCTGGCTGCGACAATCCAAGAACTCTTTTCTCCACCATCAACAAACTCCTCAAACCCAAGGACAACCTCTCCCACTCCTTTACAGTTGACAAATGCAACGAATTTGTACATTTCTTCCGAGCAAAAATCAACACTATTCACAACCAGCTGGCCTTCCCCACCCCAATTGGACCCTAACCTGACCCCCCAAGTGGACAGTACCAGCGCCTTGGACCCATTCCCCTCCTCCCTCTTCAAAGCATGTCTCCCCACACTCTGCTCACTCATCACCAAAACCGTAAACTCCTCCCTATCCTCTGGTTACGTCCCCTCCACCTTAAAGCTTGCTGCAGTCACCCCCATACTTAAAAAACCTGGACTTGACCCCGACTCCCCCAATAACTACCGGCCCATTTCCAACCTGCCATTCCTGTCAAAAGTACTGGAGAGAATCGTTGCAAATCAGATCAAATCCCACCTTGACTCCAATAACCTCTACGAACCCTTCCAATCTGGAGTCATACTCGACCCCACCCTCTCATTCCTGCCCCATGTCAACCATATCACCAAAACAACCTTTTTCCACCTCCGTAACATCTCCCGCCTCCGAACCACACTTTCACGTTCTGCTGCAGAATCACTCATTCACGCATTTATAACAGCCAGACTCGACTACTGAAACAGCTTACTATTTGGTTCCACAAACAAAGTCCTTTACAAACTTCAATATGTCCAGAACTCTCCCGCCCGCCTACTTACCAGTACCCAATCAACTGATCACATCACCCCAGTCCTCCATGACCTTCACTGGCTCCTGGTAAAAACCTCAAAATTCTACTCACTACCTACAAGACCCTCAACAACCTGGCTCCCCCCAACCTCTCGGACCTCCTCCACCATCACACCCCGACCCGACAGCTGAGATCGGCTGATGCCAACCTCCCTCAGGTCCCCAGAACCAAGCAGGGTGACAAGGCATTTTCAGTCGCCACCCCCACTCTCTGGAACTCATTACCACCACACATCAAAAATGCCCCTACAATGCTATCTTTCAAAAAAGCCCTCAAAACCCACCTCTTCAGACTTGCCTTCCCCAGCTAAAGCCCCCACTTCATGTTTTTATTCTGTTTATTTTTTTATTTTATATTTTTCTTAGTATACCTGAATTTTAAGCTTTTTTTGATTTTAAAGAATATTTTGATAGTTTCACTATTTTATTCCCCACTATTTGAGAAATTTGCCTTTGAGAAATTTAAAAAGTGCTATATAAATGGAATGTATTATTATTATATAAAAAGTAATAAACACGATACTAATGGACAAATAGTGTTCAAGGTAACAATGTACAAAGGAAAAATTGCAGGAGGAGAAACAGCAGCACTCTGTTCTGCAGCACACTTAATTCTAAGTCTGGTGGAAATCCCATGCTCTAAGCTTCTGCTGCTGAATAACCAGAAGGGGGCATTATGATACACAAATGTCTGCTGAACATGCACATCAGAGGGCAGGACACAGTGTCTTCATCCCTCTCACACCAAACATCAATTTACCTTCAGCACATAGACAAATGTAGAGCATCAATTTTATATTGCGATTCGCAATCAGTTACATCGATCCCCTGTCCACATATTTATACAGTTCTTATTATTTATTTAAATACACTACTTTATTACTTCTTTGCACTACCTCGACTGTTTACTACATACAGAACCAATTGACCTGTGTACATACTCTCATTGTGTATACTTTTATGATGTTGGTCATTAGTGTTTAAAATATACTGCATATTCAATTACATTCTTTGTAGGAGTACTGTACAATATTGTCTGGACCATCCACTACTATGATCAAGGTATTTTGTACAATTATTTAATGTATTTGTTCAGCTGTTTGTCTATTTCTATGTAAGTACACTGAGAGCAAGAGAAAGAAGAAGCAAAAGGAAAAGAAGCAATCAAATTTTGTCTGCCCCCTGTTTATATTCCAGGAGGTCGGATGGGTCTCTGAGTGCAGTCACACTGATCTTCATGTTTGGAGAAGAAGAAAAATAGATTCTGTTTTGTTAAATTGTGCAAGCTAATGTATAAACGGTTAGATTGCATATCCTCTCTCCACTATGACCCAATAAACCTTTGCTGTATGAGCAAATAAAGCAATATAGGGTGTATTAGATAAATGTAGGTTATGAATAGGGAATCATTGATTGATCAATGTGAAACATTAAAGGTTAATTTGACAATAGTGTAATTAAGTGTTCCTAACATTGATAAATGCTTGCAGCTATATGACAAAATTGAATATTATTAGTTGCAGTGTAGTTATATGGTAAATGTATAGTTGCTTGTTAGATGAATACCTCAGGCATCTGAAATCTCTATTTAGCTTTCATTAAGTCTTTGAATTGTGTAGGGATTCTATCAAATTACCTGAGAGCAATGAGAAAACAATATTGTCCAAATTACAGAAAGTATGAACTTTCAGTATAGAATTTCAGTATAGAATGTAATGTGGTTTTATGACATCTGTCTGTGATATATCCATTTGGTGACACCCCAAAGCACTGTTAATGAGTTAGTGAGTTCTGGTCATTTGTTTTTGTTGACCCCCGTCGGCCAGTTCCATCTGAATACTCCTCAGTGTTCAAACAGCATTCATTGTTTTTGTTTCCAGATCCAAAATGGAGCTTTAATTCATCAACACACATCTTTCCATACATATGGGAACTCGTGTAGACCTATGCAATATCACTTGGCAAATAGCTGTGGGATTAGTATTTACACAGTAAGCTAGCTTCATGATATCTCTTGCCTATATATACTTAATTATAATAACTCCTGACGATTTGGTTGTACACAATGTCGAAATTCCTCACAAATACATACTGAATTGTTAGTTTAAAAGTTGTAAATGGCTATGACCCTTGATTTCTGAGAAAGGCTTGTCATTCAGCAACAGAAGGGGCTACTAACATGGGACTAACTGTTAAAGAGAGCTCTTGAGCTTAGTGACAATATCCATATGGATATAGTCATCAAGTGGGGGAGCTGTCAAATGTGTCAAATATAAAATTGCACCCTTCTAACAATCAGATGTTTTCCATTCCCCTGAAACCCCATTCAATACTATTTATTATTTACAACCTCTAATTGAAGGAAATAGCTTTTTTCGAAATAAATAAAAGTAAAAAATTACAGTTACACTCAAAATTCTGAGTATATTTGTATTATTTTGGTTCACAATAGGGTTGAAAAAAGACACATCTACTTACTATATCAGATACTACAGCCAACATATAAATGACAGTGCTTTTAGTTAGTTTATGTTAAGATATAGGAAAGATGTTTTGTTTCAGATATATTTAGAGAATATTAGTATTTCCAGTTTAGTTGAGTGTCTGGTACTCCTGGTTCTGTTGGCAAGTTGAACTGGGTATACTGGAGGAATCTGCTATTTGAGTCAAATGTCTTCAGTTTTGACAGACTAATTGTCAGAGGTCAAAGAGGAGGAGGAAATAGGATAATTACCTGTAAATAAACACTGCAGTATGTATATGTATGGTGCAGCCCCTCTGTGATATAGTCTACAAGACAACATCCTGAATGTTATTTTTAGATCTACAAACTATCGAAGTATAAATAAACAAGTCATTGACGTCAGCCCCTGGGTTCTGAGAAAAGGATTTCATAACCTCTGACACTAACTATTTATCTTAAGTTGTCAGAGTAAAATGCAGATATACTGGGTATACATACTTGATGGTGTGCAGATTTTTGGTGGTATACTGAGGGATGAGGTGGAAGATGACATCCAGTCCATGGTTTTCTCCTATTACGTTGGCTGCAGAAACTGTAAGCAGAACACAACAACACAATTAAATACTATTCTTTTACAAAGGAATGATGAGAGTTACTGAGGTTAGTCAACAAATTTGTTTAAATACAGGTGTTCTAGCATGGAAAAGTAGAGGGGGAGGGAAGACTTAGAGTAAGCTAAAACCTAGCTCCACACTAAAAGAATCAATATATGACAGCATATAACATAAAACATTTTCAAGACATGAAATACCACATAACGTTCAAAAATGGTTCAAATTCAGATTCAGACCATGTTATCAAAGCTTGTTAAGCAGATTAATGCGTGGGATAAAGGACGTGATGCCACTTTAGTCCATGTCCTGGGAATGATATACCTCTGCCCTAAAGATAAACGCATATATATAGACCATAGAAGGTTACAGTTTCTATGATCCTGAGAGCTTAAGTCATGGTGTTCTGGTCTTGTGCACATTGGTTCCCTTAATAACTTGATAACTACCCAGTTCCACAATCTGGTCCAATAGTAAAACTGTGAACCTGTAGTTCACCAAAGGCTTATTCAATTCAAAACAGTCAAGTCCTTTTTATTGAAGATAAGGCGGCTTGTCTACTAATCAGAATGTTAATCCTCAGCTCCTCCAGTCTACATGATGAAGTGTCATACATAGAAGCACTTTAAGTAGTATAAAGCACTTTGAGTGGAGCTAAGAAGTAGAAAGGAGCTATATACATTAAATCAATTTGCCGCATTTAATACGCCAAAGTTTTGGCTTTGAAATGTGACCTTCTGCAATACCTCTCTATTCGGCCACAGTTTCTGTTTTTCATTTTGGCTAGAATCCAATTTTTACAGTATTTTGACTTTCACTCTTGCATATTGTGTCTAATCTAATGATCTGATATAACTGTTTTCTTCTTGTCCACTCTTGCTATTGTCTATTATAATTTTTAAAGTGCAATATGGAAGTTTTAATTTTATTATTTCAATTAAATTGAAAGGACTTTATTTGAATATTTCATTATATATAAGGTATATTTGGAATTCTGCCTCAGTAGGCAGGTGTGTAGAGAGAACTGCTCTCTATTAGTATGTGGGCAGGCAGGAATGCTTGTACAGACTCATACAAATTATTTTAAGTGCATGCTCCAGACGATACACACAGCCGATTTGGTTCTGCACTGCTTTTTGCCCACTTGAGCTAATCTGTAATGTGTCTAACTGCTAAAAGCTTTGGTCTTACAATACACCTACAAGTCTAGTGTGGCAATAAAAGCTGCAATATCGTCATTGCCGCTAAAATTTGGTATTGGTAGTGAGTTGCCAGTTGTTCACTAAATCCTTGTAATCTTATACCTGTATTGTTTGCACCTGCCCCTCCACCAAACTGTGCTCCCAGGTGGTTGAGTCAGTACTGTAAATGACATGACCACTCCTGGTTCAACCAAATCTTTTAGAAATTATGTTCACATATTACTGAAGTTGCTCCGAGTGGATGTTTGGGTTGAATAAACAAACATCTTACCTGTGAACATTTTACCCTTTATTTTATCAACATGTTTCCAACTTAACACACTTATCCTCGTTACATTCTTTTCTCGTTACATTATTTTCTTTCTTTATATGGCTATAATAGTCATATAAATGGTAATGCCATGTCTAAGAACATGCAAAGCAAACACACACAGAGGGGTGCTGCTTCATGATGTATTGACAAAGACAAAGTTGCTTTCATAAGTATGGGGGCAGATGGATACTGGCTGGTTCATACGTAAAGTTTGTATCTTTGCTTGACTGCTACTTCATTGACAACTAGTGGATCAACACTGCACATACCTATGTATTTACTTCACTCAGTGATGAGCTGCCAATGCATCAGACACTTGCCATGTTATTTTGAAACATCCCTTTATCATATTAACAATAAGGATAATGGGAAATGCACAACACCTGTCATTCAATCTCATAATAGTCTAATAATCTGCACCAAATTGTACAAATGCATTGGTCTCAACATGATTTATAATTCCGTTCATTTACTTTAAGATTAAACTATTTAAATTTCCTGTAAATTGATAAAGATACACAGATCTGCACTAGATTTGGATGAATTCTTCCCTGGCTAATGCCCCATCCTCCCATCTAGTTTGGTTTAGCAGTTAGCATATCCTGATGATAAACAAACACAAGTGGAAACATAACCTCCTTAGAGGAGGTACCAAATTGTTAACGTTAATGCTAGTGTGTGACTTTTCATGTGTTGATACCTGATGAAGAAAACACTTCGATGACCCAGAGGCAGGCAGCAGCCATCTTGACATGTTTGGCATTGTGTTTTAGCAGATTCAGAGTCAGCAGCACAGCTCCAGTCTCCTCTGCCTTCAAACCAATACGACTATCTGCACAAACGGATACAAATAAATATTTGTATTAAAATGAAGCCATTAGTAAGGGCAAAATTTACAAAATGTATCCTAAATGGCCGCTGATATCCTCATCTGGAGCTGCGTTCACACACTGCACACAAGCTCTCGCCCAAGGGCACACGGGAGGTGCCGTACGCATTGCTACCTTCGCTAACATCGCTCCTTTTGCGAGCATCGCTACTTCCGGTAGTGGACTTTAAAAAATCTTTATCCAATGCCAGTCATTTATTTTATATTCTGTATGGTCCCTCTCTGTTAGTAAGTATATCTCAATATAAAGTCAATACACCTCTACAAGGCTAATTATCCCTGTTATCCAATCTTAAACAACTTGAATTTGAAAGCCGGGACCTCCTGTCTTTCTTCCAAGGGGATAGTTACTAAGTTACTCTTTTTATCTCAGAATCGGCCAAAGTCTTGATGAGACTAAAAAAGCGCTATATAAATACAGCCCATTTACCCTTTACTATTATTGCAGCCTCTAAACCGTCACTTCCAACCCAGTCGTTACACATCAGTGGCCCCTGCAGTCACCAGATCTAAATCCAGTCGGATGTTGTAGAAAATTCTTTATACATTTATTCTATTCTGTCTACATGTATTCTTTGCAAGCTTATGTACTTATACTATGTGTCTATGTACTGAGGTGATCAGAAACTGCAGGCGGCCTGGACAAGACCTAAGATAAACAGGTACAGGTGAAGGCTCAGTTCAAAGGCCTCCAATGACTGAGAATTATAATAGGTGTCCCAATTGGACTGCTAACCAGTGATTGAATACACCATTACAAAAACAGTGATCTAAAGCCAAAATCCACAATGGAAGTATGACACCATTAGATTTGGGACAAATCAGAAGCTCAGTCTTTGGCCCAGTATTAGACTATTTTATCTCCAACACAGACAACTTTGGGATGTGGAGGTTTTCTATGGATTTCTAGATTTCCAGCACAAATATGCAGGAGATAAATCTGGAGAAATAATGTGATGCAGTCAAGTCAACAGAAAGCAGAAATAAAAGGAATGTTTCCAACATATTGTAAAATTCATGACATAAAAAAGAGGCTGTTTAAAGGCAAATATATATAAACAATCTAAAATTAGTGTGGTATTGCTCATTAGGTGCTCAGTGAGTATAGCTACAAGAATCTTGTGTTGCACTAGTGTGTAAGAAGTTTGATTAAAGAGTCAAATAGATATAATTTAGTTTCCCATCACCATCATTTATTTACTTTTGATCATTCCTCACCTCTGTGTCCAACTTTAGCCAGCAGGTGCAGCAGTGGCAGCAGGACAGTGTAATTGGGACAGAAACTGAGGCCAGTGTTGACCAACACAGACAGCAAGGCCTCGCTGCCACCTTTACTAATCAAATAGTGGATACGACGATCTGTACCTGAACAGAGACAAGTAATGATAACGTTGATACAAAACAAATTATGTTATAGAGCAAAATTAATTGTGAGTTTCAGTTAGAGTGGCCCATTTTGTTGTTGTTATAATGTCTCCATGAGTCCATTAGCACACTGGATTCAGCCTTAATTTCATGGTGTCTCCTCCCACATCACATTGAATACAGCTGGTGTTGGTTAAAAGCTGATATTAGCTCACCAGCTGACAGAAGTTCATCCAAGACATTGAGGATGTTTAAGGTGCTCTCCACATCCCCTTCGTTCTGCAGACACAAATATACAAAGAAATATAAATAAATGCAAAAGGTTTTCTTTTAGATAGATGGATATATTATTATATATCCATCTATCTATATATCTACAGCTCGATGACAAATAAAGGACAGACCAACATGAGATAAACACAGGCACATAGGCAGATATAACCCTTCCAGAAGGTCACCCTCTCATCAGGCCTTCCTCTGTGAAGCCCATGCGCTTAGTACACTCTGAACCAACAAATCAATTCAATTAAATTGTATTTGTATAGTGCCAAATCATAATATACATTATCTCAAGGGACTTTACATAGTGAGTGAGAGTGTGAGAGAGAGAGAGAGATTTTAGATTTTTCAAACCCTTTTTATTTGTTTGAAAAAACTTTTTGTTTTACAAATAAATACAGAAACAACACCAAAAAAAGCATTTGCAAACCAAAATATGAGCAAAAACCAGCTCGTCTCTCTCTAAAGGACATAAAACATTTTCAAAGCTCCAAATCTCCTCCACATTGTTGGTCAACATAAAGAAAACAAAATCAGTTTTTAGTCTTGTTGTTATCATTCGTTTGAGAATAGATGTTGCGTCAACATCACCCAGGTTGTTAATCTTATTTCTCCGGCTGAGATAAATGGCCATTTTCGCTTGACACAGAAGAAAACTCTCTTTCAAAATTCTTTTTCAATGTACTTGTGACCTAGAATGAAAGTTTGACATGAAAAAACTTGATTAAATAAAGTAAATAACAGAGTTAGAAAACGAAATAGAGGAGACTGTGAAACAGTGAAAGACTGTCTCCCTCTGTGGACAGAAGGGACAAGTGTCAGCAACTTCTGGATTTATTACAGAGACAAACGCATTGACGGCAACAGCTCCATGAAGGACCCTCCCCAACCCTCCTAGTTAGAGGTGGTTTGTACAGTGTTCTCCACTCCGGCCTCTGAGCCTCGTTCAGGGCCAGGTGAGCCCTCCATGGAGAGTCAGCTTGGTCTTTTAATTTGTTTTGGTTCAGTAGTTTGACAAATAAATAATACAGTGTCTTACCTGCTATAATGCTCAGGTTGTTGTCAGAGACATTGTATAACTTTAACAAAAAACCTTTATGTCTAAAGACCGGAACAAGTTTAAAACCAGGAAGAGGATCATTGATGTCAGGCTGAATCAGGCCGTCACAGTGAGCAGTGATCAGTAATAGTTCAGCGGGGGGGTGTTGTTGTTTCCAGCCTCTCAGCAGGAGGCTGACCACCCTGACTGACCTGATCGCCAAACATGAGGCCAGACCTGCAGCGTTGTCCAGGTGAGGGCCACACACCTACACCACATGGCCCAGTGTGAGGATTTTGGCCTCGCACAGTTTTTGAGGCAGGGCTATCTCTGATTCGAGCCGAGCCCCATGAACCACCGGCTCTTTGAGGAGCCACAACATGGAAGACACAAGGTTGTTAATGATTAACATCCGACCTTTAAAAGACAGCTTCGGTAAAATCCACTTCCATTTTTTAAGTCTGCCTTCAACTTTTTCTAGAAGGCCATCCCAGTTCTTAGAGGAAGAGGTTTCATTGCCAAGATGAACCCCCAGATGTTTAAATCCTCCTCTCTTCCATACAAGGCCTCTAGGTAGAGCCAGCCTGTTGATCAGCCCTTCGCCTACCGCTAGGGCTTCGCTTTTTTGCCAGTTCACCCTGGCAGAGGAGAGTTTGCTGAAGTTAACCACAGTTTCATCGAGAGTATTTATCTCCTATTGATTTTTGAAATTGATTGATTTGTGTTAAAACGGTTCTATGGCCAGAGAGTATAGCATCCCCGACAAGGAGCAGCCCTGTCTGACCCCTCTCTGAACTTTAAAAGGAGCACTTAAACCACCATTAATCTTTAAAACACTCTCAATGTCACTGTACAAGACCTTGATCTTGGCTATGAGACCAGAACTGAACCCAAACACCTTTAGCGTCTGCCACAAGTACTGGTGTTCAACTCCGTCAAAAGCCTTTTCTTGATCTATGGAAATCAGACCAAGCTCACGGCACAATGAACCAGAGAGGTCCAAAATATTCCAAATCAGAGTAATATTGTCAGTTATTAACCTGCTGGGTACACAATATGATTGATCTACATGGATAACTTGCGCCATCACTTTTCTCAGTCTTGTTGCCAACACTTTGGACAGCAGCTTGTAATCGGTGCAGAGCAAGGACACAGGATGCCATTTCTTAATGTCCTGTAGGTCTCCTTTCTTTGGTAGGAGGGTGAGGACGGCTCTCTTGCAGCTCAGGGGCAACCTCCCCTTACTCAGACTCTGAGGACCAACAACAGATCTTCATTGATAATAATTGGCCAGAAAGTCTTGTAAAAATCTGCAGGGAGACCATCTATCCCAGGAGCCTTCCCACTCTTCATGCTCTGCAGAGCCTCTTGCAGCTCCTGAGCAGAGAGCTGAGCCTCCAGCTCTGCCTTGTTCACCTCAGAGACTTTAGGGCCGCGCCACCTCTACGGTGGCCCTGAGAGCTCAACGCACTGTAACTTAAGAAAACACATGCAAGTGGACAAAACACAAGCAAAGTAAGAAAACATCTTCATCAATTTCACAACACAACACAGAGGGGCTGAAGAGCCGCATGCGGCTCCAGCGCCGCGGGTTGCAGACCCCTGTGTGGAACCGAATTTGTTTGATGTATTGGACGTTTTTGTGTCTCCTGTGGCAGCAGTGTCCATCACTTTTAGCTGTCCTCTGGAAACACTTCCGTTGTCGTTTTCTGTATTTGCTGCGCATTTCTGTAATGTTCTGTGTTGTGTTGTGAAATTGATGAAGATGTTTTCTTACTTTGCTTGTGTTTTGTCCACTTGCATGTGTTTTCTTCAGTTGCAGTGCGTTGAGCTCTCAGGGCCACCGTACACCTCTGGTTCGTCCTGGTACTCTGTTTTATAAAGTTCTTGATTAAAACTCACAGAACACTGTCGAATGTCGGCTGAATCCTGCAGCAACTGTCCAGTGTCAGACCGAGTGTATCAGTCTTCTCTGGCCATTCTTACGCTCAAAGCATCCATTTTTACAATGTTCTGAAAGCGAGATGTAGTCAAGGCACCCTGAGCAGAAATACCCAGCAGGTCAGACAGAGCTGCTTTTTTCCTTTTGAAAACCTGAATGTGTTCTCTTTCTCCTGTGGAGTCTGCTAAATCCTGCAGTTCCACCACTTCTCTCTCCAGAGCTTTCATAGATCTGTCCATGTCCTTTGTGACATTGAGAGTGTACTGTAGGCAAAGTTGTTTGATTTTTACTTTGCCCATGTCCCACCAATGCTGTAAAGAGCTCTACTCACATTTTTCTTATCTGTGGTTGTGCCAAAAACTATGGAGGGTAATACATAAATACATAAATAAAAGGATCAATAAATAAATAATGGATAAACAAATACATAATTATATAATGAAATGCCTAAATGTGTATTTATATATTTATTTATGTATTAATTTATTTCAAATTAATTTACACATTTATTTATCTATTTATTTATATATTTCCAATTTTATCTATTTATTTATCTATTTTATTTATTTATTTATACTTTTATTTATCCCATTAAATGATGGTCTTCATAGCCCTCTGAATAAAGATTTAATTCATTAATAAAAGTATCGATCTTAATGTGATGATCAGTATTGATATTGTGATGACAAACAAATCAAATTTTAAACTGTAGCGAGTCAGATACGTCAGCTGAGAGAGAGAGAGAGAGAGAGAGAGAGAGAGAGAGAGAGAGAGAGAGAGAGAGACTGACTGACTGACTGACTGACTGACTGACTGACTCTCGTGTGTGACTGACTCTTGGAACCACAAGACTGTATTTCGGGAGTGAAGTGGTTTATTGGGATAATACGTTGTTATGATCTCTTTGACATATGAAGGGGTTGAATGTGAAGGGCTCTGGTTGTAAGGACCAGGATCTTGAATTCTATTCTGAATTTTACAGGGAGCCAACGCAGCAAAGCTAAGACAGGAGTAATATGATCTCTCTCTAGTTCCTGTCAGCACTTGTGCTGCAGCATTTTGGAACAACTGGAGGCTTTTCACAGACTTACTGGGACATACTGATAATAAAGAATTACAGTAATCCAGTGTAGAGCTAAAAAATGCATGGACTAGTTTCTAAGCAACTTTCTGAGACAGGATGTTTCTAATTTTCATGATTTTGCCAAGGCTGTCCTAACGACCTGTTTTATACATGGGTCAAATGACATGGACGAGGTTAGAAGTAAAAAGTTCTGGGTCATCCAGCCCAGGGCCGGCCCTGGCAATGTTGGAGCCCTAGGCGAGATTTCACATTGGCGCCCCCCCCACACACACATAAACACACACACACACACACACACACAAACAAACACAAATTCCTTCCTTCACTCCAGAGGTTACATTCATTAGTTAATTAACCCTTGTGTTGTTCCTGGGTCGGATTGACCCAGAGTGTGTGTGTGTGTCTGTGTGTGTGTGTGTGCATGCG
Organism: Hippoglossus hippoglossus; assembly: GCF_009819705.1. NCBI lineage: Eukaryota > Metazoa > Chordata > Actinopteri > Pleuronectiformes > Pleuronectidae > Hippoglossus > Hippoglossus hippoglossus. The sequence continues at coordinate 27,611,186 of NC_047156.1, read as the reverse complement.
TGTGATCATATGCAAGCCCTGGCCGGTCAGGGTTAGGGTTAGGGTGACCCAAGGATTGTCATTATCCAATTCTCCTGGGGTAATTGAGACCAATGGATTGTCATTCTTGATTCTCCTGGGGGGTCATTTAGACCCCCAGAGAGGGCGCTGTGGTGCTCTGTGGGGTCATTTAGACCCACACCTGATTCCAATTGTAATCTAGGGGGGTACATTAGACCCACATAGAAGCCGGCGCACCATTCTCCGTGTGCCACCCTCCCGGACCATGGCACGATGTCATGTCAGGAGCGTTTCACCAGAGAACAGGTTCTCCAACAGCTATTCTCCGAGAAGCGGACGGACAAGGAGATGGAGAAGCAGACCGAGAAGCAGACAGAAAAGCAGACCGAGAAGAAGACAGAGAGGACAGCGGCGACGGCGACGAAGACTACGACCCAGTGGGTGATGCTTCTGCAGATTTGTCATCCTTGGAAGAAGAAGGACAAGACCACGGCGACACCACCAACACCACCACCGGACTCGTGGAAAGAGAGACCTTCCTGTCAAGAAACGGGGAAATAACATGGTCCTCGAGGGCCGCTGCTCCTCCTCCTGCGGCTCAAAGCGGGGTCCCCCCGGGCCCCACGATCCACGCGAAGTCCCACACCGGTGACCTAGCCTCGACGTTCCGCCTGTTCATCACGCCGACGGTACAGGACATCATCCTGGAGATGACGAATCGGGAGGGTCGTTGAAAATACGGCGACGAATGGAAAGGGATGGACGAGACCGACCTGCACGCCTACGTAGGGCTGCTGATCTTAGCGGGCATGTACAGGTCCCGGGGCGAGGCCGCCGCCAGCCTGTGGGCATTTCGTGCCACGATGCCCCTAAAACTCTTCCACACGTACTCCAGACTGCTGCGCTTCGACGACCGCGAGACGAGACGCACGAGACAAGCCACGGACAAATTGGCGGCCGTGCGAGAGGTCTGGGACGCGTGGGTGGCGCGGCCGCCACGTCTCTACAACTCGGGGCCCGAAGTGACCGTGGATTATTATTATATTATTATTATTATTATTATTATTATTATTATTATTATTATTATGTTATGTTATGTTATGTTGTTATGTAGATAGCGGCTGCTAGTCCTCGTCCTCATCTCATCTCCTCTCATCTCTTCTCCTCCTGTTTTTCTCCCTAGGCCGGTGTCCGTTCCGTCAGTACATGCCCAGCAAGCCGGCGAAATACGGGATCAAGTCGTGGGTGGCCTGCGATGCAAAATCCAGCTACGCTTGGAAGATGCAAGTGTACACCGGAAAGCCGAGCGGGGACGCCCAGAACGGAACCAGGGGTTTCGGGTAGTGCTCGATGTAACGGAGGGACTGCATGGTCGTAACGTCACGTGCGACAATTACTTCACCTCCTACGAACTCGCGCGGCAGCTCCTGCAGAGGAAGCTCACCGTGGTCGGCACGGTTCGGAAGAACAAGCCCGAGCTCCTGACCGGGCTGCTCGCGGTCAAGGGAAGAGAGGTGTTCTCATCCAAGTTCGCATTCACGCCCACCGCCACCCTGGTGTCCTACATCCCAAAGGAAAACAGGAACGTGGTGCTCCTGAGCACACGAGGCCGACGTCAGGGACCGCGAGGACGGGAAACCGGTCATTGTCCTGGACTACAACCGCAACAAAGGTGGCGTGGACAACCTAGACAAGGTGATCGGAACGTACAGCTGCAGGAGGATGACCGCGCGCTGGCCCCTGGTCGTCTTTCACAACATTCTCGACGTCTCTTCCTACAACGCCTTCGTGATATGGAGAGAGATCAACCCAGACTGGATGCCGGGCAAGCAGAACAAGTGGAGGGTGTTCCTAGAGCAGCTGGGAAAGGCTCTCGTGACTCCGTTCATCGCACGAAGGGAGCGCATCCCCCGCACGGAAGCGTTGGCCGAGGTTGTGAAGGCTGTAAAAGCCGCCGCCGCACAGAGAGCTCTTGACCACGACAACTACGACGCTTAACCCGAGCGTCCGGCCTCCTCCATAGCCCTAGCAGCAGCCCTTGCAATACATCTGCAAGGGCTGCTCACTTGTCTATTGCCCTACGTGTGCGTCCTAATATGGGGTGGGCTATGTGAGGGGGCCAACAGCCGGGGGAAGCAGGGACAACACAAGGGTTAAATGAAATACTGCATGTAGGCTATAAAAAACAATTCGAATATATAATAAAAAATATACAAAGAGTCTGAAATCTGCTGTACTGACAGCTAGCTAGCTATTCATGTCGACAAAAATAAACATTAATGATGTGCAATTCTCGTGCGAGCAGCCGCCTTGCTGGTCGCACAGGAAGCGCATGTCTCCGCACCGGTTCGGGGGTAAATGATGATGGTCTTCATAGGTGACTGACCTACGCAAGCCTATAGCCGCCCCCCACAAGAGATTGTGTGCTTGTGTGTGTCTGTCTGTTTAGACACAACTGACAAATGTGTGGATTAAGTACATAATTAAAGATGGGGAAATTTCATCATGTGGGGGCAAATATCGGGGAAATTGAAACTCCAGGAGAACAGCGGGGAAATCGAAAGTATGGGATGCATATTTAATCATTTATATAATATATAATATATCAGTGTGTTTTCCGGCCCGATTCGCTTGCGGCTAGCGGAAAAAATAGAACAGACCCCGAAACCATCGCTGTAGATCGTGAGCCAGCCGTGGAGCTTCCCGGCGCTTCACGGCGCTTCCCAATACTTCGCTGCCGGTGCGAACAGCCCAATTGATTAACATGGGCGTGGAAATGAGGCGTACAGCTTTTCGAGGTGCTTTGCGGCGCTTCTGCCTCCGGTGTGTCTCCGGGGTTAGAGGACGATGGTGTGATGTTACTGCATTGGTTAACATTACATGTATCACGTCATGATAAATCAGCCTCTTGTGGCGCCCTCTCTGCATTTTGCGCCCTAGGCAACCGGTCGCCCGTGCCAGGAGCCGCACCTGATCCAGCCCTTAATGTATTCAAGACATTCCTGAAGTTCAACTAAGTATAGATCAGCTGTACTTATCTATGAAGTACAGCTGGGGGTCATCTGCATTACAATTGAAGAGTATGTGGTGCTTTCTGATGATGTCCTAAAGGAAGCATGTACAAAGTGAAAAGTAGTATTCAGTAGGAGTATCTACTAATAAATCTTCAATCTTATTCTTACCGGATTTACCGGACAATGTATAGAGATTGCAGCAAAATCCATACAACTGAGGGTTCTGGTGGGTTCATTTAATTATCTTAAATTAGGTCACAAGTTCTTTCATATGGTCCTTCGGGTCAGATTTAATTGTAATCAATTATAATAAATGAAATATTTAGTAAGGTTGACAGGTCAATTGGGGTTTCACTATTTTCAGATGGTGGAGTTATGTGGAAAAGAGGACGAAATGTTGATTTTATTGAGAAGGTAGAAATTAAATCAAATCAAATTTTATTTGTATAGCCCATATTCACAAATCACAATTTGTCTCATAGGGCTTTACACATCAATAACACCTTTGGTCCCGTTCATGCAGACTCCGGTGGATGTTAGTGACAAATGTGGGCACACACTGCATGAAAAGAAGAATTTTAGTCAGTTAGTGCCCCTGTAAATTTCTGTGGAAGTTCAGGTTAACGACTGTTCACAGGAATCTGCAGGCAGCACAGAAAACTACCAGTAATTGCCGGGAATTGACGTGGGGTTCCAGTTTTGGGCAGTTTTACAAGCCTGAGAAGCTTGGCAGTTGACCCCCCTGTTCCTAGGTCTAGGTCTTATATAAGTAAGTATGCTATAATGAGTGTAATCAGTGATACAATTTCCAGGCTACATCTGATGATACATTGTTAACATTGCATGTCTGTCAAGCTCATCCAAGAAAATCTGTTGGAATGGAGAGAGTGGCACCACTGAACAGTTTTCTAAGAGAAGTCTTTCTGCTGACACCAAAACACTGTGCTTCACATAAAGCATATCAGCTGTGTCATCGCGTGAAAAGGTTTCATCCAATGGTGAAGTGAGATAAGTTCTCACCAGCGGATTCACTGCGATTCATATGCTAATTAGATCACACCTTCGCTCCGCGTCACCCCGGCGGCAATCCCCCCTCCCCAGGAGTATGTTTACATCAATTTTAGAGATAGCACATTCTGTATTAGTAATAAAGAGAATAGGGATTGAAATCAAGTTTGTATGGATTCCTGCAAACATCGAGGTGGAAGGAAACGAATAGGGATGCTCAATATGGATTTTTCGATACCAATAACCGATAATTACATGCTTCACATGGCCAATACCGATAATAATTTCACGTTTCTTAAAAATAAGTTTATAGCCTTTAGTTAATGCACACCTGAGGGTAAAATTGCAAAACATGGTAAGCAAATATGGAGTGTTTGTTTAGTTTTTTAGTGATGTACATCAGAAAACTTCAAACAACTTTAGGTGGAGGAGGAAAATTTCTCCTTCAAAAGAATTTTAATTAAATATTTCCACATCTCAAATAATACGGAGCCCCCCCTGGTATCAGGTGAAGAAAAAAAAAAGATCCATTCCCTCAGTTTAACAAACCACTTTACGCATGTAAGCATATAAATCAATCAATCAATCAAATTTTATTTGCATAGTCCATATTCACAAATCACAAGTTGTGACATCCTCTGCTCTTAACCCTCAACAAGAGTAAGGAAAAACTACTAAAAAAAAACTGTTAACAAGGTAAAAAGAAGGTAGAAACCTCAGAGAGAGCCACATGTGAGGGATCCCTCTCCCAGGACGGACAGAAGTGCAATAGATGCCACGTGTAATGGAGAACATCAGAAAGATAAGGGTATTTGCAACATTGATTAGAATAAACACTTTCTAGCATAACTGAAGGTCAATGAACTGATGGATTATTGTCAGTAATGGTCGAGTATCTGAGGAGAAATATTGTATATCAAGCAGTTTTGTTGTAATCATAGTCCATGGTCAGCAGCCACCACGATCATGATCCACCATCAAGATCAGATGCCACTGTAGTCCACAGTCATTGTCCACTGCCACCATCAGGATCCACCATCAGCTGCCACCTCAATCAGATGCCAACACGATACAGGATCCACCATTATTATCACGATCAGCCAGCACGATACAGAGTCCGCCATACAGGATCCACCATTACGATCTCGATCTCTGATACGCGATCCACCGCGTATCAGTATCAGATCATAATCCACGATGCGGCCCTGGATCTGCGGACGATAAGGCAAAGGGACTCCGGGGAAGAAGTCAAGTCAGTAACATGTATTGATGAGTGTGGAGGTGAGGGGGGCTGGGAGACCCCCTCACCTGCACCACAGAGGATCAATCAGCACAGGTGGGAGCTGTTAGCTGATGGATCCTCACGCTTACAAGGCAACAACTGAGCTGCCTCAAAGAGGAACTGGAAGACTCAGACACACAGAACACTCAGACACTCAGGACGGAGCACACGGAGGTGCAGCCCCTGCAGCCCCTGTACCGGGTCCCTCGTCGGCGGTGAAGCCGACACCTGCAACCCCTGCATCCCCTGTCCCGGGTCCCTCGTCAGCGGAGAGGCCGACGCCTGCAGGCCCTGCAGCCCCTGATCCTGGTCCCTCGTCGCCTGCAGGCCCTGCAGCCCCTGTTCCTAGTCCCTTGTCGGCAGAGAGTCCAACGCCTGCAGGCCCTGCAGCCTCTGTTCCTGTTCCCTCGTCGGCGGAGAGGCCGACACTTTCAGGCCCTATTTTCCGTTGCCAGGGTGCCCCGTGCGGCGTCGCCCACCTGCCCGGCCTCCGGAGAGATGCTGCACACGACGACGCCCACCTGCTCGAGCTCCGGAGAGCCTGGGTGGATGGGCTGGCTTCCTCTCCTGGTCTGTGGGGAGGTGGGGGAGTAGGTCAGGCCGGATGGCTCCCTGGCCTGAATTTGGTTATGGGGGTATGTGGAGGTGAGGGGACTGGGAGAACGCCTTCACCTGCACCACAGAGGATCAATCAGCACAGGTGAGAGCTGTTAGCTGATGGATCCTCATGCTTACAAGGCAGCAACTGAGCTGCCTCACGGAGGAACTGGAAGACTCAGACACACAGAACACTCCAGAGACACTGAGCTGCAAAGCTAGTTGCTTTAAGTTGAAGTTTATTTATGTTTGTTCAAGTGTGTGTTTGATTTAGTAAAAGATGTTAAAACCGGAATGGTTTGTCTCTGGCTGCTGTGGTGAGAACCCCGTGGCATGGTCTACTGCCACAATGAGATATTAATTTCTTTGATGTGAACAGGATGGAGAAGAGCAGGGGTGTCCAAACTACGGCCCGCGGGCCAACTGCGGCCCACCATCCATTTTTAATTGGCCCGTATCAAAGTCTAAAAATATAATGGACTATGGCCCACTGTAGTGCACTTCTTAGTTTAAACACTAGGTGGCGGTATTGTCTTGAACAAGGCAGCATCTCCACAAAGCAAGCAATCGAAGAAAAAATTTGCTCAGGGTCACCACAAATGCCGGAACTGAAGAGACGCAAGATTGCAAGCGAGTGCAGAAAATTTCAGACTCGGTGGAAAAATGAATATTTTTTCATAGAAACCAAGGGGAAGTGTGTTTGTTTGATTTGCAATGAGAGTGTTGCCGTGATGAAAGCATTCCGTGCGAAGCTCCGTCTCTTCGAGTCACAACTGCGCAACTTCAATGTAGCGCACTTCCCCGCGCTGACCGAAATCAAATGCCAAGCTCTCTGCAAAAATGGGAGAATGTGTCTGTGATCACATCTCATGACAGAATTCAGTCAGTGCTTCCAAGATTTTTCTGTCATTGAGAAGGAAATCACACTGTTTGCGGCTCCGTTTTCAATGGATGCAGAAGAAGTGGAGGAGAGTCTGCAATTAGAACTGATCGAAGTTCAGTGTGATGATTCTCTGAAGAATCAGCATCAGCTTCTCTCCCTACCTGACTTCTACCGGAGCTTGGAAAAAGCCAAGTTTCCTCTGATGAGACGCCACGCAAAACGAATGATGAGTCTGTTCGGCTCAACATACATCTGTGAGCAGACATTCTCTCTGTTAACGCTGAACAGAAGCAGACTGAGAACCAGAACGACCGACAGCCATCGGTCCGTGACATCCTTCGCATCTCAACCACCAAACTTACTCCTGACCTGCCAGCTATCCTTCAGACCAAAGCGCAGCATCACTGCTCCCACTGAGCGCAACATTCTTCCCATTACAGGTGAGTTAAAAATATACACACAGTTTTCATTTGTTAATAAGCCCAATTACTTAATAAATTCAGTCAATTAAAGTCGATGACAATTTTTTAACAAACGTTAGTTGATGTGTTAACAAGCCCAATAATTTATTTGTGTAATAAGCTTGAAATATCCACATCCCCTATTTCTCTTCTTGTCTCTCCCTTCATACAGGACAATGAAGGGGGATCAGCACCCTAAGAACCAATCTGAGGCTGTCACTGAGAGAACGACCTGCCAACCTTTTTGTAAAAAATAAAATGAAAATCTACTAATGGAGAGCTATGATGGAGGCTTTTTTTCTTCAAACATGTTCAATTATCAAACGTAATTTACCTGCATTTGATTGATTTTGCCAATATTAGTGCATGAGAAGTGAGGCAGTATACCTCACGTCTAGTGAGTGGCCCAGTCCTTCGTATATTTTTCTGTATGTGGCCCTCGGGAAAAAAAGTTTGGACACCCCTGGAGAAGAGGAAGGAGAAGCTGGGAAGAGAAGTGTCCCCCGACATTCTAGACCTATAGCAGCATAACTTAGAGCAGGTCCAAGACAAGCCTGGACCGGCTCTAACTATAAGCTTTATCTTGTAAAATTATAGCAAGGCTGAGATCAAAACTTATTTTTAACCAACATCAGTCCTGGAGAGACATGAGAGTTTTCTTAAATTCCAATTGTTTTTGCTGGACTTATTACTTGGCACTTGTCATACTTGTATAGTATGTTTAAAGAACACTGTGTGTGTGTGTGTGTGTGTGTGTGTGAGAGAGATCAGGAAGGGCATTAGGAGTGCAGTCATCCGGTTGCAGCTGTTTTCCATTGCCAATCAACTCAGCTTAAAAAGCAGACTTCAACTTCACTATGCCGCCAGAGCTTAGTCTCTGTTACACTCACCCCTCCTGTGCGCACTTATCTGTTTTTTGACTCTGCGATCTCTGGATGAGCCCCTGGTCCTGTAGTTTCCCCTCTCTGAGCCCCCAATCCCACCACTACCGGCCTGAACGCCTGCTCTGAACACCAACTCTCTTTCTCAATTAATAACTTTTCAACCTGTTCTCTGCCTCTGTCTACATTTGGATTAAGTTAAATCTCGTGCTCAGTTTTGTTGAAGAACGTGCAACTTTATGCGTGGACTTTATGGCAGCCATTCATCGTATGGACCGAACACAAGAACCTTTACTACCTGTGCTCCTCTTAACGGCTGAACTCTCCCCAGACCCGCTGGGCCTTGTTTCTCGACCGTTTCAACTTCACGCTCACCTATGTTCCCAGAGCAAACACTAATCAAATCATCAAGATCATCAACCCCTCTGCCATAAGATTAAAAGTGCCTTCTTCTATTAAGATCCACCCCACGTTTCATGTTTCCCTGCTGAAACCAGTTACAGACAGATAGCCTGCTCAGTCCGGGCCAGCTACCATCTTGTTACCTGCCTGCCTCTGCGCTTCATTAAAAATACCACTTGTTCACTCACAAACCCTGTGTCTGCTTTCGGGTCCAGTTAAAAAAACGAAACCTCACAGCCAAGTATCTTAACCATATACCAAACTCATGCCGACATGTCCACACTTCACTTTCAGTATTTTAATATTCCTCTCACTTCTGCTTTTACTAATGCTAATGCTAGTCAACTATAAGTGAGCATATACTGTACTCTGAAATGTCAGCATGCACCAACAGAGTCCCAAATCTACAGGGAATATGTGGCTAATTCTAGTGCCTATGGTCTCATCACTTAATCATCTTAGTGGCTCATATAACAAATGTCACAGTGTACATTTTGTTAAATCTAATACAGCAAGGAAGTTTTATAATGCTTACTGATGATTAAATGATTAAACTTATTTTTAACCACAAAAATTATTCAGAATTCACAAAATACTGTTTTTTGAAATAACTTCTAACTATAAAGTAAAAGCTTAAAAATTAAGCCATGTATTTGGTATTCAAACATTGTAGTTAAGATATGATCTGTGTAAAATTCTAGTAAGATCCTACCTTAAGAGCAGAAAGAAGGACCTCGAAGCCAATGGAGGTTCTTGGGGAGGCTGCCATTCTTAGTCGCCTTTGCTCTGTACCAGTCAATCAGTTGGTCATTAAGACAGTCAGCCAAAGTTAAACTAACTTGCACACAGATAAACAGAAGGACAGAAAAGAGATAGGTGTACTCGCACAGCTAGAGATCCTCAATCAGGGGTAGACAGATGACATCCAAAGTGTCATCTCTCCCTCTCCCGGTCTCTCTCTCTCTCTCTCTCTCTCTCTCTCTCTCTCTCACACACACACACGTGAAACCAAAGCATCTGTCTCTAGTTCTCTCTGACACCAACACATATGTCCACATGCAACATTGCTCCTGTGTCTTATAAGTGAGAATGAAGTGACACAGACTCCTAAATAAAATTGTGCAGACCATGCAGGGTATGTGTGTGTGTGTCTGGGAGACATAGAAGGAAACATATTCACAGGACGCTCCTCTGTAGGTGTCCTCTTTTTCTGAAAACATGCTCATTGTTGAGTGATTAATGTTTTTTACACCATCTTACTACATGTTGCAGTACAAATATATTACAATTGTATATTCTTTAAGTGTTTCCTATTGGAAAATACAATCATGGGGCTTTGGTCTTTTGGAGAAGATTAGTCCCATGAACATAAATAAAAGTGGTTAAATATGTGTCCTGTTGTGTTTGAGTGCATGCATATGCCTGTGCATGTGTAATTCTATCCCCCAGGATAAAGTGCTCCAGAAAACATTTGTGCTGTGGTGTTGAGAAGGCAGCCACTATAAAAAGGCCTTGACAAGACCAGCTGGTCAGCTGCAGGACACAGACTATAGTAAGAGACAGACCTCAATGAGTAAGGGTTGATGGCTGATGTAAAATTAACCCTAAAATGTTACCATTTTCAGGGTAATCAACAAACTCAGACAACACAAAAAAAATGCCAAGTATTCAGTAATTTATGTTAAAACCACCACAGGTCCAAAGTGTCTGGAACAATGAACTAACCTTAGCACTTGTGTTTATAAACAGTAACTTATTAACTATTAACACCCAGGTATCTGTCTATTATGGACGGTATTAGAAACATCTGTCTGTATTACCTAGGGGTGTAACGGTACATGTATCTCGGTATTTCGATACGCACGGGTACCGAACAAATGCAACAAATAAGTCCACGTGTGGAACTTATTTCTGTGCGTACAAGTCTCAAATTTCCAGGGACAACTTTAGTAAAGGACCGGATGTGCTGTCGGCTCGTGGTCAAAGCAATAACGAGCGTCATAGGTATTTTTATAGCAGCAGACATGCGACCGTTCTTTGTTGTTGAGAATGCAGGCTTCAAAAAACACACTGAAAGTAATCGAGCCCCGTTACAAAGTTTACTCTCATCCACATTTCAGCCAGCAAGTCACACCAGCCCTTTATAAACCTCTGTCCCTATAGTGAGAGTGTTCTCCACTGTGTAGACATTGTTAGTACCAGCAAGGCCACCCTCTGCAAACTATGTGGACAAGATCATTTTTTGGGAGAAAAGCACATGAAAATACATATATTTAATAATGATAATCGTAAAATACAATAACAGTACAGTTTAATTACAGTTAATATTCTACACGCTGCACCTTAATGGATATTTATAAAGACATTTTTATCTTTATGTTACTATTTTTTTATTATTTAGTCATTTGAGAGAATGTTTATTTAGTTTTTTACTTTTGTAAAATGTACTAAGGTAAGAAAGACACAGCCATAGTCTGCTCAGTTAACCAGTGTTGAATAAAAATAAATAAAAAATCTGTTTAATGTTTTCTGTTCCTTGTTTCTACTGTACCGAAAACATACCAAACCATGACCTCAAAACCGAGGTACATACTAAACCGTGATTTTTGTGTACACCCCTAGTATTACAGTATAAATCAAAGGGTGGTTAGCAGGGCATGGCTGAGTCAGAGAGAGGTACAGTCGTATGATCAATCTAATCCAGCCACTGTTGAGATCTTTAAATGAAGAAAAAAAAAATCAAGTGGAAAAAAAGAAAGAACATGATGCAGAATGTTCAGATGACACTGATAATAAATCATATACATGTGGTTTGGATAAATACCCCTCAAAAAATAGAGAACACCGTACCTAATTATCCACACAAGCAGAGAGTGTAAAGAGAATACTTAGTAATGGTGCCAGGGAAAAAGGCCGGCTTTGGAGAGGAAAAGACTAGTGCAATTGTAAACCATAGAGTGAGGAAATTAAAGGGAAACATTATCAGCAGTGATGTAGGGAAAAGCCACTAGATGCAGGTGTGGCCAGAGGTGGTCTCCCCCCTTGCCGCTGTACGGCATTGTGCCAGCTTTCCTGGCACACTGAGTACGCTGTGCGCCCTTTTATATACGGGTGTGCCATACGTCTCTTTCTCTTTCCTTCCGTTTCCAGTCTCGTAGTGGCTGCAGCCTGGCATGGAAGAGCATGTTGTTTTGCGTGGCTTCCTTCGGCGTGGTGAAGCCTTTGCTTTGATTTGTGTTATTAATTTTGTTTGCATCTTGTGTTGTTATTTAATTCGGCTATTTTGTATTTTCCTGGATTTGGTTTCTTTTGTTATTTCATTTTCAATATTGATTTTTGTCAGCACCCGTTATGTCTAGCACTTTGGCCGTCATTTAACTCTCTTTTTTCGTTGTCGGACAGGTGCTGTGGGGCTAAGGTGGCAACCCTATACCTGGTGGTGGTGTTTTCCTCACAATCCCTTTTTTTTGTTGGTGTGCACTGTCACGGTTGGTTAATGTTGAGGAATCTTTGACGATCCTCACATTACTGTATATGCCACCATATATTATGTAAATTGTATATTACATTATATCTGTACAGGAGAATAGTGCCTGTCTAATTCCACACACACTCCCTTCTCTCTCTAAGCAGTACCCAAGGTCAGGTTGTAGATAAAGGGCCAACCAACAGTACATTGTAGTGTCTACGTTGAGGGACTTTCATATCTATCTCAGATGCGCCGAGAGAGAGGCACCAACTTCAACTCTCACCAACTTTAACTCTTTTGCGTATTTCACCAGTGACGAGATGTAAGGACACAATGTGATTTAGGAATGCATACTTTAGGCTAAACTATCCAATAGGATGCGAACACAGAGAGTGACAGCAATTCAAGCCATTCATGGATGTGCTGATGGGTGATGCAAGTAGAGGAAGATATATGGGGATGCTGTGGGAGACATCTTGAGACTTTGGGTGACAATTCCTCATGTTACTCTGTTAGCATTTGTATATTGTTCAACCTTCTGGTCTCCTTGAAGCATCAAGTCTACATTAAAACCTTCTGCATAAGAAATCAGCTGCTGCCTGAGTTCTCCTTTTACCAACTTCCAGAAAACTTACACAACAGTTAGTTTGTGGACCCTTCCCATTTTTGGTTCCCTGCCCCCGTTTTAAGCCACAGCCCTGTCCTCATTACCCTGCCTAAGTAATTAGTTTGTTAAATAAAGTTATTTTCCTTTTAAACTGAAACCGTATCTCGCCCTGTGGTATTTGATGAACCTGTGGGACCTTGCTGATTCACAATTTAGCTCTAGTAATTTCCTTGGGGTGAAACTCCCCTAGGTAGCATTGTTGCAACAAATTCCCCCCCCAGTGGCTCTGCTGCCAGTAGTGGAAACGCTGCACATGTGAACAACAGACAACTGCCACAGACAGCTGGAGAAACCGCATGCCAGTGTGTCCAGAGCGTTACAGGGATCGACAGTGAAGGATTTGGATGGGTTGGTGACCTCTGCATTAAGATTGTTATTCATGTCAGCAATGACGACATCCGACTACGTCAGTCGGAGGACTTTATGTATTTCAAGACAGTCTAATAACATACAAGAATGCGCTCTGAAATGCCAGATCCTCCTATTATTCATCATAAATAGAAGAAGAGCAGCCCCAGGTTCCTGTACAGCACTATAGCCAGGCTGACATAGCTCTATTGATCCATCTATTCCTTTAACTCTGAGCAGTAATGATTTCATAAACTTCTTCACAAATAAAATTGTAACCATCAAGGAAAATAATTCACCACCCCCTCCCCATGAATAACACATACATTGTCTAGTACAAAAACCTTAGAACCAACTGTGGCACCAGATTTATATTGAGACCACTTTCAGTAGATCTTTCTGAGCTGACTTCACTATTCTCTCCCTCTAAGCCATCAACTTTTGAGGCCAAAGGCCTTAGTGAACAGGTGGTGTAGTGAACAGGTGGTGTTTGAGGAGTTTTTTGAAGTTGTCCAGGGATCCATTTCGGCAGGGAGAGAGTTCCAGAGGGTGAGGGCTCGACACACAAGCTCTGTCTCCAAAGGATGGAGCGGCTCTCTTATGTACGAATATAACTCAGCTTATAAAGCCAAATTGACATCCCCGAGTTGGGACCAGGAGGCAGATCTGCAGTCCTACACAACCTCTACAAAAACAGAACAAAGCAAGATAATTAAATGTGGGCTTTTAAATGTATGATGATTATCATCGAAGGCTGTTTTGGTTAATAAATTAATCTCAGGTGACAATATTGATTTATTATCCTTTTCTAGATGTCTTCCTTATAGTGCTGTAGATAAATTTAAGGAAATAGTTATAGTTACTAAATAACTCATTATCATCCCTCAATATAATTGACGGATTCTTTAGAAACCCTAGTTCCACTGAGATTGACCATCTTGTCGATACCACTAGATACCAAACTAGAAAGGAAGTGGCGCCCTAACAACTGTGTTAAAAAATCTATATTATTATATAGTATATAAGAAGGCCCTCCACAATGCAAGAGCTGCCTACTACTCCACATTAATTGCAGAAAATAAAAACAACCCTGAGTTTCTCTTCAGCACTGTAGCCAGGCTGACAGAGAGTCACAGCTCCATTGAACCTTCCTCCAACCCTGAATAGCAATGTCTTTATGCACTTCTTTAACAACACAATTCTAACTATTCAGAATAAAATCCACCATCTCCTGCCCTAAATTGATGTTAATATATCATCAAGCACAGAAATCTCAGGAACAGCTGAGAATCCTATTAATTATTAAGACAGCTTCTCTCTGATGACCCTTGATCAGCATCCACAATAATCTCATCTTCTAAACCCACAACTTGTATCTGAGATCCCATTCCTACAAAGTTACTCGAAGAAATTCTGACCCTAATTAATAGTACTTTACTAAATACAATCTATCTTTCATTATCGTCAGGATATGTACCACAATCTTTTAAACTAGCTTTAATTAAACCCCTTCTCAAAAAACCCACTCTTGATATCCAACCTCCCTTTCCTGTCTAAAATCCTTTACAAAATTGTAGCCGATCAACTGTGTGAATTTCTCCAGGAAAGTAATATGAAGACTTTCCATAAGGGTTTAGAGCTCATCACAGCACGGAGACAGCCTTGGCAAAAGTCACTAACGACCTTCTAATAGTTTCAGATCAGGGATTTGTGGAAAGAAGTGACATTGGGCGAGGGATTGTCTAGAGAACCAAGCTGCAACTACCCAGGCTGATTGACTGGAGGAGGGGGACCAGGAGAGAGCAGTGGAAACTCTGACTCATTCGACGCCTGAGAACGGTATAACACACAAACCACTCAAACAAGATAGTGACACACAGACTGTCACTGACACACACACCCACACTGGTATCTGAAGCAATCACATGCTTAGAATTTGTGAATATCGGCTATACAAATAAAATTTGATTTATTGATTGATTGATTTTAAATGAAAAATGACTTTACTAGCACATATGCTAAATGGGACACTGCAGTTTTTGAGAAACTACCACAATATGCTTTAACAATCAATGGCATACAAACAATGTTTTGGGTTGATTCTGGTGCAACACACTCTGTGATAAGGAGAGATGATTTCCTGTTCCACCCAAAGAAAGTGGTCGATTCCCACACTCCATTGGCGCTTCTGGCAAAATTGTTAAAGAAGTATATTCCGTTCCTGTAACATGTTCTGATAACCAAACTCTTGAAAAATTCAAACACTCTTTTCTCAGCCACACCTGGCTCCAGTCCGTATGCTCCACTCACAACATTGGTCTCATTCACAACTTCAATTTATCCTGGAATCGCTCTGCCTTGTTTGCACGAGACGGTCTGCATCCAAGTTTGCAGGGTAGTCGCATGCTTGAGGGTAATCTGCAGCACGCTGTACTATTTACCCCGTGTGACTGACTATTTACATCACCTGTCACCCCCTCCTTTTCTTCTGCCACTTTAAACAGTCATGCTCCCCATGCTGCCACTAGCTCCCCCTTGTGGATAAATTCCAATACTGTCTCTGGTACACCATCACCCCCAGCCTCTGACATTCCTGTCAGGATTACTCACAGATTTTATTTTATTTGTGATGAACAAAGAAAAGCAAAGAGGCAGTCGAGGAGGTGGTCTCAGACATGGACAGAAGGTAAAAATGGCTCTTTAAACCTTTGTGCACTTACTAATAGGACTTTCATCATAAATGATTTTATCAGTGAACATAAGCTTGATTTTATTTTCCTGACTGAAACATGGCTCGAATCCGGTGGAGCTGCTCTCTTAAACAAAGCCTCCCTCCCAAACTTTAGCTATATACACACAATACGTGAGTGAAAGAAAGGGGGAGGTCTAGCAGCTATATTTTTAAACAAGCGTCACAGTCTAGGTACCTTTTTATCTTTTGAATATCAAGCTTTTAGATTTGAAAGTCAAAATCCAGTGTTTTTTATCTCTATTTATCCCCCTCCAAAACCCGTAGCTTCATTTTTACCAGAAATGTCTGAAATGCTGTCACACTGTTTAATAGCGATGATAGGATAATCATAACTGGTGATTTTAATCTGCATATTGATGACAACTCGGACTACAAGGCCATGGTGTTCATGCAACTTCTAAACTCTTAGGATTTTATTCAACATATTACTGGGCCTACTCATAACCATGGCCACATACTGGATTTAGTGATCTCCAAAGGTGTAGATATTTATATATTTGTTTTGTTTTGTTTTCTCAGTTACAATGCACACGCAGCGAATCGTTCATCTGGTACCTTTAATGTCGTTGTCTCATCATTTCTTGTCTCAAACGGATGTTGCGAACATCCCCGCACTACAGGAAATCCCTAAGACACTGTGGGCTCAAGACAAACATGATGTGGGCTTAATCAAAATGCGGAACCTGTAGTTATAACGCCGAAATCTGACTTCAGGCCCTGCCAACAGCAATATCCATTAAAAACTGAAGCCATTAAAGGCATTACTCCAGTTTTTGAATCATTGCAAAAAGCAGGAGTAATTATTCCATCCAACAAATTCAAGATCAATATTGTTAATGGGGCTGGAGAGTCCATTTTGATGCACTAGCAGACAGCTGCACTCCACTCAGAAGGCTGCGGTCCTCAAATTCAGGTTTTCTCTCCATCCCCAACACCAAACTGCGAACTTTTGGAGACAAAGCCTTCTGTGTCGCAGCCCCCACTCTCTGGAATTTTCTCCCTGCCGAAATGCACTTTTTATCTTTTCTCTTCTGCTCTGTCCTCACGGACATATGTAAAGCGTCCTTGGGTCTCTTGAAAGGTGCTATATAAATGCAAGATATTATTATTATAAATATTACAACCACGGGATCAACGATGGAACGCAGACCACCATGGCATCCGTTCCGTCATCCGGGCTTGTGTGGCATACCAGGGACAACATGTTGTTTGCTTTTAATTTCCATTATCATTGTTGTTCCTATAGTATACATGTTAGAGACACCTCCACAGCATGATGATAATTCACACTTGACAAACAACACTATCCCCATCTCATAACACTCCACTAACAGATCTCAGGAAAGATGATCAGCAGATTCAAGTCCCATCAACTCCATACTTACACAACCATGGGTTTAAAACAATTGGTTGCAGGCTGTAAATTTCTCCACTTGACAAGCCATCTATTCTTCTTGTTATATTTGCATGTCAGCCAATCCAAAATTAACTATGATAGGATTACCAGAAGACCCTCGCACCTTTGTTTCCACAAAAACAGCAAATTCTTTCACATCACCATGTTGATGATGTCCTAGATCTTTGTGAATTTCTGGGTCTGATGTCCATTATGGTGTTTTGTAAATACTTTAGTGATCATTGTATGAGGGAGGAGTGTAATGGAAAATTATATAATCATACTATGCTATGTATTATCTCTACTTAAGCATGCTTATGTAACCACACTATTATCTCTGCTTATGCATATCATGTGTGACAAGATGACCGTACCATGTGTGACCTGACAAGATGTCCTTTAGTGACCTCATGGCAGATTTAATATGACCATTATTTACTAGATTTACTATCTAGTATGCAGTCTATATGCAGTCTCTTCCATTACACCTGTTACGACCCGGCTCGCAAGGAATGAGGTGGCAACATAAAACCAGATGGTTTTGGTATGTAAGCTGTTTATTTTAATGTAAACCTGGTTTTAAGATTGCAGGACAACACAAATAATATGAATTAACCAAAGAACAAGCAACAAGGTGCTATTTCAAATATGAAAACAAATATAACAAAGGGAGGACTCTTAACAAGAGCTATCTGGAATAAACCAAAACGAAATAACAATACTCATTCACAACACGACAGTTTTCAAATCAAAAGTCATAAATTCTCTAATAACACTTCTAGACTGATTCTCTTACATCAATTCTAAATTCAAACAGAATCTCAGGAGCTAGTTTGGCGAGCTGTTCACACAGGACATACAGCTGCCCCGACTGACACAGCTGGACAGATTATATACGGCCTCCCTCCCTAAGTGCTTCTTGTTGATTGGAGGTGCGGGGTTAATGCCGCTCCAATCGGAATCCCCGTCTTTGACACCAGGCCATAAGGAGGAGGAGCATCTTTTTAACATATCTTCCACGTGCACAGAGAGGGAGAGACACACACACACACACACAATACATACTAAGACAGACAGGGGACGGCTACGGCCTTAACAACACCTCTTGGAGTTTCTGGGTGAGTCCTGGAAGAGACTGCATATAGATTTTGCGGGACCCTTCCTGAACAACATGTGCATGATAATTGTTGATTCGTACACAAAGTGGTTAGAAGTGTTTCACATGTCACAAACCACTTCTCAAGGTACCACTACGAGGCTGTTTGCCTCTTATGGTCTGCCAGAACAAATTGTGAAAGACAACGCTACCACATTTACATCGGAGGAGTTTCAGACTTTTGTCAAGCAGAATGGAATTCGGCACACCACAAGTGCCCCGGGACATCCATCCACAAATGGTCTGGCAGAGAGATATGTTCAAACATTTAAGGAGGTATGAAAAAACTTGCTGACGCAACTTCAAACATTGAGGACAAAATCTCACTATTCCTGTTGCCGTATTGGACGAAGCCTAACTGCACAACTGGACAGTCCCCAGCAGATCTGTTTTTACACAGACATGTCCGAACAAGGCTGGATTTTCTCAAACCCTGCACCAAGGAGCTGGTGTGCAAGGGACAGTACCAACAAAAGGACCTCCACGACGCAGTGCTGCAGATCGTTTCTTCAAAGGGGATGATGCTGTGTATCTGCGCAGCACTGTGGGAGGTGGCCATAAGTGGATTCCTGGATTGGTCATGAGACAGACTGGTCCTGTGTCGTATGAAGTCAGAGAGCGGGACTCGACACAGT
Organism: Hippoglossus hippoglossus; assembly: GCF_009819705.1. Classification (NCBI taxonomy): domain Eukaryota; kingdom Metazoa; phylum Chordata; class Actinopteri; order Pleuronectiformes; family Pleuronectidae; genus Hippoglossus; species Hippoglossus hippoglossus. The sequence continues at coordinate 27,592,235 of NC_047156.1, read as the reverse complement.
ACACAGACGCCATGGAGACCAGCTGTGGGCTTGTGTCATTGCTGAGCCAGGTACAGGTGGTACTGGTTTGCAGGCAGAACAGTTGGACTGACAAGACGGCAGCAGCACTCACGACAGTGTGGACACTACTATGTCAACACCAGAGCTCCTGGAGCCTGAACCTGTGGCTCTGAGGCGCTCAAACAGAGTGACTAAACCACCTGAGCGATATGTGCCTTAGACTGTATGGCCTCCGTGGACTGCGTTCATATGCATGTACTTACACAGTTTGAGCACCTTACTTTATACATAAGGAAATGTTGAATGTAAAAATGTTATGTGAGTTAAACTGAGGTCACATTCTATTTTTGTTAAGAATAACCAGATAATTGCTATTAGGTTAAGGATAACATGGTTGTTAATATTTTCAGTTGTCTATTGGAATAATTTTAGTTGGATGTTTTTCAGCTTAAAGGAGGAATGATGTGGTATATTGATCACATTATAGTTGTATGGTCATGAGGATCACTTATGCTTGTGTACCCGTGTGCTCGGTTGAGTCAACGTTTGTTAAGTCGCGCATGCGCAGTGCCTTTGTTTATGTTTAAGAGCATGGCTGAGTAAAGTGACTGAACGCTAGCACTGTGTCTGTCTCGTCAATACTCTGAGAGATCCGGACATTGGAGCCACTGGGAATCACTGTGCTGTCTTGTCCAATCATATCTTCCTGGGGTTTACTTCGACTCCATTCTCACATACACACTTTATCTTTACACACACACACATCTGCTTCTTACACACATACATCACCTCTTTCTGTATTAAAGAGCACGCCGAGAATGTTTCTTTGTCTTACCCATCTTCACATGTCCGCATGCTGTAAGATCTGTTCTCTATATTTCAGAAGTCTTGCAAAGTCAAATTTCCTCTACAGCACCACATACACTTCCATTATTACAGAGATGACACCCAGCTGTACTTATGTTTGAAGCCTGATAAATCTAATCACTTAGTTAAACTTCAGGAATTTCTTAAAGACATCAAGGCCTGGATGACCCAGAACTTTTCACTAAACATCTCAGAGAGACACTGTCTTGGAAAGACCATCTTGGATGGTATTAGCTTGGCCCCCAGCTCTACTGTGAGGAACCTTGGAGTTATGTTTGACCAGGACATGTCATTTGACCCACATATAAAACAAGTCTCTAGGACAGACTGTGCAAAATCATGAAAATTAGAAACACCCTGTCTCAAAAGGATGCTCAGAAACTAGTCCATGCATTTGTTACCTCTAAACTGGATTATTGTAATTTTTTATTATTAGGATGATGAATCTGTTAAAAATGCTGCAGAAGGAGTGATGACAGGAACTATGACAAGAGGTCATATTACTCCTGTCTTAGCTTCTCTGCACTGGCTCCCTGTAAAATTTTGAATAGAATTAAAGATCCTGCTCTAAATAGCCCTAAATCAACCCCTTCATATATCAAAGAGCTCATAACACTGTATTGTCCAAATAGATCACTTCACTCCCTAAATACAAGCTCCCTTGTGGTTCAACAAATCTGTAAGAGTAGAATGGGAGGTAGAGCCTTCAGCTACCAGGCTCCTCTCCTGTGGAACCAGCTCCCACTCTGGCTTTGGGAGGCAGACACTATCTCTACATTTAAGGTTAAACTTAAAACGTTCCTTTTTGATAAAGCCTATAGTTAGGGCTGGATCAGGTGAGTCCTGAACCGTCCCTTAGTTATGCTGCTATAGGCCTAGACTGCTGGGGGAACTTCCATTCGTGCCTTGAGATAGGGTTTGTTATGATTTTGTGCTACACAAATAAAATTTGATTTAATTAAATGAAAATATAAGAAGAAATTAACCATTCATTTATGTTGCATATATATGGATTTATTGACACATATATTAATTTACGTATTCTTTTAGTCTATCTATCTAACATTAATGTTCTATTCTCTTGACTTTTATTTAAAAATATTTTTACTTACTCTTCCGTGTCATGTGTCTGCCATTTTCAAGCAATAATACAATATGAAAAATTAGAAGAAGACTTTGCATAAAACAACATATTTTTTTTTTATTCTTGGTTTTTGATTCTGGCAACAAAAATGGAAAAACTACTGGTTCAGTGTATCTTTTGGTCATTGGATTTTCTGTCAAGGAACGGGTATTGGAAAACAAAAAACTAGTGGTTCATAGATTTTCATTTTAAAATTAAAAAATTGAAATATACAGCATTTTTCTTTTTCCTGGTCAAAAGGGAATTAGCAAAAAAAAAATTTTAATTGGACTCTATTTAGTGTAACAAAAAAATTAAATCAAGATGTAGACAAAAAACAGCCCTTTTTTTCATGTTCTGGCAAGAGCGCCAAATATGTGTGCCGGTGTTGCCTTAGTCCTGTCGGATGACTCGGGTAGGCTGGTGACAAACCCAGGGTAAAATGTCTTTGAGAACCCTACTCTGAAATAAATTTTTAGATATGTCAAAAGAAGGCCTGTCATCCACAGAAATCTCTGCACACATTTCACAAGAAAGTTGGGGGCGGAAAAGCGAGAAATGGGAGGAGATTTTTTGCTGAAAATGGCTGCAGCTTGATGGGACTCTCCGACGCACATTTGGAGTTAGAGGTGGCAAAAGCTATAAACAAGGTATGAATCTCCCCTTTGCTACTTAGATTTGTTTGTGTGTTTGTGTTTATCACAATTATAAATAATAACCAATAGTTTATAAATCACAATAAATAGCTTCAGCCTAAAACATTTGTAAGTAATCACAGTCAACATACATGTAGATCTCACAATACTCACACTGTATTGTCAAATTTCAAGATAAACATATCAGCAGGAATGATTTTCAAAAGTGGAAATCATGTCAATTAGTTCATGGAAGAAAGAATAATGAATGGGTATCTTGCCCTGAACGTTGTGCATGCTGCAGAGACACAAATTGGATCAGTGCTCAGAACTATGCATCAGCCTCCTCCTTGAAGCAAGAACGTCAGGTATGTTACGGTCTCAGCCTTAATATCTACATGATAACACTTAGCTTATGTGTGTTTTTAAAAAGACAAAAAGAATCTTATTTTATTTGACAGGGATAATACAGAATACATTTATAAAACCTGTAATCGATGCAGTATAGGACTAATGGGATATTTCATATTATGAAGTAGTTATATCTTTTTAACATCTCTTTTAGGGTCTCAGCCCCCTACCATATCATACTGAATACATGGGTCACAAGGTTCATATGGACCAACATTAAAAACTGGCTATGTTTGGAGTCACCCATGTTTTAAAGCTGCATCCGCAGAGCCACTGAGTTTTTATCAGGGACCCTCACCACCCTTCTCAAGGCCTGGTGTCAGGAAAGAGGTACATGAGCATCTGCTCAAGATCCAGTAGGATGCTGAGCAGAAATAAAATGTTGTTTTTTTTACGTGTGTGGAAATACTGGAAGAATGACAATAAACAGAATATTGAAGCTGCTTTACCTACATACACTATATTAAGACAAATGTGACGACTACAACTAGCCTTCAGAGTTACTACTCAGACCATGTCTCTCTGCTACTGCCCATTTATCATCTGCATGGTGAACTCCCTGATAACACTGGACATTAGCTTGTAAACAATCTGAGGCATATGTAGATGAACACTGCAGCTCATCCAGAATGCAGCAGCTCGACTGGTTTTTAACCTACCTATAATTCACTCACACTACTCTGCTCCTCCGCTCCCTTCACTGGTTACCAGTGGCTGCCCGCATCCGTTTCAAAACATTGGTACTTGCGTACCGTGCTGCGAACGGATCGGGTCCAGTCTACATCCAGGACATGGTCAAACGTTACACCCCAGCCCGTTCACTCTGCTCTGCATCTGCCAATCGGCTTGTTGCTCCCTCACTGCGAGCTCAACACTCGTTTGCTGTCCTGGCTCCTAAATGGTGGAACGAGCTCCCCAATGATATCAGGACAGCAGAACGTCTACACATCTTCCACCTCAAACTAAAAACACATCTCTTCCGACTATAACTATATATATATTGTATAATAATATACAAAATAAAATAAAAAAAGCGATTTAGTAGCTCTTTCTTGAAGAATATTATACTTTCTTGATTCTTGTTGTTCTAGGTTTGTACCCTCATGGTTGAATGCACTTATTGTAAGTCGCTTTGTATAAAAGCGTCAGCTAAATGAAATGTAATGTAATGTCACACTGTTTGACCATAGGAGTGTATGACTTGGTCTGAAGTTAAGGCAGACCTGTTGTCAAAGAGGTGCAGGGGAACATACGTGTAATCTCCATGACTTGTCACTAACCTCCAGCAGTGAAGCACTCAGTGCCTGCAGCTTCCTGGACGAGTGTTCACAGCTCGGGGTGAAACCAGGACACGTTCCGCGCTCATCGGTCACGGTGTCATGTGGTGGGAGGTGAGACGACCAATTACATTCCGCGGCGTAATGTGCGCACACACGCACGCCCCCACCCACCCACACACACACACACCCACACACACACATACATATTGGTAGATGAAACCTGGAAGTCGATCAGCAGTGTGAGTAACTGTAAAGCCGCCTGTCGTCCCTCTTCTCCGGTTCTCCTCCTTCTCCTCCAGTCCTTCGTGTCTGCAGCACCGACCAGTCCCAATGTCTCTGCCCGCCGTGTCCCGTCTGTTCAGGAGCGCGCTGAGGACGCAGCTGGTCCCTGTGGCTAACCTGACGTCCAAACCTGCCAAACACACTGTCACTGCAGGGGTGAGTGAGTGCACGGCTCCACGGACACAACATGCGCCTAGACAACAGCTCCTGTCCCCGCACAGCAGCAACACACACCCCGCTACATCAACGGGAGCTTTTCTGCGACGGTGCGCCGCAGCCTGTTGTGACAGAATAGTATGACTTTACCTTAACTGCGCCAAACTGTCATGGTTACACACATGGTTACTCAGCTTTTACACAAACTTTACACCATTGCTTCTCCCATACTAATATTTCTAATATTCATGTGTATGAAATATTAGTTTCCAAGTGCAGTGAAATACCGACCATTTTGATGTGAATGCTTTATCAGGCGACCAGACAAATAGGTCTATATATTCAACACGTCAGATAAGTGCGTCAGTATCTCGCCATTATTCCGCGTAATTCCAACACGTACACGTCTGGCAGCTCACACACCAACAGCAAGTTACAGACAACGTCTCTAATACAAGTGCTCCCATTAACCACAGCACACAAAGATAGAAGAAAGTGTTAGTGAGCACAGCAGAGGTTTGATATTAGTGCAGGTTTAATGTGAGGTCAGTGTGTAAACACGTTCAGCAGGAGCCAAGTCCCTGACCTTGAGACAGACCAAGACCCGACAGAGTGAAACACAGACTTTGTATGAAACCTGTGCTCATATTATCAGCCCGAGGAATTATAAAGTCACTGAAATGAATTTTTTTACTACATTGGACTTTAGACTTGTTTGGTTAATCTGATTATTTATCAGATACTCAGGAACCCGAAGGTTACCTCACAGTATACTGGTTTTAGTTTAAATACACTCAGAGTCATAGGCTAACATGAATATGTAAGAAAAATTTAATAATTTTAATAATTATCCAATATGTATTTGTTTCACATTAACAAACATGTTACAGTTCTCTGTTTATAGACAGTTTTCTTGCTTGCTACTTCCCTCTGTACCAAGGACAGAGACAGACAGAGATTTTACTGAGTTAACAGATCTGTAAGAGCACTAGGGGTTTGAAACGTATTTATTCAGGACATGTGGATTCAGCTGAAACAACAGTGATGCATTAGATGCATAGAAAACAGTAGTTTTTTTAGTTGCGGCTTGTAGTTAGAATTACTGGAGGAATTCTGAAGTTCTGATTTTTGGATTGAATCCTTAGTGATAAGTCCTCGGAGGGGGATCCCTCAGTCACATGTGGCTCTAACTGAGGTTTCTAATCAGGTGCTTCTCTCTGTTTCACTAAAGTTGACAACCTGAAATGTGACTATGGACAAATGTGACTAATGTTTGAACTCTGTGTTGAACATTCTTACCAATGCTCAAAATTAAAAAAAAAAATAAATTAATACAAAATTAAAAAAAGATAGTAGCACTTATATGGCACTTACATATAGCACATTGTAGTTTGGCTTTCTTGAAGAATATTGCACTTTCTTGATTCTTGCTGTTCTGGGTTTGTACCCTCATGGTTGAATGCACTTATTGTAAGATGCTTTGGATAAAAGCGTCAGCTAAATGAAATGTAATGTAATGAAGTCTAAAAAATGAATTGTAGTATTATTAATCAATCCCTTTGGTATCTCACAGGAGCAGGTCATAGCTTTGACAGCCATGTTTGTGGCCATCCTGGGCCCCTCTGGCTGGATCCTGGCTCACCTGGAGGACTACAAGAAGAAGCAGTAGATGTCACAGCTGAAGATGCTGATGACAGCAGCCGCTCTGTCAACCCACCCTCCCTCCACATCTCATTCTGCTGTGTTTCTCGTAAACAGATGAGATTCACTTGTTCCTTCCTTCTATGATAATGTGCATGTGCACCTGTCAACCTCTTACTAATAAATTAAGGCTCAATACATAGACTACGGCTCAGTGTGTGTGATGTTTCATTTTAGATTTTCTTCTAATTATTATATATACCAAAGATATAGATAGAATGACAATGATAAGCGTTTCAGGCCTACAACTACAGATTACGTTCACAACAGATGTATCTGTTGTGACCGTAATCTTTTTATTGATAGACTAAATGTTTAGTGTACAATATATCAATCAATCAATCAATCAAATTTTATTTGTATAGCCCATATTCACAAATCACAATTTGTCTCATAGGGCTTTAACAAGGTGTGACATCCTCTGCCCTTAACCCTCAACAAGAGTAAGGAAAAACTACTAAAAAACCCTTTTAACAGGGTAAAAAGAAGGTAGAAACCTCAGAGAGAGCCACATGTGAGGGATCCCTCTCCCAGGACGGACAGAAGTGCAATGGATGCCACGTGTAATGGAGAACATCAGAAAGATAAAGGTTTTAGCAGCATTGATAAGGGTAAAGATTTTGAAGTATAACTGAAGGTCAGTGAATTGGTGGATTAATGTCGTTAATGGTCGAGTATCTGAGGAGAAATACTATGTATCGAGCAGTCCTGCTGCAATCATAGTCTGTGGTCAGCAGCCAGCAAGATCATGATCCACCATCAAGATCGGATGCCACTATAGTCCACAGTCATTGTCCACTGCCACCATCAGGATCCACCATCAGCTGCCACCTCGGTCGTGGTCCACCACCAGTATCTGATGCCAACACGATACAGGATCTGCCTTTATTATCACGATCAGCCAGCACGATACAGAATCCACCATACTGGATCCACCATTACGATCTCTGATACGTGATCCACAGATCTTAATCCATGATGTGGCCACAGCCGCGGCCCTGGATCTGCGGACGATAAGGCAAAGGGACTCCGGGGAAGAAGTCAAGTCAGGAACATGTATTGATGAGATATGAATTACTTTGATGTGATAAAGATTGAGAAGAGGAAGGAGAAGCTGGAAAGAGAAGCTCCGTGTGTCATGTGTCCCCCGACCTTCTAGACCTATAGCAGCATAACTAAGAGCAGGTCCGAGACAAGCCTGGACCGGCTCTAACTATAAGCTTTATCGTAAAGGAAGGTTTTAAGCCTACTCTTAAACGTACAGATGGTGTCTGCCTCCCGAACTGAAAGTGGGAGATGATTCCACAGGAGAGGAGCTTGATAGCTGAAAGCTCTGGCTCCTACTCTACTTTTAGAGACTTTAGGGACGACAAGTAAGCCTGAATCCTGGGAGCGCAGTGCTCTAGTGGGTTGATAAGGTACTAACAGCTCTTTAAGATATAATGGTGCCATATTATTAAGGGCCTTGAAGGTGAGGAGGAGAATTTTAAATTCTATTCTAGATTTAACCGGAAGCCAGTGTAGCGAAGCTAATACTGGAGAAATGTGGTCTCTTTTCGTGGTTCTTGTCAGGACACGTGCTGCAGCATTTTCGCAGCTATATCGTTAGATAATGTATCTCTAAGTTGTTTAGGGCCAAGTATTAGAACCTCTGTCTTATCTGAGTTTAATAAGAGAAAATTGCGGGTCATCCAGGTTTTTATGTCCTTGAGACATGCTTGGAGTTTAGTTATTTGATTACTTTGTTCAGGTTTTATTGACAAGTATAACTGGGTGTCATCCGCATAGCAGTGGAAATTTACAGAGTGTGTCCTGATATTGTTTCCTAGTGGAAGCATATATAATGAGAATAAAATTGGGCCGAGCACAGAGCCTTGTGGAACACCATGGTTAACTTTGGTGCGCACAGATGACTCATCATTAATTTGCACGAATTGGGAGCGATCAGAAAAATAGGATTTAAACCAGTTTAGGGCGGTTCCTTTAATGCTAATTAACTGTTCTAGTCTCTGTAATAAAATGTGATGGTCAATTGTGTCAAATGCTGCACTGAGATCTAACAGAACGAGGACAGACACAAACCCCTGATCTGAAGCTATTAGAAGGTCATTAGTGACTATATCAGAAAATAATGAAAAATCATCATGTGACGGCTGTGGCTAGGGGGCTTGAGCGGTCGTCCTATAACCAGAAGGTCAGCGTCTCAAATCTAATCCCCATCTGCGTGCCAAAGTGTCCTTGGGCAAGATACCGAACCCAAAGATAGAAAAAAAGGTCTGCCCATGGATGTAAATCCAGACCATTTACCATTAGTGTTCAGTTTGTTACCTTGCAGACTTTCTGTAACCCTCTGAAGTTCCAAGATGTGAATTGAACTTCTAATTCACCAGGCATAGAAATCAATAGGCGGCCTTACAAAAGTGGAAATAACACCCCTTAAACTTTTGAACAGAAATGGAATGACAATGTTAGGTCTAAAAGCAGTTTTCTTACAAGAAGCTCTGACCACTGTCACATTTATTGAATATAAACTATATTATACAGCTAATACTATTTGGATTCACTTAAAATACATGTGGTTTCAGTGGTTTTTCTCAGGTATTTGCATTATTATTTACATTTCTGAACAGAGGATTAAGTCAGTGCTGTCGGTTTTATTGCAGTTCCCACTGTTCACCACTAGGGGCAGACAAAGGACAAAAAAATCACCACAACGTTCTAGTTGAAAGATTTTTATTTCATGAAAATAATTACCAATGGCACTTAATTTACTCCAGTAAAATTAACTTTACACCATTTGAATCTGGTAAAAGTTGAGCAACACTGATCCAGGAATGAGGACAATAGGAATAAACCAAAAGTTCTTTTGAACTTGACATTTATAATTTGATTCACTTATTTTCTGTTTGTCCATCAGAGAAAAATCTCACCGATACATGTGGCGTGTTTACAGTAAAATTACATGGCTTTCAGTCTTCTGTGCACACTGCCCCCTCTTACAAAACATGAAGCTTCATCCCATGCAGCACTCAGGGATTTTCTGGATGAACTGTACCAGCCTGTATTGACGCCTATTCTGCCAGACAAATAAAAATAAAATGGATGTGCTTAAGGAATAACCAAAATCACAACTGTCATTGTAAATCAGCATTATGAGATTGAGGCAAAATAACGAGATTAGTTTTAGGTTATGAGACAGTTGAAATTGGAACTTTTTGAAAATGATGAACGATGCAGCATATAGTCATTTACTCCTCTCTTAGGTACACCTAGCTAAAACCAATGCATAATGTAGTTTTTGTAGAAAGAGAGGTGTTTTTTCATGGTCAGTCTGGACAATGTAGTTTGTGGTGCTGTTCAACAAATGTTTCCCAATATAATGCAACTAGGTTGAACAGCACCATGAACTACATCTTCCAAAGAAATCCAAAGTCATCAAAAAGACGATTCAGTTTCAGCTCAAAGTGAACATTATAAGCTTCATGAAGGAGGACGTACTGAAAGGCTACTGCTGTTGACTGGCTTTGGATAGATGTACTGTAATGTACTGTACTGTAAAGCGCTTTGAGTGGTCATCAAGACCAGAAAAACTCTATATGAATACAGGCCATTTACTTTATAACCTATTGAGGGAAGTTGCTCATGACTGAAATAGTGAATCTCCCTGTTTGTCTAAATTGACTCCAGGACTCCACATCTCCTCATTTGGACTTTGCATGAGTATTTTTCCCAAACATCCCCAAATTTTCATTCATTTTCCCTTGGCTTTTCCTGGTGGTAGCAGGTCGGACATATGCATCAACTGAACAGCTACTTTTATTAGTTACTTGATCTTCTTTTAGTGTTGGGGCTTAACATTCTCCGCATTTCTCGGCCTGTAGAATGAGCCCTTTATATCTTAATACTGTGTATTTACATCGAGAGCGGGTCCTTGGAGGCCACCTATTTTTTCACAGTGGTCCAAACTGGAGAAACTGAACACGTTTGAGTTTGTATGAAAACAGAAGGTTTACACAGTTTGTCTTTCATGTTTCCTGTGAGTCTGATGTAAAAGGCTGAGTTTGCCCTGAGACAGTTCCATCTGCATGTGTGGAAAAATGTTGTGAAAAAAAAAGTGTTGTATTTAACAGTTAACAGTTCACATTAAAGCACTTGTTTTGGATTTTTCCCCAACACAACAAGACACCCAGGAAAACACGTTTATTGTCTGTAAGGTCAGACAACAAGATAGTTGTATCAGTGTCTCCAGTCGAGATAGATTAGTGTTGATGCAAACTAGCTTGAAACAGAAGTGAAAATATCCAGACTGAATTTATTAAGGTCACAGTGTAAGATGCAGTAACAGAACCACAGATAACTCCTGTCCTCAAGGAGCTAAATTACACAACCATAAAAAAATAAAAATTCTCCAAAATGTACAGCATTAACAGCAAGGCCATGGGATTAACACAACTCCATTTCTTCCTGCAGCAGCCACACATTTCAATTAACTGCTTTGATTTTCTACTCCATCAAGTCTTTGTAGTAACAAAAATTGTTTCATTTTTCTTATCTCAGGGGATTGTGCATATACAGAACATACAGTATGTACAGTGAGATGAGCGGAGTTTCCTCCGTTGTTGATAAAAATCAGTCTCAATGAAGCGACATTTTAAGAAATTACCGTTTGGTGTGGAAGGGAATTATCTCATCTTGGTGCATAATCTGAAGACATCCCATTAAAATTTGTTAATGAAATAAGATAGGGAAATAAATCATATTTCTCGAAAGTCCTCAGTTAATGGTTATCATGGTCACTGTCCAGAAACTACTCCTGTCCCATTGTTGGTCCTAATTGTACTGAACGTCTGTAACCTGCTCTTAACAATCCAACTGTGCTGTCATCAATGTCTACTCATTCTCTAATTATGGCAATTTCCTATTTTTAGATATTTCGATGAAGATATTTTACTTAAACCAGAAACTTCTACATTCTAGCTTCAGATTGATTTGCTGCATATTTACATGCATCATGAAGCTAACTGTTCATATGGAAGTAAACTACTGGACTGAAGAGTAGCTAGTGATGTACAATGGGAAGAATTCAAGACATCTTTGGTTTCAGGGGTTTAAAAACTTCTTTGAGGAGATGATGATGAAGCTTGCTGTCTGCTTTCTTTACCATTGCATAAGTTAAAAGGCTCCTAACCCTTGTTCAAAGGCAGTCTATTGTGTATCAATGACAGTTAATAGAACAACTGGTCCACTAGCTTTAAGCTAACTGGTTTTAATGACTGATTCCAGCATGGCTGGTGTACAGCTGTTCAAGTTCATCAATGGTAGAGAAGTGGAAGTTTCTGATCATGTCCAGGCTCTATTACTCCGTCTTTGCTCCACAGATTCTACCTGGATTTTTACCAGCTGTCTTGTTTCTGTTCCATTAATGCTAAAAATTTAGATTGTTGACTAGATGAAGCTGGAAACTGCTCCAAGTTCACCGTGTGGTAGCTCCAGTGTGTTAATTCCATTAACTGCATATTGGTTTACTATTAGTTTAATCAAAACTTACTAAAGTTAAATATTAATTCCAAACCAAAGTCAAATCATGTGGAGAAGAGACATGTGCTCAACATTAAATACAGTTCTGTTAGTGGTGTCAGCTGATTCAGCAGGTTTCAGTCATTACGTGCATCACTTTTAACAAAGAATAAAATTAGATGTAGAGTATGTCTGTATATGAAAGTTGTACATGTGTGATGTTAATTCAAAAGCACATGTCCACTTCCACAAGCAACAAATAGCATAAAGACTGTGGGACTCAATTAGCCAATAAAAATACAACAATAAAACCTGATGGCATGCACAGAAACTGTATACAGGACCTGTCAGCATTCAAACCACTAACTGGTTTGAATGTTGTGACTGATGTACAGGGCAACACATTTTTAACACCATCATCGAAACATCATATTCACACTTAAAAAAAATATGAGCAATCTGTATTTGGTCAAAAAGATTGAACGGCTACAAAGACTTGGGAATAAAACGAACAAAACAAAATACATATCATTCAAAGAGATTGGAAAAGATCCAGCAAAGGTCATGTTTGGGTTTGTCAAAAAAACTGACAACAGTCTGTAATCAATTCACTCTAAACAAATAAACCGACAAACTAAGAAGTTGAGCAGAGAAACTATGAAGACATTCTCTAGTCTGTGTGATCACAACTTAAAATTTTCAACGGTGTCATAACAGGTTACAGGTGGCAGTTAATGTTAATTGCTGATTTAAAACCTAGAGAAGACAGGCAGTCCAACTTGAATTGATCTAAACAAAAACGATGAGGAATAACAAAAGGGCAGCAGTAGAAATGGTTATAAAGAAAGACAGCCCTGAAGAGAAAACACCACTTTGGATATTAGAAAATAGAAATTAAGGCCTCAAAGGAAAAGCCAGGATCTTGCATAAAACCATCATCTTCCTGTATCAAAAGAGCATCTGTCAAAATGACTGTTATCCAGTTACTGCATGGAGTCCAACATTCACATACTGAGGTTGCAGCTGGTTTCACAGTATACCACGCTATGAAAAACAATGTTCATCATATCATGTACACTGTACATTTGCACATTAACAGTGCAACTGAATGGAGAATGTCAGCTGTCCCCAAATAAGGAAACTAGAATTTAGCAGCATGCCATCACTTTGGACATCACAAAGAAACATGGGGTTGGCTTGAGAATAAAAATCCAGTTGGAAGAAGTTATGAATTCGAAGTAGCAACCAAGAGAGGAGACACATGTTCACCCATCTTTAACAACAGCATCCCTCAGCACAAATCAAATGTATCAAATCAATGTACGTCCCACTATTATATTGATCCCTAATGAAAGAACATGTGCACATTTAAACTTTCAAATTAGACAAGTGTGCTTGTACCTCTGTCTCTGTGAGGACACTTATTGACATTATGCAGACCCTGGCCTCAAACACCTCAACTAAATGTCTAACCCCAAAGCTTCGCCAAAGCTCAACCTAACGCTAACTGAACCTCAGAGTCAAGTCATAACCCTCAAACAAAATGTCCTCACTACTTAGGTCCAAGTCTCAAATTGGTCCTTACAACTATAGAAAAACACAAACACAGAACCTAAGAGGTTAATGTCATCCGCATACTACTGCAGAACAGCATCATGCTGCCTCCACATCACACAGGAAAAACTGCATACATAATAATTAAGTGTGTAATGATTATTTGTCATTTTTAAATAAACTGTCTTTGCTGTTGTGTAGTGTATGCCTGCCCTGTGATGTGAATACAGTTTTTAGCTGTCTTACAGTGACATCATATAGATGTCTCGACAGCTAATTAAAAGGCTTAGTGCTGTATAACACTTGCTGCTTATTTCTTCATAGTAGACTAAAATCTGTTCTGTTCCTGCTCCATCAGCAGGAAGTGACATCACGACCCACATCTGGCTGGTTTACAGGTGGCCCAGGATTTGCCGGGATGTAGTAATGTACCATGTGAAATTTGGGTGCAGCTGGTGTGAGAGTGATCCAGCAGCATCAGGTCCACCGAGACAAGCCTCAGCTCTGCTAAAGGGTGGCAAGGACCCTGAGGAAGGAGATGATGAGGACACAAAAGGACTGTCCGACCCCAAAAACAAGAGCCTCCAAAGAGATCATCCTCTTCCCTGCCGCCTTGTACACGCCTGCGATGGCTGCACCTTAAAAATATGACAAAACATTACATAAGTATAAATTAACTGCATAGTTTGACCTGTTTTCTGATTTTAAACCATGGAATTCTAGAAAAATGGAACTGAAATAATATATATATATATATAATAATAATAATAATAAATATATATATAAATATGATAATTCTTTGCCAAACACTTCCGATTAGAAAATAACAGTTCATTGACGTATGATAGCGTAGATTTGGCTGGATCTGGCCACGTTTAACTGGACTGGTATTTGTTATGACATAAACCTGATGAAATGCAGATCCTTCCTTTACATGAATGTGATGTATGCAGGGCTCCGGTCGAGTGGTTTTATTCCAGTTTATTCTGACACAGCCTATAGACAACATTATTTTAATTTTCTACATCAAAATACTGTCAAACTGTGCCAGTTATACCAGATTTTATCTCTCCCACATTCGACCTGGCTGCTTTACAACATTCAGGCATTAGGGCATAAAGAGAGGGATGCAGCTCCGGCAGGTGGCCGGAAGCTGCCTAACGTTTTAGGTTCAACAGTTACAACGGCACTCTAATCAATTTGTTTAACTAATTAGAACTTCTTGTACCAACTAGCAAGAGTAAAAATATTTAATAATTTAGTCAACTAATAGTGCACCTCCCCATAACTTACTGGTGAGGAGTCCCCCACACACTGGTCCCACGATGCCCATGAGGAGGATGGCAATGGGCATGAATCGGGCCATCTTGTGCTGACGCAGCGTGGCAAGGGAGAGGAGAGCTGCAGGCAGGTGGAAGACCAGGGAAGAAACCGCTGCCCACAGAAACACTCCGTACCACATCTCTGGACAAACACAGTCATGCAGTCACACATCACTTCATGCTAATCAGATAAGTAATTATGAACAGTTCTACATGACGCTGGAGCAATTTAATCAGATTATGAAATTGTTCATTACCATGATTCCTCATTCCACTCACTACATCTCCTCTGTGGAAAGGATTTTGACAAATATAGGAGTGACAAATGAAAGGAAAGACCTGAATACATAGAATAAATATGATACCATGCAGGTGATGATGGGTCATGGTTTGTCGAGTATGATAATCGTTGGATTCAAATGCGGTGGCTACAGTCTCCACATTTTAACAGAACTGAACACCTATGGGAGATTTCGGAATGACAGTGCTGTCCAACCACCACCAAATAGGGTAATTTCTTTTGTGGTGTTCAATCCATTAGAGTTTCACACATCGGTACAGTCTACAGGTTCATGGGGAACAGCTAAGATGGAGACTCAAGTCCCAGTCAGGAGAGGGCCAAGTCCCGTACTTCAGCCTTTGAGTCCAAGACAAGTCACAATATCTTCTTAATCACATTAGCTGCCACTTAAAAAATGTGCACATCAATACAGCAGCAGTTAATAATTTATTACATTACTATTACTGTTTTATAATATAGGTGTATAATTCTTTCCTAAACTTAATCCATGAAATACATAGATAATCTTTACTGAGATAGATGAGTACACAACACAAGGAGTCCACATACCTCCGGTATGGTGTCCACAAAATTAGTACTTTTATATTGATGTTATCTTGATGCCCTTATTGTGCATGTTTGGACTACAGATGGGTCCATTAGTATTTGGACTAGTGACACAACCAATGGACTATGAAAAACAGGCTTTAATACCTTAATGTGTAATGTCAGTTTTTACAGTAAACTCTATGGGATATTTTTTATCAAAACCCTTGAATTAAAGCTGAAAGTTTACACTCCCCTCTATGAATTTGTTATAAACCGATTGAGCAGGTGTAAGGAGGGAAAACTGAAGAAAACGTGTCACTTTATTGCATTGTTGTGAATGAAATAATCGCTTTAGGCTGAGAAACTCAATAACTGAGAAGCTCAATAATCAAATACAAGCAGTGGCCAGTCAGACATTTTCTTACCTCAGGCTTCCCCAATACTAAGCAGAGCACCTAACTATAGCAGCGCACAGGGATTTTAATTCAACGTTACGTAACGTTATTATACAGCTAATACTTGAAGTTAAAGGTGGTGACATGAGCTAACAGCAATAACGTGGAAAATCACAGCAACTTGTATCAACCATCGCTTGGAGCAAGTGAGAGGTTTGTTTTAACAACAGTTGAGAGTTAGCAGGAAGTGAGCTCGCTGCACTAATGTACAGGAGTTACCTAAACAAGGCTAACTGTGCGTCCAGCTACTAACCTACAGGGAGACATTTACAAGAGAACTGACCAAATGTAACACGGTCGTTAACAAGGAAACACATAGTGTGATATTCCTCAACCTGGTGTTATTAAGCTTTGGTAGCTAACAAGATAGCAAACATTAGCCCACCTGAGAAGTCGCTGAGAGATGTGTCGTTTCCTCGCTGTGTGCCATTTTTCCTCGGCACTAAATTCAACCCGAGTATTTGCTGGACAAAACCGATCTCACTGTATCTGTCCGTCATCTCTCACACCGACACTGGACGCTGCATGAGGGACAGATGGACAAGAGACGTGGGGAACCATCAGAGTGGTTTGTGTGGGATTTGACAGCAGCAGGCTTTTCCTCTGCTCTCTTTCTTCTTCTCTCGGTTTACTAGCGGATCGCAAACAACTTAAGGTGTGTACCGCCACCTACTGTACAAGAGTGTGTAACATCATGTAATTTAACACATTTAACCCATCAGCCCCGTCTTCTATAAAAATAACGAGTGCCTTCCTGATTTCTCTTATTCCCTCTCCATCTGTCCCCAAAACCCCCATTAGATCCCACAAATTACAGCATTTGTTACACTTCCCCATTATAAATAGTGTAATTTAATCCAGTGTTATCAAATGTTAGTCTTGATATAAGGATTTTATGAATCAGTTTTATATTTTATAATATCTCCTTCCTTTCTGGTCCTCCTCCCATCTTTTCTGCCATATTTTCATTCATTTCTTCTTGATTATTGCTTTCCCTTCTCCTTCGCCAAGTTGAACTGATACTGATATTTATTTTCTAGGTTTACCTTTTGCTAACTATGCTAACTAATCAGCATACTCATACCCTACCACTCGTGAGCAGGAACCCATGAAAAGTGAACGTCTATACCTGTGAAGTCTTAACAAACTATAGAACAGCTCAATTAGTAAATCTTCTCTGATGGATATTGTAGATTGTACCTTTCACAGCTTGCTCTCCTTCCTATGAATTAAAGGCAATAAAAGCCCCCAAAATATGCTTAATAAATAAATACAATAAAAAGTAGCTGCTTAGTCAGAGCATAATACCACCCAGTCTGGTCTGACCTCCTCCACCCACTGTAACCCAATAATGGTTGCCGTTATCTCTGCTGTGAATACAGATAGATGATTGGATAATCTTTTGGAGATTGATACTTTGAACTCAGGGATATACACAGCAAATCCAACATGCTCCTGCTTGTCTTTAGATCCATCTGTGTAGATTTTAAGGTAGTTGCAAAAGCTGTGTCTGAGATACACACTTGTTTTAATGGTCACCTCACCTGCAAACCAATCTCTTTTATTTTCCAGGATAGTCATGGCTACTTTAGTCTCTGGAAATAGCCATGGTGAAATGTTACTTATTGGGGTGGACTTTAAGGCCTCCATTTCATAAACCGGTCTCTTTCAGCATTTGTCCACCCAAAGCCGTGACCCCTGAACTTGGTATATTCCCAGCAGTCCTGTATTGTCTTGATTGAGGGATTTTCTTCCCTTCAAGCGGCTCCAGTATGCTAGTGCATGCGTATCTCTTCTTAACTCAAGTGCTATCTCTCCTGCTTCTATGAGTATTGCATTAATAGGGGTTGACGCAGTGATATATACTGCAAACTTTCCATTTTTTGTAAATATGACTTTGCTGCTGCTCCACAAGCAATGCAGCCATGGCCTATTGCAGACCTCATGCATGCCCTATATATGTTAATTAATGCTTATTTTCCTGCCCCCCCAGTCATAGCCAGCCACTGCTCGTAACAGGTTTACTGTTTAAATGGTTATATATTTTCCATGTATATTTGTTATCAAGCCACAGACCCAGATGCTTAAACTCATTTTCTCTCTCCATCTGCTGACCATATAATGTTAGCTTCTCAGCACCAAGCGTGCATTTATTAGTGATCGTGTAACAAGACTTGCTTGTTGATAGCTTAAACCCCCAGTCATATGCCCACTTTTCCATTTTCCTTTTCTTATATTCTTTATTGTATGTGAGACATTTCTTCCCCTCATCCAGATGTCCCCACCATCTGCGTATGATGCGTTGGATGCATGGTTCTAGGTTTGCAAAATTATCATTTATCATTATATTGAACAAAACAGGGCTGATTACACTCCCCTGAGGGTCACCATTTCCCCCTGATACCTCTGCTCCAACCTTCACGCTTATTTTCCTATCTGTTAAAAGTCCTTTACCCAGTTAAACATTATTCATTCAATTCCCATTTTATATAATTTGTTAAATAACCCTTCCCTGCATAAAGAATCATATGCCTTTTCAATATCAAATATACTATCGCAATCAACTCTTTCATTTTCAATTTCTCTCACTAGCATCTGTTGTAGATCTTTCTTTCTGAAACCCATACTGATAATTACTCGATTACCTTTTTGTTCCAATTCATGAGATAATCTGTGAATTAGTATCTTCTCACTATGTACTGCAGCAAATGCCCTACATAAGACATCTGCCTTCTCTCTGTCTGACAAAGCCAGCCTGTCACCATCAACCAGTACTGGGATTTAGCTCGCCTTCCTTTTTCCACTCAATGGTTTGAACATGCCCCAGACATCCCCTAGCTTAACTCCTCTACCCATGATGGAGCAAAAGTCTCTCCATATCCTCTTTTTTGTACATTTGACTATCCTTTTTCCTTAAAGCCCTGAATGCCTTGTTCCTTGCTTTAATAGCTCTGCTACATTCACTATTCCACCCTGGCACCACCTTGTTTCTGCCCATTGTTGTTGTTGTTATGCTCAAGTTAGCTGCATTTATAATCAATCAATCAAATTTTATTTGTATAGCCCATATTCACAAATCACAATTTGTCTCATAGGGCTTTAACAGGGTGTGACATCCTCTGCCCTTAACCCTCAACAAGAGTAAGGAAAAACTACTAAAAAACCCTTTTAACAAGGTAAAAAGAAGGTAGAAACCTCAGAGAGAGCCACATGTGAGGGATCCCTCTCCCAGGACGGACAGAAGTGCAATAGATGTCAAGTGTAATGGAGAACATCAGAGAGATAAGGGTATTTGCAGCATTGATAAGGGTAAACATTTTGAAGCATAACTGAAGGTCAATGAATTGATGGATTATTGTCAGTAATGGTTGAGTATCTGAGGAGAAATATTGTATATCAAGCAGTCCTGTTGTAATCATAGTCCATGGTCAGCAGCCACCACGATCAGGATCCACCATCAAGATCGGATGCCACTATAGGCCACAGTCATTGTTCACTGCCGCCATCAGGATCCACCATCAGCTGCCACCTCAATCGTGGTCCACCACCATTATCAGATGCCAACACGATACAGGATCCACCATACTGGATCCACCAGAGATCTTAATCCATGATGTGGCCACAGCTGCGGCCCTGGATCTGCGGACGATAAGGCAAAGGGACTCCGGGGAAGAAGTCAAGTCAGTAACATGTATTGATGAGATATGAATTTATTTGATGTGATAACGGTTGAGAAGAGGAAGGAGAAGCTGGAAAGAGAAGCTCCATGTGTCATGTGTCCCCGGACATTCTAGACCTATAGCAGCATAACTAAGAGCAGGTCCGAGACAAGCCTGGACCAGCTCTAACTATAAGCTTTATCGTAAAGGAAGGTTTTAAGCCTACTCTTAAACGTACAGATGGTGTCTGCCTCCCGAACTGAAAGTGGGAGATGATTCCACAGGAGAGGAGCTTGATAGCTGAAAGCTCTGGCTCCTACTCTACTTTTAGAGACTTTAGGGACGACAAGTAAGCCTGAATTCTGGGAGCGCAGTGCTCTAGTGGGTTGATAAGGTACTATCAGCTCTTTGAGGTATAATGGTGCCATATTATTAAGGGCCTTGAAGGTGAGGAGGAGAATTTTAAATTCTATTCTAGATTTAACTGGAAGCCAGTGTAGTGAAGCTAATACAGGAGAAGTGTGGTCTCTTTTCCTGGTTCTTGTCAGGACACGTGCTGCAGCATTTTGGACAAGCTGCAGAGTCTTCAACGACTTACTGCTGGAGCCTGATAATAAGGAATTACAATAATCAAGTCTGGATGTAACAAAGGCGTGGACTAGTTTTTCTGCATCTTTTTGAGAAAGGACATGTCGGATTTTTGAGATATTACGCAAGTGGAAGAAGGCGGTCCTAGAAATTTGTTTTAATCAAATCAGGATAGAAGATCGCTCCCTAGTTCCTGACTGTTTCATTGGAGGAAAGGGCAATGTCGTCTAGCGCAGCTATATCATTAGATAATGTATCTCTAAGGTGTTTAGGGCCAAGTATTAGAACCTCTGTTTTATCTGAGTTTAATCAGAGAAAATTGCGGGTCATCCAGGTTTTTATGTCCTTGAGACATGCTTGGAGTTTAGTTAATTGATTACATTGTTCAGGACAAATATCTCGACAGCTTCTCTCAGATCAACTACAAAAAAAATGTCTGTACTTCATAAATAGTACTTCACTCAATACAATGAATCTGTCATTAGTTATATAACACATTACTTTAAGCTATCTATAATTAAACCTCTTCTAAAAAAAACACTATGCACTTGACAGTTTTAGCCAACTACAGACTGATATCCAACCTCCTCTTTATTTCTAAAATCCTTGAGAAAGTTGTTGCCTATCAGCTCTTTGACTTTCTTCAGAACAGAATAAACTGAAAGTCAGGGTTTGGAGCTCATCCCAGCACAAAAACAGCTTTAGCAAAAGATACCAATGACCTTATAGCTTCAGACAAAGGGTTTGTCATACTTGTTTTGTTAGATCTTCATGCAGCATTTGACACTATTGATCATCACAATCCTACGACAGAGACTGGAACAATGGCTTTAAAGGAACCGTCCTAAGCATGTTTGAATATTAAACAATGAGTCATCTGTGTGCACCAAAATTAATCACAAGTTCCCAAGGGTTCTGTGCTCAGGATAATTTGATTTACCATATATATGCTTCCATTAGAAAACATTATCAGGAAACATTCTGTAAATTTCAATTACTATGCGGATGATACGAAGTTATACTTACCTATAAAATCAGAACACAGTAATCAACAAACTATAGTTAGAGCCGGTTCAGGTTTGTCTTTGACCATCTCTTAGTTATGTTGCTATAGGCCTACTACGACTGTTGGGGGACAGATGGAACTTCTCTTTCCTCCTCTTCCTCTTCCTCACATTAATGTCTTAACTTCTTCCCAGAAGTCCTTGTGCTTTATCGTTGTAGATCCAGGATCACGGCTGCAGCCACATCTAGGATCGTGATGGTGGATGATGTTGTGGATCGTAGAACGTGGATCATGGTGGTAGTTGATAATGGATTATGGTTACAACTGGTTGCTTAGATACACAATAGGCCCACTCAAATATTCAACCATAATTGGCAATACCTCTATCATTACAATGTAATTGCTGCACCCTTCCCCCTATCAGACTTTTTCGTTTTGTATAAATACTTTAAACATTGATACACCTCTCCATTTACATTAGGTACTGTATTTTCTCATGAATGTTGTAGATATTATTTTCAATATGCTAGTTAGAATCTCTACTCTTTAGGTTTCTCTGGGTTCAGACAACCTGACAGTCTGAGTCCAGGAAATACTAACCCCACTGCAAACCTTGACTGTAGGTGTATTTTTGACAGTGCACAGGAGTGGGTCAACAAACATGTCACCAGCTGAGAGTAAATCTACAGCACTCACTTATACCTATGATTATGTCTAAAAAAAGGCTTGAACTGGTAACAGGCTTTTTAACCTATATATTTAACTCTCAAATGATTAATTGATTAAGGGATAAAACCACAAAGGTAGATACAGTAAAAAAAATGTTTTAAGGAATGTGTTTTACTTGACAAAAAGCCATATTTCTATCTATCTTTTGTTGATACATGGCAACTTCATCAAGGCAAGTTATCCACCACAGTTCCTGTCGAAATCTCAATCAGGAGCATTAATAATAGTGACATTTACAGTGATATAATCAAACTATACTCTGGGATTTTGAGGTATTTTGCTCTTCTAGTGTCTGACTGTACAATAAACCAAATACTGGTTTCTTAATTCAATTACATTTACTTGTATAGCACCACATTTGGCAAAAATATTCGTTTTAAATCAAAGATTAACTGCTTTTTTGGGTCAAAGATCACTGTGGGGCACAAAACAAGTGTGCCCATAACCACTGCATTTATATATTATTATTCAGCGGCTGTGGCAGCGCAATTGTCCTCCAACCAAGTCGGTGGTTCGATTCCAGCCTTCCCAATCTGTATGCCAAAGGGTCCTTGGGCAAGATACTGAACCCTGAATGGCGCATCATAGAAAAAAAGTTCTTCCAATAGATGAACTGTATGAATGTGTGGGTGAATGGCAAGCTGTACTGTATAGTGCTTTGAGTGGTCATCAAGACTAGAAAAGTATTTATATAAATACAGCCTATTCACCATTTGTAACATGTTTTTATTAGATTCTTCAAAGTATTCATTACACAAGTCTGGTCAGACATGGATACACAACATGTATTGCACTTCTGTCCTGGAGATTTTATCCAACTCAGGCTTTTACGTGCTGTTGTTTTTTTTCTCCAAGATAAATCAAACTTGATGTTACCCTTGGATATTTCTGAAACCATTAGAATAAAATCAAGGCTCTGCTCTTTTGTCATCTGTTGCTATAATGAGCTTAAGACTTTCCATCTACCAGACTCTTTCTGGAACCTATCACTCAAATTCAGAGTTTATCCTTGGGCACAGACTACGAGTACCGCTGAGTCAGTAATTATAGTGAATTTAAAGGGATTCTCTCCAGGCATTCTAAAAATAGCGTGTTCACAAGGCAAAAGTGTTTTGAGAGGTCAGTAACCTGGACCTCTGATCTCCAAATTCTAATCAAGTCATCCTAGAGTGAATGTTTTGGCCAAATTAAATTAATTCCCCTGGTTTTCCTGATATATCATGTTAAAAAGAATATAGGGTCACTGTGACCATGGACCACCAAATTCTAATCATGATAAATGGTCTGTATTTACATATACGCTATTCTTCTATTCTTAATGACCACCCAAAGTACTTTGTAGTAGTTTTGCCATTCATTTAATCTATGTGCAGCACTTTCTCTATCACATCGTGACCGACCTTCTGGGTAGAGGACATTCCCCAAGTTCATGTCTGAGTCCAACTGAAGACTTGTACCAAATTTGAGGAAATTCCCACAGATGTCTCTGAGATGTAGAAGTACCACCAATATTAATTTGGACAGTTTTTATGTCCAAATTAATATTTGTAACAAATTTGAAGAAATTCCCTCAAGGTGTTCTTAAAGGGATAGTTCATCCAAAAATTTAAATTCACTATCTATTCACCACTATGCCGATGGAGGGGTGGATGAAGTGTTTGAGTCCACAAACATTTCTGGAGTCTCAGGGGTAAACTTTGTGAGAGCACAATTCAATACAATTAAAATCAATGGTGAGTCCTTCTTCAGATGTAATAAAACAGAAAAACCATAACATGCCTCCAGACTGCTCCTGTGGTGTCATGCAAGGGTCCGGAAACCCCGACATTAGTATTTGCCTTGAAACAAGGTCATCTACACCCATTTTTAAGCCTAAATGTCTGATATCTCCCGATGAGGTGCACTCAGAGACCGTCGTAAATGCTAATTCCACTAGCTTAGCCACTTCTGGTGGACTTTTACGCTTAAAACACAGTGGAAATGTCCTTATTCCAACTCGAATTTGAATGTCGGGCTTGGGGACACTTGGCTGACACCATACGAGCAGTAGGGAGGCATGTTATGTTTTTTTACGTCTAAAGATAATTCACAAATGTCTTCAATTGTATTGGATTCGGCTGCTACACTGTTAACCCCTGAAAATCCAAAAGCATTTTGTGGACTCAAACACCCGAGTGAATTTTCATTTCTGGGTGAACTATCCCTTGAAAATATCGTGTTTACAAGGGGATAGACAGATAATCTGAAAACAGGATGCCTCCAGCCACTGGTGGGTGCAGAGGAATAAAAATACTGACCTTCCTTTTCCAGGATTTCTGCGTGAAGTTGAAGCAGTGCATACATCAGTGCTCAGATGCTGCTTTCCTACGAAGGAGAGCACCAGAAGACAGCCACTGTTGAAGACCACCTCATGCAGTGTCACGTTAAAGGCAAATTTATATTCCAGTGAAACATTTAATCCAATGAAAGAAACTGACTGGCAGCTCACAAATATGGGTCATTGAAGGAGGATTGCCTTATTATTATTAAGCATTTAAGGTCACATATGGAGAGCATTAAAAAAAAGTCTGTGGTGGGATTGTGCAAAAATAGACGAGCCTAATAACCCATCTGCAAAGACCACTGAGCTTCAGAAAGTAAGAGGAAATTTAATTTATCAATAATCAGACAAAAAGTGGGGGTTAAGTTGTACGTCATCTGTAAATAGCTTATTCCGTTTCTAACGATGGTACAGAAAACCGAGTTACAAAACTAGTTTATTTTGGAACCAAATGCCAAACACTGAATCACATGATTCTAGGATGAACACATTTGAAGTGGAGATAGGGTTCTGTGGAAACAAGGCGGCCTTAATTTCATCCCAGCTGCTTGTAGATGCTCTGGTAACTGGCCTTTGTCAGGCTCAGTTAACCTCATGTGGACAGATATTCAGCCGTAATGCTTCAACATATTTCAAGACTAGCTCATGTTAATTTTCGCTAACAATTGGCCAAATGCAAAAGTGGGTCATGTATGTATAATGGTAAAAAGGTTAAGCATCTAGCACCTCAAAAGCCAGACAGACATTTTGCTCAGGGGTTGGTGGCGTCCAAACCAAAGCTAAAAGGCCATATATACAGAGTCAACTAGAGTTTGTCTGAAACCACAGCAAGTTTGAAATTTGAAAACTAAGTCAATCCAAAGTCTCATGAAAGTGGATTTTTAAGTGGATGAAGAAGGACCAAAGCTGCGTTCAGGCTGACAAGAGCACTCTTAAAGATGCTTTACTCAAAATGGACTTCAAAGATGAACCATCACTGCACAAGGGTCTACATTAGAGAGGATATTTTACTTTGGTTACTGCTGAGAAATAAGACAATGCAGGAAGTTTGAGTAATTAATTCAAACTGTTGAAGGCATATCAGACACCAAAACACCACACAACATTTTAAAGGAAGGATTTTGAATCCTCCATTTTAACAAGTCACCTAATCTACCAGGAATGTTGACTGGCACTATTTTGATTGGTCAAAATAGTAAATGGTCTGATGGTACAGCTTCTCTGCTCTGTTACTCTGATTTGCCAACAATACCTTGAAGACAGGTGCTGTTCTTTCTCCAGAGTTGTCAGTCTGAATGCAGTGTAAGTATGTAACACTGCTGCCTGGAACTTGTTCAGCAGCCTGTCCAAAACATCAAACTCTTAACACAAACTGAATCAAATTGACTTTTCTTATTATTTCATGTCCCTTTGTGAAGTTAGTCATAGCTGGTAAGAAATGACAGTTTTGCAGACTGTCGTCAGCCTACAATTAAATGTTCTAAATGTAAGGGTAATATAAAAGGAAGACCCTCAGAGAAACTATTGGTCTAAAAAGCACTTGAAAAAAAAAAAAAATCAGAGTGCTGGGCCAAAGAGAGGGGACTGTAGTTCTGAAATTGGAGCTATAACATCAACCTCAGAAAGCATTTACAGCTCCCACTTTAGGCTGCGCTGACAACAAACTGCTTCTCTCCTGCTGAACCTTCTAGCTGCGAGGTAGGAACCCAGTTAGCATAAATGCAGCTCACTAGAAGGGGAGAGAGTGTTTGTATGGCTCTTACGTAACAATACATAACCATCATTTTACTTCCATAATAAATAAATAAAAAATACCAAAAAGCTTGGTCTTACTCAATGCAGAAGAATACAAGTGAAAACATTTACAAAGAAGATCTGCAGCAAAATAAAACTGTGCGTGGTAATTAAAACGTTTTTCAATTGGAAGGAGCAGCTTTGCTCAGAGAAAGACCAATGGTGGGCAAGAGTTATAAATAAAGCAACTGTTGTGTCTGGCTGCTGTGCAGGAGAACAGATCGATCTTGTAACAACAGCTTTATGGTTGCTTTGGTCACCAATGTGCTATTCCCGTTTCTGTGGTAATTCATCTTATGTTTCTGTATACATTTGTCTTTTTATAAAATATTTTATTCATACAATCATTTCTTTAACTATAGCAACATTACTATTTAATTTTGAGTGGCAAGATATCAGTCGGACATCACCTCATAAGAACAATAGTATATAAACAAAAGCAGAAAAAAAACTAGTATCCATTTGAGTTTGTCTCTTATTTTGCTTTTCAGTTCATCCTGTGTCTGTACACCTGTCTGTGACTGTCATTGATGAGCCGATGAGTATTGCTGGTCCTGGTGGGGCATGTGATTGGTAGAGCTCTGAGCAGTGGCCTCTGCTGGTTAGCCAGGAGGAGGGCCCTGCGTGGCAGAACAGGCTGGCCATTGGCTGGCAATAGACGACCCTCATGCTGGCCCATTCACAGCTGGCTCTGAAGACACGGCACTCTGGTCTACTCTGGAGAGAAACACAAAGATACAGATATGGACATACATACATTTTAGAGTAATACAATAATTAGCTTTGCTCTAGTACTTTTCTCTGAGTTAAGATGTATACTGAACATTACACATTATGACATTTGAGGGAGTTTCATGATTTAGGGGTATATCCTAGAAAAGCTCAGGATCAACCTCTCACACAGGTTTCACTTACTTGGCTTCCTCTATGGCTGCCATTTCCTCTAGAGGACCATTGGGAAGTGCTGCAGTGGACCGACACTTGTCACTGCTTTAAGTAAACAAAGGAGAGTGGAGTCTGTCAATAGCTCATCTGGAAATATTGTAACCTAACTCAAATAGATCATGATCAAAAGGAAACCACTTATAGTATATGCAAAATTAGGGATTGATATTTGCACTGATTCCCTGAGTCAGTCTAATTTCTATTCTAACAGTCAAATATAGTTTGATTACGATTTGATTAAAATCTCTTTGATTCTTGATGATTTCGTTAATTCAGAAAAATACCAAAGTTGCTTACACTTTTCTTTTTTCCTTGAAAATAAAACTGAGGTTACGGTTTAATTTCCCACATTTCATGTTATCAAAAAGTGAAACAATGACCTATTAATTTAAATGCAAAAGACACAAACATGACTTCTGCACATTGTAACAACTCAATTTTGTACATCATACAGCCTTAACTGAAGCACTTGCAACAAGTGACCACAGCACACAGAACATTTAGCAGAGACGCACATGTTGGCTGAGCAATAAGAATCTATATTGATTGATTCAAATAAAAATTGTGATTGATCAGAAATCTTTTCTACCCACAAAATACAGTTCGGTGTTTTTCCACAACATTTCGCTTAAAGAGAAAGATGTGGAAATATGTTGCTCTACAGATATAATATGTACAACTATGACAGATTTGGTTGTGTAAATACTGCAGATTAATATTCAATATACAGCAAAATATACTTTTCATCGTTAAATTGACTTCTGATATTGTAATACTGACATATCTGCTGGACACTTAGTTCTTTTTTTTATGACAAACCTATGGAGTGGTATGTTCCACTGGAAAAGTTGATTTTATTAATTATGATAATTTTTGTTTACCACAGATAAATAAAAAGTTACTTTTGAATTATGCACCATCAAGACAACAAGGTAAGCATTTTGTAATATAGAGATTGATATAGTTGTTAATTTTGTTGTTTTTCTTTAGGTTAGTTGTCCATGTGTTGTGTCTGACCCTGTTTTGGGACAGCAGGCAGCAGCAGAGGTGTTAACGCCTGTTCTTTCCAAATCCACACACTCCACTACTGAGTATTTCTCTGAAGAAGCACTCTTCTCTTCATCACTGGAACACACACGTACATGCACAAACACAGAGATATACATTAATACAATAAGAAGTAGTTTATACTAACCACTTAGTTTCCCATAGAAAGACACAAAAATACAGTGAGACGTGAACTGTGATGCATGCTGAACTGACTGATAGAGTACACAGTAAAACAAAGGATGGAGGTGTTGAAATGGAGTAACTGGAGCAGTATGTAGGAAAAGCATCAAATGTACAGCAAATGGAGAAAGTCAACTGTTTTGGTTGTTGAGCTACATCACTCTTTCTACTGTGTAGCTACAGAGCCAGAAAACAGCAGGTGGCCATACAAACGGATTTGGACACTGATTAGACCAAAATTGATTGTGCCAGCCGTCAGTCTTGCTTTGTCTCAGAGAACCACCAATGATCTTGATGAGGCCTCAATCAAAGCAAAACACTCATGAACACCGAAATACAATCCAACATTTGTGATGATACTTAACAATCACTCAGCATTTGTCACTTCTGGAAACAAGCTGTCATGCTACAAGACGAATATGTGCCCAATTACAAATCTCTGGTTATGGTTACACACGTGGAACAACATCTGTTTTTCACACAACGCAACAACATTCATAATGGTATTGTCATGCCTGATTAGAAGTTCTTTTATTGTGTAGTAACAACAATAATATCCATCCTTAATGCTTACAACAAGGAATAAAATAAGTCTAAATCCAACTTAAGTTGTTTGGTAGATATTAAGGATTCCCACTGCGTTGGCACATACTTAAGGCCTTAAGTAACATAAAATGCAGTAGAGTAGAGTCATTAACATGTTTGAGGTTATTGACGCACGGTGTCTCCATTATAGTTTGCATAGAAGTTTACTAGGTAAACTGAAATTATATATATCAGAAAAAAGAAACCTGTTACAGTAGGCTGTTTTGCCAGCCAACTCAACATAGTTTTCAGAACATGTTCGCCCTGGAAGGATCTGTTAGTAAGCTAAAACGCAGCTTGTGTGGCTGAAAAAGGACCAAAACACAGAAAAATATGCATTTTTAAAAATGTGAGTACAAGTTGGGAGGGCCGTAATGATAAGAATTCTTTACAAATGGTCTTTGAACACATGCCTCATTTCGGACTGGTGGACTAACGCATAAATGCATCATTAAAATCAGCAGTGCCTGATGTGACCGTTTACACATTAGGGATTTTTAAGCAGTTACACCTTTAATTTAGCATTTTCATTTTTCTCTATTCTCTTAAGAAGGGAAGCATGGCTAAGGGCTAGAGCCAATAAAAAGGCAGATGTGGGAGACACATACCATAGAAATTAAATAAACTTAATAGTCCAGGCCGTTTGAGACCATTAAAAATGCTATTGTCAAGAGGCTGAGGCGAATCCAGAAATGGACGACAACTTTTGTAGAAAAACATGCAGAATGGAGATAATGAAATAAACAAACAAGGAGCTGAAACCAAAGATCGAAACTGGGAAAGAAAAGTTGGTGGTTGACGTGACAACAAGACTACATCACGGCTGCAGGCTGATCTCTGATTGGCTGTACATACCGATAAGATTTCAACACTCTGAAGAAGACCACACCCACAACGCACAGCAAGAGAGAGAGGGGAAGCTCAGGTTGTAAGTGTCGCTCAGTTCATCAGACAGTTATTTACACAGACAGACAGACAATATATTGCAGCATCAACAAGAGGACAGAAGGACAGAGGATGACCACCTTCAACAGCTGCTGATTTAGGATAAGCAAGTACTTCAATATGAAGACACTGTTGAAACTCAAAGAAACAATTAGTCCTTGGCGGACTGAAAGGTGGCTGTGACACATTTGTAGTTCGATAATTTGTGGAAGATGGACCAGATGTGGATTGTCTCTCGGTCTCTACTATTTTCTCTCCTTTCAGCCCAACTTGGCCCTATGCTGCAACGAGCAGCTTAAGCAGCACACCTACAGTATTCTTCTAACATAGAAATTGGTTTTACCCATCTGTGTGGTATTTTTGTGCTCAGCTAAAAGAACATGATGCACAAGTGCAAGGAGAGGAGCAAATGGTTCTTTTCAAATGAGGCAGAACAAAGAGAGCTGATGGTATTTTGTGGTAATTGGATCTTAGATCATGTGCTGGCCATAGACATCTTAAAACCACATTTCTATTTAACACTCTCCAACCAATAGATGTTTTAAATAGGCCTGGTGCAAGTCTCCAATCTTGGTGTTATATTTAACACTGCTACTATAGGAATCGTGACTAAGTAATAGTATGAGGGCACTCTCAGAAAACAGATGTGACAACACTAATGAGACACACCATAACATGTAGTCATTCTAGTGAAGACACTGTAATGTAAGTGCTTTTCAATATTCCCCTCTTGGGTTTTTAGAATGACAGGACCACATCCTTAGCATGGAATCTGCTAGTAATGACATCCAGTCATCAAGTACAGCTATGTAGTATTTGTCTCGTGTGGATGAGTTTGGCGAACCTCTTGAAGACGGCGGTCTCAGTCTTGGCGTCAACAGTGAGGCTGACTGTTTCTTTCATGGAGCCATTGATGACCGTCTCGGTGATGCTGCGCTGCTCACAGCAGGTGGTTTCCTCCTCTGCTTTAGATTTCCCACACTCCTTAGGTGAGGTAGGGGAGGGAGAAGCCACACTGGTTCCCAACCAGCCATCACAGTCTGAGGGGTGTTAAGAATGGCGAGAAAGGGGTCATAATTGCCAATGGTCAAGATTATTTCAGCTGTTTCAACACTTATCAACTCAAGCTACCCGGATAGGAGGCATATTCACTCAAAGTTATTTTTGGTTAATTTAGATTCTGATACTAAATCATAAGCAAAGAGAAATTACACAAATTAGCAAGTATCACATTTTCTTTCAAAATGTGTCTATGTTTAGATTGTCACAATGGGTCAGCAGCCAAGACTTATGTTCATTCATAGATGTCAGAATGTGGGAGGGCACCCTCTTGTGTGTGTGTGTGTGTGTGTGTGTGTGTGTGTGTGTGTGTGTGTGTGTCACAGGATCATAACTGTGTACACAAGTCACCCTAGCTGTCAATATGGACATGTATTTGAAGACATCTCACCTTCAGGCTGAATGGGGGCATTGACCCCAAGAGGGTCCATTGTCTCTATGCTGGTTTCCATAGCAACAGGAGAGTTGCATCTCAGTGGGTCTTTTGGGCTGAAAAAAAAAAAAATTCTCTTTAAGAATTGTTATTTCAGATTGACTGAAGCCAAAAGCAATCAATGCTCTGCTGTTACTGCAGCACTGCTGGCACACTAACAACAAACTGTATTAGAGTCTGTCAGGAAGCCCTACCTAACAGGGGTAAAGTTGGAGAAATCTGCCCAGCCAGTTTCAGAATTGGAGGTGGGAGCAGGAGAGGTGCTCCATGTTTCCCCAGAAAGGACTTCAGTCGTGGTGGAGGAGGAGGAGGAGGACAAAGGACAGGAGGCAGCAGGGTCACTGGGGCTGGAGGCTGGAGCTGTGGATGTACCCGTGTCCATGGGGATGTCATCAAAGTTGGCTGTCCACACTGGCCCTAATTTTTTTTTTTTAAAAATACATAAAATTAGTCATTAGAAGCAAGGTCTTGATAAAAAAATCTAATGTACACCAGCACTGAACCATTTATATTACTGTTAAAATGAATAAAATAGTAATTACAGAACATTCACTATCAGCACTGAATACAAATCCAAAATTTCAAAACAAATCCAGTCCAAGTCAGCTAAGTAAACCAACCTGTGTCAACTTCCATTCTGTCATCAGTGATGGGATTGGATGCTTCAAATGGATCTCTCTTTCCATCCTCCTCCTCTGAATCTGTGCTCTCTTCACTGTCTGTGCTGCCTGAGCTCCTGAGATGGACACAACGGATAAACGGCTATTTCTTATTTGTTTAGTTGCATAGACAACTTTTACAAAAGGAGAGGGATGTTGGCCTTAAAGTTTAAAGTCACAACATACATGTATTCAGCACAAAGGACACAAGGACGCGTGTGTGTGTGTGTGTGTGTGTGCGCTCGTGTTGTCAGCTGACCTGGGGCGTCTCTGTGCCTCTGGTGCAAAGGTGACATCTTTTTCATCCCAGATATCTTCCTCATCTGAACCGGCATCTTCAAACTGCTGGATTTTCTCTTTACAGCGAGCCTCAAACAAAGCTATGTTTGCCTGTGGTAACACAAATGCACATGCAGGGGTAGCTAATAAAACACTGTCTTATGTACTTTACTTTACTTGCACATAAAAACTAGGGTTGGATCCTACAAAACAAGAGTCCCTGAGCTGTGAAGCAGACATTAACAGGTTAACCTCTAGTATCCTAGCATAACAGTTTCACAGCAGGCCTCAATCAGAGCCATCTCAATGGATATTAATTTAAGCCAATTCATGCTTTACTGCATTTCATCATGTGCTTGTTCCTTGTGGTTCAAATGCACATATTCAAAATAAATCCTCATTCTACACATCCACCAAAAATAATTAGAATTTCTTATCATCTCCCTTTGTGGCATCTGCTTCTAAATGAATGTTAACAGTGAAATCAGGAAATACAATACATGCCATATTAATAAACATATTTAATTTCTTCCACTTCAATTTATCCTCTTAATCACTGACTTAATATGATTTCAAGATTAATAGACCAAGTACTTACACTTTCATTTGTATTCAGTGAAAAATTGATGTCTGATATTCTATCAAAGGGAATACTGCAATGTTAAAGAGAACAAAGTTTAGTTTAGTTAGGGTCGTTAGGCATCCACATACATGGCTACACAACAAGCAGACAGGCTCTGGCACACAGCTATAATACTTCATGTTCCATACTGCAGCAAAAACATTAACGTATTCTGTCCTTTGCCAGGTTCAAGGTCACAAAGATAGTGCTGAAGAAGCACACTTGTTTTTTACATGCATTTTTTGTGTTGTAAACAACGAAAAGCACATAAATCACACAGGGGCTCTAGCAGGAGATAAAAAGCACTATACACGTAGGCCAAGATGGCCTTTTTCAATCTTGCTTAGTTTCCCAAGGTCAGGTAACATTAATAAAAGCTCAAAGTTTAGCCAAGCTAAGCATAAATTCTGGAAACAGAGGAATATTGTTAGACCAGCTCTTTCAAAGGTAAAAGTGACATTTTCCAACCAAACCTATCATAAATATCAAACCATTATTTTCATTATTGATTAATCTGCAGATGATTACCCATTTAATTTAAACAATGTGAATGTGGTAATGCACTTGGTGGCCAAACCTTTACGGCACTTGTCACATGATCTCATGTTATACTAACACTAAAAACTAAACTA
This sequence comes from Hippoglossus hippoglossus, assembly GCF_009819705.1. Taxonomy (NCBI): domain Eukaryota; kingdom Metazoa; phylum Chordata; class Actinopteri; order Pleuronectiformes; family Pleuronectidae; genus Hippoglossus; species Hippoglossus hippoglossus. Next base: position 27,558,618 of record NC_047156.1, on the reverse strand, counting down.
AAGGCAGTTTACATAGTATGGATTAGACGCCATGAAGGAGAGATAATCCATAGTAACTAAACTATGACAGGGTTTAAACTTTTGTAATAATTATTACCTCTGCCAAGGAGGCTATGGTTTTATTAACATTTGTTTATTTGTTGTTATTTAGCAGGATTATGCTAAAACTACAGTAGAGGTGTTACAGTACACATATTTGTATCAAATGTTTTTGGAATGGTCCTTTGGATTCGGCACGCACCTGTCGCCACTGCATGTGCAGACTTTTTTGTGTGTGCAGAACTCAATTTGGTAGTCGTAGTTTTTTTGATAACAGACTAAGCAATCGATCCCCATAATATATATTTTTTAAATTTACTTTATGCACTTTATTAGTAAGTCAGTATTATTAAGAATGACAGCCAATGTCTATTGAGAATACTAGTGTTTAATATAAAAAAGACTACAAGATAGCCAATTCTTATTTTTGCGGTACCGAAAATCAACTGAACCATGAACTCATACCAATGTAGGTACCAAACTGTGATTTTTGTGTACCGTTACACCCTGCTGGATGGTTTACAGTGAAACTTGGTGGAAGAATGTGGTACGGGTCAGGGAGGAACCCATTATATTTTGGTGTGGTTCCTGATCAGGGGATGGATCCTGGAATTTCTATTCCACTTTCTTTAACATTGAGGGATAGGGTAGAATCTTGATGAAGAAAAATCTGGTATGTTTAGGGGATTGATATAAAGAGTGTATAATGAGTGAATGTAATTTGGTGCAGATCCAAATAAATATTTATTTAAATTGGGTTTCATAAGGTGGAATGTTGGGCCTTAGCGGAGGTATAAACTCCCCGAGTGCCCTTCTGGTTTGGACTGTGTGGAAATGTTTTTCATCACATTTTCACATATGAGATGTTTAGTTAAGATGTTTGACAAATGCCCTAGGCAAAAGCAGAGACTTGACAGTAAGGACACAAGGTCAGTTACTTGTTGGCCTAATGATGAACACACTTGACTGAACTAGTTATAGAAGCTATCTTCTTGCTTCTAAATTTTAATGCTGAGATACACCAAACACACCTGAGGCTCTTTCATCAAATTAATATTGAGCCTGTCATCTGACTTAGGTAAAAATGTTGCTTTTGTTGCTGTCAGGAAGACAGCTTTAGTCTTTCCACAGAGAATATGGCAGTAATTAAGTACCAAACAACACATCAATAACTCAAGACCAAGCCAGGTGAACAATTACCACCTGTGCACACACGAACTCTATATAAACCCAAACATCCTGTTACCATCTGCCAGCTGGCCTACCAACCCAAAATTCCTTTAACCTCTTTATTACAAGTCCCCACTACTGAAAATTATCAAACGGAAAATATCCTAAATTATTCATCCGTCTAATCCCATGTTACTTTCCTACTTGTGCAATCATGAGATTTAGAAAGTATCTGAACTGTACAGAATGTGTTTTTAATGTACAGCAGGGTTGTAGAAGGTGTCCAGTGTTTAGGACAAGGAAAAAAGCCAGGTCGTCAACAAGGACTAGTCAGACACTTTCCAAGCATCTTGACTGCACAAATGGACAGACAGACTTAACTAGAATAGGAGCGTTATCAGGTACACAAACACAGCAGTTCTGTGAATCATTCACATCAATTTTACAAAGACATATTTTTCAGCAAATATTTCTTTATAATTTGATCACTCATGAATTTTCCTCTATTAAAACTGGCATCAAATATTAGCATCTAGAACTGTCAAAGAATTCGAGATGGGAACAAATGTTGACACGCGTTAAATCTGCCACTTTTTACAAAGCATAGCCACATTAATCTCTCATTGAGGATGGAAGTAATCAATGCTCTAAGTCCATGATATATTTGAACCATGAATATATGAGCACTTGCTTGCACAGAAGACATAATTTGGAAGTTGTTTTGGGAGTTTTTCTGATGCTATTTATTGATGCCAGCTATTGCTTAGAACTAGTAGTTACTTTTGAGTGGCAAAGTTTTAATAGAATAGGACTACCATGCTTGTCTTTATAAATAAATGCATCTATTAATCTCATCTTTTGAATCTACTTTGTTTTAAAATTTAAAGTTACAAGAATTAATGCCAAGATTAGAGGAATAGATTTTAAATGTTCATATAGCTTATTCCACCCGGACCCATTTTTTGATAATGGTACACCCAAAATCAAATATATCAAAAAGAAAATGCTCTGCTTCACTCTACAAGCGTTTTGTTTAAAATGAAGCACACATTTTGAATAATTGATCAACTGCAAGATATATCCAACAACCCACAACTTTAGCATAAGATTAACACCAAAACCAGCTTGACCTACAAAAAGGTACATAGGGGCAGCACACAACAACATAAAAAAGTTGGATAATTCACTACATACAAATAAAATAAGGTTTATCTCGAAAAATAATAACATTAGTTTTAATGTGTCCAAAAATGGTTTAGGTTTGGCAAGGACCATTTTATGCATCACTGTATTGGAATTTGTTATGCTCCAAGGTGAAAATATAAAATGTATCAGACAAATATATGCTGCATGACATCTAGAGGCCATTCAGATATTTGGCATGGCATAACATTGAGACAGAGAATGAAGAACCTTAAAATTTTAGAGTAAGAATAAATGAAAAAAATCTGCCAACCAGCTTTTTGATGTTGGAAGTGCCCTGCCCCTTCAGTGTTACACAGTAATACTTAGACAGGAAGTCTAGTCATGCAGGATGAGTACTCACTCCACAACATCGTCCTGATCAGCAAACTCTTCATCATTGAAGCCGAACTGCTCAATAAAATTGGACGTCATTTGTTGCATCTGATAATCAGAAAAGGCCTGGCAAAACCCAAGACCAACGATAATGATATAGTCTTGGCTCTACACAAAGCTGGTCATTACTTGCAATACAAATACATAGCAAATATAAATAAATAAATATATATATATAACATGTAGGCTATACAGGTTAAGTGCAGAAAAAGGCACAAACATGCATTTACAGTCAGATGCCAAAACACTATATATCACTTGCCAAAAATAACAAAACAATTCCATTATGTTTACAGTGACTAAAACGTTTTTAAATAACAGTAGTTAAGTAAATTATTTCAAAACAGGGTAGGGATGTATCTGTAGCTTGTAGTTGTGCATGACCCATAGTCACAAATTACCCGGTGAAAAAAGTTATGCATTGTACACATGCAGTTACATCTCTACCATCAATCAGTGACAAGGGCTTAAGGAAAACGCATCTGTATTACTTGTGGTACAGTGACCAAAAAAGCTGATGTCAACTGCATCATCAGCTGGAAATGTTTGTACTCAACCCATGTAGCCTGTATGTAATGTACCCTTCAACTATTGAAATCTCGAATCTATCTAAAAAGATCATTTTCTTCATGCTATTGCTCTTAGGGGCTGCCAGAACTAAATCATGTTTCACTGGTACCTGATGTGATTTAAAAAATGTGTTGTTTGGAAAACTGAGTAGTAAATTTAATCAGTGTCAGTGATACAGTAAACATACAATATGCTTCTATAACATCTGATAATGCTGGTGATTGTCTGCATAACATAATGGCACACACACAAGGTAAATGCATGCAGGAAAACCACTGTTATCACCCAGAGAGAGGGCTAAATGATGTGATGTAGTATTTTGAGAGGCTTGACTAAAATAAATGCAACATGGCAAATTTTCAAAAAACTCACATGCAATTATAGCTGCTATAAGCAGCAATGGGTCGGGGCCAGGCATTTTGAGGAAGTAAAGGAGGAAGATTAGTTCAAAATCTCAACCACTATATTCCTCCTCATTCAATATTACCCAAGATGTTCTTAAACATAAAGAGTTGAAACTGAGAACTTAAGTTAAACCGGAATTTCATGAAGAGGTTTCTACTTTTGTTATGAAACTGCTTTGAGAGTGTATAAATGCGAAGGAGCTGAAGAGACAATATTGACCACTGACACTGCTTAAAAGACTTTTCTCTGTTAATTAGATGTCCATGTATATCCAACAGTCTGTGTGGCTATGGGCCTGCTTTGTGTGCACATATGCATTTGTGCATGTGTGTTTTGGTCTTACTTGTTGTAGAGAGGAGTCCTGGTGAAAGCCACTGTCTTTAAAGTCCACCTCATCATCACTGGAAGAATGGATGTGGTGTGTGTTTACCTAAAGAAAAGTTAATTTAAGCAAAAGAGGTTGGAGCCTTTAAAAAGTGCCTTAAAGAAAACAGTATCCTCTTCTTCAATGTGAATTCCAAAGCAGTCTATTGAAGTGGTTGTCCACACACACAGCCGATGTCTGACACTCTACAGTTTACAGTCGACTTGTTTTCCGCCACCGCTACAAGATCAACAGTGATCACCGCAATAATGATTGATGCTTTTTTTAAATGAAAATTATCAATACTGCCTGCATTCATTCATTCACTCAGCCCATTCTGACTCTGCTCATTCTTTTCTTTGTCTCGCCGACACACACGCACACATGCATATATATAGCCAATTGACGATTGTTGGGTGTCGGTGGCTGGTTATAAAAATTTGTTATTACCCAACCCTAATCCAACGTGCTCAACTAGGGTCAACACAATCATAAAAACTCTCTTAAATACCTGCACTGCACACCCAACGTGTATGGCTAAACTAAAACTTGACATCAGCGTTGATGCCCTAGTTACTCACCAGGTCGACAGTGTTTCTCTTGTTTGTGTCAGCCAGCTGCCCAGAAATAAAGGCCTCCCATTTCTCTCTGTCCTCTACTGGGAGCTCTGTGTTAGACACACACAGAGGTCATACTCCATGTAAGATGCCACTAGTTATTTTGTTACATAGGCTAACCATCGAGTTAAGGGATGCCATGAGAGGATTTTCACTCAGTTACTCCCAAAATAGATTTAAATGTTATATTATATAAAGTCAATTTTTCAAGACAGATGAAGATAACAGGTATGAGCCAGTCCTTACCTGAGATGAGCTGTTGTATCTGCGGTCCATTAGGGCCTTTGTCACAGTTATGAACTATAGAGTTGGCTATTCTAGTAAGGTGACCCATGTAGCCTTGTCGCCGACCACCTTCCGCCCTAAAACACATCAATACAATTTTAGCATCACTCTGTTAACTTCTCCACAACCAGTAGTGTTCTTTTGACATTTTGTTACACTTTTAACATTTACATTTTGATAGTAAAGGAGCACATAACTTTTGGTTTTGTGGTCTGTTCTTTTCTTTTACAGAAAACCACAACTAAATTAAACACAGCAAAAGTCTGACATAGCTACAGTCTGACGTAGTTACTTATATTATCTTTGCAGCAGAGCAGAATACTCACTGTTCTTTCTCATTGGAGCCCCAGGCGTCTAGGATTCTCTGAATAAACTGGCACTTTTGAAACAGCTGGTGAAGAAAAATATAAGCAAGTTAATCCAACTAATTTTGTGTACACGGCACAGACAGTCATCTATCACATATCATCAATAAGCCTTCACTATTTGTGAATAGTGAAAGTGGTCCATGCAAGGTCCATGGACCTTGCAATACAATATTCAGTCCAAACTTTGAAATAAACCAATTATGCTCAACATGAACCAGATTGCCTAGAAAAACATGCTTCTTCTTATTTAAGAATCGCTGTCTTGCCACTGTGTTTTATCTTTATTTTACAGTAAGTACAACTCACTTCTTCATTGGCTTGTTGGTAATGGAATAACCACATAACCAACATTGTTGTGTTTAGTCTGAAGGTTCAGCAGAAAAAAAAAAAAAAAATAACTTCAGCTTTAATTTACTAACAAGAAGATTTGCTTAAATCCCACAAGATAAAATATTATGATGGTAGTTCTTGTCTCTACTATTTTCTTACATGTTTGATGAGGATGCTCTCCCTCGCATGTTCCTGCTCTGTATCTGGCTGGATGTCACTGGGGGCGGGGGGCATAGCAAGAATCATGGCTGTACAGATTTCAACCTGAATGTGGAGGAAGTTGTTCCAGATGTATTTGAAATACATGTCCTGAGGAGCAAAACAAAGAATTATGAAGACAGACATATTAGTACGTGGTATGGATAGTATAATGCTAAGAGTGGTTTTAACGCTATACTGAAGAAAAATCTAAAGGCATCCTGCCGGACAAACTAACATTGTGTGGACCCACAGAGATAATCTTGATAATATCCTGTTGTGTGATGTACCATTATTTTAAATCTTGTAGTGCGTTAAGAAAACATTGTTAGGAAAAGTACATAAAGTACGTAAATAAAATTAATTACATTATTATTACTATCTTTTTAAGACTGTTACACTGTAATAAGGTAGTGAAATAAATCTGAACACCGTTAGGGTGACAAATAAAATCAAATATCCAAATAGTACTTGTTATGAAAGTTTTCTGGAAGTTGGTGAAAGGAGAACTCAGGCAGCAGCTGATGTCTTATGCAGAAGGTTTTAATGTAGACTTGATGCTTCAAGGAGACCAGAAGGTTGAACAATATACAAACGCTAACAGAGTAACATGAGCAATTGTCACCCAAAGTCTGAAGATGTCTCCCACAGCTTCCACATCTATCTTCCTCTACTTGCATCACCCATCAGCACATCCATGAATGGGTAGAATTGCTATCACTCTGTTACATGTAGGTGTTCGCATCCTATTGGATAGTTTAGCCTAAAGTATCCATTCCTAGATCACATTGTGTCCTTACGTCTCGTCACTGGTGAAATACGCAAAGAATCAAAGTTGGTGATGGTTGAAGTTGGTGCCTCTCTGTCTGGTGCATCTGAGTTAGATATGAAAGTCCCTCAACGTAGACACTACAATGTACTGTTGGTTGGCCCTTTATCTACAACCTGACCTTGGGTACTGCTTAGAGAGAGAAGGGAGTATCTGTGGAATTAGACCGGCACTATTCTCCTGTACAGATATAATATATATAATATTTAGTGGAATGTAGAGTAATGTGTGAGGATGGTCAAAAATCCTCAACAGTACTTACTAGTATGACTCCCAGTGTGTTGAGGTTAATGAGTTCTGTGTTGATGCTGTGCGTGTTGCTCTGCAACAGACTGGCCACCAGTCTGACAACATGGAGTCTGGTGTTGCCCACTGGAGGGTCCAGCACCCCCCACGTTGTTTTCATCACATTCTTCTGTTAGTGGAGAACATACACAGCTCAGTATATAAACTACGGACAGGGATATATACACATAATAATTACTAAATAAAAAACTTTTAGGACGAGGTAGAAGACCATTTGCCACTGGATCATTTGTCATCTTTGGATAATTTCTAGTAAACATTTACCATTTTTATTATATAAACTCAATTTCAGGAACTACACTGTTAACCAATTTTGGATAAACATACTACAAACAAGACTGGAAAAAGCTGACAATGGATAGGACAAAAAATTATTTAATACTCACATGTAGAATGTAACCTTATAACAGCAGTCTACAACATTTTGTTATTGTAAAACTGCTTACACCTCATGTGTAAGCAGCTTACCTTTGGGGGTTCCAGTAGCAGCTGGTGAAAGTCTTTGAGACGGGGTCTCACAGCCTCCAGGATGCTGTGGTTGACTGAAAATGACGGATGGGACATCCCTGGGGGGCAATCCATATGACCCTCAAACCTGGAACATTAAACACAAACAAGTAGTATGAACATTTGTAGTAATTGTGGGGGTGCAGGTGGTTAGACTGATTTCACAATTATTTCATAGTATGATGAACATTTACTTATAATTATTGTACAGCTATTTCGTTGTATTGCATTTTGTTGGTATTAACTGTGACACAGAATTGCCATTAAACCATCAGTAGTCTCAAATGGGTTTACTTTCAAGTAAATTGTTTAAATGATCTGGATTAATTGTTGGGCTTGTTTATAACCTGTTTGATTACACTCAACATCTATTGCACTTCTGTCCGTCTTGGAAGAGGGATCACTCGTATGTTGTTTTTTTTACCCCTGTTGCAAGAGTTTGTTTGGTAGTTTTTCCTTACTCTTGCTGAGGGTTAAAAACAGAGAATGTTGCACATTGTGAGGCAAATTGTGATTTGTGAATATAGGCTATAAAAATAAAGTGTGCCGCTTTCTGTCAGAGTTGTAGTGATGTTGCCATGTTCACAGATATCAGAAATAACTGGCGAGTAGTCGAAAATGTGATACTAAATGTGTTAAGCGATAAAATCTGACTTCAATAACTAATGTGCTAACAAAAAGCCCATTCATTTGTCAATCTAAGGCATTTTATATCATACTAGGTGTTTTGTTCTCATTTCACATTATTCTTCAACCAGAATTACCACACTGCTGTTGTATGCCACCGCCAACCAGTGCAGTATACCTGCATTTTATATTTCACCGATTCATAAGGTCAGTGTAACATTTACCTTTGACCACTCAAATCACTTCATTTTTGACTCCAAGTGACAACTGATCAAAAGCTGTTGGCCAAAAACACGTTTTTTTGAGGCCACCGTGACCTTGACCACCAAAATCAAATCAATTAATCAGAGTCCAAGTGAACATGTGTGCTAAATAGGAAATAATTCCCTCGATATGTTCCCGAGATATTACATTTGGGCATTCCTGATGTATTGCGATTAAAACGACTATGGTCACGTGACCTTTTACCACCAAAATCATCTTTGAGACAAAGTGAGTGTTTGAACCAAATTTGAAGACATTCCTTGAGTTGACGTTAAGATATCACGTTCAAGAAAAACAAACATACTTTGTGAGCCCACCATGACCTTGACCTTTGGCTACATAAATCATAACAGTTAATCCTAAACCAAGTGAATGTTTGTGTCAAATGTGAAACGATTCCTTGACAGTGTTACAGAGAACTTCACAAGGCAAGACATTGGCTTTGTATGGCCAATCTAAATCAGTTCATCCGTAAGTCCAAGTGAATATGTGTACCAAATTTGAAGAAATTCCCTCAAGGCATTCTTGAGGTGTCGCATTTTGAGGATGGTACAAACGGACAACCTGAAAACATAATGCCTCCAGCCACTAGCTATTGCCGGTGCACAGGCATAACAATCTCTTAACCAACTATAAATGGAATGTCAAAATAAAATATCAAGAGTGGCAGAGTCCACAAGACGTACGCTGGTCTCCTGGTTTCAAACAGTGTGAGGAGGATCTGGATAACACTGACGATTGCAGATTCATTCTTCTCCTTGTCAAAGATATTAGACAACAGTTGCTCCACCGTCTCCTGTCTGAGAAGAACAACCAAGGTGAAGGGAAAGACTGAGTCACTTGACAGTAGAGCAGAATGTGTTTCAAGAGCATACAGGGGTCAACATACAGCAAAACAAAACACCGTAGCGGGTTCAAAGGGTCAGGTCATGGGTGAAAAACACCAGAGAAATGAACCATTTTTAGATTAGAGTTTTTTGGTTTTAAATGGCACATACTTTTCAAGTGTGGCCAGAAGTGGGTCAGGCTCTGAGCAACCCTGAACCTGGAACATCTGATCTCTGCTCAGTCTGATGATCTCACACAGTGACTGGGAGGCATTGGAGTGTCTCTGGGCAAAGATGAACAAAAAGGAGAAGGCAAACAATAAACTAGGAATCTAAGGTCTAAAATCGGACTCATTATTTGATGCTTCATTTGAAGTCCTTATATTTATAAACAGATGTAAAACAAGCATGATGGTTTATCTCGGTTAATAATTGGTATATGATTTCCTTTTTTTGTAATTGAGTAAACTGATCTTTTAGAAACATTTTCTTTTCAAAGCTTAAATAAAACAAAAGAATGTTCACAGGTTCATCAAGAAGGCACAGAGGACTGTAATATCCCAGTAGCCAATTGACAACTTACATCCTCATCTTGAGAAGGCTGTACCATGTCCACCAATCTCTGGATCACCTTCTCCTCATTTAGCCACTATAAAACAACAACAAGCAGAGATGGTCCAGACAGCACAAAATATTCAGAGGGAACACAAGAAAAACAAGTTCTTCCATTCAAAGTGAAGATACATTTTCACCAATTCATATAATCACCTTTAGTGTAGCACGTGGGAAAATCCCATATACGATATAACTGTTAGAAAATGTTAAAGTTTATTCTGACATTTCATTTCAGCATGTCAACAATGAATACAAAATAGTAGGTACATGTTTCACATTATTTAAGGGTATACAGAAACTCAATCAATGTGGTTAGAAACACTGGTTTTACCTGCGTCACATGGTTGCTGTGAAAAAAAAAAAAAGAAGTCTATTCCTGGTTAAAAATCGAAGACTCTAATTACTTGTTTGCACGTAAATAGAAACTGTTAGAGGAAATGCATTGTACCGTGATGTTAGCTTTGCAAAACCGGCCCGAATGATGCAACCTCAGCTTCGGGTGTTACATGTCATTCTTATCATCAACTGAGACCTGACTATACACCTAGATCTAAGCATTGTAGATACTATGTAAAGCACAATGCTGTAAATGCTCAGTGTATACCTCATAAAGAAAAAAAATGTAGTTTGAAAATCAAGGCTAGACCTGTTCAAGTAAAATTCACACTGATGAAAGATAGCTTTACTAATACCAGATCACAACAAGCCAAATTTATTTTGATAATATGTTCTTGTTGGATGTGATGGTCTAATTTATTACTTTGTAAATGAAACCATTGTAGAAATAATTTTAGCACTAATGAGAAAGTATTGTCCTGCTACCCACGTTGAGAACATCCTGTCGGAGCTGTTGTGGTTCAATGCAGGTGAGCATTCTAAGTAGCAGGTCCATGATGGCTGATGTCCCGATGTGTTTGATCATCAGGTCAACAAAATCTTCCTGCTTTCGCAGAAAATCGACAATCTATAAACACAAACCAACCATACACAGTTTACAATCATTACATAGGATAAACACAAAAAGCCTTTTTTTTTTTTTATAAACAAGTCAAATATATTCTGCTTGAGTGAAAAGTACATTCATAGCATGTAACCTGTTGATTATTAATCAAATAGGACAACAACTTGCTTCACATTGTAACACAAAACACCCCCTTTTGACCAACTTACCTGTTCAGGTTTACGTCCAATAAGAATGGACAGGACCTTGGAGAAGAAGCTGGCGAGGAGTGGGTTGAGAGGTGGCTCATTTTGGAGGAAGCCGTAAAGTTTCATCAGCAGTTTTTCATCTTCTCCAAGTCTGTCATTTATCTGGCTAACATCTGATGTAAGCAGCTCACATGATATGTTAGGATACCTGGAAAAAACAAAAGCTGCTCCTTAGTTGTTTTTTCCAATACCATGGTTATAATATTCTAATAAATGCTGGAAAATACCAAGAGTCATTATGGAGAAAGTAATGATTGGTTGTGACTCTTAATGTCACATTCTGAGTCAAGAGATGTTTGATGGAGAATGCACTGTTCTTCAAACTTTAATCTGAAATTATTCTTATTCAAAAGTTATTATTTTTAGGGTGGGGAAAATAACTTTTCTTTCCACTTCGTTTTCCTTTGCACACTTTTGCCAGAGTAGCCTGTGTCTCAAACTCGAACTGTTATTTACTTGTAAATGTACATACATGTCTATCTATTGGCAAATTACTTAAATGATATTAAAATATGCAAGAATTTAACCATAACTGTGTTTGTCAGCCTAATTCACTGAACAATTTGATTGTTCTTATTTATGCTTTCTGTTTCCAGACAACCAATAGTGTGAAATCAGACTGTGACACATAAATACCATGTTGCCCAGAGTCATTATAAAGTTTCCGATAAAATTTTAAGATCACAACATTATCAGACAAAAAATGAAACTATCGGTTAATGACAGGAGCTGTGCTGTGAGATTTGATATATAGACAATACAAATTTGTGATAACTTGGAAAGTTATATTGAGGTACTACTACAAAGCATCTGTTACTGTTTTAATATCTATGCCTATAACACACAAAAAATCCACTAAACATCTCCAAACATTATAAATATGGCTGCTGGGGAACAGGTGTACTGTTACGTTTCAGAAAGATTTCTGTAATGGAGGCACGACTGCACCAGAGCGTAGCCAGAAGACAGTGCAGCAAGTGAATTATTGCACGAACCAGTAACTGTCCTGCATTTTGGAGGCAGGAATCACAACCTAAATTTTACTCTCTGCCCATCACCCACGCACCAATTTAGAGACCCTCACACGCATGAAAATCCACTCCACCTCTACCTTAAGAAAGCTGGTTGTAATTAAATTCACATTTATTTTAAGTTTTTGGGAAAATTGAAATGGTAACAGGTAGTCGCATAATCACTGAGCCTCTCTGACGACATTTGGGGGGGGAAATATTGTGTGGCCACAACTTATTAAGTCGTGGGAGCGAGATAAATAGCTCGGGCCACAAGATATGAATCTGTTCTTTACTGCAAGACCTGGCGAACTGAATTGAAGAAGCCTCTTGGATGAAACGTTTCACTTAATCACATGATGTAGCCTCTATAATGACCTTTACTTTGACACAAACGGTCTGCACTGACTGAGGCCACACTGTTTGATAAAAACATATGGACCAATTTTCATGCGTCACGTGACTGCGCATTTGGTATTTTAGTGACAGGATGCACCTGGCGCATCTGGAAACAGGGAGAGATAGAAATGTACTGGCTGCATTAGCCGGGACATTAAGTCACATTATGATAAAACACTGACTCACATTATTGTTTCCTTGGCTTTCAAAAACAACATATCTGTGAAATTTGCTTTATTTCTATGGCTCTTTAGATAATGTTTTATTTCCTTTTATAAGATATACAATGTGTTTTATGTTCTTCAGATATGGGCAAAAACAAGCAGGCATGTGCAAGAGACCCTTCCTTCCTTTTTGGCTCCATATTAATTCCTTGAACCATTTGTTAAAAATAGACAAGTGCTTTTATGGCATAATATATATAGTCTTTCTCATCTAATATAACCATCTAATGACATTCTGTCATTGTCAAGATAATTGTTTTGTGCACTGCAGGGATTCACAAAGTCAATAACTAAAAACTGTGTGTGTTGTAAATAAAATGCTGTCAATACTCAGTTTGACCCTGTTTGTGAGCCTGTATAACCATTCACTGCTAAAATAACCATTATGGTAGAAATAACGGCACCTATACAGAACAGAGAGAGAACTGAGAAAGAAAGGTCTCTACAGATGCGTTTGTCAAATTTCTCAAAAGCAAAAGACACATTTAATTCACTTCCCTTTATACAATTTTCTCTTACTTGTATTTAACCTTCTCTTCAACTTCAGTGTTGGGTTCCTGTGTGATGTAGGTGACCAGGTCCTCCATGCACTGTGGTCTCAGCAGGAAGTCCACCAATTTGTGGTTCTGGGCCTTGCACTCCTGCAGGACGTCATCCTCATCCATCACCTCTGTCAGCGTCACATCCTCCTTCTCTAGCAGTGTGTCAATGTGGGATGTGGTGTGGAGGTCAAACTTCCAAAACATCTTGGCTCTAAAAAGATCACATTGGCAGTAAAATTTAGTGCAAATATTGCTGACAAAATGTGTCACTACCAGAAATACAAACATAGGGTCCTTAATCTACTCATCTGACACAGACCCTGTGACCAGAATATGACAGATGATTGTAAAGATTTACTGAGGGAATGTTATTTAACAGCTATTTTTTCTCACTACCTGTGTGTATGTTGGAGTCCAGACGGAGGAGCTCAGGTTAAAAGGAGGTGTGTTTTAGTCTTTGGAAGTTGTGGCCCATTCCAGGCTAGCCGGATGGACAGGCAGGCAGACAGCAGTGAGAGACAGACTGACAAACAGCACACATACAGCAGTTCAACAGCACACACCTGTGAGCCAGAAACACGGATGGAGACATATTGTTAGAGGAATGCTCTGGTTTTCATGTGGATATTACAGCAATTTTCGCTAATTATAATTTTTTATAATTTATAGAAAAGAACCAGTCATTCACATACCAATGTAATCTGAGAGAGAACTTTACAAAAAAACATTGACTGCATAGCAGTTATTATATATACATATATGTATATATAATATTAACTGCCACTAATTGTTGCACTTGCACCAGCATCTTGGACCTAAACAAATACTTATGCCCTGTCCGTATTCATCCCTTAACCCTACCCCTTCATTTTGCGCGTGGCCATGAAGGGGTAGTGTTGTCCCATTTCTCTATGTGATGTAGGGGTAGTGGCCATCAAGCCCTTCAAACACCTCTTGAACAATCTAGTGGATTCAGGACCCCCTAAAAACTTTGGGGAAGACGGAAATTCCTAAATGCTTTACAAATGGACAAAGTGAATCAACATGGCAACCGGTGCAGGTAAAATGTTTATAAATGCAAGTATGAAAATAGCCATGTTTAAGTATGAAATAGCCATGAAATGTTTAAATCCAGCCAAATATCTTATTTTTAAACCAGTAGCAAATGAAAATGTAATTGAATCCACAGGATGGTGTACCTGTCAGTGTCTGAGCCTCTGTGTGAGTGTCTTCAGTTCAGGTTAACTAAGTTCCAACAATAATAATTATCAACATGATCAGGAAAGATCATGAGCAATGCAGCTGCTCCTTCTTCTCTTTACCTGGTGCCGAGAGTCGTTGACCCTGGTTTGAATAACAAACATGCTGGTGGTTCATTGTATCAGCTATAACTAACTTGATGAGAGGCCTAAATTAAACTCGGCTGTTGTCAGCTTTCTGCACACCACTGTCAGTACTTGTCAAAATAATAAGTGAGACAGGACGAGTCACTAACACCGATGTTAAGAGTCTTTCTGGAGTTCAAACTAATCCAACAGAGTGAGACATCTTGGCGTTTAGTGTCATGTCACTGTTGGGGATGGTGCTCTCATATCATATCAATGAATTAAGGCTACGTATTTTATTTTAGATCATAGGTTCGTGTGAGACTAACTAATCTACTGTTTATTTCAATGTGTCACATAGAAAGTCTGTGTGATCAAGTGGTCATTGTCCATCAGCCTAACAACAATTGTCAGAGTGGAAAACTCGGCCACGCTCCGTCTCCAGACACAGATATGAGAGAAGCGACTTGCTAAAATGTTGCCACTGTTCTTACGTAAAATGGGGTCACTCATGGGAAAAGTCGTACATTAAAAAAAATCCATTCCTCCTTTTTAAGAATCAATATCGGATCATTAACATGAAGATCAATTTTAATCAGAGAAAAGATTTTTGAAACCCAGCATCATTCTTTACTCAAGACAGAAATGTATTATTGGCTACTATATTAATGTTAAAAATCTAATTTATATACAACCTTTAATTATTTACACCAATTGAAACAGAATCTCAAGGCCGTGTTCAGACTGACTTGAAACCTCTGTCATTTGAATGCGCAAGTCTATCCATGGCCATATAATGTTAAAATGATAAATCTTAAGAGGAACACTTGCACAGTATTGTAACGACTGGAGAACAGTTTCAACACAACAAAAGGTGAGTCAATGTCCAAATACTTTGAGTGCACTGTAAATGGAAGAAACTCATGCCTTGCTTACACTGGGTTCTTTACTATACCAGCTGTACAGTGCTAAACTGACCTTTGTCAACTGTGCTGCTTCTTTCTACTGTAGTAAGTAGGCACTTTTAGCATCAAATTTAGCTCCACTGCAGACCAAGTGTAGCTTATATCAGACAGAAGACACCAGTATTGACTTTCATTTCAACTCAGCTCTCAACTCTGAGCATGTTTTAATTTCCTGCATAACAAGGAATAAGTTTCTAATCATTCTCTGTTATAATTTTGATAGTGAATACAGCTGAACTAACAGCACAGCCATTATTTTAAATTTATGTGTTGCATCATCTGACAAAATCAGATTTATTTTATTGTGGTCATTAAATCAGGATTTTAGCAGAGCAGCAGCTTTAAGGTGACTGCCAGGAAAAGTGTTATTATGGGCTGTGTTTCCTTCTAGGTAATCTAAATTGTGTACACACTTTACCTCTCAAAAGATGTGAAAAGTTTTAGATACCAACAACCATCTAAATGAGAGCTGCTGACCTGATGCCTTGGAATATAAACTACTGTCTGGGAAAATGTAAAACTCTGTGCGTGTATACACTGCTCAAAAAAATTGAGGGAACACTTAATCGTCACAGTATAACACCAAGTGAGTTAAACTTCAGGTATATCAGTCTGTCCATTTAGGATGCGCAACGGATTGTGAACCAATTTCACCTTCTTTGGTGCAAATGAAAGTGACAACAGGTGCAATGGAGAGGCAAAAGCAAGACAACCCCCAAAAAGGGAACAGTTTTATATGCTGTGAGAGACAATTGCTCTCTCCTTATCTTTTCTGACGATTCTTCTCTAGTTGTGTGTTCTGCTAGTGTCCTTGTCACTACTGGTAGCATGAGGCGGTACCGGAAGCCCATTCAGGTAGCACAGGTAGTCCAGCTCCTCCAAGATGGCACATCCATATGTGCAGTTGCAAGAAGGTTTGCTGTGCCTCTCAGCACAGTCTCAGGAGCATGGAGGAGATACCAGGAGACCGGGCGTTACAAAGGAGAGCTGGACAGGGCCATAGAAGGGCTTCAACCTAGCAGCAGGACCGGTATCTGCTCCTTTGTGCGAGGAGAAACAGGAGGAGCACTGCCAGAGCCCTACAAAATGACCTCCAGCAGACTACTGGTGTGAATGTTTCTGACCAAACTGTCAGAAACAGACTCCATGAGGGTGGCATGATGGCCCGACATTCTCTGGTAGGACCTGTGCTCACAGCCCAGCCCCGGGCAGCTCAATTGGAATTTGCCAGAGAACACCAACATTGGCAGGTCCGCCACTGGCGTACCTTTCTGTTCACAGATGAGAGCCAGTCAGTGACGGTCTTGGGAGGCATTTCCTTGGAGGGTCGCATCGACCGCCATGTCATAGCCAATGGTATCCTGACTGCTCTTAGGTAACAGGATGACATCCTCAGAGTGATTGTCAGACCTCACACTGGTGCAGTGGGAGCTGGGTTCCTCCTGGTGCAGGACAATGCCCGGCCTCATGTCGCCAGAGTGTATAGGCAGTTCCTGGATGACGAAGGCTTCATTTATGAAGGATTGATGCCATTGACTGGCCGTCATGTTCCCCTGACCTAAATCCAAATGAGCATCCCTGAGGACAACATCTGCCGACTCATCAGGAGCATGCCCAGACATTGTCAGGAGTGCATACAGGCACGCAGAGTCCATACACACTACTGAGTCACATTATGAGTTGCTGTGATGAAATTCACAGCCCTCAATGGGTTGATGGTTTCGGTTTCCATAGGCCGTTGTTACATTTGTTTTGTTCTCAAATTACACAAATAAGTTAAGATTTTGAACTTGAATAATTCGTTCATCAAGATCTGATGTGAGATTTAAGTGTTCCCTTAATTAAAAAAAAGTGTAATGTGTGTGTGTGCGTATATATATATATATATATATATATGATTTCCTCTGGAGAAACCTGATTTCTTGGCCATGAACAGGCTATATCAGGTTTTTAATGGGACATTTTGCAAGAGTGCATCTTAATGAGACCGAATAGGGAAGGTAATGCTATAGAGAGATCATTCCCAGTATTTTTTCTAGATTATTACAATTCAACCAACAACTGAAACTGAGATTAAGTCTAATCATCATCTAGTATTTGTATAACTCAGACGACGTTAAACTGTGGTGTGGCCTCTGTACAGAGCCTGACAGCTCAATGTGCCACCAGTGCAAATACACAAACAGAACTAAGGAAAAAAGCCTGGAGCCTAATGTACCAAATAGCCCAGTTATGGCTTAAAAAATGTTGGTGGGTCGAGAAAAGTCTGACTACTGATCAGTTGTATGTAAACAAAGCTTCTATACCAACCATGTTATCAGAATGAGTGTAAACCACTCATCTTTTTCCACATAATGTGATTTCTTGTGTTTACATAAACACTTGTGTTGGTGTTTGCAGCATATGCAGGTTTAGAAGGACTGTGAACATTGGTAAATAAAGCTTGTTCTTACTTAGGCTGCAGAAAACTCAGTTACTCCACAAAACTTCATTAGAATGAGGTCAGTCATGGTCATACCATGTAATCTCCTGTTGTTTTGGCTAAAAGTTGTTGAATATGTAACAGCTGTCAAAGAATCGCATATACATATACACATGGCAGTCTCCATAGAGTCCTCCATAGCAGGGCTCTGGTCTCAAATACATCCACATTCATAATTCTACAAATTCTTGATTGTTCAAAGCAAACAAGATAACTTATTCTTATAACATTGTAATAATTTGCCCCTTGACACAACAAATTCACAGCGACAGACCGAAGGTCAAAGGCAATAAAATAGTGTAGACAACACAGCAGAAAGTCAGGATGACAAACTTTTACAGCTTTAACATAGTTTACTGATTGGGTGCCACATTAGACGAATCGCTGTCACAAGACCCAAACTAAATGGATATGGACACCTTCAGCCAGTTTAGGTAAACTTGACTAAAGTCAGTTCCCAATCAAGGGTAGACAACAGTGTTTACCTTACCTACAATAACAAAGCTACCTCAACCTATACATCAAACGTTGATTTACATTCATTTTCAGTAGTTACCCACTAACAGACAGACTGACCCTGCTGAAGACGTAGCTTTGTCGCAGATTACAGTAGTAACCGCATATTGTGACCATTACTTAACACTATTTTCCAGCTATCCACGAAACACCGGCATGGACACGGGTTTAAATACAGGATGTACAAATGATAGTTTTTACTCGGATTATCATGAGTAAGACTGGCTAACGTTACTGGCGTATTGCTGTAGAAATACCACGTTGGTAGTAACGTCAGTCGATTTACATACCAGGGCCCAAAACAGTTACCGCTAACGCTACAGAAACACACCGGCTCAGGCCAGCAAGCTAACGTCACTAGCTATCGTTAGCTCTCATGCGCTAACCTGGTCACCTAAAATCGGGTTCAAACTACCGATAGAGACGACGTCAAGTTAAATGATATCAGTGAGATTGAAGCTCACGTTAATTCGCTGAGAGGCTGGCCAGCTAAATTACAATCCGGCTTCACGGTACATGTTGGAACTGAAATGTAATGTTAACATTACCCATGTCCTAGCTAGAGGTTCACCAAGTGTCTGACAGCGCAATGTTAAGATGGCCAAGTATGCTTCTTGCTAACGCTAGCGGGCTATCAGAAGACTACTGGCTAATCGTCTCTTCAGCACCAACCAAGTGCATGGGCTAGCAAGTGTACTTACCGATAGACAACGGTAAACGGAGAGTCTCCAGCATGTGGCTTATCTTGCCATTAGCCCCGTGCCTTTAGAAGACGAACGCTGAGCTAACACGGAACCCCAGTGGGGGAAAAAAGCGTTTAAAAGTGATTCTGACAGGCGCGAAACGGTAGATCATCAGAGGGCACTTTTCAAGATGGCGGTTTCGTCAACTTCAGCTACCCCTTCCCCCACTACAGCTGCAGCTTCTGTCACTCAGATAGTCACAGCAACGCTATTGGCTGTAATCCCATCGCCCAAACCCCGCCTTGACGTTTGATTTGCTACAGCGCGTGTCAAATCAAAGCGTCATTCAAATCGTAGTACTGATCTCGTGTAGCCCGGAAGAGTGGAGTTTATACTGTGATCGTCTCTATACATTTCTTAAAAATCCTGTAGCAACAGAAGAAGTTAAGAATTATAACAATTTATTTGCTTTGTCATACAATGCTATTTGGATGATATTTGTCGAATGTATAACATTAACCCCGCCCGTACATTTGCTTTGGATTATGAATCGAACACACCCGCACATTGCCAACACGCCCTTGTCTACTTTAGAAAATAAACGGTGATGGGTCATCATAGATCACGCACATATTTTGAGATGATTTACCCCTTTGGTTTAGTCCAACAAGCAATACAATTTTTAAATCTTATTTGGATAAATTCTATTATATAATAATAATTAAAAAAAATAATTGAATCCCCTATTGAAAACTGTGATTATGTTTACCGAAAATCAGTACTTGTGGCCCTGAGAGTTTAAACACATTTATACGATGCAGTTCTCGATATGGTTTCATCATATCATGACTTTGTGACTTTAAAGAATAAGGACTTTGGAAACGGGGCCTGTACTACGAAGCAAGTTGTTGTGTTTTGGTTCAGACCCTCAGGACCACCCTTTTTTATCATATGTGTAATACATTAGGCAGACCACTATTTACCATAACTGTATGTTATAATTCATTGTCGAACAATAACCATATGAAAAATAATGAAAAAAGAAAGAAAGTACATTTTCCACTCAAATGTAAAGGAGAGGAATTATAGGTCGAAGAGGGACGGATTCTTTTGTTCACATGACAGCCAGTGTACATATTATGTATACTTACTAATATTATTAGTATATGATTATAAGTACAGATACTGTATATCCTTTCGTTATTCAGGAGATGGGTTTTGTCCGTCACTCTCCAGGACTCTTGAACGCAGCATCAGTTTTGAACAAATCCAAGGTTAATCTCTCTCTCTCTCTCTCTCTCTCTCTCTCTCTCTCTCTCTCTCTCTCTCTCTCTCTCTGGCAGGCAGGGATCCAGGCATCATGCAGTCATCTGTGGGTGGTGTCAAATCATAGCTTGTACACACACGCTGAGGACAAACACACTTGTGCTCTGAGCGTGAATCCAGGAGGAAGCCTCAGTTCTATGGCGATGAAAATGGATTTAAGTGCCATCTTAGAGCAGATGGAGACGGGAGAGCAGGACACCGCTCTGACTGCTCTACAGAGCTACACCAAGGAGGTAAACACGAGCCCAACTGCATCTCTGCAGCGAAACATCAAGTTAATCTTAAATGTATACATTAATGTGATGTACATGTTGTCTGTTTTACGCAAGCAGCTTCTGTCCTCGCTTTATGTGTTTAGCTCAAAAAATACATGTTCAGTTAAGGTCATGGATGCTCACATTATCCTCATTAGGACTGGATTTTTCTAAGTCATACAGTGTTGGGGAGTAACAGAAAACATGTTAACACATACAAAATATGAGTATCTATATATATTAGGTACATTCTTAACAGCAATAGATTTCATAGAATGATTTTTTTTAAGTCTGCAGCATTTACTCTAATTTTTAAATAGTTTACCTGAATGTTAACTTGACAGTAGAATAATTCATAAAAACAAAAAAAGGCAAGTTAGAAATACAAAAATTCTCATGACAGCTATTATTTTTATTGAGATAAAGGAAAAGAAATAGCATAAAACAGTAACATTAGTGTCAATGTAGCCGTTAGCCAGCAGCACTCTCACAACCACCTGAACACCACGGTAAAACCATCCATTTAAAGGCAAATGTTCTTCAGTCCCTTCTGACTGGATGCCTCTCAGGTCAGAGTGAAAGAAACATGCATTGTGTTGTGTTTCACAGCTGACAAGCATCATGGTGAGTATCAAGAAAATAAAAGTTGTGAAGAGTAATTGTATAATACCTTTCGCAGATACAAAATCACTAAGCGATTCACATCAATAAAAAATACACTATTAAAACTATTACAAATTTGTAAAACATTTTCTAAATATTTTGTATGGCCCATGAAGAATGTTGTAGAAAATTGAGCAGTAGTGTTATTTGGTAAATGGTAAATGGGACTGTATTTAAATAGCTTTTCTAGTCTTGATGACCACTCGAAGCACTTTACAGTACAGTTTTAAATTCACCCATTAACAAAAGAAAAAGGGGCAATTTGGGGCTCAGTATCTTGCCAAAGGACACTTCAGCATGCGGACTAGGGGTTGGGTTACTGATTTATAGCATTCTTCTACTTCTGTAATGCTACATTTTAGTATTTAGGGCCACCTGTGAAATCAAAGTTGGGTCGTCCACCAGTCATAGGGGCTAATTCCACTGGGGCAGTACTTTTTTCCGATCTGAATATTGTCCACAGGTCTTCCCTTCAGGCGACCTATGGCCCTACCACCTCTAGCAACACAACAAACTTTAGACTGGGAGTGCATAATCCCAACCAACTACCTACTAGTTCATGACGTTGGTAAAAACAGTGACTTTATCTGAGGCTCTCACCAACTGTCAAGCACCAATGGCTGTTTTTGGTCCTCGTCTACATGGGCAGGAATGAAGACGAGGCTTCATATGGTATTTTTCAGTTTTTCGAGACAGAAGACTTTGAGGATGAAAACTATTTGGCTGGTTTGAAAAATGTGCATCTGATTAATTTCACTATGTCTGCTAAATAGCAACTTCTTCCCAAGAGTTTAATGCCCTTGCGTTTCACAAAATGCTGTTTGCTAACCCAGGTGAGCAATGCTGCATGGCTCTCTCTGTGGCAGAGCTTTTAGCTGTGTGGGAGTTGATCTCAAAGGCAATAGGATTATGTTCTCTGATGCACAAATAGAGACTTCTACAGCCAAGTCAAATCCTACTCTACTAAAGAGGAGCTTAGTGTTAAAGGAGAGCTGCACGATCTGCAATATCCTTTCCTCACTATGCTCTGCTGTTTGCCTGTGCTGGTTACTTTTATTTATGGTTTTATCTTGAAGTATTTCTTTAAATGGTAAAAGGTCTGTATTTATATATTGCTTTTCTAGACTTGATGACCACTTAAAGCTCTTTCACCCATTCACACACACATTCATACAACGTTTTTCTATATCTTGCCAAAGGACATTTTGGCATGCCGATGGGAAAGACTGGGATTGAACCGCCGACCTTCTAGTTAGAGCCGCCCCCCCTTTACTGTTTTAGCATAAATGTTCAAAATCTTTTCTAAACTTTTCAGAAACAGTCCTAACATCAGAAGCCATATATATATAATACACAGTGTGGGAATTTACTTTTAACATGTACATTGTTAAAGTTGCACTTATAACAATACCTCAATTATATAATAACTAT
The DNA here is from genome assembly GCF_009819705.1 of Hippoglossus hippoglossus. Lineage (NCBI taxonomy): Eukaryota > Metazoa > Chordata > Actinopteri > Pleuronectiformes > Pleuronectidae > Hippoglossus > Hippoglossus hippoglossus. Next base: position 27,535,690 of record NC_047156.1, on the reverse strand, counting down.
ACCACCAATATTTCTAGATTCTGATTGGCTGGAAGGTGTGGATTAGCCATGTTTGTATGTGTATGTGTCAGATTGATAGCAAGCTTAGTTTCATTGATAGGACCCTTGAAGGAATAAAAACATCGAAATGACCATTTGATTGGAAAAAGGTTACCCTTCCCCTGCCTTACATCAACAGTGGATCAAGTCCAAAAACAATTATCTAACTCTTCAGTTGCCCTCTGTTCTACAGTTTAAAAAAATTATTATTATCTATTATCTCATTGTTGAGGTTTTGCAGCTTGACAATAACATATATATCAGCTGAGCTCTGATTAACACACTATAAAAACTATTTGCTCAGCACCAAACAGCAGACAGACAAAGTGAGCATTTTGCAGATATTTACACCGCCCGAAGAGAATGCTAATATGAGGCTGAGGAGGTAGAGCAGTCGTCCCCATCTGCATGCCGATGGCCTTGGGTAGGAAACTGAACCCCATATTGCACCTCATGGAAAAAGTGCTTCCTAGAGATGCATTGTATGAATGTGTGTGTGAATGGGTGAAAGGCAATAAACTGTACTGTAAAGCGCTTTGAGTGGTCATCAAGACTAGAAAAACGCAATTTAAATACAAACCATCCACCACACCTCATTAATTGTAAGAGATATATAAGCTTTAAACTACCTACTAGTATTACTACTTGACCTATATGACTGGACATTTTCGAGATGGAACCATCTTTCATGCCATTACTATCTGGGAGTAGTTTTAGGGTTTGTTTATTGTAATTACATGTAATTTGTTCATTATAGCGCCCCCTACTGCCCCTTTAGGGCAGCTGTTGCTCAGGACATAGAGCAAATCATCCTCTAACAACAATGTCAGTGGTTCGAAGTGTCCTTGAGCATGACAGCGAACCCTAAATTGCCCCTGATGGTTATGCCGGCAGAGTGTGACTGATGTGTGATAGAGGAATGGTAAATGGTTTTGTATTTATACTTTTCTAGTGTTGATGACCACTCAAAGCTCTTTACGGTACACTTACATTCACACACACATTCATACAGTGCATCTATTAGCAGCACTTTGTTGTTCTATGAGGGGCAATTCAGGGTTCAGCATCTTGCCCAAGGACACTTCGGCATGCAGATGGAGAAGACTGGGGATCGAACTGCCGACCTTCAGGTTGGAGGACGACCGCTCTACCCCTCAGCCACACTTTGATGCACTGTATGAATGTGTGTGAATGGCAAAACTGTACTTTAAAAAGCTTTGACTGGTCATTAACACTTTATAAGCTATATAAATAAACAATAATAACAACCAACAAACCTAAAAAAAAATTGGTTTTCGAACTGTTGAATGCTTTTGCTTTATTGAAAAAAACATTAGTTTTGGTTTGAAATGTTCAGGATTCCTTGGTAAACATTTCAGTGGAGATTCAAGAAGCCAATCTTCACAACAGTGACTGGATATGTCCGAGCTGGATAGTGGACATGGTTAAAGGACACTGTTGATTGGACAGTACATGTGAATAGCAGTCTTCAGTTTGAAAAAGAGACCCCACCCTCCTCCGTTAGAGGATTGTCACAATTCGCCATCATGATTTATGATTACCTCTTTGTTTTAAGGTCTTAAAAGTTTATGTTTTCTTATTCTTCCCCTGCTTTTCCCTCTCTTCCTCTTCTGTACTGTTCTCTTCCTCTTGTCTCTTCCTCCTTTAGAATATCCTCTACCTCACACTTTTTTTTGTGCCTTCTCTTCAGATGGACCAATGCTTTACATTCAGCAGGGAAGAGGAGCATGAAAGAGAGGTATGACTGTTAATGTACTTGATGTTAGACAATGAAAGAGTTGCATGAATTCTTAAGAGCTTTGAAGCTTTAAATTTTGTAATAAAATGTCTAACTTTATGTCACCAGTAAAAGAACACATGGTTATTTATTATCGCTCTCACCTCCTCTGTATCATCTGTCTCTCCTTGTGTGTGCATTCCCGGTGCTCTAGGAAGGGGAGTTACAAAAGGTATGAATATGGAATAACTAACATGTGTATGCTCTTACTCTCAATGAGAGAGAGAGAGAGAGAGAGAGAGAGAGAGAGAGAGAGAGAGAGAGAGAGAGAGAGAGAGAGAGAGAGAGAGAGAGAGAGAGAGAGATCCCACTGTTTATCTACAATGTACTGTAATGCAGATTTTTAAATCCAAATGTAGTTTAATTCCCTTAAACCAGAAATGAAAAGGTAGATGAGGTCCTGGTGACAGGAATTTATTACAGAAAGCAAATGATAGGAGGGGAATTCAAATGTCAGTGAACAAATGTCAGTGGAATGTTGTTTGTCTGTATGTTCAAACAAGGTGACAGAGAATCTTGTGTATTTTTTCATCTTATTTCTGAGGCTCTGTAGTGAGATGTTACTTAACTGAGTGCTAACACAAATGTAAATATACTATTTATTAAATTGCTGAAGTTAGACACGACGGGCATCCGTTGACATTTAAGAAACTAATGCACCAATAAACCAATGCAGCTGACATCTGACAAACTCAGATAACCTTTGTCAGTTGTAGAGTTGGCTGCTAATGGCAATATTGTGAATGCATTTGACTTGTTTCATTCACTTCAGTTCAGAGTTATCAAGGCTGAAATTACGAGTGTCAGCCCGGCCACAGTGACACACCGGCAGCATCACACTGCCTGTCTGTGCATGTTCTCTCACTACGAGGATGCAGATGCTTTTCAATGCAACTTTATCAAACCCCATATGGAAAGCATAACCATGCCTTAACACATGAGCAGCTATGTGGCCCGATGAGACAGAGAGTGACTGAAATAGGAGTGAATGTGTTCCATCAGACAGGTGTGAAACAGAGACTGAAACTTAAAGCATTCACTGGTTTTGGTGCCAGTTTGAACTGTTTCGTATTTTTTTCAGTTCACTTGAAAACTAGGGCAATATAAACGGTTTCTATGGTTAGTGTTCCACGTTTGGATTTTTGTGGTCTTACAGGATTTTTTGGGCAGAGTGACTCTCAGTGAGGGTGGTTCCAGGACTAAAATCTCATTCAGTCCCACTCAATAAAAAATGTATGGTTCATTACCCTCAGTTCAACCTAACCACTGAGTGGTACAAAATAAATGTAAATGTGAGAGCACATTCTCAATGAATGCGTTCTGGACCTAATACTATAACCAGAAACTCAATGGAGGTGTATATAAAGACATGGAGGTGTCAGTGAAAGAAGGGAACTATTGGAAGGTGTGGTGCAGTGAACCAGGATGAGTAATGTAGCCAGACCTCCATCTCAACATAAGGAGGGTGTGTTAGAAAAGCACACATGCAGAGGACATACAAAAAATACTGCCTCATGACTGCCTCAACATTTATGATGACATGGTCCTCAATAAACAGAAATGTTGGAGTACATTTATGTTCCCAAGAGGGTGTACCATTTTATTTTGAATATCAGCGATATCAAACTAAATCCAACTCTGGGTGTTAGTCAGTAGATGTACACATCAGATCAGTATGCTTTGCTTAATCAGTTCAGACGGTCAGTGATAAATATAAATAATCAAACCAGAATAAAAGCACATCCTGGAATCTCTCATAACAGCAGACTGGAAGCTAACAGAACTCAAAGATTATAGAATAAATCTGTCACGTCCTTTATACATTGATCAGATGAAGTGATTTTCTTGCTGCAGCATTAATTAATTAATTACACATAAACTGGAGCTAATAGGTTATTCTGATCATTTACTATACATGAACACAAATATGATTTTCAGTCCAGACTATAAAAAGGTTAAATTTCATTCACAGCCTTATACTAACCAGAACTTCCACTAAGTCTTCATTCTGTTCTGATGCAAATGACCACTTAACCGATTAAGGTGATTAACAGGTTAGAGCACTAAACACTGAATCTACTTAGTTCGGAAATTACCAAGTACCTATTGAGAAGAATGACACTCAAAATGGCCACAAATGTGTGTTTCACAATCTACAAATGAAAAATAAGATATACACCTGTACAATTTGCATAATTTTGAGTACTCACAAATGTGTTCCAATCCACACACAGAAATACCAAGCAATTTGAAAACATGTAAAACAGATTTACATATGCATGTTCGTATTTTTCAACTTCACAGATCGGATCATTTTTGCTCTGGAAAAGCTTCATGTGTAAACAAATGTGTAAGATTTGTGACATTTATTTTATATGTCTTTATGGGCTTCTGGTGACTTTGTGTTTTTAAATTGTTGAGATAGACAAACTCTTCTTTTGAAGACATACATGTCCCAACTATGGACTATAGCCTACATATGGTTTAAAAAGGGGTAGATTTAGCAAGCAGCTTCAGGGAAAACTGTCAGTCCAGGGGGTCATGGGGTTCTACGAGAAAACTAAATTCTACTGGAGGAGCAGACTGTGACACAACAAAAGCAAAAATGATCAGATCAATGAAGTTGAAGTTAATCTAAAAGTAATAGTAGAAGTAACACATTCATATTTATTCAGGTTGTGATTTGTCCATTTGTAAAATAAACGTTGTAAAGTTTAACCTGGGTTCCTAATTGCTTGGTGTTAGGCTGTGGATTGGAACATGCATTTATGAGTACCCCAAATTATTCTAAAATTTTACACATTTGTAAATCCTATTTTAAATTTTTTGATGATTTAACACACATTTGTGACTGTTTTGGGTCTAATGTCTCTGGGGGCGGCTGTGACTGAGGAGGTAGACAATTGCCCCTCATAGAAAAAGTGCTGCCCATAGATGCACTGTATGAGTGTGTGTGTGAATTGGTGAATGGCAATAAACTATAAAGCGCTTTGAGTGGTCATCAAGACTAGACTCGAAAAGTGCTTTATAAATACAGACCACATTCAGTCTCTGACAGAGCAGCAAAGCAACAGCTTCACAAAGTAAACCTTGATGTTGTTGTTCAGTTTAGCTATAGAGAGCATAAGATTAAAACTATGGTCCTTAGGAAAAAAGAAAAGTAAATTAGTTCAAAGTTCAGGCTTTAACATAGGTCAAGTGCAGCTTATGTGTCATTGCGTGCTTTCTTTATCCAACAAACGTGCACACATGGAGCATACACCTGCAAATAGACTGTAGGAACATATTAGCAAGATGAGCTTAGCAGACGCATTTATCAGAGCCAGGATTAGCTGCCACTCACCTCGTTAGCCAGGAGACATAGGACTTTGACAAACTGTCCTTTAACGGCAGAGTCACAACTACTTGTACAAAAGCTAAAGTAGTCATGAGTGAAATTAAATCAAAGAGCATCTCAGCCATGGAAAATACTCAATACACTTTATGTACAGTATTGAGACAAGCAGCAGCTTCAGTCCAGTGTTCATTACATTGTATGGGTGAAACTGCTATGTTTAATCACCTATTTCCTTCTATGCTTCCATGAATACAGGTGTGACTTGATTTGTTTGTTGTGTGACACAGCGTCTGGGGGAGTTGGTGCTCGGTTTCCTCAATAGGGAGTTGCAGCCGTCCTGTCAGCTGGCATGTCTAGAAACGCTTCGCATCCTGACCAGAGACAAAGACTGCCTGGACCCCTTCATCAATCGCTCTGCCATGTCTACTCTTGCCCGCTACGCTGGCATCACTGTTGCCAGCACTGCCACACATGCCCACAGCAATCCGATGGAGGGCCAAGGTAAGCCCTGCTGCCAACCACGTTTGCACTTTTAAAGATTTTTTTTGCAGTGTAACTATTGTATTGTTTCTCCTTTTTAGCCCCTACAGCATAAATTTGTTTTGGAATTACTAAACAAAAAAAAGAACAAAGTTCATCCTCTGTTCCTCAAATCTTCCCATGGGCATTTCAACTAAACACAGTCTAAATACAGGATGTGTCTGCTTCACTACTGGACTTTGGCATTAATTCTTTCTAGTCGAGGGTGAGGGGGAAGATGCAGAGGAAGTGTCGAGTGAGTTGATGAAGGGAGCGTCCCCTCCGTCAGAAAGTCCTGACCAGGAAGTGATTGTCGAGGCTCTCAAGTCCATATGTAACATCCTGCTACACAACGAGACGGGACAGGTCAGTGTGCTGTATTTCTCTTTGCACATTTACATGAAAACTTCAGATTGTGTTGGTGACAATCTAAAACCTGTACTTGGATGGGTGGTTGGCAGGTCATCGCAGCAGATCTGCAGCTGATAAAGGGCTTGTCAGAGAGGCTGAAACAGTGTCATGATTCCATCTGGAACCACGAGGTATGGATGTCAGTTAGCTACATTTCTTCATGTTGACTTTGTTGACATCTGTAGCCTCAAAACCAGAGCACTCATAATAATAGTGCGCTAATTCTATGCTTTTGTGTGTGTCTGCATGAACTGCCAGGTTGTTTGAAGCTTCAATGTTGTTTATGAAAAATATTTGTCACACTACATAGAACACTACACTTAATGATACTCTGTGCAGCAGATACCCTCCAGCTGGTACCAAATAAGCACTGAGGTTTGTGTCCGTGTGTGCTCTCTCTGTCCAGGTGCGGTTCTTTGACTTGCGCCTCACCTTTCTGCTGACTGCCCTCAGGGTAGATGTCAGGGCACAGCTAGCACAGGAGCTTCATGGCATCAGTCTGCTAGGTAACTGATTTCATGTGTAACCACTATATCCTCCCTCTGTAACTACTGATCTAGTGGCCATCATCATCTCTAGGTTACCAGTCTCCAAGTTAACCAATGGCGCAATGTAACTCACCTTGCAGGTCTCCAGTGTCTGTAATACCTAGGATTTTTATAAAGCAATAACAAGACAAATGAAAAATCATCGCACATAAATTGACAAGTTCTTTCAAGGAGGAAAGGATTCCATAAGAGGAAGGTACAAAGCGAATACGTTGGCAACTTCTCCTCCTGTGTGTTCTAGGCAACCAGTTGGATGTGACACTAGGCCTGTGTTGGCCAGACACATTGGAGACGGCCAGAGCAGGATCAGAGGACGTCCCACCTGAAGAACTACCCCCTCTGAGCCGGGAACAAATAGAACTAGCCATGGAAATTCTGAAAATACTATTCAACGTCACGTTTGACACTGCAAGGCGTAAGGTTGACGAGGTATTGAAGAAAAGTACATGTCTTTATTATGTAGTTTTTGTCATGTTGTTATTAATATAATACTAACAATTCTGAATATTATATAGTAATTGCATTTAGTAGCTAACTTACTGTACATTAATAGAATTACTTATTTCAGAAAGACCTGCAGCCATTTTTATTTTATGTGAATGAACCCATAAAGATACAACACTGTCATATTTCCCAGGCTTGTTGTGTAATAACTATCCAGAACAGCTACAGTTATATCAAATTCATTCATTCTCTTGGGACATCTGGCTAAACTCTGTGAGGCCTTCCCTCACTGTTAAATGTACTTACAGTTATTTACATGCTAATTGACACTAAAAATGTATTTGAGCTGAGGCGGATTTGATTTGTTATTATTTTTAAGTATTTGGCCACAAAGTGCAACTTTGACCTGATGGTGGCACTAGAGGGACAGTCAAAGGATCACCAACGCCAACTACAACTCATGCTGAGGGGGGCATGAGTGCCAACAATCCATCCAACCAATCCATCAAGCAGACATTTTAAGATATTTCATGGTATACATGAAAACACAGACCTGTTGGTGCTGTGAGAGCAAGGGTCTGGGATCATCACAGACAGAATAATTAGATTTATTCTCAGGAGACATTGAATTTTTTATTTTCATCCTATGGTTGTTGAGACTTTTCATCCCAAACCAAAAGTCAGGGAAAGAACCCCCTAGCTGCTGGTCTTGTGTGTGTTGAAAATGTTTATGCCTTTCTTTTGAATATTTCAAACATTTTTCTGTTTCCATTGGAACCCAACAACATAGATTAGTCAGCTCCCTCTGTCTGTTACACACAAATACACTGAAAATATACACATTTACAGTGAAAGGCTTCCACTTCAGACCATGCGAACGAGACATGTGTAACTGTAACGTGTGTGTGTGTGTGTGTGTGTGTGTGTGTGTGTGTGTGTGTGTGTGTGTGTGTGTGTGTGTGTGTGTGTGTGTGTGTGTGTGTGTGTGTGTGTGTGTGTGTGTGTGTGTGTGTGTGTGTGTGTGTGTGTGTGAAGGAGGAGACGGCAGAGTACAGACATTTGGGAGCCATACTGAGACACTGTCTAATGAGCCATGCTGATGGAGAGGAGAGGACTGAGGAGTTCCACAGGTAGAACATCACAAACCTTACATCTGTTGTCTTTGTCACTCTGTTCATTGAATCATACAGTCATTGCCCTCCATCCCTCTTTTCCCCAGCCACACTGTTAACCTGTTAGGTAACCTCCCTCTGCCCTGTCTGGATGTGCTGTTGATGCCAAAGGTACAACAAGGCTCCACTGAGTATATGGGGGTCAACATGGATGCTGTCAACATGCTGCTGGAATTCATGGAGAAAAGACTTGACCGGGTAAGACAAGACTTTTTGTATCTTCCTCACTATATAAATTAATACAAATATTAATCAAATTAGGTAATATATTAAATATGCTACTATAATATGATATAGCTTGTTACCCGCCTGGTTAACAGTTGCTTATCTTCTTGAAGGTAAAAGGAAATAAACTGTTGAACAGAGCCTGGCTCTCTGTCAGTAGGTGGAGCTGTGTGTTAACTGATGTGTCTGTGTTTAGAATACTATGCCAGCTGGTTGCTACAAGTTACAACAAATCAGTGAAAATGTGTAGCAGTCTAGGATACGTTTGATTACTGACAAATGCAGCTGACAGTATTTTAAATTATTAACTGATATTAGAAAGATCTAATGGACCATGTTCCTTATAGACAGTGGTGGAAAGTAACCAATTAGAACCAATTTTCTTATTCAATAGGGTTTTGATCGAAGATTTAAAATCCAAATTACAAATCAAGCTAGCATTGTGTGACTGTAGTGATTGGGTTGGAGCCATGGTATCAATATAATACACAAGCTCCACATATCATCAAATTAATTTCAACAAAACTTGTCAGAATCATGAAAACTTCACAATACATCAGTGTAATAAGTACTACCTCAAAGATAAAATACATCTTTGAGAACAATTTATTTGATGTTCTTTTCACATTATTTTAAATGGAGAAGTTTTGGGCAATAGCATTGGTGGAAGTGTATGCTCTCTGAGCGGCATCCACGGAGTCCAGATGATTGGTTGTATTTATTCTACAATTGTAAATGTTTGCTTTTCATTTAATCAGGGCCATAAACTGAGAGAGACCCTTCTCCCATCACTGAACTTGCTGACCGAAAGCGGCCGCATCCATAGAGAGACCAGGAAGTTTCTCAGGTCAAAGGTCAGTACTGGACTGACGCGAATAAGATCCACGATGAAGAGAGTAATTATTAGCACTGTTGGTGTTTTGACGGCTAATGTGTGTGTGTGTTTAGGTGCTACCTCCACTGCGTGATGTGATAAACAGACCAGAGGTGGGCAGTGCTCTGAGGAACAAACTAGTCCGTATAATGACACACATTGACACCGATGTTAAGGACTGTGCAGCTGAATTCCTCTTTGTGCTCTGCAAAGAAAGTGGTGAGGAAAATATATTTTTAATGGTTTGTTTTAATGATTCATGTCACTCTCTGTATGAGTGACTTTAAGCTCATCGCTCACTGCGACATGGACTATGTCGACTCATCAACTATGCAGTTGAACAACTATGTAATATGACTCTATTATTATCAACTCTGTTATGAGTTAAACTCTCTGACCAGTGCATGTACTAATGTTGAAATTACCGACATGAGATCTGGTTTTTCATAGATAAAAACATGTGCCCTGAATATAAATCTTAGCTAGTGCAGCCTAAACGATCGGCTCATAATTCAGATCAGCCTCATGTCTGATGTAAATATCGTAGCTGGATGAGGTTGGGGCTCTCTGACCAGAGACGTCTTGGATTGCTTTTCTTGACATTGTATTGGTGTCTTTTAATTCTGCTGTATTAACAGTAACTTTTTTTAAAATTCAGTGTCAAGGTTCATTAAGTATACTGGATATGGTAACGCTGCGGGTCTCCTGGCTGCCAGAGGGCTGTTGAGGGGGGGCAGAGACTCTGGGATCTACTCTGAAGATGAAGACTCTGAGACAGAGGAGTACAAAGAGGCCAAGGCTCAGTCAGTACCACCTCTACACTGTCACCTTAGCTCAGTGCTTTATTTAGTGTGTTTCATTGCAGCATTTCCAAAATACATTTGCTAGCTTTAAGTATTAAACATTTAGTGTAACCATTGAATTATTGGGCTCTGTCTTACAGACTAAAGACATTTCTCTCTCCAGCACCCACATTGTTTAAATAGAAAATGCAATTGCATCCATCTGAGCACCCATGGGTGTGTTGGTCTTAAAGTGAGCTGTGGTCATGTGTATTGTTAATGAATTGCTACTTTGAGGCAGTGAAAAGTGGTTGACCACCAAAACCCTGTCTGAAGTCAGTGGCACAGTTCATTGTTTTTTAAAGATTCATTATCAAAATAGTAATATGCACCCGCATAGGCAGGTGCACCACAAACTAATACTCAGCTTGTTACACACACAGATGACCTTCTCATATACAAAGTGACACCATTGAATGGGAGATGTCATTCTGATTGGTTAATTACATGTTACACCCAAAACACCCCCATGATTCATTAGGTGACCATATGCAAGCCTTTTGAAACATGGCACAGTTAAACTAACGCGAGTGTAATGTAAAATGAGGTCTGAACTCTGAGATCTTAGAATTTGAATAACTTTGCTATTTTCTATTCTTTTATTTTCTTTCTGTCTCGCTCTTTTTTGTCTCCAGTATAAACCCAATAACAGGAGTTGTGGAAGAGGAGCAGCCTGATCCCATGGAGGGAATGACAGAGGAGCAGAAAGAATATGAAGCTATGAAGCTGGTCAGGATGTTTGACAAACTGTCAAGGTCAATACAAGCTGAAACACACACACACACACACGCACACACACACACACACACACACACACACACACACACACACACACACACACACACACACACACACACACACACACGATCTGTTAGAACAGATTACACTCCACTCTAGATAGAAAGTCTAATAATAGTTACATTTAGTATTCTGAGTGCACCCTTTACAAAATCACAAAATGTTAAGTGATTAAGTTGAAGTTAAGTGTATTTGGTTTTATTTGTAACTAAAGACAAATTGACTAAGGCCGCATGGTGGTGCAGTGCTTGCCTCATAGCAAGAAGGTTACCGGTTTCTCAGTATGTTAGTCCTGTGATTGGCTTCAGCTCCCCCATCACCCTCAAAGGATAATGGGTAATGGATGGATGGATGAAAGAAATAGACTACATTCAAAATATAGTTCCCAAAGTATAGTATCCATGCATGAACACAACTGTAATTACACCTGTGATTTTTCTATAACTACATGAACAAGGTTATGAATTAACCTGTGGACCTGTTGCATTTGATGTAACATGGCTCCATGTGGTGAGGAAGAAGATATAAACCAGATAAAAACTTTGTAAGGATGAAAAAGGTTAAGAGCATCAGTATCCTGCTGAGCATCAGCTGGAACAGATCTGCTTCTACTAAAGTCAGTATGCTAACCAACTAGCCCCAATATGGCTGGCCTGTCACTGAATCATCAAGTCTGTCCCGATGAACTTACTCTGCTCAGATGATAAATTATATCTTGTCTTTACGAGACAAGAACAGCTGAAGCTCTTGGCAAGCGACCATCACCACCACCCACTGCCAGTTTCGTGTCAAAATGACGTTCAGGGGCTGTAAAAATGTACATACAGCACAATTAAATGAACAGGATTTGTAATTACTTTAACTTTGAGCAATATCACGTTGAATGCACTCAGTTTTGTATTTAGTTGCGCTTACTGCCATTTTCTCAGTAATTAATACTGCCACAGTGTTCACTGCTCAGGGCTGCAGACTTAGTTCAATCTATACTCACACATGCCCTCATTATTTCATTTGAACCACCTTTCTCGACAGGACCAATGTGATCCAGCCTATGCAGCTCAGCATGGATGGGAAAATGAGAGAGATAACTCCAGATGATCTACAAAACCTCACACACAATCCTGTGTTCCAGCCAGAAGATCCAGGCAGTGAAGATGAGGCTTAGTAAGCACAGAAGCATAAATACAGAAATAGCTGTAACTCCTGTGTCAGTCCTGGCAGTTTGATTATTGAAAACATTCACGTGTCACATGGTGGACAGTTGGGATTAGTTGAGTCAAAGTGAAACCACAGCATGAAATTCAGATTGAAGGACAATATCACTGGCTTTATGTGCTTCTCTGTCATATACAAATAACCCGTGTTTCATTACTTACGATTTTACAAAAATGGGACTATATGAAATTATACACGTACATGTCCAAAACCATCCTTTTGACAAAAAATTGTAAATGGCTGAGTTGTATATGTAGCCAGTTGATTTTCATAATTGTAAGGTAGAGAAACAGAAACAGCTTAAGTATGGTCGTTTAAATCATGCTCCTGTCCAACTCAGCAGGGTTGACTTTGCTTCTAACAAACAAGAAGAATCATTTATTGCTCATTTTTGCTCATGACCTGCTTGTCTAACTTTATAAGTAGACTTCTTGTATCTCTTCAAGTGTTTGTGTACCTGAGCTCTCTGAGTCTTTGACTGATCATTAGTATTTCTCAGTCAACTGCACACATACAGTATGCTGTGTAATCCATTATGTTGACCATTCCTTGCCCCAAAACCCCCCTGACACAAAACCCGAACCTTAAATGCCTCACAGAGTTGATGTATGATTGTATGGTTCAAAGTGATTTATTTCAGCAGACAAAAACAACAACTATGGGCTCATTCAACACTTCTCACCTGACTCCCAAACCACTGAGATCATGTTTTCCCAATCATTTGGATCTGATTTGTTGAGGTTATGAGACCGTGTCTTTTGAGACTCCTGTGCCTCCTCACAGCACAGAGCTGAATGAGCTCAACAGCACCATGCCTCTCCACAAACACCCAGTTACTGTTACTCAGGGTATTGCACGAACCTCACTGACATTTTCTTTTCCATAGAGAACTATTAACAGCAGAAAACAGTTGTGCTTTCACAGTGTAAACTAGTTTGTCATTAATAGGAGCTTTTCATGTTCAGATTATGTGTCATTTCCCCGTCTCATGGGAGCAGTGGAACTGTATGAAAGCCAAAGAGATGCTGCTCAGTTTGTGATGATGGAATCAGCTATTTTTGAGGAGAAAAAAGAAATACTTTAGATGCCTGTTCTTTTTCATAAAGCCCCTCAGATGTTTTATTTTTAGACTTGATGTGAAACTGCTGACAGATATGTCATAATTTTAGACTGGAGATGAAATATTCTTATGAAAAGAAAGAGCCTGTAATCTATAACACATCATATAATATTTTGTATTTATATTGTTGTTGTATAGCTGCCAATAATAATGGGCTGTATTATACATTAAATGTCTTTAAATTACAAAAATGTCATGTCATATTTTTGATGCTAACTTTTACTGTTGCACCATCATCATAAAAGGTCATATTTTGAAGTGTACCATGTAAAATACAGTTTTACACAAACCAGCTTTCTCCGTTCATGAGCTTCGGTGGCTCAGAAGTTAGAGCAGGTTGTACACTAATTGGCAGAGCGTTGGTTCGATTCCAAGGTCGTCCAATATGCAAGCCCCCAAATTGCTCCTGCCGGCTGTACCTGAATGAGATGCATAACTGATAGAAAAGCTAGACATAGATTTCTGTGGATTTTTCTATTGTCTGGGTATATTCTGTAGCCATGTGTTACCAACATTTTACTCACAAAGTTTGTGTATTAGCTTTCACTATCACATGTTTTTTTGATTTAAGCTGTGAACTATCTGGGAGCTTTTATTGATATGCACAAACATATGGTTGTGGATGAACCCAATAAAAACACAACAAATTATCAACAGCAACACATCAGAAAATACAAAAGAGAAACACATTACAAGCATCACAGTTGCAAATCCAAAACAAAAGTTCACTTAATGCAACATCATAAAATAACAGATGAACTTAAAGGTGTTTAACTTATGGATGAATGTTTTCACTAAATGTGGAGAGCAGCAGGGAAAGCATCAGAGGGAGAGGCGCAATTGTCCATACAGTGTCATCAGACATTCATGAGGTGCTTTGCATTGACCATTTATGGTTGAATGTAGGTGTGTAGAGGGCAGGATATGAGGCAGATCTACTCATGCACGTTTGATTTTGTGTGCTCTTTTTTAGTATGAAACCTACACACTGTTTTAGAAATGGGGTCCCAGACATGTGTGGTCATTTTAGTTTCCCCTTCAGAAGGCTTATTTCACTACTAAACACAGAGAGCACACTTCACTTATACATCACAGACGTGAACCTTTAGAAAATGTAAAAGGAATCCCAACCTTTGCTTACTGTATCTTCAACAAATATACTGCAAAAACACCCAGAAGGGTAGGTAGGAAAGTAAATCTCAAAATCAAGTAAAAAACAAAAAAGGGTTGTAAAAAAATTATCATATTAGATTTAATGTGTGGCATGCAAGCAGGTTAGTCCAATAAATGTGGCAAGTGAGAAATAGTTGAAATCTAAGCAGCACAAGATACTGTATATCCTAACTTTTCCTCTCTGCTTCAGGGAGAGCCCCTCAAACATTGGGTCCAATATTAAATTATCAAACTGCAGCCTTTTTCTTCTCTATTTCGAGTCTCCCAGTTTAACATAAGGATTGTTTTCTGAGACTTTACAAACTTGAATGAAGGAAGAAATTAAACAACAGAATCACAACAAAAACAAGAGAATACACATTTTGACACAACTCAATCAACTTTTTAATAATTATAAGTATTTGTATGGATTTACACTCTGTTCATAACTTTCATAACGTTTTTGTTTGCTTATGTAGTTTTGTACATATCCTGTGCGTGCAAGATTTATAAAGATAAACATGACAGTAGAAAATAAACTCTACCCCAGGATTAGACGGAGGCTCAGGTCGCTGACAACATCGAGGTCTGCTCTCACAAAACACGCACCACTCTCCACAACCACCCTGAAACTTCGATAGACTGAATACAGTGATTCTTATGTTACACTACATCTGATCATACTTATATGCTCCTTCCTTCAATTAGTGACAGTGACTGAATCAGAAAGAGCATTCCATTTGTTCATCTGAAGATCCAAAGGCTTAATGTGAAAACATCTTAACAAGGCAAAAGCAAAATTGGAATATTTTACCACATAGTTGGCATAATGTGGCCTTTAATAAGTAGTGTAGAGGAAATTGATTTGAAATAACTTTCAGTTCAAAAGTGAAAACAACCCGAAAATGTGGTAAACTTCTGGAATTATAAATATTCTTTGGAGCATGTTTGGAGCCGGTTCTGTAGTAACGAAGTCTGGTACGTATCATAAAATGACAAATATCTGGTGAAGACAAAACCTTATATTTATGTTGTTTACTCTTAGCCCACACTACCAAACCTCGAAGTGGCAAGTTTTTGTGCTGTGCTTCTGATTTAAAGTTTCCCCTGTTGTGATGACTGACACGGCTATTTATACTGTTGTGAATGGACTGACTGAAATAAAAGCCAAAGAATGAAACTTTGGGCATTTCCATAAAAGCAGGCTGTTGGTGTTTAAAAACCTTGAATTTATCAGTCGGATGCTCTGGTACATGAGGAAAATGGATTTCAAATCAGATTCATGATGGTCTGAATGACGGATTAAGTCAAACAAGCGACAGGGAACTGTCCTTGTGAACTGCTGAAGTCCTGCAGTCTGCCACCATGCAGCATCTATAAATGTAAAAGCTTAAAAAAACAGTGGCTAATTCATTGTTAATCCATTTCCACCTCATCTCACCAGAGCTATTAACAGTTATAAAGCCTGCATGTTCGTGTACCTGAAAACTGAACTCCTTCTTATGTAACTTTACCTTATCTCCCTCAGCAGTTTGTTTATATCCATAAATCCAACTGAGGATGTACATTTTTATGAAAATAAATGCAACTATGGGTTTGGTACTGTAATCCTGTTGTAATGTAAACTATTCTTTCTGTAATGCTCCATCCTAAACAGCCAACATCAACCTGAATATCAGGCCAATGACAAAAAAGAAACAGTGCATTGAGAGAGAGAGCACCATTCAATCAATATTTTTTGACTCAATAAGATTTAAACATTTAACAAAAATACCCAATTAAAAATGAGCTTAATGGGTCTAATTGTCAATTAATCACTTGGATGTCAGTCAAATTAAAATACATCAGTGTGGATCGAAGACGAACCTGGAAGTAAAAGAAAGTAAGAAGGTAAAGTGAGAAGAAATAAATGACATAATGGACCTTGAAAACCTGTTATTATGTCAGAATGATCTCATTTATATAAGCAGGCGATTTTTGTGTATTTGTGTTGAAACCTAACATGTTGATGAACTACACACACTAAATGTGTTGTTAAATGTGTCATCTCTTTGTGGTGAGTGTAAAATAGAACAATTTATGACTCCATGTCATTTCATCAGTGTATGAAGATGAAAAAAATCATGAGTCTCGAGCAAAAAAACAGAACAAAGTCCCTTATCGAGATCAACACACACAAACACACTCTGTCGCACAATTGGTGTGTCTTGCTGACTAGCTACAGCTAACATCTGTATATTTGATGTTGGTGTAAATAAGCACAGACCAGAAAATAAATCCCAGCTGCCAAAATCATATGAATCAGGAAGCCTCACAAAAAAAAAAACAGTAGCCATTTTTTGATTGGATTTGACCAAACTCAACTCAAGTCAGAGTAAAAAAGCTGCAGGGATGTTAGCTGTAGGCTAGCATTTAAACAAGCACCAACCGTGTTCACTAAATAATATCTAGTTCTCAGGAGAACACTAATGATGTGGGACCCAGCAGCTTTTTTCCACAGGGGGTTTCTCTCAGAACTCATGTGCCCTTGCATTTCCTGATCTCAGTCATGTCACAGCCCCCTCCTCCCTCTCTCTCCGAGGTGTGTCTTTTCTCCTTGGGTAAGTCAATGTCTGTGTGTTATTCAGACAGAGGGGGCTCAGTTCTTTGGTCTGCGGGCTCTGCCTTCATTGTGTGCTGTTTAAAGAGCGCCTCTCCTCTCTCCTCTGTGCTGTTTCCAAGATCCATTGTAGCTGGTGCCGTGCCGGGGCTCTTCTTCTTGTGGGTTGTGCTGGAGGTCTTGTCTTGGAGTGGTGGGGACACAAGCAGTTTGTCGAGAGTTGGGACTGTGCTGGGGCTCTTTTTCTGGGTTGTGGAGGTTACAGGAGGCTTTTCCAGCGTCGGGGTTCGTGCTGGAGGCCTCTCCTGGGTGGACGAAGCTTTGTTGAGGGCTGCGGCTGGAGTGAAGAGTCGAGGTGCTGATACTCCTTGTTGAGTCTGAGCTGTAGAGGAGGCACACCCTGAGCCTAGGGCTTCTTCCTCTTCTGGAGAGGGGTACTTTGCTTCAGCTATCGTCCCGCCACCTTTCTGTGACTTCAGCTCCTCCTTCTGGTCCTTTTTTTCTCCAGCTGTCTCTTTTCCTTTGTCACTGGCTGAGGGGATGAAAGACACAGACAGGTGGAAGAGTATGTTTAAATAAAAGAAAAAAAAGAAAAACAAGGAAGCAAAGAGTAAGAAAAGTAGATATAACCATGACTGATAAACACCTCTCACCTTCCTGAGCTCTTTGTGCTTCCTCTGCACTGGATGGATCTTCAGTGCAGGTGGGTAAGTCCCCTCTGTTTCCCCGGAAACGGATGGGGGACCTCTGTAACACCGCCTTCAGCTCTTAAAGAGATGAGACAAAGGTAGGCGGGCTTCAACATATCGGAGGTCAGCAGTAAATTATACATGATCCACATGTGTGAAAAGACCTGTCTGGGGTAGCGGGACATGGACAGGCTCCCGTATGTTCAGAGCTCTGCCGCTGGGGTTGTCACTCGAAACAACCCCTGGAAGCTCATCTCCCCCACTCTAATCCATCTTAACTGGCTTCAAGTCAAGTCCCACATCATTTACAAAATCCTTCTCCCTTTCCCAGTCCACCAGTATCTGTTTGACCTGCTCCACACCTATACCCCATCCCAGAATCTACGGCCCTCAGACGGTGGAAAATTCCACTCAGATATGGAGATCTGCAATGCCCCATCTCTGGACACATTAAAACAAATTTGTTAACACTCAACTGTTCACAAAGGCTTTTGACCGATAGATTCAAAATCTCCAGCAAGCTATACTATCATTATTCTATGTTCTTAGTTGTTTTTAAGTTTAGTTTTGCTAATTTATCAGAGAAAAAACATTGCTGTTCTGGGCACATGTTTCAAGAGGGATTGTACTTGTCACTTTTAAACTCATAAGGGCGTAACAAGTAATAAATCAGAGTGACATTCCCTTTAAAAGCCAGGTGAGCTTGTACCTTGGTGGATTGATGTTATAATTTGTCCAGAAGCAAGAGAAAACACTTCTCTGCAGGAAATGGTTTCACTCTGTGCACAATCTGTGTGTGTAACAAGCAGAGTGTATATGTGTTGTTGTTGTTGTTTTGTACCCTTGTATGTACAGGATAAACATGTTTCTATGTTCATAATGTGTCTAACAATATAACACTGTGTCACTGTCTGCTTTCATTGGTTAATCATTTCCCACTGCAACTGTGGATGATAAGAAAATGGCATCAGTCTAGACTGGCAAAGGCACGAGTTGTGGTTGCCGCCACTTTGTGTCAGGTGCAACCATCCAAAACAAGACACAACCTGACAAGCACTGATATTTAAAGCTGCATTCTTCAGTATTAATATATTAATAAGCATTGATGGGGACAGCACAGAGGCTTTTATATTTGGATTTAGCATTTACTCGCCATGTGACATACCCAACTTTTAGGAAACGGATGAGCAAAATGGTAATCCAACATAAATGTGAGGTGTTTTTTTTGTAACATATAAGCAGGGAAAAACCATGAAATGTCATTAAATGTTATGATGTATTTTTCAGACCCTCCTCTGATAATTGATGTTTTCTCTTGTGAATTAGGGGAGAGATCACACTTTGATCACTCTTTGTTTGACCTGTTCTCACTACTGTCTCTCCCCTCTCTCACTCTCTCTTCTCTCCCTCCTATACACCAATGCACCTCTCTTCTCTCCTCCCTTTGTCTCCTTTCATCCCAACCAGTCAAGGCAGATAACCCCCTGATTGAGTCTAGTTCTGTTTACAACTTAACAACAACTTTGCTAATAAGTTTCAGGTTATTGAGGGACAAACATTTAGTGAATGGTCTAAGGGTTGTAGAATATGGTCACGCAGAATACAACATGAACTGAACAACATGAACATGAAATGCTTTATAATGACTCATAAAGCGTCACATGTACTGTATATGTTAACAAGTAATGAATGGTGGTCAGTGTAAGAAGTCTTATGTCTTTATCAAACCTTGTGTCATAGCCAGAGCGTCTTCATGGACGGACACAGCTCTACGTTGTGGAAGGGGCTTCACATGTTGGCGTGGCTTGGGAAGACACTCTGAAAGAGACACACACATGCACACATACACACGCAAACACACACACACACACACACACACACACACACACACACACACACACACACACACACACACACACACACACACACACACACACACAAATTAAAATCAACATTTTGGATAGTTAACTACTTTTTAACTTAAAATTTAAACATAAAATCGAATACGTCACTTTCCCTTTTGATTAACCAATCAACCCCCCCCCCCCACCCTACCCGTTAAATAAATCAAAGATATTCAGATCATTGATGGGCTGGTCTATAAATTTATATATGCACTCCTGTAACTTTCACCAGCGAAAAATAAATAAATTGCGGAGATGTCGGTAATGAGCTCAATCCCGCAGTAGACATCACATGACTCCGGAATTGCTTTTATCATCACAGCCTTAATTAGTTATATTTTAAAGAGTATTATCTTCCTAATTGGTATTTTCACTCACATGGTGTGTATGTGTCTCACATATGACTCTGATGACTGTCATGTTACATCTATGTGATGATGGCCGGGAGCTGTTAAGTGTGCTAAAGACAACCATAAGTTCACAGCTGCCTTACTCAGATCCTCCCTCTCTATAAACACAACACATTGACCAGACCACACTTGATTCCTTCTAAAAGATCATAACCATTAAATAATACATCAGACAAAACTAATTAGCATGAATTATTTGATTTTAATGAGATGGTGGGACCTACCGTCTGTCACTGATTGTGCTTTCTCCTGGCGATCCTGTGCACTGGGACCCCTCCATGGAGATGGGGATGGAGGAAGCTGCTCTTTCCTGGGGGACGGCGCCGAGGCTGCACCCTGGGGACCGTCCTGGCCTCCATTCTAGGGATGATGATCAGAAGGTGCTCAGAGGGCTATGACACAAACAATGTGACTGCTATATGTCATGTGCATATATGGAGGAAGAGAAGAATCATACCAATGTGGAAATAGGCAGTCGTTTGTGGTAATATTCAGTTATCTATTTTAATAAACCCAAACTTTAGATGTAGTGGCTGAGGTGTTTCTAATATTTAGTCTACCCTCTGTGGAATGAAAGAATATTAGAATCAACACTGAGATGAATCTAATAAACAGACTGAATTTACATTTTTGATATGTGTACGTGTTCAGAGAAGAGTGTATTCAAACAGCCCCTCTTGTGTGTTTACAACATCTGACCTCAGAATTAACATAAGCACCGATTTAACGAGTTGTGACATGCTTGATGATGATTACAGAAATGGGGAAAGGTCATGGAAGTTCATTTTTTGGTGAATGATGAATAATATAATTTTCGTAGAAGAAGAGTGTCTTTGTGACTTTATGATAAATCTGTTTCATCTACATTCCCTGCATCACGTTACATGCCTGCTAAATTGTTAGCATCTGTGGGTTCTAGACGCTGACAGTATCTAATTTTAGCATCCATGTTGCCATTGCTTAGCAGCAGTGTTCTCACAACTTAAACACCACGCACATCATGTAAACAACTTCCTACAACGTAACTACAAGCTCATAAGTTCAATTTGAAGGCAGCATAATGTTCAGTGTGTTCCTAGTGCACATGCTACATGTTCCCAGTTTGTCAATGTGAACCAGCTACCTGCATCTGATATCATTGAGTCTGTTCCTGCCAGCTGACCTGTCTCCTCAACAAAGATCTGGAAGTGTAGCAGACAGTTGGTTTTGTCTTTTGGTATGTTCACAAATACATTCATTAAATCATTTTATTTTAATAATCTCTAAACTAAGATCTCCAAAGCCATGGACAAGTTCCTTAATCCAACATTGCATTCTATTTTTTTTCTTTCAGAAAATTGTGTTTTTATTGCACTGGTCCTTTTGTGGATGGAACTTGCAACTGAATCTAATTAATGTTTGCCTGCAGACACAGTTGTGAAACATTCTGCCCATAAAAAAAACGTTTTGATGTAAAAAGTGGTAGCTTTGGCCCTGAATGTGAAGCCTTAGATATCGAATATGATCCCTACAGCATCGAAGTAACTCTCCGACTGAGTGCTGTATTACCTGTACTGCACTCTCGCCTGGCCTGCCATCACGTGTGTGTGCTCTGAGTGGGACTCTTTCTGCCATGCTGCTGGATGGAGGAGCAGAAGATGGACGAGCTCCTCCCCCTGCAGGAGCAGCTGGGGTGGGGAGGGGAGGTTTGGCTGCGATGGCAGGTTTGGGGGGCAGGGAGCCAAAGGGGCGATCATGGAGGCTGGGCTTCGGGTGAAGGGGAGGGTCTGGTCGGATGGGGTCCAGCACTCTAATAAGATGCCTAGGGTCTGCTGGAAACAGAGGGTGAGAGACAGTCAATGAGGAGTAGACACTGATTCAACTTTCAGACAAGCACTGAACTCCGGAGGATCTCCGGACATTCTCCAGAAGGGCTGAATGTGAGAACGCCAAGTCAACGCCCATGTCCAAGTGAGAGCATCCAGAGTTTCTCCTGCCAGCCCCCTAAAAAAACTGCTGTAAACAAAAATCTCTGCAGCAGAATTAATACATTACATCCTGCTTCACCCTGCTGCACCTCCCCTCTACTGAATGCTCTGGAGACTTCTGTGTTCCTGTGATAGCGTCAGAGCAGAGAATCTCCTGCTGCATTGTTCATGTGTGAAAGGCTAACTCTGGAGAAAGTCTGGAAAATTGCTTGAGTGAATGATGCAGATTGGTTCAATCAGGGAATCCAGGCTGGACAGACGTTTCGACTGATGTAGACTAAGAAACCATAAGACCACTGCAGAGACACTCCTGTTGTCTCGTGTCCAAGGCCCAGGGACACCAGGAAGGGTGTCAACAACAGTGACTTAAAAATAAGCGGGCAAAATAAACAGACCCAGTGTAACACACACACACACTGACTCTATAGAACTAAGGATAGATAGTAGATAGATAATGTTACCTACCTGATGATGTGGACATGGTTCTGGGTTTCATGTATGTGGGAGGTGGTTCAGGTTTTTCCAGGATAGCACCTGAGGGACACAGACCATAGTACAGCTGAGAGACAATCCTTATATAAGCTCAGTAAATGATGAATACCATATATGAAGACTGGGCTCGGCTGAAGTCATTCTAAGCTGTAACTGGTGATGCTGAGAGAATTTAAGGAATGTTGTCAGACATATGGAATCATTTAGAATAATTTCTGAAATTGGAAAAGAGAAAGAGAACTTAATTTTAAGTTTTTTGGGAACTAGATTTTTTGGGAACTAGATTCCCAAATAAGGAGAACAAGTCCCCATAATGTGACTGTGTAAACAGGTAACCCCCCCCCCCCCCCCCCCCACACACACACACACACACACACACACACACACAGACACACACACACACACACACACACACACACACACACACACACACACACACACTCTTACCTTCAGAGTTGGCTTTTCTCAGCTCCTCGTCTTTGTTCTGGAACACACACATTAGACAGTATTATACCTGAATAAGTGTTCACAATATGATGCTCTTATGGTTGCTATCTTCCTGATAGCAGATGGTGCTGTACATATAAGAATTGAAGAAAACATGTCCTATTTTGATCCTTCGACTCGTATAAGAGCAAACCAAAATATTGTAATTCTGTGCTCACAGTCTTGGTGTCAGCAGAACTGGTCTTGGCCACACCCATTCTGTGCAGCATCACCTGAAGTCTCTGCTCAAAGCTGGAGGTGCTCTCAGATGCATGTTTCTAGAGGACAACACACATACACAGATTAAAATCAACTCTTTTGATCTCCAATTACTTTAGCCCTCCAAATTCTGACTGATAACTGCCAAGTGCAAGGTACTGGATACTGATACCAATGAGCAAAACATTCTGATTTGTATTGTCGATGACAGGTTTTGTGGCAAAATTTGGTACAAAGGCAAGGCAAGGCAATTTGATTTAAAAAGCACTTTTCATACACAGCGGTATATTCAAGGTGTAGATTCAAGCAACTTTTCTTTCAGATTTCAGGTAAATATATTTTCACAATTTCTACATTATCTCAAGCTTCTTTTTAAGCTTCGAAAACTAAGTATGTGCACATTAGATATGTACACCAATACCAATATATATATATGATTGGCCAATGCCATCAGTAAAAATCTGTCAGGCTCTACTAAACAGAAGGAAATATCAACACTTTACAAACCGAGTAAACATTTTGAGCAGCCCAGGTTTCAGCTCCTGCAGAGAGATGCAGCTTCATTCATTTACAGATAAGTTTGTGGCTCTTGTTACATCTCTTATCTTTAGCCTCTGTTAGGTCTGATTCGAGGCCTACTCAATCTTCAGTCTAGACTTTAAGGCAGTATATGTGATTTTACAATAAGTAAATCATGCTGGTAACACTTTCCATTCATATGAACAATTCCAAAACATAGTTTTAATGGATGTTGTTTTAGAGTGGATGACTCTTACTATGGCAGCTTTTAGTGTGTACAGGGTAAAAGATGGTGGAAGCTAAGGGTCAGGCTCTGTGTGCCAGTTAGGTTTAGAGGACAGCTGTTATGTGCCTCAGACTTCCTCAAGACTAACACACAGTTCAGCTGTTAATTAACCTGGATTTATGTTTCCTGAACAGAATTGTTTGTGGTATAGTTTTAACACTCAAACTACAATAATATAAGTATCACATACTGACACTGACAATTACATAATAATGTTTTTCAATAATAAATTAATAATGATGACTCTGTCAGACATCACTAACAAAATAATAAATAATAATAATGATGACGTCTTGGTTAAAGGTTGTATATTATGATGCTTGTTATCATGCTTGTCCAGTTGTCTGACAACAGAAACAGGAAAAGATGTAAAGGTGAAACACAACATTGTTAGCTGGTCTGCATTACAAGATATTATCACCGAAAGTTGAACTCTCAAATGGAGCGATTGTGCCCTTCGATATGCTTTTTCGTTCTAAATGTGAACACCTGCTCAGGAATATCAATGAGTGAAGCCGTTTTTTTGGTGCACCCTCTGATTTGAACCGTCAGTTCAACCGGACTGAAGGAAACGGCTTCGTTTTCAACCGGAGCCGAATGTTCCTCACCATGTTCCACAGAGAAAAGAATTGGGAGCCTTTTTGTCAAAGTGCATTAAGAAATGATATACTGTAGGTGTGCAGGCCCTTTAAGCTATTAGCAGTTAATATCAAAACAATCATGCAGATGTTTCACATTTACAGATCATGAGAAGGAAGTTTCAAGTTTCACTGAAAGTAACTCAACACAGAAATACAAAAGAGCCAAGTAGCAAACATCTGCAATGAACTAGTACGTGACAGGTTGGTGAGATGACTGTGTTGTTCTGCTGCTGGTATTGACGGGTTAGGTTGTTAACAAAGCATGGTAGTATTGAAGAACTGAAGCTGGTGTTTGTTGGTGCTTCATTAATAATTAATGTTATTAAATGATCTGACTGTGTGTGTTGAGTGTCGCATCAGACTGACCTTACTGTGTATATTATCCTTGTCTTCAGGCTCCAGTCCGGTCAGCAGGATGAGACTTCTGGCTCTTGCCCTCTCTCAGTGACCTCTTGGTGGCCTTCAGTCTTCTCTCTCCATATGGGGTCCCTCCCAACTTCATCTCTCTCGTCAGCACACTACTTCTCTCCTGCTCAGTTAAGGGGGATGTGACCATGGGGCTGGGGGTGCAACCTGACAACACCGCCTCTTCTTCCAGGTTGGAAAGCGTAGCACCAATGGGGTCAGGGCTGATGGTGCGGTAAGAAGGACTGGTCTCACTGGGAGGCGTTGTTGTGGTTAATGTATTGGCAGGTGCCATCACTTCCCTTGCATCTCCTACAACATGGTGGCTTGTGGGAACGGTTCCTTCTGTAGTGGCGGCATCATTAGAAACATTAGCATCCTCCCCTGACCTTGCCTCTCTCTCCTTTTCTCTCTCCTTGTCCCTCTCCCTCTCTCTCTCCCTTTCTTTGGCCTCGCGGAGGGGTCGAATAAGGTCTGCAATGGAGGTCCTTTTGACCTTCACCCCCTCTCCTCCTCCTCCCTCTCCCCCTCCTGCCTTGGTGACTCGGCCAGCCCGAGCCCTCTTGAAAACGAAGAAGTCGCCAAACTTTTTCTTGATGTTTTTGGTAGGAATTGCAGTGTTGGTGGTGGTGGTTACAGAAGAGGGTGTGGGGGTAGTGGAGGATGCAGATAGGGGTGGGACATCAGTGGATGTAAAGGATGTGTCAGTGTATGGGACAGAGGGAGAGGTGACAGTGGTGGTGGTAGAGGAGGTGATATTCTCAGACGAAGAGGAAAAGGGGGTTGAAGCAGAGGGGGTGGAACTTGATTCTGGGGGAGTGGCTTGGGCAGGGTTTGACTCCTCCCACCGGCCTTTTCTGCAGCAGGGAGATAGCAGAAAGAGCAACAGACAAGAAGAGACACTCAGTACTACAACTATTGCTACAGGACTCAAGTCACATGCTCAGCTCAGGTACACAACGAGAAACATCATGCAAACAGCTCACAGAGCAAAGACACCTCTTACTGATGGCCTCTGGACACTTTGGGCCTGAGCATAATATCTAGAATTATTATTATTATCTGTTTGACAATGAAAGCTGTTCTGGACCTGACCTTTCAGAACTTTTGGCTGTCATTTTTTAACATTTGGGATTAGTCTAGACTTTGTTTTTTTCATTTTTGCGTCAGTCATGTGTTAGAAATGTCATCAACACATCCACTTGCTCGCGGTGAATCCTGCGGAGGATCTCCTGTTGTGTCCTCAAATTGGCTCCTTCGAATATTCTTCAGACTTTTTATTTTTTAACATATAAACTAAGCATCTCTAAATCTAAAGGGTCATGATATTTGGGTAGCAGTGATCTGCACAGACCGTCTCATACCCTGTCTACAACAGACACAGTAGCCATGTTGTCTGAGAGAAAAGGGAAATGGTTATGGGCTGTGAGGTCATTTTCATGTAAGGACTAAAAGTATATAATCCTCTTAATCTATCCATGAACAGAACAGATATACCTACATTTTAGCCACTGCTTGGGAATGGTACAGATTTTAGGCTCCAGATATATTTTTGCTCCCCTTACAAATGGAGCTACAGGATTGTGTATAATGCTGCTTTTGCTACATGGCTGGTAAAGACTAGAGATGCAAATGAAAATGAACGCCAACAACAGCCCAGCCTGTGTGCTGCAGACAGGAGGTGAGTTTGCTCTGAAGCTAGAAAACCAAAGGGGAAGGAGAGGTGTGTGTTGCCATATCTGAGCTCTGACCTGTACATACAGGCCTTAGTGTGGAAGTATGAGAAATACATCCCTGATGTTTTCTGTAAGTAACTGATGACTAGAATTTGTCTGCTGTCCCCTTAGTCCAAGCCTAAAAGAACTATTATACAGGTGGATGAGAAATAAAAAGATAATCTATCATCAATTGTGTTAGTAGGCTGTTGGTCCACCATGAGCCTCCAGAACATCTTCAGTGCTCATTGTAAAAGATTGTGAATGGCACAACTGTACTGTAAAGTGCATTGAGTGGTCATCAAGACTAGAAAAGGGTTATATAAGTACAGTGTTAACTTTGCACTCTCCACCTCCATTGTAGAGAATCAGAATTAGTTTCTATGATCTCTGCCTGTACATCTTAAAGACAGGAGTGCCTGTAGTAGGAAGACTGGATTGTTGTCTGCCATCATCATGGCATCATGTGGGGCAGCTGTGGGGAAATCTACTCAAGAACAGAATAGCTGTCTGTGAACACCAGACCTTAATCTCTCTGAGCATTTACCAGGACCAGGACAAAGATGATGACAAACAGGGGTCTCTGTGGTTGAAAGATCTGGAAACTGCTCATTGCCACAACGCAGCTGTGGTGCTGGTTAACGGATGGATCAGTCACAGTTTCTGTTATTTAAGGTACTTCTTATCACACTGATGTTTGTCCAAGTGCTAATATATTTTCAGTAAGTTTAGTTGTAATTACTCATTTGATAAGTTAAAAATTGGATGAAATGTCATGATGACAGCTGACACTAAGCGTGAGAGGTGGGACCTCGATACTTCTGTTCCATTTCCCGATTGCCACTGTGCAGTCTCTGACTCCAAATTACGTCTTTGGTGCAAAATGGCAGCGTTCATATCTGGGATATTTCGGCTGAATTTTGTATGTTTTCCATCTTTATATTCAGTCCATGGGACACTTGACTGACTAATTGAGTGACTATAAAATACTAATTAAGTCTTGATATCTAGCTAAACAAATACAACCATTTAAATTGACTTTGTGAAACCAGCCAAGCCAAATGTAATAGCAAACAGTGCCATGTCATGCTGTTTATTTTGGCCTGTCTTCTGCCATTCTTCCACCTAGTCACCAGATGTCCCCTGACTTTCTCACCTGTCCCAGTCACCTGACTACCATCACCCATCTACACACCCACTCCCATTTCCCTCTTCACCTTCCCTTCCTGGTTTAGTATCCACTTGTCTGTTTCCTGTAAGCCTGGTTAATTAAAATAAACCCTTATCAGAATAGTTAACAGCATCTGCCTGTGTGTCTGCATGCAGGTCCACCTTTCACTGCTGCTGCTCAAAGCCTGACAAAAAATGATTTAGACATGCAATGTGTGTTTGTGTTGTGGTACACTGAACAGACACTGGGTTTGTTAAACACTACAAAAACATTCACCATGCAGTCTATACATTCAACTACATCTGTGGGGTCACACGCAATTATATTAGATAATAATACACTCTTATCACTCCCAGTAACTTTTTTTATGTAAAAGTATTAAGAACAAAGAGCAACTTCTAATCTTAAAATATGGAAATTGGAGGAAATGTTCAGAATCCACAATCTCAATGATTCCAGAGGCAGGTCACTGAGTTCCCCTGCTGACACTGAAGTTACGTACATTTTAAGTTTGACTGTCTTTACACCAGAAACTGATTGGACAATGACAGTGAGGGCAGTTCCGTGACCTTCTTCTCTCGTTATCTGTGTGTGTCTGTGTCTGTGTCATGGGGGTCGGAATTTTTATTTTCCCACCACCCTTTGTGCTTTTCAATAACTCTCTACCCACGTGCAGACATAGTAGTAAACATTGTGATGCTCATAACTATTGGTGGTGCTATTTAGAGCTAATGTTAGAGCATCTGACAAATAGTGGGAATCCAGATATTTCAGGTAGTGCACCAACAAATAGATGTTGGTCTGACAATAATCAACACCTTTAAATATATGATATGTTGGATTCAGCCTAAAGTTATGGCTCTGTCAAAACTGCAAAGTTGATGGATGGTTCTTTATCACTACACACTAGCAATTTATTCTTCTTGATCAGACTGGTCACCAGAAATATTAAATATCATATTATTTTAGCAAGTAATTAAAAACATTTCATCAAACAGAATCAAAATAATATCATTTTTAATTTCCCATGTGTCGTTAACAGGTTTCACAAAGACAGACTTTCACTAAGGCTTTTATCAAACTAATAGTAGGACATCAGACATGTCTGTATTCATCTGTTGCACACAATTTAAGCAAAACATAACTGATCAAGAAACCACATGAGCCCACTCAGTCCAGCTGTAGTGGGGCTGAGCTGCTTGTGAGTCAGTGGACTGATAATGTCATCACTGCTGTATATGTCAGCTTACTGCACCCAAACTCTATCTTCTATCATTAGTCATGACATAATGTAGCCATGTTGGTATTGTTATTTGGGGCCACTGGTCAGAAGGTGTCACTATGATCGTTACCATGGAAACAAGGGGCTCATTTCAGAATTGACCTTGAACTACCATGACGAACATATTAGACTTAAAATAACTCTGTTTTTATTTGTGTGAATCTGATGTGCACTGGTTTAATCTGAGAGGAGAATGAAGAGTGTACCAGCACAGACCATTGTCAGATCTCTCAGAGACCAGGACAAGCAGCGCAGTCCAATAGTCTGAAACCACTTTTAGACTTCACTGTGGGACTGAAGGACAATGTGTTCACGTCGTAACTGTAGATATGTGTGTAGATGTAGCAGATCAGTAGTCAGATCTCTCCCTTTGCCACAATCTTTTTTTACTTTAGTCGTTAGTTTTACTGTCTGTATTAGTGATATTATGGAGGCTCTGTCTGATCCTGAAAGTTAAGAAATCAGCTTACAGAGAAGAGATGACTGGAACCTGTTACTTGTTTGCATGTAAACACACTGAGTTCCAATAAAGCTGCCCTTGCCTGCACTCTTACCAACATGTTACACACCTCATTTGACAAATACTTCAAATGTTGGTATCAGGACAGACTGAAGAGAAGAAGATGCAGCTAAAGATTGGAAAGTTCAACCTCCCAAACTGTGTTGCATTAGTTCTCAAACACACTATAGCAGCTGTCATTACACACAGCTGTGGCTTCTTAGACCACCTGTAACACGAATTCATCACAGATACCTGTAAATTATTGGTGAGGGGTATCTCACTCATCGTTATCCATGGTAATTCAGAGAGCTCATATTGAAACAGACCTAAGAATTCAAAGGTCAGGGTATGTAATTAAAAGATCCCCGACTGAAATAGGCTGTCTCTAATGTAAATTAAATGATTATTAAAATTATGTTTTAACTGGGCCTGTGCCTGTCTACTGCTGCCTTGACTCTAGCAGCCTAAACAAACCTTTTTTACTATAAGATTTAATTCCTCATCGTTTTATTTAATCGGATCCTTATCATATCATTCACATATTTCTCTAGAAAATTGCACATACAGTACGCCTGGTCTGCACCCTGTGTGAGGTGCACATTCTCACTGCACAATCTTTGTCCTAAAATACCAGTTTATATGTATGTGCATGTTTTTGTGTGTATGTATCATTTATAAACCTGGCTCTTAGGATGGCTGTTTGGACCTGCCAGTCTTGGCTGCACATCTACTCCTTTGTCAGTGTCATAGACCCTGTTCAGAATTGGTATTAACATCCATCCTGAGTGATTGGAGCCCAACTGGCCAGCACTAAGTTCATCTTAAACCACCAAAGTGCGTCCTCAGTTCTTGCTGTGATCCTAGCACTCAAACAATGTTCAAGGTGGTTTTAGACTTTTGCAGTTAGTCCTGGGCCACATATGATGGACTTCTCTGACCTGCTACAGTTTCACAATGAATTGTCAGTATTTTCATGCTTCTCTGTGTTCATATGTGTGTAACTCACAGTGCATAGTCAGGGAGGATTTTCTTTGTGAAGAACTCCTCTACTCCTTCATCCACTCGGCCCATCCCCTCACTGGCCTCATTCTCTACTTTTGACACTGGCTCCTGTAACAAATAAAAAACACAACAGTATTTACACCTTAGCATAGGAGTGTGTGGCTTGTCAGGGAGAAAAAATACAGACAAAAATCCAATTTGTCGGTTTGAACTAAATTATGAACCAAAACATCCTCACACAGTTTATTCACTATTATATTATAATCAGCCCAACAATTGGGATGGTAGTTGCCATTTTTTGCCTAAAAGTGGGTCAACCAGGCCACAGGTTTTATCAATCAATCAATCAATCAAATTTTATTTGTATAGCCCATATTCACAAATCATAATTTTTCTCATAGGGCTTTAACAAGGTGTGACATCCTCTGCCCTTAACCCTCAACAAGAGTCAGGAAAAACTACTAAAAAACCCTTTTAACAGGGTAAAAAGAAGGTAGAAACCTCAGAGAGAGCCACATGTGAGGGATCCCTCTCCCAGGACGGACAGAAGTGCAATAGATGCCACGTGTAATGGAGAACATCAGAGAGATAAG
Source organism: Hippoglossus hippoglossus (assembly GCF_009819705.1). NCBI lineage: Eukaryota > Metazoa > Chordata > Actinopteri > Pleuronectiformes > Pleuronectidae > Hippoglossus > Hippoglossus hippoglossus. The sequence continues at coordinate 27,504,314 of NC_047156.1, read as the reverse complement.
GGTATTTGCAGCATTGATTAGAATAAACACTTTGTAGCATAACTGAAGGTCAATGAATTGATGGATTATTGTCAGTAATGGTCGAGTATCTGAGGAGAAATATTGTATATCAAGCAGTCCTGTTGTAATCATAGTCCATGGTCAGCAGCCACCACGATCATGATCCACCATCAAGATCAGATGCCACTATAGTCCACAGTCATTGTCCACTGCCGCCATCAGGATCCACCATCAGCTGCCACCTCGATCGTGGTCCACCACCATTATCAGATGCCAACACGATACAGGATCCACCATTATTATCACGATCAGCCAGCATGATACATACATCAAATCAGCACCGGCGTCGGGGTTTATCACCAAAAGCTCTCTTGACATCTTCATCTGTGTCTTCTACGTGTATAGCACAGCTTTTCATCTGGAGATGTTTCTATTCCTTTTGATTTTTTTCACGTCTGTCACGTGTTAGAAACGTCATTAACCCCCACTCACTTGCCGTGAATCCTGCAGAGGATCTCCTATGGAGTTCTCTCATCCACTCCTCCGGACATTCTGCAGACCTCAAACTAGGGGAACAGACAGAGAAGTTCGCAAAAACCCCAGAGGCTCTCACTCATTTGCATTCACACATACACCTTCTGGAGAGAAACTCCAGAGCTCAGTGCATGTCTGAAAGTAGCTATAGAGGCACGACTGTGTGTGTGTGTGTGTGTGTGTGTGTGTGTGTGTGTGTGTGTGTGTGTGTGTGTGTGTGTGTGTGTGTGTGTGTGTGTGTGTGTGTGTGTGTGTGTGTAACCCTCCATTTAATGACACAGGAGTTATGTATTTCAATGCGTTGCAGTTAATAATAACAGAACTGATACATTTCAGTTGGTTTGTATTTGTTGTCAGGTGTGGATTAACAGCCTTCTGGACCTGCTGAAGCTGCTGCGGACTAAAACAATAAGCAGCTCCAGTTCAGCACAGTAGTCATGTGTAAGCATTATTCTAACTGGGTCAAACTCACTGTGCAGAAGCACAACTTTATCAGCTCTGCTAACCCTTCACATGTACTAAACATCTTGTAGCAGCACAGTGCAAAGAGTTGCTTCATTCTTCCACTTCACACCACTGAGAAACAATTGTTAGATTTTAAAATCTAATAAAAGCCAAAATGTATTATTATTATTTCAATGTAGATTGAATGTTAAGAAAAAAAGAACAAAACAACTGAAACAGTTGTTAACATTAGTTTACTGTTTTTAGGCTCTTGGCAGAAATTAGTCGATTGATACTTTACTGATTCTGATGGAAATTTTGAAAAAATGTATTATTCTGACCGTGAATGTAGGTTCTTTGACAAGGAGGGTGAGGCAAGGGGTATTCAGTTGGTTATAATATGCAACTTCATTGCGAGATGTCAACATGTCAAGCAGTCAACGACCTAAAGCCTTTTCTGAATGTTCATAAAGAATGCATTAGTGTTCGCTGTTGATTGTTTTAACTGCTCATCTCACGTTAAGCATCAACTTAGTCAACAGGTCGTAGGTGAACAAGATTTCCGAGAGAGTCATGAGGTCTATTCGAGATTGACTTGATATATATTGCAGAAAACGCATCTGAATTCCTAGAATAAAAACATAGAAGTGTCAGTTATTTGAAATTTCACAGATAGAAAATCGGCTGATATGTTAAGTTTTAACAATAATAAACAATAATAAAATGTCCTAACAATAGATAATATAATATTAAAATCAGAGGCCAAAATAAAAGCTCCAAAGTCATTAGAGATTTGTCTCCTCCATCTCTTTCTAACATCCAATGAAAAAAATTGTCCCTATCTTTCAATCTCTGCCACCTCCTTTACAGCCACCTGTCTCTATGTGCTACATGCCAACATGGCACTTTGTCACATAGTGGTTGGCATAGAGACTCTTCACCCCCCTCTCTCTCTCTAACACACACACATAGGCAGCAAAATGTTTACAGACCCGCAACAAACTAGTGAATCATCACAACAAAATCAGTGTCTGACAAACTTGACAAATGTTTAGACAGTTTATCACTGCACTTGGATGCTCTGTCTTTCCAGCAGACATGTTGAATGAGCAAACACTAACTCTTCCAATCGCTGTGCAGAGCGACAAGCAGGAGCAGCACACTGTGCAAACAGGAGCAGGTGGAAGTAAAGCTTTGACAGGGAGCATGTGGCCTGGAGGAGCTGAATGAGGTCATTACAACAGACTTTTTGTTGTAAATATAAGTGCAACCTATTAACAACCACATTTACTTTTCATGATCACTGGTGAAATGCAGATTGACTTCCTGCTGCCCCCTCCTCTTTTGAGTTGTTTATTAGTAGCGAGGAATCCCTTCCTTTTCATCGCTGAGACCACTAGAAGACAAACAGTGGGGTTGAAGACTCTTTGGACCCTTTTATTGACCTCATGACCTTTTCATAATGAACTCTTCAGACATGCTCAGGACTCTCCTGCTAAACTTATCATCCTGTAACAGAAGTGTCCACAGTAACAAAAACCAGACCCAGCACTACCATCTTCCACCTGGACAGGCCGATGCAATTATACAATTAACCTCAACTCATTGAGCTAAACTGGGTACAACACATGGCTGAAAGAATCATGTCAAATCAAAGAAAAACATTTTAGTCACTAAGGCTTGGCTATAGACACATTTGGGTCTGTAACCATCTACCTGAACTCAGCAGCTCCTTGTTCCTTGAAGGATTCTCACCTGACACCGGGTGAGAATCACTGCACACAAGGCGGTCACAGTCTCATCTGAAGGGTAAAGAACCTTCTGAAAACACATCTCTTCTGAGTGCACCTCCACTCTTAACAAAATTCTACCGTGTCTGACTCGTAGTAACAGTTCACTACTTGAGTGATTTTCCTCACTTTTTCTTATTGAACATATTTAGCACTTAGTTAGGATGAGGCACCATTACACATATGCAAATATCACTGGTCAAAGTTAACCAAAGTTGAACTCCATGCTAAGCCAGTGAAGTGAATGTTCATTCACCTCCTCGCTCCCACAGATTGGAAGTGAAAGGGAGGTGAGTTTCTTTCCACTGACACACACAGAAATTGGGAAAAGGGCTTTTGCTTATTCTGCACCTGCAACATCATTGCAGAAGGACCTAAAGCTCAGCGAATTAATCTCACTCTACGCCTTTAAAACCAGAATAAAAGAACTGGAGGCATATTCTATAAGATGTTGCTTTTTAACTTACCTGGTTGTGTGTTACACATGTTTTTACCTGTGCTTTATTTATTTTGTATCTGTGCTGCTGCCTATCTTGGCCAGGTCTCCCTTGAAAAAAGAGATTCTTATTCTCAAAGGGACTTTCCTGGTTAAATAAAGGTTAAATAAAATAAATTAAATACACTCATGTGTGTGTGACTGGGCCCTAAAAGCATCTGACAAATGATGAACTGCAAATGCAACTGTAAAAGTTTAATATAATTAATGTCCTTGAGAAAATCCCTTAGGCTATTTTCAGACATGGAGGATGTCAGCAGAATTGGATCTGGAGTTTGCCTTTCACACATGATAATTATTTATTTCTATTTTTATTTAATCTATTATGAATTATACATTTTTATGCCCTAGAGAAGTTTTTCATTTATGTGCTCTTATGTGCTCTGTTCTGTTATTCTCCTTTCCTAACTCCTTACAGCTTCTCCTTCACATCTTTCCTAGACCTTGTGATGTTTTACATCAGGTTAAAGGAATAGTGGTTAGGAAAAGACATTACTTGGACTTTCCGACTGCAGCCCTGGCCTGATAGATGCCCCATCTGAGTTTTTTCCACCTCTGTGAATCACCTGACTGTCCCTGTGATCAGGTGACTGCTGATCATGTGACTGTGCAGTGGGAAGGTTTCCTCATATAATTGCCAGATCATACAGCGCTGCCTTGTGGTCTAGCCATCTGTTACCATGCATGCCTGCCTTTTCCATTTAGACATCATGGATTTTGTTAAGTATAATGGTAACCAAATAAATTCCAATAAGTGGTTTGGTGATATCATTTTAAATGTCATAAAATAAGATCCAGTGGATCTTACTTCAAATAGTATCCCTTAAATAGACATTTAACTTACCTACAATAGTCCCAATCCAACTAAATAACAGGATTATGGAAAAGGGACATAGAATTCCGATACAGTCAGTGAGGCTTCATGTTATCTGTAGATGCACAGTTGTATTTCAGCAGAATTTAATCTGCACAAACATTGTGTGACAAGAAAGTAGCTGCTGATTCTGAAGACACACAGAATGAACATCTAGATGTTTGAAACACCAAGTAATCACAACTTAAGCCTCTTTATCAAAGATTTTCTTTCTTTTTCAGTTTATTACATTTTAAAATATCTTGTATCATATATCCTGATGTTTCTAATTAAACATATAAAATGTGATCAACTATAGCCATTTTTTTATCATACAATATTATACATGTTACATCAATTTATCACTGGAGTGGTAGACGCCCTTTACAGAAAATACATCCCACTCTGAATGTTTCCAACAAGTGTTTTAGAAGATTCGTTGACAATTGAGTATTTAGAAACAAACGGTAAAGTGTGCATCTATAAACTGTATTATTAGCATATTTATTTGATATGAACTTTTTAACTTACAAAAAGAAAATCATTTAACCCAAATGGATTTTGTAATGAAAAATGTTGCTGTCACATATGAAGATAATTGATGTTAGGGGTAACATGTGTTATTCATAGCTGACTAAAGAACTAATGCCACATTCATGACTTTAAGTTAGCATTGGAAAATCTTCCCATGCTTACGAGTTGTGAATATTTTAATCATTTATGTCCCATTCAGATTTTTTAGCACCAAGAATTTCAAAGCAAATTGTTTTCCACATATAATTAGGATGTGGAATGGCGACAGCAAGGGTCACTCACATTTACTGTTAATACGCTATAATACACGGCTCTTCCTCCTATTAAATTAAATCATTTAAAAACTCAAACTTGCATGCTATCATTCGAATGAGATCCTCTCCTAACTAAGGCTAGCATGCTAGCCTGAAAATGTCCGACCCTCTTAAATCCATCTAGCATACTAACAAGCTAATGGTAGCTTCTCCTTTACTTACTTTACTTTACATTAAGACCAATGACCGAAAAGAATGTAGAATGTCATGAGATTACATGAATCAAATCTTACCACTAAGAACCCATACACTGTGATTGTGATCATGTGTGACAAACAGTAGCAACAGAACAGCAAATGTACATCTTTCAAAAAGACATCCCAGATGAGACACAGTTTAAACACGCAAGGTCACCATAGATGAAGAGAAATCCTCGTGTTCCATTTACACAGTGACAGAACCGTGGAAGGAAGAGACCCCCATTAATGTGAGAACATGAATAATTGAGTTAGTGAAACCATTCCCAGGAGGACCAGCGAGAGAGAGAGAGGGGGGAGAGAGAGAGAGAGAGAGAGAGAGAGAGAGAGAGAGAGAGAGAGAGAGAGAGAGAGAGAGAGAAATCAGCACTGGGAACAACCCAGGGAACACCACTCCCAAAACACACACGCACACACACACGCACACACACACACACACACGCACACACACACACACACACACACACACACACACACACACACACACACACACACACACACACACACACACACACACACACACACACACACACACACACACACACACACACACAGAGAGAGCACGACTACATGGAGCAAGATAATGCAAAGAGAAAAATGGCTACCATTATTACTACAGCATCACAGAAATTATAATAGATAGATAGATAGATAGATAGATAGATAGATACATTTTTATCATGTTAATTCTCTCAATTTATATAATTTTCTCCTTGGAGATCCCTCTGTAGTCATGCAATTAGCTTCCACTTCATCTACCCTTCCCTCCATCTCTCCTCTCCTCCTCTCCATCCTGCTGCCCACCTTTCACCATGGATACATTTTATGTCCATATATAAATGCAAAGGCTGTGTAATTTCTGCATGATTGCATATGCGTGTGGATGCAGATGCACGTTGGCTCAAGCTGTGTATGCGTGTTTGTATATGTGTGATCACTGTGTTCCTACCTGAGGCCTGGAGGAGGGGGGTTGTGTATGTGTGCGTCGTGGCCGTGGTCGGGAGGCGGTGTAGTGCCTTAGAGTCTGTCCCTGGGTGGGTAGAGGCTCCATGGGAGAAGCGGGGGATCCAGAGCTGGGGCCGCAGCGGGAGAAGGGAGCTTCTCGTCTGGATGAGCCTCCACGGCCGGCAGCCTCCTCCTCTGGCGCTGGAGTGGAGATGGAGTACAGGAGGGGGAGACTGGGAGGAGGAATGAGCGATGCTCCTCTCGCTCCTGATATTGCTGCTGCAGCATCCACCACCTCCCCCTCCCTCCGCCTCCTCCATCCCGGGGGGGAGGGGGTCGGGGAAGGGGAGGGCGAAGGGGAGGGGCTTGTGTCTGTGACTGACAGGGGGGGGAGGTCATATCTTTCTTCTCCTCCTCTTTCCTCTCCAGCATCTCCTCCCCTCTCTCCCTTTGCTACTCTGTTCCTGGTCTTCTGCTCCCAGTCTGCATCGAGGAGACCTGACAGAGAGGTAGCATGAATAATATGAGAGAGAGAGAGAGAGAGAGAGAGAGAGAGAGAGAGAGAGAGAGAGAGAGAGAGATCATGTAAGAGAGGGAGAGAAGGATGGATGGATGCTTTACTGCATTTTTTGGGTGGAATGTGACATGCGGAGCTGTAAAGGGAAGACTTCGAGAGAATGGATGGTGGATAGAGACAAGAAAGTGTTAAAAATGAAAGGAGGGACCATCATGATTAAAAGAGGAGGACAGACTAAGCAAAAAAAGAGGGGGGAGAATACAAGTGAGAAATAATCATTTAAGGATATAGACACAGAGGAAGGGAGCAGAGGAAGGAGAGCAGCAGATGGATGCTGCAGGAACACGGACATACAAGACAACATTTATGGTCGAATTAATTCGGGTTCAGTGTCTCCACCTTGTCTTGCCATGTCAGAGGCCTTTGAAAAGCAAATTGACGGATATATATATATATTTTTTTTTTTGTAACAAAAAATGATGATGAGTAACTTATTATTTTCATGCATTATTTTGTAAGGAGCTTATGACTTTTAATGTTATTCTCCTGTAGAACAATATAGGAGCGAGGGTAGAGCAGAGCACTCCCCTCATGTTTCCTCCTATTCTCTCCCTCCTCCATCTTCTCCCCATCTCATCTCTCCCATAGTGGAAGTCGCTGGTGTGAAAGTAAACAGGCCATGCTCCAATTAGCCAAACAGTGTGTGCCACAGAATGGTTCAGCACGGCACACACAAAGACCACAATGACACAAGATTAAGTAGTATGATATAGTGGTTAAACTGTATAGCTGGCCTGGATTCCTGCAGCAGCAGAACATAATTAAAGAGGTTGTTCACAATGTAATCCTGATTACTATTCCAAAAGTAATGGTTTCTCTCTAAATAATGCCATGACTTAGATAATCTTTCATAGCTACATAGCAATTTCTGCTGACTATCTCCGCCTGGCCCCCTAGTATAATGTACGTAGAAATACAGGATAAGTCGATGTGTGAATACAGCAGGGGATTCACCACGAACAAGTGTGGGGGGGGGGGGGACCAATAAAAGAAACTCTTTTTTTTTTTATCCGCAAAGGGGCTAAAATGTTTGGGATGTCCACAGATCGTGGCTGTAAAAATTGTGTCACAATTAAAGGAGGTGGAGAAGTGAAAACATGTGAAGGACTAGTCAGATTTAAAAGACTTTATAAATAACATGTTGAATGGACATGTGATGGACTCACAATGTCTATAACTGACTGATTTCTTCTTGGATTGCATGAATGGAAGTTTGAATTTATTTTCAGCATCTAATCTTTGCTTTCTAGTTTGATATGTGTCTTTGATCGTGGTGGCAGATAGCTGACTTCTTATATTTATCACAAAGCTTTGTGCTTGATTTTTCTACTCCTTTTTTACCATTGATTTAATTAACTTTTTAAAAGTGTTCTCAATAAATAATGACTTTTCTTTTACAGCCACAATCTGCGGACATAAAACAAAATGAGTAGCAGAATATCAACACAACATCCAACACTTTGGAGTGGCGGTGTGGTGGAGGAAATAATACAGAAAGAGACAATAGTCAGCAGCTAGCGAGCTGTCAGGCACTGCATGTTCATGTGTTTTGGGGGCGTAGCTTTCACGAGAGTGCTGATGGGAGGGGGAGGGATGTATCTGTTGCAGATTTGAAGTGTAGCCTATGTAGCCTGCTCTCTCTAGCTTTCCAGCATTACCAATGCTCTCGCTTTAACCAATTATTAATCATATATATGGTATAAATGACGACATGATGAAATGCCATTATATAAAAAATAGAAATATCATATTCCGACCAAAATACAAATATAAATATCATGCACACAAAAATATTTTCTCCACTTATTGTTTTTTCTCCATGTATCTTCCTCATGTTATTATATTTCAACATTTCAGTCCTGTTTTATTTAGATTTTCAATAATATCTATTTATTGTCTCTTTCTATGTCCTGAAAAACATCTTTTCGTACGAATTCCGTACATAGTGGTTTTTTACTTATTACAATTATCGCTTATCAAAAATTTAAATCATCTAATTGAGTTATATATGGCACGTGCACAGGGTATGCATCACCCTTTTAAGGCTTTTTATTATACAGATATGATGCCGCATTGGAAGTAGTTTTAGCAACCCCAACTAGCTTTGGCTGCACACATCCAACTGTATAGCCTAATGTAGTGCAACATACAGAGTCCATTGTCAATTTAATCAAAGTGAGCTAATATACTTAAAGCTGCACCAATTCATATGTTTGTATTAAAACTTGATCACATGGCTATGTGTAATGTGAATGGTCGAGATAAACCCACAGATATTGTCAGCAGTTCTGTAGTTCGCCTCAGATCTATAGCCTTTTACAGTGTCTTCAGGGAAAAGCTATGACAAACCTGCTGTCCACTACATGCTCAGCACCACTCAGCTGTCAGACCATGTTAGAGAGCAGCTGGTTAACATAATGGTGAGTTTAGCAGCTGGAGAGCCTGATCTTTTGTTCTTAGGAGCTGGTGAGGTTCAACCAGAGGGGAGAGGAGAGGGGACACAAACATGACAACAAATTGATGAATGTATTTTGCAAGTAGAGCAATCGTCCACATATGCAGAGGAATCGACTTGAACCAAACTGAGAGTCAGATAGTGGGAGAGGCAGATAGAAATATTTCAGGATCCCTGCATAACAGTGACTGGATCTTACTCTTTATTGAAGAAGCAGGCCTCAGGCTCTTGGAGTTGAAGCTATTTCTCCAAAACGCTGGACTGTACTGTTGATGGACAGTGTAAGAGTAAGAACAAAAATGGAAAGTCTAACACATAAATGAATGTGTGAACAGAATGAATAAGGGGGGAAAGGTGTGGTGTTCCCTTACATCATCAGTTGGTAAGTCACTGTCTCCCAGAAGGAGCTCTGGGATGTTGAGTCGAAGAGCACTGCATGAATGTTCTTTTATTAGACAATCCTAAATAAAGAAACACGGCCAATATTCAGTGCGACATATTGATTTACACACAATGTATGAATAACACTGATATCTGATAATGTTATCTAACTGTTAGGATTATGGAATTTTGGCATTGTTTGGTTCACTTCCTGGTGGTAAATTGGATTGTGTATGTGTATCTTCCCTTTCCTCGCTCTGCTCCACCCCCTGACAGTAGCTGTGTCTCATCTTAGGGGTGGCTTCTTTCAGAGGCTGCATTTGAAGACCAATATGCTTCACAGTGGCGCGACTAGGATGTCCCTTTTCAAATGTGGCCCTTTTATGCATTCTTCCAACCCAGAGAAACGAAAGCTCCAACGTGTGGATCGTTCCCAGCACAACCTATCTAAGGATTTGTTGTGCTTCAGTGACAAACCATTTTCTTAAAAGGGGAACGGCTTCATCTCAACTGAACAGCTTACAGTACTAATGTTAACAACCCAAGGGGCATTACAACTTTCTCGTTATGTCCAAGTCAAGCTCTGTTGCTAGGCAACAGCCATAAGGCCAGACAAGCTGGTAACGCCGATCACGGAAAGCCTTTGTAGACCAGACCATCTCTGTGGATCCTGACATAATAATAATAATAATGATGTGTAGTTATAGTAATAATTATATGTTGTGTTTTATTGGCACATTGGTACAATGCAGTATTTAAGATTGCTGGATTTCTTGGGAGGGTTTTGATGCAGCTTCCCTCCTGTATCTTTGTGCCAAGTTAAGATAAACATTTCATGTGATTAAACATACTGTCTCTCTGAAGGCACTGTGAATACTTTCCTGTATGAAACCACACCACAGTCCTTCTTTAACCTTAACCAATCAACAAGAGATTATTATACTGCAAGATCAAATATCACACACACGCAAAGATTTACCATGGTATCTTGTGCGACTGTCAGATCCTTTAGTACTTGTTCTATGATGCTTTCAGCCAAAGAAACACTCAATGTTTCTCTTAGTTCACTGGATGGATGGAGAGAACAACAGAGGGGAAACAAATTTGATAGCAGTAAGTCAAAGAGTAAAGCAAAGAGTAAAGCCCAAAGTTACAATGAGTCCATCAATTATTTACAGTCATAAAAAGACAGTAAAGTTAATATCATGTTCTGTTTTGTCTCAGTACGGCATGTATTTCACAATATCAGCAAGATGTGAATGGCAGCAAAATGTACTTGTTTGAAGCAAAACAAAGCTAATATTAAAATGTTTTCACTTTAAATTTAAAGTTGGTTACTAACTGTTGGTAAGTACATTTATATTTTTCATACTAGGTTATTGAATAAAGAACAAAGAGACATGTTGATTCAAAACTTCTGTAGTTAATGTTTCTTATGTAAAAGAATAAATGGTTGTTGTTAATGATATTTCTTTCTCATTCTTTGTAGATGAGGCAGACTAAATATTAGCAACACATTTACTGAACCTTTGAGTTGGGACATAGAAATTAAACAACTCATATTGAAGCTTTTTTCAATTTGAAATAGGCAAGGAAGCTCCATGTATATGGATGAATGAATCTAAATTCATTTAACTGTAGACATCATCTATACTCCTGATTATGTGTATTAAATACTTAAGTGTATATTGATATCCTGAGCTTATAATTATTTCAAACGTAACTGGTTCTACCTTAAACCTTTGTATCTACAATGATCATACAGTACAGTGAAGATATAGTATCTACAGTATCTACATTGATTATAGAGTATCTACAGTGATCATAGGGTAGCTACGCTATCTACAGTGATTACAGAGTATCTACAGTGAACATAGAGTATCTACACTGTAGAAACTGGATTATACACTATCTACAGTGATTAAAGAGTACCTACGGTGATCATAGGGTATCTACAGTTAACATAGGGTAGCCACAGGAGCTACAGTGATCATAGGGTAGCTACGCTATCTACTCTGTAGATACTGTCGATTCCACACTATCTACAGTGATTATAGAGTATCTACTGCATTTCCTTCAATACAAGTCCGATTATATACTGAACTAAACACCCGGACTCTACGGTATGAAGACATGCATCTTCCAGTCTCTCGATAACAATCAAAGCGCTGTTAGAACAAATTGTGACATATACAGAGAACACTGTGGTTCACAGCAGAATAAACAGAGAAAATGATCTTTCACCTGAGTTTTAATGTATATCTGTTGAATTTATGTCACAAACATAACGTGTTTTTGTTGACCGAATCCATTCTTTTGTTTCTAAAAGTTTTTTTATTGTGAAATATTTGCAGGAGCGGAAGATGCACGGCTTCATACTGTATAGTAGTGATATTTATTTGAGTACACAAGGACTACATAAACTTTTATACAAGGAAAAAATCATATTTATGGACATATTCAAGGCAAAGCCTATATGTAAAAACATTGTGCTGCAGTAGCAGCTCCTCTGCAGAACATATTGTTGAACTGAGAAGCTAAATATTGTGCATTGAACAGATAAAGTTGCATCACTGCCTTTCTTTCCATATATTAATGCTTTGAGCCATTGAGCCTTTAACAGAAATTGCTAAAAATAACTAGAAAATTCCTCCTGCCGAGAAATTTTGAATGTGTGCCTAGTGCTTGCTGCCGGCTCGAGAGAGACATTTATAAAAGCTGCACGTTTATAACATGATCTAGGTTGGTGAGAGAGAGAGAGAGAGAGAGAGAGAGACAGACAGATCCAAACCCTTGGGAGCCAATCCAAACAGCCAGCAAAACAACAAACAAAAATAGTAACAAATGCAAAGGCTAAAGATAAATCCGACTGGCTACTGGCTTGTATGGCCTTAAACAGATATTGCAAAAAATTATAAACATGACCCTCCTAAGTGGGTTTTTTGGAAGTTATCGGGGTGGTAGATCTCAGCTTACGTTTGGAATTGAAAACTGACCTTGGGCTTCAAAAGGTTGGTGACCACTGATCTACAGTGATCATAGATTATCTACAGTATCTATTGTGAACGTAGAGTATCTACAGTGATGACAGGGTATTTACTGTGATCATAGAGTATCTACAGTATCGACAGTACCTACAGTGATCATACAGTGTAAATAAGCAGAGTGAGGGGATGCTTTCTTACCTCAGTCTGTCGATGATGATCTTCGCTGTGTTCTCCACCAGAGTGCTTCTCAGAAACATGTGTGTCAGTGTGCTTCTTTTGGACACACACTCTGACAAACACTCACTCACACTTGACCGCTGGACTACACGTGGACACACTGCCCCTGCGCACCTCATCAGGCGTTGAGCCATTTCCTGCAGCACAGAGTGACTCTTCAGTGACTGAGCATTGTTAAGTCCGAGCCTGAGACTGTGACCGAGAAGACACTGTTCTCTCCTAAGGCCCCAGTCACTTGATGTGTCCTTTCAAGATTGACCTCAGATCTAACCAGCATCCATCAACACTGTCTGTTATTATTAACATTATTTTAAAACGAATTTGAATAGACTGTGTTTATACAGCACTTTTTCAATCAGCCACTCAAAGAGCTTTACATTACAAGCCACATTCACCCATTCACCCAAATTCATACAGTGGTTCTATGCACCTTTCTTTTTATCACACACTGTCAGCACAGGGGCCAGTATTTTGGTCAAGGACACCTCAGCATGCAGGATCAAACCACCGACCTTTTGGTTCGTGGACACCCTGCTGTAGCCTTTGAGCCAAAGCCTACCCATTTTAGAACTTTTCATTAAGAACCATTCTTTGGATATTAAAGTACAATTTGGAACTAGGAGATCACCACTGATGTAAATCGTCTATTTTCATGCAAAGAATCAGAGAAATCACAGGTAAACTGATCTGAGGTAGTATTAGTTTTCAAGTTGATTTATCTGAATATCTGAATACTGTCCTTTTACTGTCCACACACCACAATGTAGATAAGAGAAGATTAGACTTCTGAGTCACTGCTAGCAGCAGCAGGTGGTGCCTCAAGTGGCTTGGGGGCATTTTCTTTTGCTTTGGGTTTTGTCTTCAGCCTACACACGCAAGTTTCCCCCGCAGCATCTATTGCACCTCTGTTCGTCCCCTGTAAGTAACGTTTCTTTGGTAGTTTTTGTATACTCTTGCTGAGGGTTAAGGACAGAAGATATCACACCTTGTTGAGCCCTATGAGACAAATTGTGATCTGTGAATATGGGCTATACAAATAAAATTTGATGGATTGATTGAATACAGACAACTAGATTTTAATATATAAAGACACAGGAACTGAACATCATAGTAGCATGAACATTATACAAAGTAAAGCTAGGGGCTCTTTGAAGTAAAGATGCATCTAAGATATAAATGATACATTGTCAGTTGATTTGAAAAACTTCTTTTAATTTCCATTTGAAACGTCTAACTCTAATATTCAAATGGACTGTGTTTCTTTCTGCTGTCTAACATTCATCATTCAAAACAATCAACTGACATTTATCACTATGACAAGGAATGACAAACTCATCGGTTTTTAGCTCTCAACCTGCATTGAGTGTGGTATAAATACTTCTACTAATTGATATAAAGACACTATTCATGTTGTACTTTCCTAAAGTACTAACAGTTATCCATACTTGACCTTGAATTTAAATATGTACCTGAATGCTTCGTGTGAACTCCTTGGTCAGTGCAGCAGCTGTGTTAGTGAGGATGCTGTTCACAAAGTCTCCATGAGAGGCACATGTCCTTCCTGCCTCATACAGAGAGGGAAGCATCTGCACAGACAAACAGTGGCATCATTTACACTTTGCACATTTACACTGTCTGATCTCAAGCGACCAAGTAAAAGAACTCCACCATACATTTATGAAACTTTTTGTTAAACCTTGTAAGCTGTTAATTCAACACCTCAGTAATGTTTATACTGAGGCTGAGTTGCCTCATTGTCAGACTAGAATCACCGCACTGCGTTGTATACCTCCACCCACCAGTGCAGTTTCTGTGTCCATATTTCTACATACTTTTTTTCATATAAAGGTCACTGTAACCTTTACCTTCGACAACTGAAACACAGTAACACGAGAAAAACATAAACATACTATGGCCACCATTACCTTGACCTTTGACCTTTAGCTACCAAAATCAAGTGAGTTAATCTTTGAGCACAGTGAATGTTTGTGCCAAATGTGAAAGGATTCCTTGATGGAGTAAAATGTATTTTGTGAGGTCACCATGACCTTGATCTTTGACCTTTGACCACCAAAATCAGTTCATCCACAAGTAAAGTTAATATTTGTACCAAATTTGAGGAAACTGTCAAGGCATTCTTGAGGTATCGCGTTCACGGGAATGGGACAGATTGACAACCAGAAGACATAAAGCCTCTGGACACTGGCTATCACCGCGGAGGCATAAAAACTCTTTCTCCTATATAATGGTACAATCAAGGGACACATCTTTCAATTTTATGCAGCTTAGTTCAACAACTCTGCAAACCACAACTTTACCTATAAAGCTATTCATGATATGCCACCTTCACACTTTAAACAGCTTACGGTACCATATCACCTCACTAGAGCACTGCACTCCCAGGATTCAGGCTTACTTGTCGTCCCTAAAGTCTCTAAAAGTAGAGTAGGAGCCAGAGCTTTCAGCTATCAAGCTCCTCTCCTGTGGAATCATCTCCCTCTTTCAGTTCGGGAGGCAGACACCATCTGTACGTTTAAGAGTAGGCTTAAAACCTTCCTTTACGATAAAGGTTATAGTTAGAGCTGGTCCAGGCTTGTCTTTAACCAGCTCTTAGTTATGTTGCTATAGGCCTAGGCCCTAGACTGTCAGGGGACATATGATGCATAGAGCTTCTCTTTCCTCTTCTCGCTCTTCATCACATTAATGTCTCATCACTATATTGACTTCTTCCCAAGTCATTGTGCTTTATCATTGCAGATCTAGGATTGCGGCTGTGGCCACACCATGGATCATGATCGTGGATCATGATGGCGGATCGTGACAGTGCTTGTAAATTGTCGATAATATGTGGTGGTGGCATCTGATTGTGGATTATGATTACACCTAGATTGTTAAAATATACAACACAATATCTTGGCATTACCTCTATCATTACGATTGTCACTGCTGCTCCCCTCATCTCTGTCCGAGATTTATTTTGCCTTAACACTTTAAACATTGATACACCTTTCTATTTATGTTATGTATTCTTTTGTCATGATGATGTTGTCAATGTTATTTTGTTAATGTTCTCTGTTACACGCAGCATCTATTGCACTTCTGTCCGTCCTGTGTGAGGGATCCCTCACATGTGGCTCTCTCTGAGGTTTCTAGGTTTTTTTCCCGTCCAGTTAATAGTTATTTTGGGGTGTAGTTTATCTTCACTCTTAGAGAATGTCACACCTTGTCAAGCCTGATGAGGCAAATTGTGATATGTGAATATGGGCTATACAAATGACATTTGAGTGATTGATTGAATAACAGAAATATAGTCAAATGAATACCTCTGGCACTGTCATTCAAACATAATCTTTGTTCAGGTAGAATTTAGAGATTAGCTGTTCTACTGGATGGCATTAGATTTGGGGCTATACAAATCAAATTTGATTGATTGATTTTAAACCAGTACCAAATAAAGGTGCTAGAGAGTATATCCAATTTTTACAAATTGACTTTTATTTAACACGCAAGTCAGCCCCACAAGAATCCAACATTTCTGCTCAGATTTTTACAGACCAAAAGAATTTGTAGTAATTCATAGAGGATTTCTGAGCCCATTAGAGCAGCCCGTACCTTGCACGACTCTCTGGCATTGTGCAGCACCTCGTGGGCTGTTAGGATGTCAGCCTGGGCCTCCTGAATGCTGCAGGGGTTTAACTGTTGAAGACTGTCCTCCAGCTGCCGACACATACCATGAACCAGCTAAAAGACAACAGACAAATACAAAGCTGATGATACAGACCTGGGCAGAAGGTAATACAAGAAGTCAATTTCAATCAAAACACATTTATTGTCAAATTAATTATACTAAATGAAAATGAAGCGTTTACTCTCTACCAGTTTTGGTTCTGTATCTATATAACTTTACAGTACAGTTTATTGCCAACAAATTCATACAGTGCATTCATACAGTATGGGCAGGACTATTACTATGAGGGGCAATTGTGTTTAGTATCTTGACCGAGGACACTTAAGCATGCAGATGGGGGAGACTGAGCTCGAACCACTGACCCTCTGGTAAGAGTACGACCACTCTACCACCTCAGCCACAGACACCTGTCTGTATGGAGCTTTCGTTAATTCTCAGTGCAATGAATTTCCACGCTGTTATTTTCTAAATGATTTCACACAAACACATTTTCAATGAAATATATATCCAGGAAGTACTATTCTGAGTTTTTTTTCTACTCTGACTAAGCTCAAGATATTGGTATCTAACACCCTATTCATTGACAATACCATGTTAGAATTAATTGTCACTATTTGTATTCCTGTTGTAAATTGACACGTGCATATCTTCATCTTTGTTATACAGTATTCTTCTTACCTTTTCAGATTGTTGAGATACAAACACTCGCTGAAGTTCCACTCTGTCAAACTTTCTCTGGTTGTTTCTGTCCAAACACTGCTGAATCTGCTCTCTCTCACACACACACACACACACACACACACACACACACACACACACACACACACACACACACACACACACACACACACACACACACACACACACACACACACACACACACACACACACACACACACACATTGTACTCTTAATATCTGTTTATCCATCAATATCCATTTACATTCCCCCTTTTAGAATGTATTCATGCTCCTTAACACTGACCTTGTGCAGGGCCTCTTTTGTTCTGTCAGGGTCACTGCGGTAACTCTGTGTGATATCAGCCAGAGGCAGAGACACCTGCTGCAGAGTGAAGTTCCTGCTCAACATAAAACCCAACCGTCACTGTTACACCACCATGCATACTGTGTTGTCTGTACTTCCACTTAAACGTCACTCATGACAGCAGTGACATGACAGCTCCTGGGATAACAACATTGGTCTCTAGGTGTATCTGTCGGATGGTCCACCATTTTGATCCAGATAGAAAGAAGTACTTGATGGGTTGTCTTGAAATCCCTTGTATAGAAATTCATGGTCCACAAAGGATGAATCCTTTTGACTTTGATGATCCCAACTTTCCCTGAGGTGCCGCAAAGCCATTCTCACAGCTACTGGATACACACATTCTTGTTCCTTCAAGATGTGTATTTTATATTTATAGGTTTTTGCTTTATCTGATTTCTGTTTTGTAATCCTTTGTCAAGTAGCTTTGAGCACCTTTAATAGTGCTGTAAAATGTATTATTATTACTTTTATTAATAATAATAATAATTTAAAATATAATAATAATAATAATAATAATAATAAATAAAAGTTTTTTTTTACTAGCAGCCATGATCAGGTCAGAGTTTCATATTGTCCAGTTGATACATGCTAAACTAATAACATTCCTAAAAGCCTCAACAGGACTTCATGTTTAGTGCTTGGTGTAAAGTGCATTAAGGTAATGTATATGATTTGGCGCTATACAAATAAAATTTTATTTTATTTAATTAAGATGGTGCTGATGTTAGCATTTATCTCAAATCACCACTGCACCTAGCTGCAGCCTCCTAGAGCTTCTTGCATGGCTGAGGTCTTGCTCAACGTTACATTGTAATTTCCATTAAGATGTTTACTATGGAGCCACTGAAGACCTAAAAGGTCAATTTCTGTGTTGAATGCACAAGAAAGAAAAAAGCTTCAGAGTTTCTGTATTTTATTAACTGCATGGTAGTTACAATGTTGTAGGTTTGGTCCATTGGCCTGGATGCAATTAAAACTTATTCAGGCCTTGAAAAGGTTAAAAGGTCTGTTAACAAAAATTTTAATAATATGTGTGTGTGTGTGTGTGTGTGTGTGTGTGTGTGTGTGTGTGTGTGTGTGTGTGTGTGTGTGTGTGTGTGTGTGTGTGACCTTTCCAACGCATCTGCCACATCCTGGAAACCCCTGGCAGTCACATTGTTTCTGTCCCATGTCAGAGACCTTGAAAGAGACAGACAGAGATCTGGTAGAATTCCATTACAGTCTGGTTGAAGATAAGTGACTGTAGCCTGTGTGAACTTGCAGTGAGTGATAGCTGCTCCATGCAACATCAGATGACAATGTGAACACACCAAATACTCCTGTAGCCAATCAAATAATAATTTAAATAATATAAATGATGAAATAATGACATCTAGTGGCAAACATTAGACCCACAGTTTCCAGTAACAAATCAGTAAGAGGGGCTCAGTAATGGTTTGGCTGTGGAACCAAACCCGTTCTCGTGAAATGCCGTGAAAACATAAAGTGGAACAATTTGCATTATGATGTGTAATAGAAACAGATTCAACCATTATAGTGTGTCCGATGGAAAGTTGGTTACTGTGCCTCAAATTGATGTGCATGCAACACATTGGCTAGTGTGTGTGTGTGTGTGTGTGTGTGTGTGTGTGTGTGTGTGTGTGTGTGTGTGTGTGTGTGTGTGTGTGTGTGTGTGTGTGTGTGTGTGTGTGTGTGTGTGTGTGTGTGTGTGTGTGTGTGTACCTCAGTCTAGTGTTATTCATCAGGGTTTTAGCCAGCATTTTGGCTCCAGTGTCTCCAATGTTGTTTCCACTGATGTCCAGTTCAGCCAAAGCTGTGTGGCCTCCCAGAGCGCTCAGCAGAATGTGCATCCCAGTCTTCAGCTTGGAGTCACACACTGATAGAGACTGCAAGGGCTGCACACACACACGCATACACACACGCACCCACACAAATGCACACACAAATGCATGACAAATCTGTAGTTCTCTATTCTTTCCAACACTGGAAAAATATTAACATTTAGAACATTCTATTCAAAATAGGCTGTGATTGTTGTTTTGATCAAGTTGAACATAATAAGTAGCAATGAGTGCTAATATTACTGAGGGTTATACAGAGAGTGAATGAGATGAAAGGAAGTGTCACTCACACACTCTTCATCCTGAATGAGCTGAGCTATACGATGAAGAACATCAGTGAGAGCTCTGGTGGACACAGACAGCAGATATCAAGAAGAATGATGTGAACAAGAAAAAACGAATCATCGGAAAGAAGGACGGAAGAAAACTGTCATCACAGTTAAGGTTTTGAAACATGATGTTGACCTATAATGTTAGACTTGAAGCTTTTCTGTCTGGATGTGATGAATTCTACAATTAAATCTCAGGCACTTGTTTGAAGCAGACCTAAATGAATTTATCAAATTGTTACCACTTCGGAGCAGGCAGCTGACAGTAAGAGGGCACTCTTTGAACAGAAAAGTGGAAATTATCTTTAGTAATTTTACATGAATGTATTGTGCTCATTATGATCAATTTTAAGTCTATCTTTTTTCTCTGCCACAGGCAAAGAGCCATTATTTCATAACGTTTTCAGTTTACAGAAGCCTCACCTGGGCCTTGTTACATTCACAGGTTTGGTTATTGCCTGATGTCAGAGGAAGACAAGCTGGTAGAGTAAAATGATCATAAGCAATGGAGCATGGTGATGTACAGCATAGCATTGTATTATGTTCTCCACACCTGGACTTCATGGCAAAGTTCCCCCCTAGAGCGAGACGTTGAAGAGAGCGACAACGACCCAGAGACAGGACCAGAGTCACCATGTCATTTTCAAAACCTACAGCCCAACAGAATGAGAAAAGCGACAGAGGAATTAAGTTATTTGTCAACATTCAGCCAAAAATTAAGAGAGGACGTAAGAAAAGTGCAGCTGCAAAACAGATTTTTATTCCAGAAAGTCAACTGCTATGATTCACAGCGCACATGTTTTATGTTTAATAAATGTATTCCACCTCCTGGTCAAAATGACACATATTTCCATAATTCAGTGTGGTGTCTTCAATTACATTAAACTGTAAAAATGTGAATTTATGTTGTAAGTATGGCAAATTAAAGAGACTACATTTTATAATGTTATTTCCAGATTCAGCCTGTGTGTTAAAGGAGACCATGCTGGTTTTTGGGGTTCATAATATTAATTTGGGGCAGTACTTGAAAAGGTTTACAGGCTCCAAAGTTCAGTTTTTTATTCTATGCATTGCTGCAGCAGCAGAGTCTCTCACAGCCGGATTCCAATAAGATCCGGCTACGGCCTGCAGACTTTGTGGGGCGTGGTGTGAGGGTCGTGGCGCGAGCCTCCAGTTAAACCCCCAAACCACAGTGGGCCGATGCAGGGTCCGTGACCTTGATATTGCTCTATAGGTCAAAATTCGTTGTGTGTGTGTGTTTGTGTGTGTGTGTGTGTGTTTGTGTGTGTGTGTGTGTGTAGGTGTGTGTGTAGGTGTGTGTGTGTGTGTGTGTGTAAGAGACAGTGAGAAAGACACACAATGGCTATTTAACAGACTTTGTCAAGAGACTGTAATTAATCGTTTAGTTTTTGTTAAAACTTTTTTTTCAAAATGTTAGTTTCATTGTTTTAGTGTATTTATTAGAATGTTTTGAAATATTTGAAAGATATATGTTTTATTAAATAACATAATGAACACATGACTAAAACATGTATTATTTTTACAGACACATATACACTATAATATACTATATATATATATATAAAATGCTATAGATAATATTACATGTTATTATTGTTATCGCTGTTATAATTATGTGTGTCGTTTTTTTCTGCCTCTGATTGGCTCACCATGATTCGTTACCCTAACCACAACTGACCATCCTGTGTGTGTGTGTGTGTGTGTGTGTGTGTGTGTGTGTGTGTGTGTGTGTGTGTGTGTGTGTGTGTGTGTGTGTGTGTGTGTGTGTGTGTGTGTGTGTGTGTGTAATTTTGCATACCATTGTCAGAGATATCCAGACTTTTGATAGCAGTAGCTTCAGAGATATGCTCTTGTATCACCTGGGCCCCTTCAGAACGTAGCTACACACACACACACACACACACACACACACACACACACACACACGTAAATAATTTCTTTACTGTGACTTCTGGTACCTTGAAATGTAGTTTCAAGTAAATGAGCCTATTCATGCATTATCAAATTAATTTTTTTTTAAAGTCAGATTTACATTGCTAATTTGTTGTAATGTACAAACTGTCTTTTAACTGATGGGGAATGAGAAATGTTTTGCACAATGTACATAGGTTGTGTGTGTGTTTGTGTGTGTGTGTACCTCACAGCTACTAAGGTCCAACTCCAGACCAGAGAGATGGGTGTTGGTTGCCAGGCCCTGTAGTAATAACCTTAAAGATAATAATAAAATTATATTTAATTATTATTAAATATATATATATATATATATATATATATATATATATATGATATTTTATTTAGTTGTATCACATCTTCTTTTGCACCTTTCTGTGTTGTGTCTGTGTATGAGAACAGATAGTAATATTGTGAATTGTTAGCTTAAAGGGGACATAGCATACAAATTCCACTTTGTTAGTGCTTCTACAGGTTAATGTGGGTATCTGGCATGTCTACCAACCCAAAACTCTGGGAAAAAAACACTTGCGCGTTTTGTTATGGTTCCTCTAAGTCAGAAACGTCATGCTTGAGTGACTCGATTGAGCTTCCTGTGTATTGTGTCGTAACAAGGAACTGGAAGTCTCCCTACATGGTCTTGGCCCACCCCACCCCCCGTCCCCCCCCGTCCCCCCCCGTCCCCCCACACACTCGTTACTTCCGGGTTTACACCGGACGCAGCGAGGCTGCGAGGCAGCGCAGCGCCGTTCCCAAGCGCGCAGCCGCCTGGCTGTTCACACGGGACGAGCATTTCTCCGCTGGTCAGCCCGCGATTCACTCACATGTGGCATTTGTCTGGATCGTTGGGACTGGGAGGCTGCAGCAGCTGCTCGGGAGCGACCGCTCGCTCTCCCGTGCGTGAGCTGGAATTTGTGTCAGCGCCACACAGCCAGCAGTGTGGAAGACTTCCGCAGTGTTCAGCACTACTGTAACCCCCGAACCCCGACATTCAACGGGTACAACAACAAGCGGAGAAAGCAGAATCGCGGGCTGACCTTATATATACAGTCTATGGGGCTGACCAGCGGAGAAATGCTCGTCCCGTGTGAACAGCCAGGCGGCTGCGCGCTTGAGAACGGCGCTGCGCTGCCTCGCAGCGGTCTTCCACACAGCCAGCTGTGTGGAAGACTTCCGCAGTGTTCAGCTCTACTGTACGCCGGGGTACAGTAGTTACGCCGGGTTAACACCGGACGCGGAAGCGCTGCTGCGAGGCAGCGCAGCGCCGTTCTCAAGCGCGCAGCCGCCTGGCTGTTCACACGGGACGTGCATTTCTCCGCGCTGGTCAGCCCCATAGACTGTATATATAAGGTCAGCCCGCGATTCTGCTTTCTCCGCTTGTTGTTGTACCCGTTGAATGTCGGGGTTCGGGGGTAAATGATGGTCTTCATAGCCCCCCCCACCCCACCCCTCTCTTTCTCTCTCTGTCTGTCTGCTTGTGTGCTTGTAGTGGATGGGCAGAGGGGGACATTTAATTATGTGATTGGGAAAAATTAAAACTCCAGGACAACAGAAGGGGAATACAAAGTATGGGATGCATATTTGATAATTTATATCATATAAAATATGTAATTTATATCGTTTAAAATCATGGGGGGAGAGGGGAGAGGGGGAGGGGGGAGGGGGGAGGGGGGAGCTGGCTCATTAGCATTTAAAGGAACAGGCACTCAAAACAGGTCACTCTGTGGAGGGCTGTTTTATACAGGGTAAAAAGGGTGCTGTTTGAAATGATCCTTGTGGTATTTTGACCAAAGTATGTTACAGACATTTCATTAAGACCCCAAGGAACCATATCAACTTGTGGTAAAATGGGCATGCTATGTCCCCTTTAAGGAGAATTATGTTTGTCAGCCAGTCACTATTTGTTAGCATGACTGAAAGTGGTTGCTACCACCAGCTGTTTGTCTGTTTGTCTGCTGTTACTAAGCACAGGTGACCAAAAGCAGTTGTGCTAGCTGTAAGCTCCGTTTGTAGCTCAGCAGCAACCATGCAAACTTACTTCAGTAAGGATATTTGTCTTAGCATAATAACTCCTAGAAGAACAAGGAAAAAACACTCAGTTTTAACACATTTAAAACAAGTCTGTTTTACTGTGTGTGACACCACAAAAGCCATTATTTTCTCTATTTCTAAAGTTCATATAGACGTCTCGTTGGAATTGCGTCTGTAACATTTGCTTCCTCCACTTTGCTGGCTGGTCCATTGATAAAGTCCGGTTCCATCACACTAAACAATAAGGTTTAGATTTCTTATTGTGTGGTCCTTATAAAAAACGTGGTTAATAATTAAGGGAATAAAAGAAAACAACCCAAAAAATGTAAAGTGAACTTGTTTTGCTTTACATTTTGTATTTGTATCGTTTTCCTGCTTTGTATTATGGTGTATTTAAAACTTTCAAATTAGAGAAATAAATGAATGATTAAAAGTGAATATTACATTATTGCATTTAATGGGCGTGAACCCACCTGAGAGCTTGTGGAGGTAGTTTGGTCACAGAAAGGTTCACATATTTCAGCTCACAGCTCTGACTGAAGAACTCTTCAATGCTCCTGGTCACCCCTCGCACCTTTCTACACACACACACACACACACACACACACACACACACACACACACAAATTCATGCACAATGGTACACAAGCTGCTATTAATTTGAATACAAATTTTATGCCACACCATGAAATTGTTTATGACTGAATTACAGAATGTGATTTCTTTCAAATTTCTAGTGATGTCAGAATTCTATCACAAACGTGTCCACTGGTCATCTTCAGTTTCTGACTCATCACCTGTCACCTGCACTGCGTAGCCCCCATTAGTCTCAGTACACTGACCACTTCGCACAAGATGGTCTGTGTTACTTTTGCTGCGAGTCTGCCTTTTTCACCGCAGAACTTTTGGCCTAAAAGGCTTAATTTGATTGATGTGTATCTGTCCCTGGCTCATTCACAGGGCTTACTCACTCTCAGCTGTTTGTTCTACCTGTACTGTGTCCTGCTATGCTATGTAAAAAGGTCTCTACACTAAATAAGGTTCATAGAAATGGAAAATGGAGCTGACCTGTGGCTGAAAGGATTCCTGGCAAGGTTCAGGTGCATCAGTTTGTAACAAAAGCCAGAGGAGAGCGACACAAATAACTGAAAGAGGAAGTATGGACAAGTGAGTGCTACATACAGACTGACCAGCACAGCTTTTCAATACCCAATTAACACAAACATCTTGGCCCCAAACGTACACAGCCCCAGTGGGCCCCTTCCCCTTTAATATGTCTACTGCAATACTTTAACAAGAAACTGAATCTACAAGTCGATACATTCATCTGTAATGATTATTAGTGTAATTGTTAATAAAGTAAATCTTTAAACACAGGACTGCTGCCTATATTATGCTCCAAATGCTCTTGTGCTAACCATCTCTCTATGCTGACCTGATAATGAGTTTATTCTGTTTCACTGTCACAGCCTAGATTTCACCGTGCTCCATGGCTGAACTGCACCTGAAACCACAGTGTTTCATTTGTGTATCTCTACACATATCTACATAAATGAATTTCAGTCTCTCACTGACCGTGTCAAGGGGACAGCTGGTATCACTGAGGTCCAGGTGACACAGAGAGTTAGGGCTGGACAAGAACCTGAAGAGAAACTGTAAGACACACACACACACGCACACAGAGTTGTATATAATGAGAGGGATAAAAAAATCCATATCAATTATTCCAGCGCATGTATCTTTAGCTTGGCATGACACACACAAACTTACAGAGAGAGAGAGAGAGAGAGAGAGAGAGAGAGAGAGAGAGAGAGAGAGAGAGAGAGAGAGAGAGAGAGAGAGAGAGCGTACCATGGCCTCCTCAGTAACCAGGGTGCTGGGGTTAGCAGACAGATCAAGGTGGGTCAGAGAGGTGGAGAAGAGCTGACTGGAGCATAACAGCTGACTCAGACAGCCCATACCTGGAAACAGATGCACCATGGACCAACAGTGATGGTGTTGTTGGTGGAGGACAACTGGTCATACAGTACATCTTGTGAACGAATTGCATTTGGCCACAGATACTGAACATCACATGCTCTTCCGGAGGAGCAGGATGGAGAGCTGCAGGGCTGAGAGGTCTGAGGAGGACGTTCAGGTCCAGTCACCTGCTCTTTGTACAATATGTCCACCCCCCCAAATCATCATCCTGCTCTTCCTCCTGATTTATACAGCATATACAGTGTGTGTGTGTGTGTGTGTGTGTGTGTGTGTGTGTGTGTGTGTGTGTGTGTGTGTGTGTGTGTGTGTGTGTGTGTGTGTGTACCTCTTGCAGTCATTGATACTCTGGACAGAGAAAGGTGCTTGAGTCCTTTAGGTCGATTTTCCAGCTCCTGACTGAGAGCTATTACACCTGGGAACAAAGACACAACACTCACACACACAGAATGTGGACTGATTTTTATAAACGCATACCTGATGTGAATACAATCACCATTTTTGTCCTATCACATGTAGCTATGGATGGTGAAATTTATAACATGAATAGCGGTTACATTTTATAGAGATGATCACCTCAGGTGCTCTGGTATTACCAACATATCCTCATTAATATCAATTATAAAACTTTTAATTGTAAAATGAACAATATAATATGTGAATATTATTTATTTATTAGTATGATTGAAGAACACTTTCATCAGACAAGGGGAGAGAACACTTTTATACAAATGTCACATTGATATATTGATACAACATTATCTTTAACTCCTGACCAAAAACTTCAAAAGCATCAAAACTAAATGTCAAAGAAACACTATAAATACAGACTCCTATTAAAAATCATTATAATGGTTCATAGAATTGATAATAAAAAATCTGCTCAAATAGAAAAGGAGCTTTGATTAAATGTACTGAAAGCTGTAGCAGACATTTTGTATTTATTCAAATGTAAACCGATTTAACATAATATGGATTCACCACTAAATTGAGTGTATTTTATTTATTGATGTTAATGTGGCAGATTTTTATTGTACAGCAGCAATGATGTAATTAATGGTGCATCTGTTGTATTATCACTCTCTGTTTATCTGGACCTGCAGCAGAAGTCTCTCTACTCCTGCTTCACAGTCAGGGAACGACTCTGAGCACACTTTCCTCTGCCACAGTGTATGAGAGTCGGTAGGCCTGCAAAGCTATCAAGAGCAGGCTACACTTTGAAAACATCCAACTGATACATCCCACCCCCTTCCGTCAGCCTTCTCATCAAAGTTACGCCCCCAAAACACAGGAACGTGCACTGACTGACAGCTGCTGGAAGCCGAATGCTCTGTGACTCTCTCACTAACTTCTGGCGATCGCCTCTGCTTCAGCAGTGTATGTCTGCTGTCCGGCTTGTGAAGACTCATGCACAGTGACAGGCAGACAAAGACACCGGCATTACTTCTGTTCTTTGTTTTTTTGTGCTTTATTTATTGATGGCTATTGGGACATGAAAAGGATTTCAATAAATAAGAAAAGAGAAAGGGTTTCAGAAACATTTGACCAACACTGCCTTTCGAGGACTGTATCAAACTTATAACTTCAGAATAACTGCATGGCATTCCTTAGATTGATTACATGTAGTCTTTTATTCACTTTTTTTGTAATTTGAGTGAACTGACCCATAGCTGCATGATTGAAGCTCAAGAAGAAGAGCTTCCAGTTAAACAGTACAGCAGCCCATTTCACTGGCTGACAAAGCTTCACTGGCTGACTCACACATACATGCTGCTTTAGCACTTGATGGTGTCCGTTTCTGACGCTTGGTGCTGGAGCAATCATCAAAACAACAAACAATCGCAGTTTCTTGCTCGAGACAGACAACATAGTCACACTGAGGTAAGCTTAGTTCACCAGCTGCCTCGTCTCTTCACGCTTGGTTTCTCCAGTTTGTGTCCTGGTTAGTAGATAACATCAGATTATAGAGAACAGAGTGATTGCACACCACAGTGCTCATTCTCTCCTCCATCCTGACATCCGGACAGGTGCTGCCTGTGCTGCTGTTGAAATTTGAACTTTACTCAAGTTCTTACTGCAACCCAAGCAAAACAAGGCAACATAACCACATGAGGTCACCCCATTCCAAGAGAATGAGTCAAAGTAAATAGAGGCCTCCCACAGAGAGTGCTCTGTGAGGAAGACATTTACAGTTAAACTGGCAATTTGGATCAATATGGAAGATGGCTTAGAGTTAGTGCTCTATTCTGATACCATGCTCCTACCAGATGTGATATATAAAGAGTTCACCTTTGTCTTCGATTGGATTGCCTGAGAGGTTGATGGAATGCAGGGTAGAGCAGGCGTGCTCATGCAGGGCGGCGGCCATTTTGACTGCAAAGTCACTGCGGCAGAATAAAAAAGATATTTCTCAATTTCAATCAATGCCTAAAAAGTACACTTTAAATTAGACAGACTCTTTGGACTTACAGTGTTTCTCTGGTATAAGTTATAATCAACCCTGTGGTTAAGTGTCTCTTGGTCTGTCAGTGTGCACAGTCAAATCATCAGTTCACAGACATCAGATTATTACCCAGATAAATCAGCCAAATCGGAGGGAATTACTGCAAATCTTACTAAAGTACATCAAAGTTAGAGATTGTAAAACTTGTCAGAGGGATGACTGCATCCTAACAGGAATAACATGTCCAAACTTCACTTTGTACTGTAAGTCCTGAACCTTTATCAAGAGTGGACTTTGATAGGAAGTTACAGATAGCAGGTGAATGACATATATTTGCAGTAGTACTGAGGGCCCTCCGTTAAAGTGTCATTTCATCCCCATTATTATTAATGTGAAGAGAATCTACTTCAAACAGATTCAAACCTCCAGTACAACCAGTCAGCAACTTTGAATCTCTGTGCAGCATCCCTGAAGAAGGGAAACATCTAACTCTAACATCCTCTACTCTTGTTGATGGAAGTGTTTGTTTACATTGTTGTCACACACAAACTCACGGTTTGAGTCCACTGGCCTCCAGTGAGAGCTCCTGCACACTGGGAGACCTGGAGAGCAGGAAAGTCAGCTGCTTCTGGACATCTACTGACTGAAGGTACAAAGACAGAGAGAAAGACAAAGTCTAAAACACATGTCCAGTCAATGTAAATTTCTATGTCCTTTTCTCTCATCAGTGCTGAGAAATCTGGTAATGCATCTCCCAAAGAGTCACAATAAGTTCCTCAGGCTCCTTGGGGCGGCGTTTTTTGGATGTCAAATTCTTTTGCAGGAGAACACACGCTAATGGCACTACTTTGTCCTGATTTTGTGCTCTTAAGGTGAAATGAGAGTAAACTGGTCGTGAACCAAATGAAAGAATATGGTCAGACATTTTCCAATAAGTCTTAAATACAATGTCCAATGGACTGAGGACTTTGTGTTTTAGGAATTCATCAGTTCATGGTTGCAATGAAGGAGGAACAATAACTCTTTCAGTTTGCAAATGGCATGTGAGGATTGAATATAATAATAATAATAAAAAGATCATATCCTTTGACCAAGCTCTTGGAGTGTCACTGTACAAAATGTCACTGTACACTTCACCAACAATTATTACCTCTTCCAAGGAGGTTATGTTTTCATTTGTCTGTTTCTAAACAGTTTTGTCTGTTAGCAGGATTACGCAAAAACTACTGAAGTGATTTTCTTAAAACATGGAGAAAGAGTGGGGAATAAACCAAGGAAGACAATAAGAACAACCCCAGGTTCCTCTTCAGCACTGTAGCCAGGCTGACAGAGAGTCACAGCTCTACTGATCCATCTGTTCCTTTAACTCTGAGAAGCAATGATTTCATGAGCTTCTTTACAAATAAAATTATAACCATCAGGGAAAAAATCCACCACCACCTCCCCATGAACAGCACAGATACATTGTCTAGTCCAGAAACCATAGAACCACCTGTAGCAGCAGATTTATATTTTGACCACTTTTCTTCAATTGATCGTCCTGAATTGACTTCACTAGTTTAATCATCTAAACCAATGACTTGTCTATTAGACTCTGTCCCAACTACACTTTTTAAGGAAGTTTCCCCCCTAATTAACAGTTCCATATTAAATCAGATTAATATGTCTTTGTTTAACGGCTACGTACCACAAGCTTATAAGGTAGCTGTAACAAAACCGCTGCTTAAAAAGCCCACTCTTGTTAAAGAAGTTTTAGCTAATTATAGACCCATATCAAACCTGCCCTTCATTTCCAAATCCTAGAAAAAGCTTATGCTAACCAGCTATGTGATTACTTAGATAGTAATGGTTTGTTGGAAGACTTTCAGTCAGGATTTAGAATCCATCACAGCACAGAAACAGCACTATTAAAAGTTACCAATGACCTTTTCATTGCATCAGATAATGGACTTGTCTCTATACTCGTCCTAGTGGATCTTAGTGCAGCATTTGACACCATAGATCATAAGATTCTGTTACAGAGACTGGAACAACATGTAGGGATTGAAGGAACGACATTATGCTGGTTTAAATCGATTTGAGTGGTCATCAAGACTAGAAAAGTGCTATAAAAATACAAATCATTTACCATTTACCATCCTCCATGCACACACAAGTTAGTCATGGAGTTCCACATGGTTCTGTCCTTGGAGCATTATATATGCTCCCTTAGGCAACATCATCAGAAAGCACCACATACACTTCCACTGTTACGCAGATGACGCCCAACTGTACATATCTATGAAGACTGATGAATCTAGTCACTTAGTTCAATTTCAGGAATGTCTCAAGAACATCAAGGCCTGGATGAGCAAGAACTTATTACTTCTAAATTCAGACATAATTTATGTCATTGTAATTGGCACTTAACATTTCAGAGCTCTACTGTGAGGAACCTTGGAGTTATGTTTGACCAGGACATGTCATTTGACCCACATATTAAACAAGTCTCTCGGACAGCTTTCTTCCACCTGCGCAATATTGTGAAAATTAGGAACATCCTGTCTCAGAAGGATGCTGAGAAACTAGTCCATGCATTTGTTACCTCTAGGCTGGATTACAGTAATTCTTTATTATCAGTATGTCCCAGTAAGTCTGTGAAAAGCCTCCAGTTGGTCCAAAATGCTGCAGCACGAGTGCTGACAGGAACTAAAAGGAGAGATCATATTACTCCTGTCGCTGCATTGGCTCCCTGTGAAATTCAGAATAGAATTCAAGATCCTGGTCCTTACAACCAGAGCCCTTCACATTCAGCCCCTTCATATGTCAAAGAGATCATAACACCATATTGTCCAAATAGATCACTTCGCTCCCAAAACACAGGCTCTCTTCTGGTTCCAAGAATCTGTAAGAGTAGAATGGGAGGTAGAGCCTTCAGCTACCAGGCTCCTCTCCTACTCTCGGTTTGGGAGGCAGACACCATCTCTACATTCAAGGCTAATCTTAAAACGTTCCTTTTTGATAAAGCCTATAGTTAGGGCTGGATCAGGTGAGTCCTGAACCATCCCTTAGTTATGCTGATATAGGCCTAGACTGCTGGGGGAACTCCCATCATGCCCTGAGCACTTCTCCCCTTCTGCCCCCACATTCATTTATTTATCTTAATACATGTCACTAGCTATGTGTTTTTTCCCTCCCATAGTCTCTCTCTTTCTCGCTCTCTTTGCAGGTATCTCTGACTCCATTATTATTATTATTATTATTATTATTATTATTATTATTATTATTATTATTACTATATTATGAATAATAATAATATTATTATTATTATTATTATATAATATTATATAATATAATATTATTATTATTATTCATAATATAGTAATAATAATAATAATAATAATACGTAGTATTAATTAATTATCATATGAACTGTTGCTGCTATCATTCATAATCAATAACATCTTTACACTGTTATTGTTTTCATTATAACTAGTCAGAGCTGATACCTGATGCTGCACAGTTCCTGGTCTCTCTCCTCCTCTCTCTCCCCCTCTCCTCCCTTTCCCCCCTATCTCTCTCTCCCTTCTCTCCCCTCTTTTCCACCCATCTCTCTTCTCTTCCCCATTATTCTCTGCTCACCCCAACCTGTCGAAGCAGATGGCCGCCACATTCTGGTTCTGCTAGAGGTTTCTTCCAGTTAATGGGGGAGTTTTTTCTCTCCTTGAGATAATGTATATTGTGATTTGGCGCTATACAAATAAAATTTGATTGAATTAAATTAAAGTGACACCACCCTGGTGATTTGTCAGGCAGAGAGGGTTTAATGAAAGACACTGTCAAATTGCATTAAGGGAAATGTAGGCTCCAGTGGTTTTAGGCTGTTATACTAGAGATTCTACAAACTGCTTGTGGAAACAGAGATGACACTGTAAGCAGTGACTCTATCATTCATGTTGATTCATAAAATAAAAAATGATGTGTGTTGAAACTGAACTCACTTTTGCAGCGTTTGGCCAAGAGACCTTCGTTTTCTAACTCTTTCCTACGGATGATATTGGCTCTGGGTCACAGCCAGAGGACGGAAGAGTGAGGACAGGAGGCAGTAAAATAGAGAGCACTCTGTGTGTTATTGGTTGTTGGGTCATGTGACCACACACACAGATAGCGGATTAGTACATGTGAAACAATTTTAACCTCTGCCCTCCTGATTGGGTTGCACGAATTAAGCATGGACTTGTCTACATGCTTTGCACACAATCCTTTAAAAAGCCTGGATTCAAGAATTCACATCTTTTCATAGATATTTGAAAACAGAAGAGAGTTTACCATTTTGAGATCTTTGCAGTAGATCTTGGTAAACCAGTGGTTGAAGGACAGAGCTGCTACTGCTAACGCCAAATCTCTGAGAGCAGAGGAAAGGAGAAACCAGAGGGATTTAAACAGAGTATGTGACTGAGGTGAAGTAAGATTGGATGAGACAGTTAGATCTCACCTGCTGTCTAAGTGGCTGAAGTCGTGCAGGTTGAACTGTCTGCAGTTGTGCTTGTAGTAGATGTTGTCAACATCCTGCCAAAGCAGGGAGCCATTATACACAGGGACTAACATTCAGTTCATGTCAAGTGGCTTTAAAAGGTCACTGAATAATTCTATTAAACAAACAAACAGCACATTTAAGTAGCATGTGTTGCATTTTTACATTTATGATGATTATTAGTAGGAATACAGCAGTGACATACCCACTGAATCTCCTCTATAAATGGCATCTCATGGAAATCACATAGAGCAGCATAGGTATCAGAGAATCCTCCTGAGGAACACACATTGAAACACACGCTCATCATCATCTGTGCGAAGAGAACAGACACTTTCCCTTTTGATTCAAACATTCATTCATCTCAACTGTGAGGACCTGATCAGATCTATAATGTACAATCTATAGGAGCATCAGACTGTGTGAAGAAAAGACCTTGTGGTCCAAAAAAGCATTTGCAACTTGACTTTTTGAAAAAGCAACAGGATGCACAGGCTAAAGTTAACAAATGGCTCAATCTCACATGTGACCTCAGACACTGTAAAATGAAAGGTTCGTACCACAGCAGCCAGGCTGACTGTTCATCTGCTCCTCTATCACAGCAGTCAATGTGATGAGTCTCTGCTGGAGATCTGCAGGAATCGTCTTTAATAGCTTTCTGAGGAGTGAAGGGCAGGAAACACACTGTGTGTATCACTGACTGTAGCAGCTCTGTGAGGATGTGCTACAGATTCATCATGTTAACAAGCATGCATGACAATGCTCACATGCAGATTTTTAACATGTATAATGTTAACAATGTTCACCCATGGCAACATTTGCTCATTAGCCCTGTGCACTAAAACACAATGTCTATAGTTTTGCAGGTATTTTACATTACATTTCATTTAGCTGACGCTTTTATCCAAAGCGACTTACAATAAGTGCATTCAACCATGAGGGTACAAACCCAGAACAACAAGAATCAAGAATGTACAATTTTCTTCAAGAAAGCCAAACTACAAAGTGCTATAGGTAAGTGTATAAGTGTGTTTAAGTGCTACTAAATCGCTACTTTAAAAAAAAAAAAAAGTGAAAATGTTATCCAAGTTTGTGAAGGAAGATGTGTAGACGTTCTGCTGTCCTGATGTCATTGGGGAGCTCGTTCCACCATTTAGGAGCCAGGACAGCAAAGAGTCGTGATTTTGTTGATATTTGGTAATAAACTGGACAAACTGAAACTTTGTCCTGATGATTATCTATCTGATGGAAAGTCAGTCATTATACAACTCATCCTAACGGAAACTGAAATGTTTGTACATGGAAATCCATCATGTTTCAAGCAGCGTTGCTAATTTAACTTTTGTCCTGAGAGTGGCCTGTGGAATTGTTCAATACGTTTTGTCAATGTGAGCGTATGTGTGCTGAGGACATTTCATGTCTTCATGTTTTGAGATGCAGACAACTCAAAGGTTGTACCAGAATACATGAGTGTATGAATCCAAATGCTTTAACAAGTCACAGGACTCCTTGGATGGTTTATGTGAATCCTATGTTCATAGTCACCAGATCTTTAACATTTATGGGCCACTTCTACACACATGGACCGATGTGTTAAACAGTGCTCTCCATCATCTTACACCAAATGTGTGCAGTCACTGTC
This sequence comes from Hippoglossus hippoglossus, assembly GCF_009819705.1. Classification (NCBI taxonomy): domain Eukaryota; kingdom Metazoa; phylum Chordata; class Actinopteri; order Pleuronectiformes; family Pleuronectidae; genus Hippoglossus; species Hippoglossus hippoglossus. The sequence goes on along the minus strand of NC_047156.1, from coordinate 27,470,088 downwards.
TGTAGACTGTGTTTAACGTTCACATTTTGAGTTAACAATTTGGACATTTTTCAGACTATTTAAGGACCCAACAGAGGGATACAGTATATCGATTCAGATGGTGGTTGGAGACTATGTACTCATTACTGTGCATTCAGGTTGTGGAGTGAGACCCACCCTGGAGATGAATCAGGGAAGATCCTCTTCAGTGAAGCAGTCATGTGAGTGACCATGGCCTCAAGATCCTCAACATGCAATACGCCGAAAGACAGAGTCTGCCTGTCTGTCTCCAACACGATCTGCAACACACACAGTACTTATACATGCATGATGCTTATTGTCAGTAAAAACACACGTTTATTTTGAGCTTCACTTGTACCTGTGTGAGACTGTGAATGTTGATGGAGCAAACCTCTATGTAGCTGAAAGTGCTCTCCACCTGTACACAAGACACACACACACACACACACATGTTGACCCTCATTGATATACATGTTCCTGTAACTCTTCCTCCAACCTAAACCCAATTTTAAGCTTTACCTTGAAACTGTATTTGCATAGCTGTAAAAAAAATAAAACGCTTTCAAATGTCTATAAATTGAAATTATTTCCACCAAAGTGAGTTTTCCCCATCTCTTCCTCATCATTCCACACTCAGTGCCCAATAATCAAGAGAAATGATTTCAATTTTCTTTCAGTTGAATGATCTGTCTTTGTTTTGTAATTGTGGGATATGGTTTGATGAGGGAAATTCATTCAGCACAAGGATTAAGCCATGAGGCTTTAACATAACAAAATGCTCTGAATGAACTGTATATATTGAGTGAGGTAAGAAATGTGTGGAGCTTAACATTAACTGCCCTCTTTGCCTTTACCTCCCTGCAACGACACTCGTTCAAGTCTTGGTAGTTTGCTGTCTAACAGTTCGCTTGCCTCATTACGGATGTTTTAAGTTGTGATTTACCCTGACAGGCTGCTTGTTCACGACCAGGTAACCTCTCCACAGACTCAGCACCTATAACAGAGACAGGTTGGGAGAGAAAGAGACACGGCAGCAGTTATGGGATGGATGGACCTCTAGCTCCCCCAACATTTGATCTACTGTATTGTACCAGGATTGCTATTTAATTTGTAGTCACGTCAGGTTTTAAAATGAGATTTGACACAGGGCTTCAAGTTCAACAAAAGACCATAAACCAGATTCACAGTTAAGACATACGCAGTGGGCTACAACACTGGTTAAACAGGACCGGACCATAATACATAACCTTATGCACTGAACACAAAAAAGCAGACAGGGAGAGAAGGGCAGCTGAACTAGGATACTTGAGCTGTTTCATGAGTGAACATTTTCACCAGTGATGCTGGTTTGATCCAAACCAGGATTCAACCTGTCATGATGACACAGATACCTGGTTTCCATCCCCAGTAAAAAATAGTAAATGTGACATTCATTATCAGTGACTCACCACAAACGTGTCGGACGATCTCCCACATGTCTGAGTGGAGTTGTTCAGAACAACAGGCGTCACCAGACAGACTCTCTGAGGTTTCAGCAGCTCTGAGATCTGATCTGTTTAGAAGGAGCACAGACAGGAGCACTGTCACCTGAACTCCATCTGTCGTGATGACTACTGCTGAACCTTCATCATCCTAATGAACACAGCTATGACGGCCATATTTACTGTGGGTGAAAACTGCAGCACATTGCTCCGATTTGACCGTCTGTTTAAAATAACTGGGTTTAGACAACACAGTCCTGACGTGTTACAGTTCATCTGATCACTTCACACGTTGGCCTTCAATGACACGAAAGGAAAACAAGGAGCTGAAACTGTACTCTAAATACTCTTAGTGAATATGTATTTAGCATGTATTTGGACATTTGATGAATAGGATGTAGCTGTAAGAATCTGCTAAGAACTCAAACTCCTCTTTCGGACACTGAGAGGAGGCTGCTGTTAAAACAGAGAATACATGACAGTATTTAAAATAGGTTTTTATAATAAATGATAAATACTGAACACTAATAAACCCATCCTGTCCACCTACCTTATATCTGCTCATACATAAATAAGCTAAATATACTTTATTTCTGTGTCATGCTGATACATTTGGCATTTACAAAGTGTACATCTTCTGTTAGTACATATACAAAACAAGGGTAAAAAAGAAAAGAAACCCCAAACTAATCACATACAGAATATATGCATAATATACATAAACTGACTCCATTAAGAGATCTTTTTCTCTCTTCTCTTGGGCCTCCTCAAGATAACTCGCTAATTTATATGTTTCCTAAGTAAACAGCCAACTCAGTGTTGATGCATCATCCAAATTTATAAAACTAATATCTTTTATCTTACAAAGCAAAGTATCACACAGACCGTAGTCATAAGGACAGTAGGAATCAAAACATCATTGGAGAGCACATTAGACAAATCCACCCTCCGGTTTCCCCAGTCAGAGGTAAAATGGCTGACCTCTGCTGTGCACACACTGATTATATACAAGACAAGTTCTCTGGACCATATTCACTTTCTATCATCATCAAAACAGACAGTAATGTGAAGTCCTTCATCAGTCCATCATCTTTTGACCTGAGCAAACACATTCTGAACAAACAAATGTTGATCTGTTATCAGAAAAGCCTCAGCAGCAAACGTCAGATTACAAGAACAGGCTCACGTATTCAGACCAGGAGACTTTGAAACCAGTCCAGCTGTGGTTTGCTAAACATGCTCATGTCTCTGATGCTGCACATGTAATGCAGCATGAGCTATTCACACATTTATTCCACATCTGATTACACAATCTCACCTCTGTTTCAAAAGATTTTCCATAGTTCTGTGAACTTTTCCCATCGTTGTTTTTGGCATTAAACTTGTAATTGTTTAAAACATTTCTGCAAGTTTCAGATCATAAACTACAAAACAAGTAGATTCTTCTAATATCTAGCCTTCTCTCACTGATATAAATAAGCAGGCTGAGACAAACCCCTCTAAAAAAGTTTCAACACAAACTGAACATTAGAAGTTTAATGAAGGAGAATATTTACCAATACAGAATGGTTTGTAGAACTTTGGCTTTTCCATTCTATTTTCTAACTAAGATAAAAGAGCTGGTTAATCTTACCTTGCAGGCTCTGAGAGATGGAGTCCATCCTGTAGTCTTCAGTAAAACACTGGTATCAACGCACAAACATCCGTCTGTGATCAACCTCTGTACCAATCCACCCATACACACACATCCTGTTCCACGTTGTGCGTCACTATAGCAGTGAAGGTAGAGGAGCCAGAGCAGGCAGTAACTTAGTCTAACCTCCCACACTGAGAAAATCACCAGTCTGGTTGAGTTTCAAACTTGTGTTAAAAATCCACTGGGCTGGAAAAAGGTGACTTAAAGAGCATCAGAGTGGTTGAAGAACTTATTGTCAGAGAATCTGATGTGTGAGATGAACAGGTGCTTCTCTGTACACTTCAGTACTGTGGCACATTAACAGCCAGGGTGACAATGCTTAGGTGACATGGAACCACCAGGGGTCCCAACATGCATATAAATCAAACATAAATGTCGTACCTTGTGTTGGAAGTGTTTTGATTAATTATCATTCGAATGCCATAACTTAAATATCCTCCATTAAATGTAAATTTACTGCATTAAAAATCCACCTTGTATTAAAGCGCAACAATTTGAGCACTGAGATGTATTCATGAGAAAAGGCCCTGATCCACACCGTTGTATTACATATAGACATATTGGATTATTAATACAGATCATTGGATGAGTTACAGGCGTTTTAATGTTGCTGGTTGAAGTGGCCTTTAATTCAATTACGACAATAACCTTTGGGTGATTAGACCTTTAACAACACATCATATTTCACATAACTAACATTTTATCATAGGGTGTACTGACACTCACCCTATGTCAGAGCAGAGTAAATCATATGACATTCGTCCCTGAAATGAATTCAGTAAAAATATAACCTGCATAAAAAGAAAACTTACAATAAAAGTTACAATATTTCAAGTTGCGCATATGTATATTGTACTTCAGTTCTTTGATAAGAGCATTTTCTTTTTCATTGATTAGATATTTTGGCTGGAACATTTGGACATTATTCAAACATTCAGTCTTTTATTCTCTTGCTCCAAAATGTTTTATCCTTTGGATTACAGCTGTTCTGCATACTCCGAGCTTCCAGTTCCTTCTCATAGAACTATGTGTTTCTTGTAGTTCCTCGACTCAGATGTTTGCTTCAATGAGCAGAACCATGTCAATAAAAGGCTGTTTTCACTTTCATATGCTGTGGTGACATTTTGTGTTCACTGTAACTTTCTAATTCATACCAGCAGAGAAATCTGTCAGTGTCTATCCTTCGACTTTCTTAAACCATTTCAAACTTACTAGTTGGTGGCTGAGGACCAGAGAAAGAGCTGGGTTGACTGAAGTTTCTCGGCTAAAACGGTTCTTATAGGAAATAATGTTTGGGTTAGAATACAGGCCGATCATGACTGGAAAACAGAAGACATACATTTTGTAGGGCCTTGACAGACTGCCCCCCCCACCTGTACTAACTAAATGAAAGAACAGAAGCATGCAGCAGTTGTAGGCCTATGAATATGGTTTTATTTTTCATCAGCTGTACAGTGTCTCAGCTCCAACATGACAGAGGATTCTTCTGTTTTCTAGCTCTTTAAACAGGGATGTTTTATAATCTCTGTTCCCTCAACTCTGACGAAACAAACAAGCAAAAAAAGAATTCTGCAACATGACTGAGAACACATGTTGTCCTGCGGTCACAGAACTGATGCTGCTTAATGATTGATACACAAGTGACAGTGTCAGTATGATGCATGGAGGTTGATTTTCTCAGAACCCTTCTTCTAACATGTTTCCTCTGATAACTAATCAACCTGTAGAAAACCCCAGTGACCTCTACCCAATGGCCACAAACCAAAACTGTAAAACAACATCAAAGCAGAAAATGGCTCTGAACAAGAGAATACAAAGATGGTTTTGGTTGGTTAGGAAGAACCCAGTCTGGTTCTGACATGTTAACCACATAACAGAGAAGCTCATGTGTACTTTTTAACCAACACATCCCCCAATCAGCGATTTAAAAACTTTAAAAGGATTTACAAGAAATCAAAAAGAAAAAGGGGTTTTAAAATATGTATTTACATGAAAGTCACCTGTCACATCATGGATTATGGTGGAGAAGGGTGGTGTTTGAGGGACACACTGACTCACAAGGTAGTCTGGGCCAAACAAAACATGAACTGGCTTTAGAATGGCTGATAATTACCGTATACAAATTTGAGTTTGTTACTGCTGATTATTTCAAGTGAGATACTCAAATGCATTGAAATAATCTCATGTTACTTGATGTTTTTGGAATGTTCAAACCCACAACTACAGTTACATATTTCACCAATCAAGATTATCTGTAATTGCTCCAAGTTAATGTGATGAAAACTGTCTATGTTCTTTTAAAACAGGGAGGAAGAAGAATATTAACTGTGAGTTATAAATAGCCCCCAACAGTAATAAGTACGAGAAAATAGAAAAAAGTTCAAAAATAACTTCATCTCAAACTATGTTGATAATTTAGCAGCTATCTCAAGTATGTACTGTACATGATCTGACCGAGGGCATGTTTCCATTAGAATGAGGCTAAAAGATGTACCACAGTTATGAATCGCTCTGTTCATTTTAATGTACCTGCCTCTCTCATTTATAAGGAAGGACCCTTCTTTCAATATCCTGATCTTCAATAGGAAAAAATTACATACAATATCTATATACAAACAAATAAAGGCCAGGGATTCGCAAAATGTTCTGAAACATTCTCAAGCAAGAGAGCAGAAAAATAAAGTGATGGTGGCAGAGCAACATACACAGAGGAGGTGGTTTCCTGCTGAACATTAACGGCAGAGTGCGTGGGTAGGGACTGACACAGGATGTGGCTTTGTGTAGACACAAGTAGCTAAATAAATGATTCATTCAATAGACATTCACCTTATGAAAAAAGCATTTAGAGCAGACAGCAGTCAGTAATTAGCTTGGACAATATATTTGACCTGTATATGAGATGACACAGGATCAAGTATTGTGTGTCTGTGTCTGTGTGTGTGTGTGTGTGTGTTTGAGACCCACAAACATCAGTGTGCAGCAGGTTGACATACATGGATGTGAAGTTACTGTGGAAGTATTTACATGCAGCTTCCTTTCTTTGTGCATGGATATTTTTGCTGTCACCAGTTGTGCAGCACTCCAAAGCGCCAACATGGCTGCTGTTAAAAGCACATACAGATGAGACATGAGGTGAAGGCTAAGGATGTGGAAATATTAGCTTTACACATAGTCTGGCTACACGTGTGTGGCTGCGTGTTGTGTTCACCGGTCCATCATGCTCAGGATCATCTCTGGCGTTAGATCGCCATTGGCGGCAGCAGCTGCCGTTTCTTCATTCACAGCCAGCTCAACAGTCTCCACCCCTTCCCCCTCCAGCCCAACCCCCCCACCGTCAGGGCCACTCCCTGCTCCAGAGGTGTCGCTGCAGACGTGTCACCCTCCTCCTTCTTCACTATGATGTTCTCCACCGCTCCAGTGCTCTCATCCTCCACCTGAATGATGGCAGCAGCTACAAAACACAGCAACATGGACAAGTTTGACTAAAGCTCTCTTATGACAGAGACAATACCAGCTCAAAACCTCAACAGCGTGGAGAAGAATCATAATGGCTGTAACTAGGGGTGGGCGATTTGCAGCTTTTACCACGGGCATGCAGATGGGGAAGACTGGGGATCGACCTGCCAACCTTCTGGTTGGAGGACGAACGCTCTACCACTCAGCCACAGCCATGTGTTGTGTTATGTTGCCTAATTGATGAAGATGTTTTGTCTACTTGCATGTGTTTTCTTAAGTTGCAGTGCGTTGAGCTCAGGATCATCATATAAATGTCAGGGCCTTCTGATTATTGAGCGGCTGTGGATCAAAAAGGGAACTCTTTGTTTCCACTGTTCTTCCACAAAGTCAATGACCGGCTGCTTTACGTGAACGCACCTCGCATCTCACAACTACAGTGGCCTCTGTAGTTGTGAGATGGAAGAACAGTGGAAACAAAGAGTTCCCTTTTTGATCCACAGCCGCTCAATAATCAGAAGGCCCCGACATTTATATTCAACTCGAAACAAAGTAATTTACACTGTGTTTTAAGCCAAAATGTCCGCTGATATCTTCAGACGGACGTGCATTCACATTTATACAGTGATTTAGAGGAGATTTCAAAAATCGATACATCGTAATTTAGCCTAAAAATATTGTTGTATTTGTTTTAGGCCATATCGCACAGCCCTAGCTGTAACCACACCTAATACAGAAATATAATAATCATCTATTATCTATAGTACATGTGCTATTACATTACAAATATTGCAGACTAAATACATTTTGTTTTCCCACATAGTGCTCTTCTCACCAGCCGTTGTCTTGGCAGCCCACTCTGACTGACTTGATAGGTGTCGGAGGCTTAGGGGCATTCTTAGGGGGTCGGCCTCGTTTCCTCTTGACTGGTGGCTCGTCGGGGGCTGGGACGGGGATGGCGGCAGGGGCCTGGTCCAATTCCATGCTTTCTGGGTCCTCATCTTCCTGTAGCAGTGATGATTCTTCCTCTCCCTCACCCTCTTCCTCCTCATCGGATCAACGGGATCCTCCTCTGAATGACAGAGAGATACAACAAAGACAGTATGTAGTACTCTGAGTTGAGTGAACAGAGTTTTTGTGCCAATCATGCAACATCAAATTCTCACCACTGTCATCATCGTCATCTCTCCTGCTCCTCATCTTTCTCTTTCTTCCTCTTCTCCCTCTCTTTGGGGTAGGAGTTCCGTTCTCAGCGTCCTCAACCTCACCACTGCAGTTCTCAGAGTGGCGTGCCATGGTGTTCTACAAGAACGCACTGTTATACACTGTTGACTTTTAAAACATACTAGCCTTAGCCTGTGTTGAAGCCTGTAGGAAAAACACTTCAGTGTATTACAGCTAAACGCAAGTATCCTTACCCTGCGAGTGAAGGTCTTGCTGCACTTGGGGCAGACGAAGGCGGTGGGGATAAAGTTGGGGTCGTGGTAGCGTTTGAAGTGCATGTCCAGCAGCTGCTTCTGTCTGAAGGTTTTTTCACACTGGCTGCAGGCATATGGTTTCTCTCCAGTGTGGGTTCGACGATGCATCACCATGTGTCGCTCCTGTATTCAGCAGCATAGGAAACACCAAAACTCTGAAAACCTTTAAATTACATTAAAAGGTGGCCATGGTACACATTAAATAATAACCAGCTAAAAAATTTAACTGGTGGCATGTGTCAACTAGGGATGTCAGGATTACCGATTTTACCATAACCACAGTTTCATAATGCCATGGTTTCATAACTGTAAGAATTGTATGCACTACGATATCTATGGCGTCCTTCCTTTCATGAGTCACGTTATTTGAAGTATGGTGAAATCTCCTCTTGTGAGTCATGATTTGTGAGTATGCTGCGCTTGTTTTTGTGTGCGAGCTACTTAACTGAAACGTTAGTTGAGAAGAGGGAACTGACGTAACAGCCATATTTTCACCAATGCTGGCCATAAAACTCCATTGGAGGAGTTCACAGCGAGAGGAAAAATCCTTGTTTACTTTCTGTTTCTGATCATCTCCTATAAAAACTATATAATCGTGAAAACCGTGATATTTCCTCTGACAATAATCGTGGCACCAAAATTTTATATCGTGACATTCCTAGAGGCACTCATACCTGATATTCAAAAATTAAATTACATATTTGCAGAAAGAATGGCAACCCTACACATCAATTCACAAAGATTAAGAAGATATTGGATAAAGCACTGACCTGGCGGCAGCAGTAGTCACACATGTCGCATTTGAACCTTTTCTCGTTCTTATGGGACTTCTGGTGCTGGATCAGAGCGTAGCGCTCGTGGAAAACTGCATCACAGTAACGACACTTCTTTCCAGTCTCAATAAACGAGTGCTGCTTTCGAAGATGGACACCTGGAGGTGTACAAGGTTAACAAAATAAAAAAAGGTTATAAGAGGAACAGCTTGCCAAAGTCAACTGTGTGAATGTGTACATTTGATTTATTATCTTACCCAAGTCACTCTTCCGTGCGATAACCGTGTCACAGTGTGGACAGTGGAATTTCGCCACGTTTTCCGTGTGTTTCTGCAGAATGTGCATTTTCATGGTTCCACTCTGGGTAAAACGGGCGTGGCAGATGTAGCACTCATAAGGTTTCTCTCCTGGAAAGAGGGTTTAACATGTACACTGGTTTATTACTGTTATTACCTAAAGTATACATTTTAACAATGTCATATCCACTAGTATGGCAGAACTTCAGTGGTAACATGTGAAAATTTTGGTTTTGTAGTTGTTTGTGGTTCGCAATTAATGGAGGAGGGGTTTGTTAGAAGGGCAGATGACCTCCAAACCTTTTGATTGGAATTTATCATTGTCCTACCTGAGTGTGTCCTCATGTGTCTCTTCAGCTTGTACGTGTCTCTACTGGCGTAGCTGCAGAGACTGCACTGGAATGGACGCTCACCAGTGTGGGATCGAATGTGACGCTTTAGTTTGCTCACCTACACAGACAAACTTAGAGTCACTGCACAGAACATTACAACTTTACAATAGGTCTGCCATTTTAGGCCATGCTCTTAGTAACTGCTCTGGACTCTGAAACAGAATGGATTAACTTGTTAGAAAAGCACATAGTAACTTCCCTCCTCCACTGCTGCTGGCTACACAACTGTGAATTTATCTTCCACTCATCATCACTCCTGAATGACAAGATGTCGACAGAGATAAATGTATGAGCTGTAATGAACAGAAATAAACTAAAAACTCTGTGGTTGAGGAGTAGAGCGTTCGTCCTCCAACCAGAAGGTCGGCCGTTCGATCCAAGTCTTCCCCATCTGAAGCCTACCCCTCATAGAAAAAAGTGCTGCTAATAGATGCACTGTATGCATGTGTGTGTGTATGACTGGGTGAATGGCAAACTGTACTGTAAAGCACTTTGAGTGGTCATCAGGACTATAAAAGCGCTATATAAATACAAACCATTTACCATTCACAACTTTAACATCAAGCAGACATCACCACATCCTACCTCCACACTGGCATAGTCGCACATGGAGCATTTGAAGGGTTTCTCATGTGTGTGTTTGTAGCGACGATGACGAACCAGCTCTCCGCTAGTCACAAAAAGCCATATCACAGTCTGTGCACTTGTGTGGACGAGTTCTGTATAAATTTAAAGAAACATGGAAGTTGTTCTTGCATGTGGTTAAAAACAACAACATTCTTATGTCTCCTCTTACAATAAAACAAAGCACATGTTTTTATGAAGATGGGTGTTAGTGTATACCGGTGTGTGTGTTGAGATGGTTTCTTAGCAAGGTGACCGTCCTAAAGGCTCTTCCACACAAATGACATTTATGTGGTCTCTCATCTGTGTGGCTCTTCATGTGTCTGTCCAGGTTGGAGCGTCGAGGGCAGGTGTAGCTGCACAGTTCACACTGAAATGTCTTCTTCACTCCTGTAACACAACAAACAACAAATGTTAAAATCTAAATCCCACTGCCTGATGACAACTATATTAGATAGTAGTTACTATATTAATGACTTTATCATCAATTATAATGAATCACATAGTAATATGATGCATTGTTGTAGGGCTGGGCAATATGTAAAAAAATCTTATCACGATATATTTTTTCATCAGTCGATATCAATATATATCGTGATATAAATAAAATAACCTGAACACAACTTTGCACATATGTGTATACATGTACAGTGTTCATATATATATATATATATATAAATAAATAAAAAGGTTTTTTGCACAAAACAGATTTTACTTGCTTTTACATTCATCCTGTGCCACTGCACTTTACTTATACAGTAGCATTTCATACAAACCACGACAATGAAAGGGTGTATATAATGTACATACTCCGAATTGTTTCTATTATTTATTTTTATTCTATTGCCTTTTTATATTTCTTAATTCTCTTGTCTACCTCATCACTGAGGTGCATTACTATGTGGGTCAACAAGTGACTCTGCTCCTCTTATGTTTTCTAATCACCACACACTTAGAACTGATCTTTATAAAAACCTGCTGAATTCATATTCATGTTGCTGGATGAATGTGGAAACAGTGAAGATAAAACACTGCGTTACGTTGTAATCTGTGGGAAGAACTTCTGTCTTCAGGAGTGTGTTTCTATGTGTGTGTGTCCCCGCTCATCTCTGCCCCTCTTGACACAGGAACCAATAATCACATGTATTTAGTTATTAATCTATGATGTCGGATCATGACTCCGGATCGTTCACGTCACTTTAACTCTGATGTCCTGTCTGTGCGCGTCACGTTACGTCTGTGTAGCATGTTTAAACATGTGTCTTATCTTAGAGAATCAAACAAACACAAAGTAAACTAGTGTGTCATAATAACTTGTGATCAGTGATGGTGTTTATTGTTACAGTGTAAAGTGAGCGCAGGTCAGAGGGGGAGTGAGGAGGAAGCTCCGACAGAGACTCCGACACAGGACGACCGGATCTTTAATGAGCGCCTGTCTGATCCTGGAGCAGCGCTGGTTATAATTATTCAGCGGTGGAAACCCGCCGAAACTATGAACGTAGCGGAAACACGATTATGTTCTGTCACTGTATCGATGCAGAGTCGTCCAACTCTCTGCAGGAGCCTAAACATTAGAATGTGTGTTGCTTTTCCGCTGCTCTGTGCTGTGTTCGTTCACCTAACTTGATGTGGGTGTAACTCTATTCCAGCCACATGATTGGTTCGGCGCAGCACTATGCTCATTATCATTGGCCGTTCGTGTTGTTTGTCAAAATATGGACGGGATGAGTTCTATCAACATGTCTTAAATCTCTATCAAGGAAAACCTATATCACAATAATTATCGATATCATTTAATCGCGCAGCCCTACATTTTTGTAATACACTAAAGTGTGATAGTCTTTACCTCAGGATATTTTAAAAGCGGCGGCAGTGGGCGGGTGTGTGAGGAGGTATTTTAGCTTCTACACCGTAGACGGTAAAGTAACAAACAAAGATAAGGCTGATGGTCATCAAGTACAGGGCAGCTGGCTTACTCTTCAACTACGACAAATCTGTTAACTTTTCACACAAGTGAAGCAGTGAAGGAGGCACCAAAGGTGAGCAGAGCATGTCAACTGTACAACCTAATCATAAACCTTGTTACAGATCATAACATTAACCATTCTAAAAGGTGAGTACACGTCAACATGAGTAATGCTACATGTTTTTTTGTTGGTGTCCTTGTGTAATTGTGATTCATTATAAGCGAGGTTGGCTTGTATTCTTGCTGTTTATTCTCCTGTTGATTGAGGGAAAAAACTGATATAGAAGCAGACAAATTGATTACAGTGCATGTTTTTTGTGGTATCTCCACTGTATCACAGATTATAGAAGAGCTACTTGTGTTAGCAATTGAGTGATGAGTACAATCCATGACATGCAAAGATAACTAATACTTTAAAAAAAAATTATCGTCAAAGGTTTGCAGAGGCAGTTTTCAGCAGATAGCAGTTTCTCACCTTTCTTCTTGATCTTTGTAGGTTTGGGTGGTTTCATGTTGCCCACCACTTTCTCAGCATTGACCTCAGACAGAAGGCCCTCCTGCTGCTCTTCTTCAAAGTCATAGACACTGACGTCCATATCCTTATCGCCTTCAGCGTAACGCAGGCGACTCTTTTTTCCCTAGAAAAACAGCGACTCATTAAATGTCATATCATCAGCAGATCAAATTTTAACTAAGTCCAATTCAATAACAGAGTTTCACTTTCACAATAACTTATCTTACCTTTTTGGTCTTTTTCAACATTCCAGATGGAGGCTGATAGTCTGGATCTTTAGCCCAGTTTGTGTCATCATTTGGAGTCTGAATGGGTCCATCTTCCCCTTCCAACAGCTGGTTCCCCACCTCCTCATCTTCCTCTTCATGGTGGGCTTGTCCTCCCTCCTCTTCTTGCTCCACTGTCTCCACCTCCCCATTAGCACCAACCTTAACTACCTATACATAAAACACAATCATGGTTGTTGACCAACTGTTTGTGAGGTTTTATTCTGCAAGCATGAAGCTAAAAAGAGAAGTCATGTTCCCAAATGAATTCAAATCAGCCCATTCACTTATTTGCAAAATGTCAAATTTTTTGACATAGTAGATCTTACTTTACATGGATGGAAGTGCCATTTTGCCCGACAATCTACACTTAATAACCCATAATGACAAAGTGAAAGGGTCTGTTAACTTTCTGAAGCCACTGCATATTAGAGGTATTGTTAGTTTCGCCCAGGGACGGTAGAAGGGCTGGTATCAGATAAAATGAAGCCAATTAAATTTAGGGCATTGTGCTTGTCCACCTGAGGCTGCCAGCGTTGCAGCACTACCTTCCTTTACGACAGCCTTCAGTGCATTTTACTCACACGTCTGTAAACATTTGAATTAGGTCTTCAAGGCTCCTCCTGAATCTGTGGACTCAAGGCCTGTATCAACCAAGTTTCCATTGGTAAAACATAGTCTGTTTAACAATATATGTAATACCCGAAAGAATCAGAGAAGACCTAGCCACGATCAGTGTTAATCATGAAGGAAGCACGACGGGCACCTTCTCTGGAGGGGAGGGACCTGTCTCGGAGGGCACCGAGTGATCGCATTATAGGAATGCTAGTGTTAGCAGCCATGGCAAGGAATGAACAATTATTATATTAGTTCAAAGTGAAAGTTATCTTTAATATGCTAGAGGCTTAAAGGCTTCTGAATGAGTTGAATTTGTCATCTGTCACCACAACAAGCAAGTGAACTGAAACCAGGAAAAACAGAAAACCTGAATGGATGGACTGATGCCCACTTCCTTAGCAAGGAGGATGAATTATTTCCATAAGTTAAATTAACTTAAACTTGTTAATTGAAATCAGCTGCAACATTTGCGCCGACCAGGTGTCTTGCAGCCAAGACAAGTTGATCGACCAGTGAAAAATTCAGATGCATCGGTGCCAGTGACATACCACATTGATTAATAATGCTCTGACTCCAACATTCTCATTAACACAGATCATTGAACAAAACATTCATCTAGCAGTCTGACAGTGTTGAGTGTTATTTACAGATTTAAATGCTCGTTTGGTGTTTTGATGATGGTGGTGGAGTGCACTATCCAGAACCTCCCATATGTGTTGAGCTGAGTTGAGATCTGGTGACTGAAGGTCACCAGGCGATTGTGAGAGGAGGGCATCTGCATTTGCTGTTTCTGTTCATTTATACAGTTTTTTCTTATTATTTGTCACATACCTGTATTAAATCATTACAGCATTATATCCTCGCCTTTAGTCATATCATATAAATACCATAGGCGATTAGAAGTGGGTATACGCAGTATACCTGCGTTTAACCTGCAATGCACTACTGATTTATACACATTCATGAAGGTTTTTTCTTCTTCTTTTCTTTCTCAGCAGGGATAGTATATATTTTACAAACTGATCTGACTTGAGAATACTTTTTTCTGTAGTTTATTTAAAAGATTTTCCTATCTTTGTGCATATGATGTTATAAATGAGTCACAGTTCTCTCAGAAGGTAGAAAATCTGTGTAACCCTGTGCTGTTAATATTGTGACAGTAGGTCTTTCAGATTTGAATTGTGCTAGAAGTCTAACAAAAATGTTAAAACGGTAAAAATTTGTTTACTTTACACTTACAGTAACAGATTCAAATGAAGTTCGTTTCTGTCAGGGACCCGCATGCATATGTGTTGATTGTCTAAGTTAAAGCCGGAACAATGAGTGAGTCCATTTAGTCGTTTTCAGACATGACCTGCAGATAAAGTGCGGAGTATTGGGTGCAGACTTTATCCGCAGTTTGCCTTTCACACATGCAACAACACAGCGTGAGGCTCTCTGCACAGACACTTTCACATCAGCAACAAAACCTCTTTATTACTCAGACGAGAGGTGGTGCAGTTGGGTGCAGTTGGGTGCAGCAGGAAGTAATGCATTTAGTCCGCTTCAGAGATCACGAGACACACACACTGTCATCAGCGCTTATCACAAACTCTCTGGCATCTTTGTTAGTGTCTTCTACGTGTGTGGCTGCGCTTTTTCACCTGGAGATATATATTTTTTTCACTTTTGCATCTGTCAAGTGTTAGAATTATCATCAACCCCCCCAACTCACTCACGGTGAATCCAGGGGGGGAGCCCCTGCCATGGATTCACATAAGATTCTCCAGACTTTCTGCAGACTTCATACTACGGAGCCAGGAGGAGAAAGTCTGCAGATAATGCGGAGGCTCTCACTTGGACATTGCGTTCACACATACATCTTCTCTGGAGAAAGTGTGGAGAATCTACGGATGTCTGAAAGCAGTTTTTTTGTACCTGGAAGCCCTCCGGAAGTGGCAGGGTGTGGCAAATGACTGGGTCTCCATCCTTTGGCATTGCAGTGGTGTCAACAAAGGTGCCTTGCTGCAGGGCCTCCACAGTGGTGGCAGAAACTGGCACCTGGACCAGCTGCAGCTCTCCCAGGCCTAAAGCTGCCTGCTCCTCCATGTTAACCACCTGAGGACAGAAACACACCAGAGATCAGCTCTCATGTCTGGGCAATATACAGGAAATCAATTAAGATAAATGCAAGACTGGAGAGTTAATGGTCTACAGACAGCTTGTAAATGCAGATGGTCTCCATACACCACACAGAAAAAAATGAAACAGCTGGAGATTGTATGATGGTGGGAAGTGGTTTAAAAAGAGCACCTACCTGTAGTGTGATGATTTGAGTCTGGTCCACTGTTGTTACAGTTGCTTGGTGAGCAGAACAAGCTGATGACCCCCCCACTGCAGCATCTATCACCTGCAAGTAAGTAAACTTCATGTTAATAGACTGTTGTGTAAAATGTTGGGAGATGCAGCAAACACTGTCCTCACAACCAGGTGATTTAATTTCTAACAGACATCAGAACAAAGTACAAACAGAGACAAGCCCACATCCTTATTCATCTCAGACTGGGCAACAGTTATGTTGCATCAAACACAAAGGTCATTAACAGTGACCTCACCTCAGTCTTCATCTGCAGCAAGGTGGGGTCCAGTGAGTCCATAACCATCATTTCAACACCTGGTCCATCTTCTACACCAACCCCGGCCTCCATTAGCTGTTGCTGGGCCTGGGCGGCTGCTACCATTTCTTCCCCATGACCTGAAACACAACATTGCTCGGTCACAAAATATTTGACCACATTCTCCACAAAGATAACATGCAATAGAAATGTATGATACGATCTGCTCTTTTAACAGCTAAACTGAAGAATAATATCATGCCCAACTTGTAAGAACCTTGTTCAAGGACGACTCCAGCTTGTCCCTCTACCACGCCCCCGGCCTCTGCAGCTTGCTGGAGGAGGTCAGCAACAATGGCGTCCTGGCTGTGGACCTCCACCTCCCCTACACCCTCCGATGGCCCTGCATC
Organism: Hippoglossus hippoglossus; assembly: GCF_009819705.1. Taxonomy (NCBI): domain Eukaryota; kingdom Metazoa; phylum Chordata; class Actinopteri; order Pleuronectiformes; family Pleuronectidae; genus Hippoglossus; species Hippoglossus hippoglossus. The sequence goes on along the minus strand of NC_047156.1, from coordinate 27,453,527 downwards.
CATGCTGGGTTGGTTCTGAAATATGAGATTGTGGAAAAATCATCATCATGAAGTGTTTTGCATAACACCCCAGCTTCTTAGTTATTTCCTTAGACATTTTGTGTCTATATTTGAAAAGGACAAGGAAGACAGACAGAAATTCAGTTATGAATGCAAATTGTTACTAAAGCTTGCTGTCAGTAACAGCTGTGCCTTATTGCTCCTACTTCTCACCATTGCTGTTCCTTGTTCATAGAATTTTCTGTAACCAAGCAACCAACTACAGAGTAGAGTATCTGTTTCCTGTTTACACCAAATTAAGTTTTCAGGTGTGTTAGTATGGATGAGATAAATTATGATTGATGTGGTAACACACAACACATCTCTGACAGAGTTAAATGTTGTCTTCAACACACTATGCTCACCTTCAGGCTGTTACCTGCCTGTAAAGCTACAAGAGGGGTTGGGTAATATGTCAACATATGGTGTGTACCCTCATGGTTGAATGCGCTTATTTTTAGTCACTTTGGATAAAAGCATCAGCTAAATGATACACACACACTGATACATTCACTCTTAAATGAAGTGAGTCCATACAGCTTCTATCCTATTTTGTATTCTTCTAGTTCTGAGTTCTTTTGATTTGATTATCATGACTACTATGAGATAACAAGTGATGTCACAAGTGGAATCCTTCAACATAATGACACTGGGGAGGGGGGGTTCAGTGTTTGCTTTGGGTATCAGTCTCACTTTAATTTATCAGACAGTTGAAGGGATTCTTCCCCACAGTCTGCATAAAGACTAGTGCCTATTAGTTTCAACATCTTAATATGAAGAAAGATCTCCCTTTGTATTTAAAAGAAACCAGAGTGATCAAGAGAGACTCCCACAACATTTGTCTAAGCTTACTGCTGATATTTGTTCTCAGATTTATCAAGACATTCTCATTCTTCACAAACTTGAATGTCTAAAGCAGCTTTTTTCCAACTGGTTTACTAAGGCACATATGAATAACCAGAGGCTTTGAAATGATTTATCAACTATTCAAAAGCTCAAATTCTTAGTGGCCATTCTTTTTGAATCTGGTCAGGTCAGTTTGATCCAAACATTCACTCTGATCAATGAATTGTCTACATCTACATCTTACAACTGAGTAAAACTATTTCAATAATTTTTCCAACAGATGAACCTAAAACCTAAAAATTGCTAAACTTTGTTTACCTGACAATAATAATATTTTGTATGACCTCATTTAATGAGTAGTTCTGAGATTTTAAAGGTAATATTAGCACTATTCTCCAGCTCTGGGAAGAGAAATTCAGCCTACAAAAGCCCAACGACCCATTCTATATGCCTGTCATTATGGATGTTGCTCAGTTACAGCAAGTCAGTTCAGGGATGATTTTCTTACCCAGTCTGATGTGGATGCTGTGCCTCGTTTCCTAAATGTTGTTCTTCTGACTCCCCCTTTCCCTGATAATCTTTAAAAGGGCATTATCTGTTAGCATGTGCTCAATCCTCACACTGTCTAATTTCCCTCCCATTCCCTTCTTCTCTTCTGTTCACAAGCACAAATGCCCTGTTACAGATTTACTGAGTTAGTGATGTGTGACTCTTTCCAAACCACTTAGATTATCCACTTTGACAGATCCAGGACTGTGTAGGAACACTGGATTTTTACATCACTTCAACAGAATGGGCAGCTAGAGGACCATGGGGAGATATTCTATGAATTTGACAAAAAGTGTATTGGGTTAGAAATCCAATCCCCACCTTTAAGGGACTAAATACAAACAACGTGTTAATGTAAACCCTATATATACACATTAGTGACAAAGACGGGCACAAATGCACAGGCATGTTTGTGTAAATGTCTAACATCTGCTTGTCTTCAGTTTTTTTGTACACTTAGTACATTTTTATGTTGTTGAATTGGTTGAAGCCAGAGAGGCTGTGGTGCAGGCCTTTATAGATCTGTTGACATATGGTACAAAAGATCCACCATAACATGGTAGAGATGATCAGTGTCCAGTCTGGCAACTGTCGCCTCCTTGCACAGAGTTTATACAGGGGTGTTTTTGTAGCTCTCCAAGCCGAGTCGTAGAGGGAGCTCTCTGCTGTAATATATAGCTGTGGCCATGAGGCTCTAGGTGGGCTTAGAATAAGAGACAAGCGGGCGACGGGTGCAACAACAGCTGACTATCCCGACCACGGCGACCAGAGAAACGGGAGAAATACTCGATAATGGCAGAAGTCAGCGATTGGAGAGCACACATCGTGTGTTAGGTCTGAGTGGATCACCGAGGATCGTTTTGCTGTCAATGCTTCGTCATTCCTTTTTTCCTCGTTGGCCCTATCCTTCCGATTTCCGTGTGTATACTCCGCTACCGATGACATTTCAAAAGTATTTAATGCATCAGCTACAGAAACTGGGAAATCAAAAATTGGACTCGGTTACCGACGGGGACCTCGCTGCTGTCGACACTTACTCAGTAAACATTTACTGAGGGTCCTGGGTGGGAAAGGGCCTTGAGCTAACCTAGTTAACTCTTAGCTAGCTTCAGATGCTACATGGGTCTTCGAGTAAAGGTCTCGTTAAATAATGTCATGTGGCAAAACTCAACGAAACATCTCCTGGATACACAGGGCTGTGCTGTAGGTCATGTAGTCGTGTTGCCATGTGCATACAAGTGTTTAGTAATATACTTTACGTATGTTCATTAAAACAAGCTAACGTTAGCTGTGGGCTATAACTTAAACCCGCCAGTTTCCATGTCGTCAAGGCTGTAAAGACGGGAAACAAAGAAGCGAGAAAATGGACGCCTTGGCCTAAACTCTCCCACCAGAGCGACGAAGTGCCCATAACTTATTCTCGACGATATTTCCACAGATGTGTGTGGAAAAACAGCGGGTTGTATAATCATTTGTTGGAACTTCAGTTATTTAAACGTATTTTGACGGCTTTTTCAATAACGATAGAGGGAGACAAACACTCTCCGACGAGTGCCCGGACCTAGAGCCCCATCGTGACACCTAGAGGCCGATTAAAGATCCTGCAAACTCCCCCTTATCAGAAAAGTAGTGGTACTTTACCTGTGTTTGGTGTGTTTCTCTTCCCCTTTAACAAGGCCCACAGCTCAGGGTGTCTGCTACAAAGTTTGACAGGCTGCTGAGAAGTGCAGGCTTCTTCGCAGTTTGTTTTAATCCCTCTCCCGCTTTAGCAGAGTAGCCTCTGCCACAAAATGGCAGTTGGCAGCTCAGTGCGCCTGTGCGGCCGCTGGGGGGTGGTGTCGAAGCCTCTGCACACACCCTGATTGGCCAGGAGGGGCGCCCCGTTGGAATACATGGAAGGCCATTTGTCACAATGGTGGGAACGAGGCTGCTTTCACGACCCTCGGACATGTTCACTTTCACCACAGTCAAATAAGGATAGCGACTAAAAACCTTATGAGAAATTATGTTTATTTCAAACCAAATAAATACAGCAATACATTCAAAATGAGGTGAGCGCAGCTGTTAAATGCCATGGCATTTGAGTATAATTTTGGTTTATGGTTCATATTTACTGTGAAGCTTTCAGTCACATCTGTCAGTGTAAGAGTGCAAAAAGTGACAAAGATTAAAGTCCAAAGAAATCTTTATTCAGTGCATTTTGCACTGATGAATTTTGCACTGATGAATTTTTTTTAAATCTACAATCCTGTGTGACTTATATGACCTGACATTCAGCATATCTGAGCTGACCATTCAGTTTTTCATAGGCCATCCAAAGTTTCATAAATGCTGTGAATGCAGCTTGAATTATATTTTGTTCTCTCTGGGACATGAGTACAAATGGATATTTCTCAGCAAGGACAGCCAGCTGTTAACAGCTGCTGTGCTGTGGGAGCGTCACTGTTTTAGGACGTGTACAGTTTGCTGGTGGCCTCCAGGCAGATTTCAGCCAGAATATTAGTTTTAGTTGTAAATGTGTTAGCAGGTCATGATACAGTTGACAAACACACAGTCACACAAGACTATTTTTGAACACGTTTAATAGATTGTATATATTTGACACCAGAATACCTGGACACTTTATTTTTTAGAAAAAAGAAAAGAATATTAGAACATTTCCAGTCCAATGCTGCACAATTAAACAAGCTTGTGGAAGAAGAAAAAAAACAAAACACTATAGCATATGTAAAAACTATATATGCAACAGTGTACAATATATACTACAGTGTTTTTCTCAAGCTTCACACTGTCTTCATTCTTAAATAAAGGATCTATCTTATTTTTCATCTATGTCATTTTATATCTCTGCTACTATCAAACCTTGAGGCACTTAAACACTGCAAAGTGCTTTATGGATGCAGAGATATAGCTGCAGATTGCTGTTGTCCTATAGAATCTAATAGTGGTAAATACATTGCATACAGTGGTAGCAATCATATTTACAAACAGTGAGTCTAAGTCCCCCATGACACCAGTCCTATATTATCATCTCTGACATTGCAGTCGCTTGTAATATGTTGTATTAAAAAAGTCAGATAGTTGTCTGATCAGCCTCCCTCTAACTGAAAATAATATATGAATATCTGTTCTTTTTAGGGAGACAACAAAACAATGATTCATTATTGCTTTAAAAAAATATGCATTTGTACTGCATACAAGAGGATTAAGGATATGTAAAAATAATTCATACAGGTATACAGTTTGAAATCTTAAATGCCAGAATTTAGAATTTTTTTTCTTTTCAAATTCTGATGATTTAAAACCTATTCAGGAATCTGAGGATTCTGACTTCAAGCTCAGATTTCACTGTACATATTTTAAGACATGTCCCTAACCTCTGTTATAGATGATTGATTTCATCCTTACAAACACAGTTACTGCTGATTTGTTTGGTCTGTACACTGCAGTGTTTCTGACAACATCTAACTCAGGTTTGGCACATTGAACATAAGGAACTGCTTGAAGGCCAAAGACATGTCCAGTCTGCATACACTACACTGAATCTAACTCCTGTTTGAAACATGTAGAATGTAAAACATGGTAAACATGTGAATTTCAGTTAAAACTTGTCTTCAGTCAGAATTAGTCTGTTGTTACACAGAAAGAAAAGAAGAAAAAATTATATGAAAACTTAACACCACAGTAAAAAAAGGAGTGTGCTAGTGACTCTGAAGTTGTACAGTTGAGCTTTGAGCTAAATGCTAACATCACCATGCTAACATGTTCACAAAGTTAGAATGATGTTCACCAACTTGGTGTGGCAGCATGCTAACAGCTGAAGCTTATGGCAATGTTATGTTTTACAGTTCGTTTAGCAACATGTCAAAGTGGCTCCTGTGTCACCTGAGATCTTACAATTCATCAGAATAAACACATTTTCATGGATCCATTGACTATTTCTTAGATTAAAGTAATGGACTAGGAATTAGCCTACATATAATTTGCTTTAATTTATCTTGCTTTATATTTAACTGCCCGAACAATGCACAGTCAACATAAATATATCATCTTTACATCATAGAACACAGCATGCAACCAGGACACGTCTATATACTATCACTGTAGTAATGATATAACCAGTGGTCTTTCTGAGATGACCTTACAGTAACGGTGTTCAGGAAATAAGAAAAGGCAGAATGACAGCATCACTGTCAGCAGTGTCACTGTGAAACCAAAGAAAGAGGATTACAAGAAACAGAACAACTGGAGTCACAGGGCTGGACATTTTGGCATTTTCACACGTCAAACTCAGTGTGGGTAACCTGTTGGACTATGAGAAAAACAAGTTATGATGCTTCAATTGTTAAGACCACTATATTTATAATGATATCAGTGTGTTTCTATCTTTTTTTACCCATTTACTAAACATCACATTCTGTAACTTTGTTCTTTTTATTTTTACCATTGACCTAATTATATTTGGTAATCCCTCATGGCACCGTTACCTTCCGCTCTGTTTACATATTGTTACTTAGACAATAGTATGCTTAACAAATATTGTGTTACTGCCCGAGGGTCAGATTAAAAAAATCTAAAAGAGTGAGCTAGATGTGTTCTTTTGAATGGAAACATCACACAATAATGAGATCATTGTTAACAATTATGACAGACCTATCTTGTAATTATGAAGTCATCAGTACATAACTGCAGATATTAGTTACTCAGACAAATTACAGATGTGATCACTTTGAGTTCTAAAATTTGGTCTTCCGTGTTTTTGTTTTATGACTAGTGTTTTAACTGTGAAATGTTAAGCAGCATTTTAATGATTTTAGGATGTTATATGTGCTAAATTGTAAAAAAAAAGAGAAGGGAAATAACACTGGTATGGCCATTAAATATAATGATCTGTGTCTGGGACCAGTTTACTTGAAATACAATCAGTGAATAACTGTTTGAGCTTCAGCTGTTATTGACCTGACTTTAAACGGAGGTCATCCTGGACTTGAATACACCTCTCTTAGTGATCCATATTTACCTTCTCAAACAACAGATTACCCACAGCAGTCTGTCACAGTAATACAGTGACTCCAGACAGATTGCAGCCTCATTTACAGCAGGTATATGTCAGTGGTAAAGTGAAGTGCCACTGACAGTGACAGTGAATTCATGTCGATCATCATTTTTAACAGCATCTCATACAACAAAGTATACATTTACAAAAGAAGACTCTGGTAAATAAAAACAATTTACAATCACAAAATATTAAATCCCAGTGGCATATAGTCATGTATTTTCATTTAGAATAAGGTATGTGATAATTGTAAAGAGTAATGGCACTGTATTGTTTAAACCATTCTCTGTGCAGAAACAGTCTCAAGCTTTATACAGAACTACAGTGTGAGTCATTCTCTTCTTAATCGGTTGCCAGTATGTTGGCAACATTAAACATGAAGGCCTGTAATACAGAGTAAAAAAGCTTTCATTTTGACCTTCTTAAGTGGAAGACGATTCACAGTTAATAAACCAGTGTTAGCAGATGTGGGACATGGATTATCTTTGTGAGTGTGTTAGTTGAAACATGCTGCTTGCTGCATTCTGCATCTACTGTATCCTGTGTTATGCAGTAAAATAAGAGTCTTTGCTGTGCTACCAGAGGGAAGGCTGCTCACCTCATGTTCACTGAGGCATGTATTTTTGCACAAGGACTGGACGTTTGTATCTCTTGGGGCCTCTGTGTGCCTCACAAAGTGTTTCAGCATCTGAAACCACCGTAGCCACTGAAAACCCATCACACCACCCTCATGCAGAGACTAGCCAGGTTTGAGGATGAGTGGAAGTAAGCAGGGTTTTAATGTTTCTATCCACCTTGGTTCATTTTTCAAACACATTTGTCTTTCACTTTCTGTATTAGCAAACAGGTTTAACACAATGGAATTCTGACTGAAAGTGAGCACCAGTATCCCTTTCTGTACTTTTCATGTGTCGAAACTACAGACACAGAACAGAGTTCTTAGAGTGGGGTCAGGGAGGTAGTGGGACTCAGCCAGGAGGACGCTATAGCAATGCCTTTTATTCTCCTCCTATGGGTCAGGCCAGTTAGTGACACAATATGTTATGCCATCTAGTTTGTTTAAGTAATGCCACTTATGTCACAGTCATAACAGATGGAGAGACGGATTAGTGATGTTTCTGTCCCTGTGGACCTTCAGTTCATGTCTTTGTTTTGAGAATAAAATGAAACATTTATAGTCACTAATTCTATACACTCATGATCAGGTTTGAGGACGATGATTTCCTCTGAACAATGTTGCAAGTCAGTGCTGTAGAACTGGTCTTGAAACATGCTCCCAGTTGTCTCTCAGTCGTGCATGTGTTTTGATTGTTCTTGCCTCACAGCAGCCTGCAGTTCTGCTGCCACCTTAACTGCTCTACAATGTCACTGACACAAGTTTAATTTCCATAGTGTCTTTTCCGCATAACAACCAAGTGTCCTCCTTTTAGACAACTAGGTTTATATCCAGTAGTTAAAAGCTTACTATAGACTAAATTTGATTTTTTGGGTCTCCATTTAAATTTAGCAATATCAGTCCCTTGACTCTGTCTCAAAACCAGCACATCGTTCGACTGAAGTGGTCTTAAGTGATCTTGATTACAACCAGAGAGGTCTCCACAGCCATCTGGCAAAACTTGAAAACAACAAGCATAGGTAGAGCTGGTGGCTACAGTGAAGGCTGAGCTGTGTGGGAAAGCCTTTTTTAGTGTCATTAATGTTGAGTTTGCAGACATGTTACAGACCAAACTGTTCATCTGGAGCAGCACAGTACAAACAGCCTCCAGTTCTTAAGTAAACACGGCAGTTTAAGCTTAAAGTAGTTTTATGCAGAGTTAGAATGGAATATTTATTCTGTGTATGCCTGCTGGTTCACCATGTAACCAATCAAAAGTTATCAAGAATGTAAAAGTAATACAACTTTCATATCACAAATCACAAGAAACTAAATAGTTATTTTGGCATTTGAAAGCTGTGAAAACAGTAATTATCTGATAAAGCTTTATAAAGTTGTCTTTTCTTGACATATTTCAAAAGAGTATATATATGTGTCTGGACCATGAACATTACAGTGGTGGAAAGACATTTGCCCAGTAATCTGACTTGAATATGATTTTAATCAATGCCGACACATTATTCCCTGTTCTCATATCAATTTCATTCTTCTGCTCCTCTCTTCATCCCTCCTGTCCAGTTTGCTCACACTATTCATTCTTCCCAGCATCTTTACAGTCTAACCAATCTTCTTGGAGTATTTATCACAGGCTGATATAAAATACAGCGATAGTATTTGTAGCTTACGTAAATCTTTGCCCAGTGTTAAGCAGAGGTCTCATTCTTAATGTTGATATGACTCCTCTCTGTCAGTGTATATACTGTATATCATATTGTATTTATCTTTTGATCTTCCAGTGTTAGTAATGGGGTAGATATGTATGTGTCTGTGTGTGTGTGTGTGTGTGTGTGTGTGTGTGTGTGTGTGTGTGTGTGTGTGTGTGTGTGTGTGTGTGTGTGTGTGTGTGTGTTAGAACGCTGTGCTGGCCATGCTTCCTGGAGCGAAGAGTCTTGGTATACTGTCCTGAGACGTCTCCACATGTCTGTGGGCCATCTTCCCCTCCTCTCCTGCTCCACAGGATGAATGACAACAAAAAAAAAATGGAAAAAGTGAATAAAAGAATGGTCAAATGAAAGAATGAATGAATCATCTCAAGAGATCTGTGTTGGAAAAACAGAAAACAAGAAAGATATACGTTTCTTGTTTCTGTCTTAATTATTGTCTTATGCCACAGACATGTGAGTAAATGGAATAAAAATATGAATGGAAATGAAGAAAATACCCAAAGGAAACATTATAGTCACCATGTTTACAATAATTATATACATAAGAAACAGTACGTGCATCATGTACAGGAATAAAAATACACATTTAAATCAGAACCCATTCAACCCACATCATTTAAGGGAATTATTTCTCAACAAAGCTTTTTGTTACTTTGATCATCACTACTGCCAGTTCTAAGAAGATTTGAGATAAATAAATTATCCATACACTACATATCAACAGCTATTAGATGTCAAAGTCCCAAAGTACACTATTTTAGAACTTTAATATCCTTTAGTATCTATCATGAAGTCGGCAGTCTGCAAAGTTATTTCACTAACATGTGCAGGTATTGAATGTGCTTTCATTATTTATTAATGTTGTGTCTATATTCATTGTAGTAAAGCAGGTTCTCTCATTCTGATAAATCTGATGGTTATTACCGAGGACGAGCAGCGTTTGTTTGGCAGCATCTCGGACTTCCTCCTTGTCTGTCCGACAAAGATACACTAACTGGTCGATACTTTCTTTAGCCTGAAATGACAACAGATGGAATGTAGTGTTCATGTGAACAATACATGCTGTATTACACAGTACAAACAAGCTGCACACACAAGATCTTATGACAGTTGTTTACCACTGTTATGCCATAAACTGGATCAACATTATCCTAAAATCGAGATTGCAACAGGTTAGGATAAAAGCCCAAAGTCTCTATTTGTTTCTACCTTCAGACAAGCTAAGGCCTTGCACCCACACACTCTGGTGTCCACTTTCTCATCCTCCAGCAGCTCCAGACAGCTGACCAAAGCCTGAGGGGGAGAACATTCACAGTGTCATGTCTTTGATTCGTCCAGTGTGAGGCTGCTGCAGTACACTTTTTACACTGTTACATTTAAGGTGTTTGTGTGATTAACACCTTATGATTAGAGCCCAATCAATACTATTTTTCATCTCACAGGAAAACAGTAGGGCTGTATATGCAGGATGGCAGACCAACCAAATAATGCTGAAAATGAGAAACAATTACGCTAATGTTACACTATCAACATATCCTGCTTGCAAGTTGGCCTTCCACAATGGTGTCAGTGAAATATTCAAATACAGAATCATCAATATGACACAAGGGAGATCCATCATTTAAAGAGAGGTTAAAGGTTTAAAGTTATAAGAATGACGTAGATAAACAAAGAGTTTTAACATTTCACGGTAAATCTGGAGACATTCTCAGCATTCAGAAGAAGTATTCAGTCATTCAAATTACAGTTGAGTTCTAAAATAAATAGTAAATGTTTTGCCACTAACACGCAGTGTTCACTCACCTGCTCTCTCTGTCTTGGCTGGGCAGCCAGGCTTCTCAGTACAGAGCTGGCAGATGCTGACACTTTGCCTCGTGGGTCTTTCAGTAACTTTGCCACAGCATGAAGTCCTTCTCTTCTCAGGCTACACTCTGCAGGACGCCGCAAAGTGTGAACGATCACGTCCAGGTCAGACGATGCCAGCCGCTGCACCAACCACACTAGTGGAGGAAGGTTATCAATGATTACTGCTATTCAATCAGAAGTTATGTTTTCTGCAGTTATTTACCCTTCTGTGTTTGTGTGTGTGTGTGTGTGGGTGTGTGGGTGTGTGTGTGTTTGTGTCAGATACCCTCTTCTGCCAGTTCAGTGATGTGTGTTTCCATGTCACTGATGCCGTTAGCCTCTACGTAACTCCAGAGCTGGAACAACGTCAACATCACTCCATCTCTGCTGCTGCCTCGCCGTGGTAACCTCTGATCCAGCACTCGCTCAATCAGACACAGGAACACTAGACAAACACACACGTGTGAACATGACACCTATTCTGACTTGTGCTGTGAGCGTGCACGCAAATACACATGCATGCATGCATGCATGCACACACACACGCAGCCCCCCCCCCCCAACACACACACACACACACAAAGTTGTTGTACCTTTGTCAGCCATGCTGCTGACCATCTCTGGCAGTATGCTGGAGAAGGCTGTAGACAACGTATCCAGGAAGTCCTCAGCAGAGACGCTGTACTTGCTGCCCTGCCCCACACACTGTTGCCATAGTGACACAGCACCCAGGCACAGGCCTAACTGAGGTATCACTGTGAAGGAGAGAAGGTAAAAAGGGAGGACAAGTTAAAGGATACGTATTAGTGCTTTTTCACTGGAACATATGCAGCCTGAGACTAATACTTAAGTGAATGATACTGCCTGTTGTAGGAGAGAACGGGGTAAGTCGAGCTAGTGGTAAGATGAGCAACCCCCTGTATCTAGGTAACCATAAAAGAAAGTAATCATGTGACCACAAAATTGTGTAGTGTAGTCGACAATACTCATTACATCTTTGACTGAAGCACATGGAGAGAGTGGTAAGCAAACCAGAGCAAAATAACAGATTCTTGCAAAGTGAATTCATCATGTTACTAAAGTTATCAGTCTTGTATCTGAATTAAAATAGAGATGTTTTTGACATTATTACATGTTAATTTAAGTTATTGTAAGCTACAAAACAAGGTAATAAACTTTACATAGCTATTAATCTGAGCTACTGTGTGAAACAGTTTTGTAAAAATAGTGGTTGTGGGGTAAAATGAGCCAATGATGTGGGGGTAAATTAAGATGGTCAGTCATTGTTCACTGCACACATACACACACATGCACTCGGGCGCACACACATACATAGATATGCATACATACACGTGCACGAACTCTTTGTGTCACTGTTACACGTTCATGTTGGATCACTGTTACAAGTTTTACAATGTTAATGTAATGAAAACCTTATTAAGTCACACAAACATGCTGTATGTACACAAAAGTACATGTACAAATAAATTATTTCTGTAGCTAACACACAAAGATCACAGTTTAATCCTTCCCTAAAATGTTTGAGTAACATGTTGAACAACAGTAAACCTATATATGGTTTTACTTTAAGTATAAGTTTTTGCCTTTGTTAAATTGATGGCATGGATTTTATGTCATTCATATCAGTTTTTAATGGTGGCACCATTTACCCATAAAGGCCTCAATATCCCATCACTATGATCATGTAACTTGTGCCAACATTTCTGAATGGGTCATTGTTATGAAACCATAATAATTAGATAAGGTTCTATGGGTACACAACAACCGGAGGTATATATAGTAACTATTGTTGGACACAAATACACCAATATTTATAGAGAGAAACATTTTAAGACGGTTTCTCATGGAAGGCACTTAAAGGGATAGTTCACCCAGAAATGAAAATTCACTCATGATCTACTCAGCCCTATGCTATTGGTGTAAATGACCTCGTTTCGAGTCGAATATGAATGTCGGGGTTTCGGGACACTTGGACGATGCCACAGGAGCAGTATGGAGGCTTTTCTGTTGTTTCATTACATCTGAAGAAGGACTCACCATTGACTTCAATTGTATTGGATTCTCATCTAACCAAGTTTACCCCTGAGACTCCAGAAGTGTTCTGTGGACTTAAACACTTTACCCACCCCTCCATCAGCATAGTGGTGAGAAGATAATGAGTGCATTTTTAGATGAACTATCCTTTTAATGTGCTGCACTTAACATGGAAGGTGACTGAAATGACTGTGTAGGTAAGGGAGTAAAAACAATTCAACCTCGGGCAGGATGATGTGGCCTTAATTTTCACAATATTTCGCACAATAAATGTCTTGTTTTGATTTAAAGACTGAGCAGAACTCATGAGGAAGACAACTCCTGCTAAATAACTTAACATTTCACTCACCTGAAGTAGAACATTTAAAACAATTATATGTCTTATATACCTCCTTACTGTGCCAGAGCAGTTTATGAGCATTATGTCAATATGGTGGTGGGAGGAGTTTTCAGAAGCCATTTTAAAACCCTACAGGCTTCAGTAAAAGTATACTGAAAGCATCAGGCACAGAAGCTTTTTTTAATGTTTCCAAAATTTCGTACAAATAATTATTTATACAAACCCCTTCCGCGAATGTAATCCCATTTTATCCAGATTAAGCAAGAAATGTATTAGCATGACCATGTATAATTTTTAAATCCAATGTATTTGACATGTAAATTGCCATTTTTTGTGACCAAATTTAGATAATGTCATTTAGAAGGGTCATATTATGTAAAATATATCCCTTCACAAAGCCAGACTAGTTCAAGGATTTGGTTATTCTCGAAAATCAGCATGATTGTCTACCGTGTTGTGTTTTATTATGAAAGTCCAGATGAACATACACGTTGATTAAATAACAACTATAGACGACAATGCAGGTTTGGTTGAGCATGTTATGAATGCTCTCCATGTTTAAATTGTTGTCATCTTAAAGCTGTGTGCAGTGATGTGAAGTTGAATCTGTCTGAGAGCTGCAGTCCTGGATCCCACAGCTGCTGCAGTTGTGGTAAAAAGGGCCAACACTATAGACAACAGTGTAGTCAGTGGTGTGTTATATGTATTACTAGCTGATATTCTACCAGGTTCACTTCATCAAATAGCAAGCAGCAAGCACTGTACTTGAGGTAATGAGTCACTGTGTCTTTGTCATCAAGCAGCTTGTTGAAGAAGATGAATTAAATTGAATGCGTATTTGGTTCATCCTTGAATGTCACAGGGCAACACTTCATCAAACCACATGGAGGAATCCGAGGTAAACAGGTACTGATGTTTCCAGTTGTCACGCGCTGTCTATGGTATTGTGATTGTACTTGTGCATGTAAAAGTGATGGCACACGCACACACACACAGAAGAGCCCACACATGTGTACAGATACTAGTTAGTACTTACCTTCATCGGGCTGTCTGAGGCGTCTCGGGTTGTCCCTGGTGAGACGACGGATGTTTTCAAGCACTCGAGCCTCTCTCAGCAGTCGGTCTAAGGCGTACATTTCTCCACAGCGCAGAGGCCCAAACATACCCAGACGCTACACACATAGTGCCATGTATCAATTTACATATGACAGGTACAGTCATGTATAACCATCTGTCAAACAACAGTAAACATTTATAAAACAGTAATGTTGTCCTCTGTGCTCCACCTCATATTAATATGATCATGCAACATGTTTTTCAAAAAGCTGGCTGATCATATAATTTGTTTCCTTCCAAAATCTATTTCTACAAGATTTGTTAAAAGCATATGCTTATTGAAGCATTCTTTTTTTGTGATAGCAGGAGTAAATCTATCACAAATACTACTTGTTTTTAACAAGACACACATTTATAATTTAGATGTTCATTCAAGATTTTCTTGACTCTTACCAGCAACTGTGCATTGCAGTTCTTCAAGTGGACCACCAGGGAGCAGTCTAGAGTAGTGCAGCCTGTAGTGAGGGGGAGGGTGGGGGAGGAGGGGCTGTCCCAGCCTCTGTCCTGCAGAGACCTACACACACACACACACGCACACACACGCACACACACACACACACACACACACACACACACACACACACACACACACAGCGTTTCAGTGTGTAATAGGAAGCTGTTACTGTTTAATTCAGACACATCAGTTCAGCTTGCTTCAGTTGATCATTCCTAGAAACGAAGCTCTAAGCAACACAGGTTAACAGACAGCAGCAGGGTGGCCAGGTGTGTGTGACAAAACCAGTCCCATGGACAATCACAACTTGCCCCAAAATAACCCAACACTATCACAACCAGCCTGCTGACACACTGCTAGATGAAGATGATATCTTACACACATGTTGATGGTCACCAAAGAACTTTACTCGTGCTACTATGACATTGACATTTAATATCTCAACCACCAAATTTTGATTCATCCATTCGTGTTCTCCTCATGGTGAACTGCAGTAACTCCCTCGGCCTTTCCTCAAGTGCCATCGTCAGGTTCAATTTCTTTCTTGATTTATGAACAAACATGTGACGTTCCCATCAGTCCCTACTGTGGCTTGTGTTCCCTTTCCAATAAGCAAATGTCACCATATTAAACAAATACATTTTTTGCATACCCACCCTGCACTGCTCTGCATGAGTACAGTTAGAGCAGAACATCAAGAATGGCTGTGCAGTCTTAGTCTTCTTTAGCTTTCATTGCTAGTGTTGCATGTTAGAAACTAAATTACATCACTGCAAGGTGAATAAATGATGGAAAATGGTTTGTGATATTGAAGTCATATTTCAAGGTGGTTATGATATTGTGTGAAAAATCTGAGAGTGTGTGAGGTTTTCCTTCACGTCACAGCTGCACATACAACATTTGTGCTGTGCGAAAGTGATGGTACCCTAAAGCTCCACTAGATGGCAGCAAGATCCTGCAGTGACAGATTCTTCAACAAATAAAGTTGTACAATGAGAGGGTTGTTTATTAGGTTATTTATTTGACACACAAGGAGGTCTTAAGCTAAACCCATGTATGTAATATATGTTCATGTCAGAATTTGTGCTCATGAGAAGGTCGATTGTTGTGTTTGAGTAACATTCATCAGTCATTGAGCAGCACTGACCTGCCATTTCTGTTCCTCTTGTCACTCCTTTCCTCCTCATCTTCCTCCCAGTCAGACATGTTGAGGAAATCAAAGCTGCCCAGAGCTGTTTCCACTGTGAGGCTGGCCACACTGGGTGAACGGCTGTGCCTTCCACCCTAAAAACACAGACACACAGAAACACACACAGAAACACACACACACACACACACACACACACACACACACACACACACACACACACACACACACACACACACACACACACACACACACACACACACACACACACACACACACACGTCCATATTTAGATTGTGTATCAGTAGTCAGCTATGTCTTAAGATGTACACAGAACAGAGCACAGATACAATATACATATGTCTTCACACACACACACACAATGGATCTTGAAGAGAAAAAACGCATGCACAGTCACACACTGCAGAGATCTACCTTGATTTGAAACACAACAACACAGCACACCCAGGGTGCATGTAAAAAACTAGATTTATGCATTGTGTATATTTGTATTTGTGGGTGTTTGTGTGTGTATTTCTGGAATTTTGTGACATCACTTAAGGGATATGGACTGGAAATATCCTGCTCTTTATGTAGCAAAAACAAAACATTTAAAACATGTGTATAATACATAAGACAAAAGACAGTTGACTGTAGTGTACCTGTATTTTTTCCTCGATGACACACATTGCATGTACTTTTTTTGAGTGTAGTGAAAGTTACTCTAACTCTGGAAGTATCTCTTGTTTGGCACACATGTTCTGTCCTCACCTTCAGTGTAACCTGCAGCAGCTTCAGCTCTTGCTCCAGTAGTTGTAACTCAGGGAACTGTCCCCTGTAATCATCCAGAGAGGAAACTACAACTGCCAGGGCATCCTCCAGCCCGCAGTCCACTGGACCATCACCCTCTCTGGACAGACAATCTGCATCTGCACATGGCATCTCCTCCTCCACCGACACCCGCCGAGCTGAATATGTTGCATCCCCGCTCTCTGGGACTATGTTGCACTCGAGGTGTGGGAGTGTGTTCATTTGTGATGGAGGGCTAGAGTTCATTCCTTCAGTCCTAGGGGAGAATGATGTGAGGACAGAGCTGGATGTATCCTGTGGCAACCTGATTGGATGTTGATCTGTGACATCATTCACTGTTGTGTTTTCTTCGACGACATCAAGCCTCCTCGGTGACATGTCAGTGTCTGTGGCAGCAGAGCTAGGTAACTCAGGAGTTCTGCTGGGCAGCTCCATTTCAATGTCATTGATGGAGATCCCAGAGGCCAAAGAAATCTCCTCCCCTGATTCCCCAGCTGACCTATCCGTTAACACAATACCATCGGCGCTGCTTTCACTAATGTGGCTCAGAGAGCGCGAGTAACTGTGTGAGGTGTGGCTATTGGTCACCAACCCATCCCCTGTTGCAGTGGGAGACTGTTTCCCTGCATCCTCTTCCTCACTGTCAGGTTTTGTCATCTCAGTGGCTGTCCCCTTGTCCTCTTCTCTGTGAATGAGTTCATAAATCAGTTTAATTATTGATAGAACACACAAAATACCAAGCATTTTAACACATCCCAGTGTATTTGTAACTATATTTAAGTATGAGAATGTAGAATGGGATTAAAATGAAATCTCCAAAGTGAATACTACCTGTTGCTCTCTGTTGGGTGATGGGTGGTGTTGGCAACCTCACTGACGGAGCATACCATATAGGTGGATTTTGGAGTTTGGGAGGAAGAGTCTCTGAGGCTGAATGAGATGTCAGGCTGAGGGGAGGATCTTTCTGTTGCAGTTGGCTGAATCTCTGGTGTCACCACCACTGCCTAGAGAGCCAGAGAGACATGAACCCATGGAGTCACCAGGAGACACAACGCAACATTGCAGTAAAGAAACACAATTGGGTTCTACAGTGAAAAGATAATAAATGGTAAATGGTCTATATTTATATAGCGCTTTTCTAGTCTTGATGACCACTCAACGCACCTTACAGTACAGTTTTTGCCATTCATCAATTCACACAAACCTTCATACAGTGCATGTATATGCAGCATGTTTGGGGTTGAGTATCTTGCCCAAGGAGACTTCGACCTGCTGAGCCACCGCTGTGGCTTTTGGCAGGTCAAAGTTAGGAAAGGAGATCAGTAGTCTCCCTTCTTCCCCACTTATTTCTTAGTCCAGTCCTTAGAGCTGAAAGATTTGTTTGTATGACACCAACTCTGTGAACCATTCTAAGAAAGAGGGTTCACCTGGGTTCTTCCTGTTTCAGGTTTGCTCTCCATCCCCAACACCAAACTGCAAACTTTTGGAGACAAAGCCTTCTGTGTCTCAGCCCTCTCCCTCTGGAACTCTCTCCCAGCCGAAATACACAACACTGAATCCCTCGACATCTTCAAAAAAATCCTCAAGCACCACCTCTTCACTAAGGCCTTTGGCCTCAGTTAATGCCCCACCCTGCTGTTTATTTCTATCTTGCTGTGTACTATTACTTTTTTCTTTTCTTTTCTTTTCTGTTTTGTATTCACAGACATATGTAAAGCATTCTTGGGTCCTGTGAAAGGATAATAATAATGGCTTGCATTTATATAGCATAAATGCAAGCCATTATTATTATTGTTATTAGTATTTACCACCATCACACTGGTCTGAATAAAACCCTTGGCTCCACAGTCGGATCCTATTTGCATATAGTTAAGAACATATATCCTCAGATTGCTTTTTATACGTTCATGAACATTAAACCAAGAGTTCTGGATCAGCATTGTCTCTTAGCTTAATTCTAAATAGTCTGGAGAGGTCAGGTAAGATCGACTGATGTTATAATTGTTATTATTGTTTATTGTTTATACTGGAAAATTGAGGGAGTGAGCAGAATCCAGTCATCTCTTTAGAATGTTAACTGTGTAGAGGTCACATGTTACAGAGAGTGAGGCTGAAAAGTAAAGTAATGTGATGTAATATGGGGCCCTGGGGCACCCCCTCTAACACCCTGAGACAAAAAAGCCTGTATAAAAATGTTAAACATAATTTAATTCTCCGTGCCCCGGACACCACTTTTATTTACAGCCAATAGGAACTGATCTACGTTTTCTAAATCTAATGTGATTGGTCGACCCTCGACGCTGTCTCAGGTACATCAGTCGTCACTAAGTTACCTCTGCTACGAGCTGACCGGCTTCAGGGGAACTTCGACAAATCCAGTAATTTCTTGACAAAAACACCCCAACAAGAAAAAAAGAGGATAAAGGACCCAACCAGATTTACAGATTCAGCAGCAGGTGAAGAGTGATATGTGTTGTGTTGTTTGAGTTGAGTCTGGCTTCAGTTTGTTTAAACCAACCCCGCCAATAAAAAGCTACATGTATGTAGCTTTCAGAGCTACATAGAATCACGATCAGTGTGTAGTGTTTGTTGTGTGTTACCTTATGATGTGTCGAGTTGCGTGGACCTCCTGCAGATAGCTGAGGACTAGAGGAGTCATCAGAGGATTCAGAAGAATTTGACCACGCTGTTCCATTCTCTAACTCTTCATGACGACGCAGCATGTTCTAAAACAGAGGAGTGCTGTTTAAAAGGCTGGACAGATGAAGAAACTGTTGTAAGTGGACAAACACAAACAAGTTTGATTATAGAGGTGAACACATTCAGATGCCAAATTCACCTATCGCAATAGTGTCTTCCAGATGGCTAACAAAATGTTGTTGGAGGATATAAGTGACTGAAGGATATATATGCTGTACCTACTTCTAATCCAGCAACTGCTTTTCCCTCTGCTTAATACTTTTATGCCGTGTCTATGCCTGTCAGGTTACTGAACATGGTCAGTGGGCTTCAAACAAAGAGCTCAACAGATAGTCTAACAGCGTCTGACTGCTGCAATTCGATGAGAATATCAAAAGGCGTCTATAGTAACTTTTGAAACTGTGACATTCAGGGTCATGTCGAGCAGCGTACATAGGTTTGAAAGGAGGTGGGCTGTGAACTCCTCTCTCAAGCTTACTTGTTGTCATTCTGCATAGAACTACTTCTATTTTCATGTGTGGTGATTGCAACACCATCAATACCTTCAAGAGAGACACAAAGACATAGAATTCTTGGGCGGAGCTCAGCGATGGAGATGTTTTTGCTGTCATGTCGTCCATCTTTATACACAGTCATTGGTCTGAACCACTGTGGTTCTGCCACAATTAATAATTTTTCTGTTGGTAAAAAAAATCTAGCAGCCTCTCAAGGTTAATAACGTTATACTCACCAGAGTAACTGTTGAGATCTGAGAACATGGCAGCATCATCAGAAACAAACCAGTAGTTACTCCAGATTATCTAAACCACCTTACTTGGAGTTTAAAAAGAAACTGAGAACAGCATGATGCCAGTAATGACTCCTTGATAAAAGTAGTCTTAGTCTGTCAGAGGGGCTCCAATAGCTCCATTGGCCAGAGAGAAGTCATGTGTGTGCAGACCTTCAGTTTGATCAAACACTACAGCAGCAGAGTTCCTTTTCCTGCTCTCAAACTGGAGCTGAGCTGACAGTCACTGAAATCAGCTGCTTAGCTGTTTGGAAACCTTGAATACTGTACATACCTCATGGCTCCATGAGGCTCAAAACAAATGGAGACTACTGTTCTAGGTTTCTAATGTACTACACTATCATTACTGCCACTAGTCAATAAGCCAATGGGATCTACATTTCTACAATCTGCTGGGTTCTACCCCACGAAGACTTACTGCAGTGGGCTGTCTTGTTGGTGACTTGTCACTACAGGAACAGCTCTGGCTAAGTGTGTCTCTGAAGATGTCCAACAGCGGCCAGTGCTGCCGCCTGGTCAGACTCCGAGGCAGAGACTGGATGTCAGGGTAGCAGCAGGTGGAATTAAGTGCAATAGAGCTGGTTAGGGACCAGAGATTATTGCCTCAACTCACTCTACAGTGACTAAACTGTCCTGTTGTCCATGAGTGTACAGCCAGTTCCAGAAGTGTGGTTATAAATTCTTTGATATGGAATAGAAATGCTTTCTTCTTCAATGTCTTTTTACAACAGTCACCTGAAATCTATAACTCAGCTTACTTGGCATAGCCTGATAATTTCTCAGTTGTCTGCACCTCTCTCGTTACAGGGAAGAAGAAATAGGAATATGGGAGAACTCACATAAAAGGCTTGTTCACGTAAGGACGGCGTGTCAGGTGGACTCTGGTTGAAGATTGTTGAGAATCTCTTACTGACGGTCGGGGGCTTGTTGACAGAGCTCGCCATTGACCCCTGATCATCTTTATCAAAAGGACTGACAGAAGGGGGGTGCGAACAATAAATACACACTTTAGTTAACACTTTAATGATTAAATTAACAAACAAACAAACACTCAGTGCACTGTTCAATACTCTGACAGCTCAGTTGGAAAAACTTACTTCCAGGTGACTTCGAGGCTTAGCTTAACAGTTCCAAGGTCATTAATATCCACAGCAACTGTCTGGGGCAGTGCAGCAAACAGATCCTTAGTCTCACAGGAAATACTTCCTACAACCACGTGATTGGCTAAGCTCTTCAGCTCTGTCACCTAGGAGACCACAGAAATATAGTTTGATCAGGCTACTATCGTCTTCGGCCAGTGTATAGTTTTTTATATCAGTGGAAGCAGTAACATTATCGTCCCCACTGAACATGTTTCATTAACCTAATTCACCCTATTTAATCATTT
The DNA here is from genome assembly GCF_009819705.1 of Hippoglossus hippoglossus. NCBI lineage: Eukaryota > Metazoa > Chordata > Actinopteri > Pleuronectiformes > Pleuronectidae > Hippoglossus > Hippoglossus hippoglossus. The sequence continues at coordinate 27,432,077 of NC_047156.1, read as the reverse complement.
AATCTCAGATGAGTAAAAAGAATGCAAAAAGAGAGCGCCAGCTAGCGGCAACAGAATCGTGCCACAAAGATATTTACTATCACAAGAATCACAAGGACAACATGAAGAATGCATGGGCAATTACATTTCATAAGGTGTATTCCAGATCACAATGCTTTCATTGACCTATCGGAACTAAGTCTAAAGGGAAATAAAACCAGTAAAAGACAGGCAGAAGACATCGAGAGGGACTGACCTTCACAGAGAGGAAGTCATTGACGAGCGGCAGCAACACCATCTCTTCACTGTCCCACACCTGCTTGGAATTGATCTCTATTCTGCCTCGAAGCTTCCACCGCTGCCGACCGTACCTCATAAAGATCTGACACACACACACACACACTATTGAAAACTGGACAAAAATCAACTAAACTAACGCTGATGATTCAGTTATACAAAATGGAGACATTGAGATCAATCATTTCATCAAATTCAGAAAGTGAACAAAGGCATAACTAAAAGTTTAAATAGATTACATGGTCATCAAGGAACCGTTCAACCTTTCGACCTTCCATCACTGTGCAAGAACTTCACATGTGAAACACAGACTGAGCGCACACAAACAATAAAACATAAAGAGAGCGAGAGAGAGAGCTAGAGCGAGAGCTAGAGCGAGACACTCACTTCATACTGGTCACCAGCACATAATCTGGCAAATCCAGCCAGACCTGAAAGACAAACAGAGACAGATACTGTATGTACAGGTTTCTCATAGACTCAAACCTATTATTATTATTATGTGATATAAAAAACAAAATCAAAACAATTATTTACTGTGATATTAGATAATAAAATCAAAACATAACTAGACAGGTATACTGGGGTACTGGTATTGATAAGGCAAATCTGTGCCAAATATAGGAAAATACTGGAGGATGTAAAGAATGTGCATATCTAATTTTAAGGGACTACTAATAATGTACTTATAATGTTACTATGATTGAGATTGCACCAAATTCAGTACAGTCCATTATGAGCATATCAAGGGGGATATGGAAATTGGGTGAGCGACTCGCTCCCCCCTTATAACTGAACTGAATTATTTTGTAGTCTTCCTTCTCCACTACCCCTTGAACAAATTTCACATAGGTCAATATTGATTGCTGGTTAATAAAAAACAAACATAAAATCAATTGAATCCCATTTCTAACATCATGGTGCTCGAAAGCCTAAATATAGTATCTTGCTGCAATAAATACAATGAATTAACAGTGTTTAGGAGTGGCCAAATTAAAAAAAATTCTCTCAAGGCGTTCCCGAGATGGCCGAACTGACGCACAAACCAAAAACATAATGCCGGCAGCCACTGGCTGTCACCGGCGCGGAGGCCTACAAAAATGGAGGATGAAAGGAAGGAGGAAAGAGTAAAGACACGTGGGTGAGCTTGCCGTGAATGTTAGATTCTTACCTTTCATCTTAATGTGGAACTCCCCCAGCTGGTTCTCCAACTCACTCTCCAACACACACATGTTCTAAAGACAGGATTAGGACAAAATTTAATTTATTGTAAATAACATGCCTCAACTACAGAGTATTTATTTTATATATCATCCCCATTAACTGTGCAATTGTTATCTCTCATTACTCTTAAATACCCTATCTCCCACAAGGATTACTATACATTTACTATTTCTCTCTCACCGATTTGAATACTATGTTCACACTCTCCAGTCCTTTGTCTTACCTCAGTGTACTCTTTGTAGCCTTTGTTGGCTTCTGTTAAGCTCTCCCTTGCCTCCTTACTGCTTAGAGAGGCAGTGTACGCCTTGACCATCTTGTCAGCTCCATCCCGGAGTCTCCTCTGCAGGCAGTAGGCTTCATATAGCTCCTCGATCTGTAACAAGAGGGCCAACAGTTTACCCACTTCATCTTTCCCTCCTATGCAGAGGAAAGAGAGGCCAAAAGAAATCATTACAAAACTGTCCACAACTGAGTCTGGTCAGGGTGACAGTCAGGGAGCCCTGTCTGTGTTATAGAGCAGAACTGCAGAGCACATTTTCAAACACACACTGACATTTAAAAATGCCTCTGTTGACCAATATGCATAAGCTTTGACATGTCTGCAGTTGAGTAGCTCTACTGTCTGATTTTCCAGAATGAAATACAGTGAGAAAGCTGCAGACACACAGCAATGCACCAACCACACTGTGGTGTCCGTCTGTATCTGCTTTTACCCCTTTACCCAAGTACAGGAGAAGGACAGATCCAAGCAGGGTTCTGACAAACAGCCAAAGACTGGATCAAGATTCGCTGAGCAACCCCAGGTTCCACAGTAACTGACTGACTGACTTAGTCACTGACTGACTGACTGACTTAGTCACTGACTGACTGACTGACTAACTAATTGACTGTATAATTCACTCACTTACTCACTAACTCACTCGCTGACTGCCTTACTGACTGACTGACTGACTAACTTACTGACTGATTCACTGACTGACTGACTAACTTACTGATGAATTCACTGACTGACTGACTAACTGTCTAACTCACTGACTGACTCACTGACTCACTAACTGACTGACTGACTGACTGACTGACTAACTGATTCACTGATTGACTACTGATTACTGTTTGTAATGGGGTCAGGGATCACAGTGGTCTTACCTTGCTGAGGTGAAACTCCAGTCGTCTTATGTACCTCTCAGTCACCTTCACTTGCTGTGAGAGTGAAGCACAGAGTCACATCCCACAAATCAGCACAGACTGAACTATTTTCACATTGTATCAACCAAAGTCAATTTATGGCTCAGGCTGCAAGAACAAATGAATTTAATACACTGAAGTGTGTTAAAATGTGTAAATGCATACACAATACAACACACTATTACTTGAATCTAATTTCTTTTTTGGATTGCTGTTAAACTTCGAAGACTTCCTACATATGTTTCAAATTAAAAGTCTGCCAAAGCTGCGGGGGGCTTTCAATGTGAAACTTCTGTGCAGGAAGAGCTGAGGATAGTTTAACAGTAAAAGTGACTGGACAGAAGAAGTGGTAGAGAAGAGAAAGTAAGAAGAGCAGAGTGGTGCCTATGACATGCCTGTTGTATTCATTCACTTAGTGCTGTGGTAAACACAGTGACGTGTTGAGGTTACATCCATAGCAATTAAAAGAAAACAAAATTATGAATGCATACTTTAAAGAGGTACAGACTCAGAAATAAAGGTCTGTCTCTGATAGAGCTGTTGTACAGCTTCTTAGCAGCTGAGGTAAATATTGAAGAACTGATAGTAACTCACCTTGTCTAGTTCATACAGGAAACCCTTAGGAAGAACAAAGCAACGAGTTATTAGTATTTTTCACATTTTAATTAAGTGGCAGCACAATGTGTTTTATGGTCCCAATGTTTGAGTAGAAACATCTACTCCAGCATCACCAAGTGGTTTTACTGTTGGAAAAAGACGCTGGCAACAAAGCTACCACTATCAGCCCTGGCTAATCCCAATTTTATCAAGAAAGTTTTATCTCTACCCTATAATAAAGGTAGTGTAAAGACAGGGTCAGTTACTTTCTGATCTAGAAGGAATAATGTCCACTGAAGGATTGTTTATAACCTTTTTATGGATTTGTCACCAGGACAGCACCCAATAGGATGCTGCATTGGTCAGCAGTCAGTCACTAGGTTTTTACTGGCTCTCTCTGTGTCTTTCCTGTCATTCCACCACTGCCTGTGCAACACTACCCATAGCTACCAGGAAGTGTGTAGGAGCTACCCTCTTTCTGTTTTGCTTGGGCAGTGTCAGATGCACTTCCTTTGACCTGTAAATCAAGACTTCATTTTTCTGTGAAATTTCAATCCCACTGACATACAGAATTTCATAGTGAAAGAAGGGCTTATAAGGAAGCAATATAAACGAACATGGTGCCATTATTAAACAAAAAATTTCAGGCAGTTACCAAGATGTCAAGAATGCTTACAGTGCAGATTTAAACAGTGTTACGTTATCAACATGCCAAAACACTCTCACCCAAAAGTCAAAAAGTGAAAAAATAATTCAACAAAAGGAGACTGTGAAGCAGACAGTGACGTGTCAAGACTTGACGTACCAGTCTGGAGTTCCTCTTTGATTCTTTCATTTGTCTGCTGAGGTTGTCCAAGTCCATCTGATGAACCTGCAGGTAAGACCTGAGCGCACACACACACACACACACACACACACACACACACACACACACACACACACACACACACACACACACACACACACACACACACACACACACACACACACACACACAAAGAAGAAGAAGAAGAAGAAGAAAAAGGAGAAGAAGAAATGATTTAACTCTGCACCTGACTGTGCCTCATGATTAACCTATTGTTCTGCTCATCAGGAAATGACATATCCACCTGGCACCTAGAACAATTGACACATTTGATCATTTAGGGCTATCAGTAACCCAAGGTCATAATATTTCTCTCATTAAACCCAAAATATCAAAAGGCATTACATCACAACTTGATCAACATTATTGTGAAGTTTCATGAAGAAATTCCAAATGGAGTTGGATTTCTGCTCTGGAATCAAAATTATTATGTATACACAAAAATACTGACCACTATGTCTCCCTGTATGATATGTCAGGGGGTTAAATATGAATTACATGTAATGTAATGTAATGGTAATTGGAGCTGACTCAATGGCACTGTCCACCTGAATACTGTGTGTTTCTAGCCCAGCGAGTTTAAAGCAATAGCTCAACATTTCTGCAGTCATAACTGGGGGCTAGTGCTTTCTGTTTCCAGTCTTAGCCTGGTATACTAAAATGACAGATCGTTGCTTCATAGTTAACAGACAGAATCATACTATCGTCTTACTATTGGAAACAAAGTGAGTTAGACTGTTTTCCTAAATGTGGAACTAATCCTTTAAGTTCAAACCAACGAGCTATTGATAATGAAGATCCAACATTTGGTTATGGTGGAGTAAAAAGGCAGAAATATCTGTGATGAATGAATGAATTGACCATTTAATGGGATCTTTAAGCCTTATGTTAGCATGTTACCCACTATTTGCAGTCTGTTTAAAGTCTGTGAAAACCTTTCCAAACAGACATGGATGATGTTACAAAATCCAATCAGGTGGATTTATTATCAAATGATGACATTTCTTCTTCTAGACTTCAATAGTACGAAGTGGGAGCACAGTACTAGAACTAAGACAGAAATATTAGTCCCTGCAGCATTGTGTGTGTGTGTGTGTGTGTGTGTGTGTGTGTGTGTGTGTGTGTGTGTGTGTGTGTGTGTGTGTGTGTGTGTGTGTACTTACTGAAGGCCTTTCCTCAGTGCCTCATAGACCTGATCCAGTCGCTCTGGTTGAGGAACCTTTGGTGGTGGGTTAGACTTGGTGGACATAGTGAACATCCTGCTGGCTCTGCTGGGCTTTCTACTAAGACCTGGGGTGCTGAACACCGAGAGGTTCCTGCAACATCAGCAGCACCGGCTCATTACATGAAAACATTACACTGAAAAATATATTTTTAACATTTTAAATAATCAGTAATGAAGGGGAAACTCTCCATGATGTACCGACTTTAAGTTGGATGTTGTTGAAATTAAAGTCTCTTGTTTTTTACAAGAGATGTTAGAGGATGTTACATGATATAACAACTTAAAGTAACATATTGTGAAGCATTTCTTGTAAAATAGTTTATATATTTATATATCTCTTTTCTAGTCTTGATGACCACTCAAAGCTCTTTACAGTACAGTTTGGCATTCACCCATTCACACACACATTCATACAGTGCATCTATTAGCAGCACTTTGTTGTTCTATGAGGGCAATTCGGGGTTCAGCATCTTGCCCAAGGACACAGTTATTTTGTAATAACTGAATAATTTGTAATGTAATTAAAGAAGTTAATTAAAGAAATTCTGTACATTAAGAAATAGTACTTTACTGAATACAATGTATTTATCATTAGTTATGTACCACATAATTAAACCTGTTTTAAAAAAACCCACTCTGGACCCAGGGGTTTTAGCCATTCAAACCGATATCCAACTTCTCCTTTCTTTAAAAAATCCTTCAGAAAGTTAACGCTAATTAGCTCTGTGACTCTCTTCAGAAAAATAATGTATAGGAAGACTTTCAGTCAAAGTTTGGAGCTCATCACGGCACAGATACAGCTTTAGCATAAGTCACAAATTACATTCTCGTAGCTTCAGATAAAGGGTGTGTCTCTGTCATATTGTTAGATCTTAGTGCAGCATTTGATACTATTGATCATCACATTCTACTTCGGAGACTGTAATAGTTAATGGGCATTAAAGGAACTGCCCTGACCCAGTTTACATCTTAATTATATGATCGATTCCAATTTGTACAAATTAACACAGAGTCATCTGTGCGGACCAAAGTTTTGCTTCCAGGGAAACTGAGGAATCTGTGAGTAATCTTTGGATTTGACCTTGAAATCCCATTCAAAAGAAACTTCAAGGACTAACTTTTTTCACCTAAATAACATTTCAAAAATCACAGACGTCCCATCTCGAAAAGCTGCATAAAAATGTGTTCATGCTTTTGTTATGTCCAGACTTATTGTATACTCCAACAGTAAGTCTTTAAAGGCTCTATAGCTTGGCCATATTGCCAGCACGTGTCCTGACAAGAACCAGGAAGACAGATGACTTTTCATTTACAATACAAAGCCCTGAATGATATGGCACCTCATACCTTAGCTCATAGTACCATATCACCCTTTATCACTGCACTTCGAGAATTCAGGCTTACTCGTTTTCCCTTAAGTCTCCAATGTTGTAAATATTGGGATTTTGTTGACACGTGCATCTATTGCACTTCTATCCGTCCTAGGAGAGGGATCCCTCTTTGTTTTTTTGGTAGTTTTTTCATATTCTTGCTGAGGTTTAAGAGCAGAAGAACTTGCACCTTGTTAAGCACTATGAGACAAATTGTGAATGTAAGGTAGTGCAGCCAGGCAACAACTACTATTAGTATAAGTGCCACATCTGTGTTAATGCTGTCTGTATATGTACATAACACATCATTTCATATACACTAATAATGGCTGATGTAAAATAAGGGCTTAGGTAGTTTGTGGGCCTAATAACCTGTGTCTCAGGTGATCTTATCATAAGTGGACAGCTCTAAGTCAGCTACAGTTTCAATGAACTATGACTGAGTCTTCAAACTTTGTGAACAGAAATGTTGTGTTTATTCACAAGCGGTCACTGGAGACACACAGGTGAACTGATGAACTCAGAGCTGTCCACTTGTGATCAGATCACTGGGGATGCATGTTAATACCAGTTCTGAACAGTGTATGAATGTATTTATTTTTGCATATTTCATATGTCATATTTTCATAGATAATTTGTAAACTGTGTGAAATATGATCATGTGATTTTTCTTAAAGGGGACATAGCATGCCCATTTTACCACAAGTTGATATGGTTCCTTGGGGTCTTAATGAAATGTCTGTAACATACTTTGGTCAAGACCATGTAGGGAGACTTCCAGTGCCTTGTTACGACACAAAACCCAGGAAGCTCATTCGAGTCACTCAAGCATGACGTTTCTGACTTAGAGGAACTATAACAAAACGCGCGAGTGTTTTTCCCCAGAGTTTTTGGGTTGGTAGACATGCCAGATACCCACATTAACCTGTAGAAGCACTAACAAAGTGGAATTGTCATGCTATGTCCCCTTTAACACAAAGACTGCAGAGGATATGCTTACCAACAACTTCAAACATGTTTACCTCAGTGACTGAATGCACTGATCACAACAAGCTCATTCAAACAAACTGAAATCACTGTAAATCTGTGTCAAATGCTACAGCATTTAATTGAGGCCTCAGTCAAATGGCTTCATAATTTCACAGTCAGTTGTGAGTCTTTGTTCAATCAAAGTCATGACAGATACAACAGTGACATCAAGAAACCCTTGTGCTTATCAGGCCTGAGTGTCAGTGCAAGTTAACAGGGAAGCTACAGTACATCATAATAAAATGCCACTGTTCGATTCAGCTCATCTGCGTAAAAGCTGCTCTGTAGCATGCAATCCAACCAGCCTCAAATCTCATAAATCCAAAGTACTTCATCCAAATTATTATGTTTTTGTACATAAACATATACATACACAATTCATTTGTAAAAACAGGTTTTAAAAGAGAAATACTGGACTTAACGGATAGTTCACAGAAAAATAAAAATTCACTCATTATCGACTCACCACACCCACACAGACACACACACACACAGACACACACCCACACACCCCCTCTCGCCCAAGGGCACGCATGGTATTCACGGTCGTGTGGCTACGTCCGCTAGCTTAGCCACTTACGGTGGACTTTTACGCTTAAAACACGGTGTGAATGAACTCATTTCAAGTCAAATATGAATGTCGGGGCTTGCGGACTCTTGGATGACACCACACGAGTAGTATGGACGCATTTTATGTTTTTTCTGTTGTTTTATTACGTCTGAAGAAGTGGTCAACATTGACTTCAATTGTATTGGATTCGGCTGCAACACTGTTTACCCCTGAAAAGTTGGTGACAAAAAAAATCATATTACACCAAAAAGTCAATTCCCACACTTACACGCACGCTGAGTGTATGTGTGTGTACCTGTAGGGCTTGTCGTAGTTGTTGACTCCAGTAAAACTCTGGCTCCTAGTGATGGATCTGGAGGTGAGGCGTCTGACTGGGCGAACGGACAGGGACATGGTGGAGAGAGTTCGGGACGGACTCCCTGTTGAGAGCAGAGGAAAAGACTTGTCACCAGACTGCTGGCACCACAGCATCGGGGACACACCAATCATGTTTTTCTTCTTTGTCATCCATCACACACACATTTGAGGACACAGCTATCCTTACTCTGCAACTTTTAAAAAACTTTTTGAGGAGTTATTTGTACAACTCAAGTCTGACAGTGGAGATAGACAGGAAATAAGCAAAGACAATACAAGGGTCTCAGTGGGAATCCAAGCAGGGATGTTACAGTCACATGCACAGATTGCTTTGCAGTCGCTGCCTGTGCTCCTGCATCTGATTCACATATCTGGATCAGACAAAAGCATGCTGATATAATTGTAATAATTTTATTTGTGTATAAAACTTGATGTTTTGACAACACAGCCTGAGGCACAGTCAGGGATGGGCTTCAGTGTCTTGCCCTTGGACAATTGCGGAATGCGGACTGGAGGAGCCAGGCATCAAACCACTGATCTTCTGGTAGGAGGATGACCTGCTTGATCCCCTGAGCCACAGCTGATTTACTCTAGAGATTTAGGAGCATTTTTAAGTTATGAAGATATGAAAATGTACTTTTATTTTCCGTTTGTGTTTTACGTTCTTCTTATTCAGCAGATAATCTAATATGACTGTTACTTCTCGAATGTATAACTTAAAGTGAGTCATTTAATAATATATTAAACCAGAAGTGACCAACAGAAACGAGCAGCTGTGTTGTGTTCTGACACTATGCATCCAGCTCCATGTCTGGAGTCACACTTAGAAATACCATCATGTCAGTCATGTGAGTACAGAGTGACAGTGCAGTATGATGTCACAGTAAACACCACGGCACATTCTGCTCCTCATAGCAGCTAGACTCAGGGCTGTACAGGACATGGTGATATGGCCTTTATCTGTCTCTGGTAATAAGGTTTATTAGATGGAGCAAGAATCAACAGACCCTCCCACCAAAAAACTAACAAACACCCACATACAAACATGCCTTCATTTGAATTTGTGTACTGAAGTGTATTATCAGTGAGTCACTGTGGGACACTGCATGTTTCATGATTTGGTGGATGCAATAATAAGAAGTTGTGTTATGTTTTATCTTTGAAAACTTGTTTCAACTGGAATGGCATACCTCTGCCAAGGCTAATGTGGAATCACAGCACATCAAAGCAGTGTTTCCCATTCATTATCTAGACTACTGAATTTGTCCTGCCACAGGTTAATGAACCAACATTTTTTTTAACACTTCTCATAATAACATAAGACCTCTCTAACTTGATTGCTGCATTGTATAGCTTGGCTGCTAACAAACAGACAACAACAAAAAAATTATGAATAAGCTCCTTGGCGGAGTCACTCACATACAGGGACAGGTTGACTGAAACTGCCTGTTAATAATATAATTCTCAGCTGACAGTTTAGCTCGGAGACAAAAACTGCAGGGATGTACTGAATTGATACAGCTGTACATGGTGCTGCCAGTCGCCCTTGCTTTAACATTGTAACCTTACAACAATCCCAAAGTGTTTACCCCAGTGTGCATGAGCATTCTTTGTATGATCAAGTTTTAATTCATGGACCATAGCAGAGATAGGAAAGTTTCATGCGTGTCATGTCATCCCAATTCAAAGTGTACTGTCTGAGGAACTGAGCACACAAAGCCAAAGAGAGAAACACTTATGCTCAGTCTGCCGCACAATGTTCAAGAAAATCCAGAATTCGTCTCTTATATGCTGAGCAGGTGAATGTGCACCATGTTAAAGTCCAGTATCTTTGTCTCATACCATGGTGACCTGTGGTGCTTGTTTATAACTGTGTGTGTGTGTGTGTGTGTGTGTGTGTGTGTGTGTGTGTGTGTGTGTGTGTGTGTGTGTGTGTGTGTGTGTGTGTGTGTGTGTGAATTGGTGAATGTGACTCCTCATGAAAATTGCTTTAAGTGGGAGTTCAGACCTGAGAATTGCTGCATAAATGTAGTCAGTTTACCATTTTATAGTGCATTGCATATTCTAGAAATATGACTGTGTCTAATGTGCAACATACACTCAGTTGACAGTTTATATGCACACCTAGTTAAAACTGCTCTGCTTACATTAGGTCAACTTCATGGTCATTTGGGATGATGAAGTGGCTGATGCTGAATCAGCTGTTTCTAGTATTTTGTCCACCTGAGAACTAAAATAAATAACAGAAACATCTCTGTATACAATACAAATCAGTCCAACAGCACCACACACACTTTCCTCCAAAATGACCTCTCTAAAGCCATTTTCATAACTGAACATTAGAAGAGGAGTTATTACAGGACTGTTGCTTTAGACTGACTGAGTTTTAGATTGGAGTTCCTGGTGAATCTAACCTCTGGTATTATCAATTCTTCACACAGATCAAGATAAACCAAAAAAATTCAGAGCCTCAGTTTTCTCTGGAGAGAAACCTAGCTCCTTTCTTCTTGGCATTTCAGTCACCGCATTATGGAGCTGCTAAGACTACTAAGGCTGTCCCAGTGCACTGTGAGTGTATTCATGAAGCATTTAGAACAATATGTTGTCTAGTACACAATTTTCTCCATACAATCTAATTGGGTCAAAAACTAAGTACAGAACCTGGATTCTAATGCACAGGAGTCAGACTCGAAAAGCGGTGGCAGCTCTGATAGACAGTTTGTGTTTGTGGGTTTCCAGGCTGTTTGTGAAAGCCCATGAATATACAATTGATATAGTGAGTGTTATTGGGCATACTCTTAGTACTATGTAAAACCAGTGAATACTATCTGGATACCTCACATGTTTCTTTGTTGGCTAAGGCAACATTTTGCGGACTTATCCCTTTTCCATTTTCCATTTTGTGGCCTTAACCATCATGTGAAGTCTGTGACCTGAAGCTGTGTTTTGTTATTGTGACTTCAGTCACTGGTGGATTTTTGTCAGCTAGTGTTTTCCTACTGTGGCCTATCCACTGTCCTGTATCCTGTCTCTTCCAACAGCTGAAAAGTCTTTGCAAGATGACGCCCCCCACCCCTCTGTCAGAACAGGAAATGTCACAATCCTACAGGAAGTCAGATGCAACTGCCTCTCCTGACAGGAAGCTGAACAAAGGGAGATAGTCCTGAGGGCTGAGGTCAGTTCTGGTGGAGTTCAAATAAATCACGAGGGATGGAAAGAGTACTTAGCAGTATTTATAATCAGTAAACTGATTGTACAACTTTCACAACAATACTTAAATGTTAATCATGAAAAATGTATTCTGAATAACAACATGTTACATACAGTGATTTTTGTGTTACTTCTGCCTTAGAAAATCATTATGAAGGTATGTGTGTGTGAGAACCAGTTTGATATTTTAATGGATTTGTTGACTTAACCTGGTTTAAATAGTCACACAGACAGAGGAGTGGGTGAGAGGGGGGTGAGAGACGGGAAGAAAACCCACTTGAGAGAGAGGGGCTGAGCCTGTCTGAGGTATCGAGTGCACAAACAGAGCAGGTGGAAATGTTGGCTCATACTGGATCCAACACAATCAGCCACTATCAGCCACCAGATAAATCTTCTTGGGTTGTTGACACAGCAGTTCATCTTAGCGTAACTAATAACTCAGAGATTTAAAGGGATATTTAAATGTAAAAAATAAACTTCACTCATCTACTCACCACTATGATGTTGGAGGGGTGAGTGAAGTGTTTGAGTCCACAAAACCCTTTAGGAGTCTCAGGGGGAAACAGTGTTGCAGCTAAAGTGACCTCTTCTTCAGACGTAATAAAACAACAGAAAAAACACAACATGCCTCCATACTGCTGTCATCCAAGTGTCCGCAAGCCCCAACATTCATATTCGACTTGAAACAGCTTAATTTACACCATGTTTCAAGCCTAAATGATGATCCTACAGACGTAGCGTTGCTAACGCGTGAGTGTGTGCGGTTTTACAGTGTGTCCGTGAGAACGTGAATGCGACTCCAAGGGGGATCAGAGGACTTTCAAGCTTAAAACACAGTGTAAATGATGCCGTTTCGAGTCGGATATGAATGTCGAGGCTTGCGGACACTTGGATGACACCACACGAGCAGTATGGATGCATGTTATGTTTTTTCTGTGTTTTTGTTTAAGTCTGAAGAATGGGTCACAATTGACTTCAATTGTATTAGAACGCTGTTTACTCCTGAGACTCCAAAAGTGTTTTGTGGACTCTAACACTTTACCCACCCCTCCATCGGCATAGTGGTGGGTAGATAATGATTTAATGAGTTAATGTCCAAATCAATTTTTTTCTAGTTTAACAGCAGAAAAAAACGCACATGGTTCAAAGGGTTGTAATAAGTCCCTAATGAATAATGGGTGTGTTTGGTGTAATAAACCAATCAGAGTGGCATCTCCTGCAGGTAAGCTGCCACCTTGGTGGAATGATATTATAATGGTGGATTTGCCACGGTTGTAAATTTGCAGACAAGCAGATCATCTGTGTGTAAATAGCAGAGACTTTGAGTGTCGTGCACCTGCCTATGTAGCTGGATTTTACTATCTTGATAATGTGACCTTAAAATAACAATGAATTGATGTTGCACTGACTTCAGACCAGTGTTTGTTGGTCAATTTCTTTCTGCTGCCTCAAGATAAAATAACACCTGACCACACCTCGTGTTAGGACCAACACACCCGGGTTCTCAGATGGGTGCAGAGGCATTATCTATTTAAACAATGTGTGCTCTGGACGGAAGAATGATGACCATGTCAGACGGAAACTAGTAAAGATACTTGCATCGCTGTATCTCTAAGAAATGTTTTTATCTTATATAAAAGAGCTAAACAGCTGCTGCATACAGCAGCCAGTACATGAAAAATATCTCAAGATTATTATATAAAACTTGTGTCAACGATTCTAAAGAATCTAAATAAAAATTAAACAGCTTAAACAGCAAATCTCAGAAGCTGCACATGGATCGGATGCAGCTAAATCCGGATGGAGCTTTTAACACGGAACTGTTTTCCTGCTTCGTACACATCAACTGTTATAGACATGTGTCTCAAGAGAGTAAACTGACGATTTTTTTGTTCTCTAAATATGTAAATGTATAAGTAACATATTACAAAATGTTAAAACATGAACTGCAGACAGTGACCCACCATTTAATGTTTACATTTTTCAAAACAAATGACAAAAATGTAATCTTCTGCATTTCTCTTGTTTACCTGCTGTATCAAAATGTACTAAACCATGAAAGTATGTTCCAAACTGTGGAGTTTTGTTATGTTAAGTAACCCTACACCCTAATAAAACCAAACACCAACCTTGATGGGACGCCATGTCTTTGTCCCAGTTTAGACGGACCAGTGGTAGATGGCACATTTCTCCCCGTCACAACCCACTGTCCTGCCACCTATTTCCAGCCTTATAACAGACTTTCATTGGCTAATCAGCCAAAATCCAAGTTTAATGATCAATTGGCTCCGTTTAAACTTCAACTACTTTATCCAGAAGTCCATCAGTTAATCCAAACATACCTGATCCAAACAGTGATGCTGTCCTGCCCAATGAAAACAACAGACTCCAGTCACACCATCTCCTCTGCTATTGATGTTCTCATATAAACAGTGAGACTGTGGCTCTGTGCCACACACACACTGTGCTGAGCCAGTGTGTGACACCATGCCTATTGTTTGATGCTCTTTGGCCTCCCTCTCCCAGACCATTCTGGAAAAATGTCCGTTCGTAGGTTCACACACAGACACAGACACACACACACACAGACACAGACACACACACAGACACACACACAGACACACACACACACACACACACACACACACACACACACACACAGTTCCCCAGATGAGTAATAACATTCAAATTTGGATGCAATGACTGTGGACTAGAAACCAAACACATTAGTAATAGGTTAGTGTTTCTAATCAATGCTTTGGCATTCCTTTATGAATGGACAGTCCACAGCAAGTGTTGTTGTGTTAGCAGCAGAGGTTGGACAGAGGAGGCTCAGACAAACAGGAGCTCTTCCAACATTCACAACCACCTTCATCTTAAAAAAGACTGCATTTAGACCGGTTGTGGATGATATAGTTGCAGAAATAACTCGGGTGCTAAAATACACATACTGATGGTGTGCATCATTAACAATGCTGAAAAATGGTGCCAACAAAGACAGGAAATAACACCTCACTTCATTTTTAAAGCACCAGGAGCAGAGGCAGTGAAGCTAGTTTGAGCCCATCGCCCTCAGAAACACAGCAAGCCACTCAGACACACAATGTCACAACTAACAACAACTTGAATGTCCACACATCTGACAACAAACAAAGTGCTGCTGCTATCCCTGAGATTCAAACTGAGACATATACCGATATGAATGGATAATTCCCATGTTACTGACATAGATTTTCTTTTGACAGCTCAGGTTAATCATTTCTCAGTTCTCAATTTTGACTTAAACTGTATTGTGGCATATATAAATATTGACTAAGAAGTCAAAAGGTATCATGATAAAATTGTTCACAAAAATATCGAGAGCATTTTCATACACCACCGACAGGAAAACACTTCTTTACTCACTACTGATAAAGGCACTAAGAATAACTATGTTACCAGGTTGTTTGTTATGTCCACTAGAAGCGCTTTGTGGTGTGTGTGTGTGTGTGTGTGTGTGTGTGTGTGTGTGCGTGTGCACATGCACCCCTGGGAAAACTGGGCCTGTGGATCTCTGTCATGTAAGGAATGTCAAATCCAGACAGGCTAGCAGATCCAAGAAAACACACACACACTCACACACACTCACTCACACATTTACACACTCACACTCACACACACTCACACACTCACACATTTACACACACACACACACACTCACACACTCACTCACTCACACATTTACACACTCACACACTCACACACTCACATTTAAATATTTCAGGCAGCAGTAGTACTCAGGGTCTAAAGTTTGAAACTTTTCCTTTCAATTCATTTCAGTAGAACTACAAAAAGTTGTACGACAGAAAGTGCAGGTATGTACAGCATATTTTTCAACACCAAATATGCATTCCATGCATATCTTGCTTCAGACCACAACTGCAATTCATCCTTGCAATTTAATATACATATTTCAAACTGAAGAAAAACAGCCTTGTTCACTGCAACAGGAAACTTTATGTCAAACAAAATGTCAGTCACTGTAAATCTTGAAAGGTAAAACAAAAATACAAAAAATAGAAATTGTAACTGCAGCTTCAAAAATAATTCATATTCTTGCATATCTGCCATCACCCACACACACATGCCTGTGGTCCTCCGGTCTCAATTGGCTGATAAAATGTAAAATGATTAAATGTAAGCTTTTAAGTTGTCGCCAAGAAAATCTTTTCATATCCAGTTAGGCTAAAAATACAAGCTGAGGCGACATTGGCTAATGATATTTGTAAAAGTTGGCGAATGGGTGCAAAGTCTAACAGAAAATACAAATTAAACACAGTCTGTTTTAGAGTTGAAATGCCCGAGTGCTCTGATGACCGATGAAGCCACATCTAAGTTTTTACTTATTACTGATACAATATACCACAGTAAGGGCATCAAAAACAATCTTATCAGATTAAGTTAGGGAACAGACATACTGAGCATCACTGACTTAATCTTATTCTCAAAATTTAAAACATACAGTATCACAGTACAGTCCAGAGTGCAACAGTTTGTGCTCCACATTAACAGAATGGCCTGCATGAGTCACATATTTTACCTGAAAGACTCATCCATTGTACCATGAAAACAACACTTATCCAGCCTATCAGACAAAGGAAGAATTATAAAATCGGAAACCAAACAGGCACAGATCAGAGCAAACTGTGCCTGTATGGTTTTGTACGGGTATCTTGCATCTAATTTCAGTCTTTGTATTTGTATTTTTAGATTCCTTTAACCTAAAGATGATTATGTTGTAAAAATTAGGTTTGATTAAATGTTTGTATTTTGCAGTTAATGATAAGAAACAGTGAGGTACATTCGTCTCCAGCCAAGAACTACAAGAGATGAGGCGAATGAGGGTCCCTGCTGCCACCACAGCAGAGACAAGGGCAGCTTAGAGAATATGACAAAAACAGCTAATTGGTTTCTCCTGGTGAACTGTAGACACTGACAATACTGCATGCCTGTCAAAGTGAAAGATGGTTTCAGTTTTTTTGTTTTCCTCCCTACAAGCATTGATGCTTCATTTGATGTTCATGATTCCCACACATTTCATACACACCACCACATACGTACATACAGTCAGCTTCATAACTCCAGGCACTGTAGGAGAAGGAAACACCAGAGGGTAGTAACATCCTGAGACGAGGGCAGGGTCAGAAAAGACTAGCACAGTTTATGGCCTTGTACTGAGTCACTGGGAATAACCCCACAGCTTTACTGTGTAGCATGCTTGCTCATTTCCAGGAAAAGGACACTAGTGTCTAAAAAATAATTATCAGCACTGAAAGCAGCAGTGGACATGATGTCTAGTTTTGTGCTAAGTTGTATTTTTGTTGAATGTCCAAATACTTCAAGGCTATGATTCACTGGTATCATGTGTAAAGGAAGGAGAGGTGACATTTGCGAGATTTCCTGAATTGAAGAAAATGTTTTGACAAAAATTTAAAAGAGAGACAAACCAAGAGACTACAGCCAACAGGGAAAGTGAATATTAATATTAATATTTTCATACTGTAGCTGACAACAGCTCATATTGTGCACTGATACTATTAACATATAGTATTTACTGTGTTCATTTCCTTTTCATTTTCTTTCAAAATCTGAAAGTCACTATTTCTCCCACACTTGGTCTATGGTCGGTTTGTCTTGTTACGATTGAGATGGATTAGGACATATTATTTTTTTGCAGCAATTTAAAAGTACTATGCATATGTTCTAGCATCTTTTCACAGTGAACAATTTTACAAGGCATGTTGCACACATTTTTGGTTTTATTTTTAGATTCTTTTTGGTTTTATTTTAGACAGTAAACTGTCTCTACTTATTTTAGTTGAGAAATCATATATTATTATTATTATTATTATTATTATTATTATTAAATCATAAGATCAAAGTACGCAAGCAGGGTCCACCAAAGTCCTCAACTCACTCAGTAGCCATCTTTTCAATGCCCTTGGGCAGTTTTTGTAGAATAACAACATCAGAATCCTACTGTATTTAAATGAACAAGAGAGTCACAACTGCACATTCAATGGTCATAGAGAAATACAAAACCTCAAGTATAGATTCACCAGTCAGATTGGATTAGAAATAAACTGCTTAAAAACTTTCATGAGTTTGCCCCAAAAGAAGGATCTTTACATCTGCCAAAGAGATTAGGTTTTCACCTCTGTAGTTATAGTTTTTCCACAGCATCAATTCTATTAGGATGACTGCCCTGTCTTTATCTGTGTGCCAAATCAGTCCCCACATCCTTTAGAGGATTCAGTCTGGTCTTTTTACGAAAGCATGGCCTTCATAGAAAAGGCTGAACAGAAACGACAGTCTGCTCTTGTTTCTGTTCAGCTGTTCAGATATGTCTATATGCATCACCAACTTGTCTCACCCTTGCATCAGTAGCCACATTAAGATGCTGCACTCAGCCATCCAGATAGCAAGCTAGCTAGCTTCATCACTGGCGTGCAATGAATCCTGGGATAGGGTGGCCCAAGACTAATTCTCCCACTGAAAATCCTTTTTTGCTCAGGAATGGAAGGACACATTTCTCTGCACCGTTTGAAGGAGCCTTTCAAATGGAACAGCCTAGTCACACCCATACACATAAAGATGGACAAAATGACTGCTCCCAAAATGTGAAGCCAAAGCCACCTGGTGACAAGCTGTAGTAAAGATCATAAATCTTGCCTCCTCCATGTTAATGGATGGGACAATTAATTATTTGATGTTATTAACAATTTGTTGAAATGTCATGATTGACAGCTGAGACTATTGATTGGTTGATTGTTGTATCAAGGGGACCGCTATACCGCGGCTCCATCCCACGATGGCTACTGCCTCTGCCTCAAATGTATAAGATGGTGTATTCATCTTAGCTTAATTTCTGAATAGTGCAGGGAGGAAGTGATGACATAGTCTATGGTCGCAATCGTTGATCAAATGCAGTTCCTGAAGGATGCAGCATTTGAACTGGGATACAGCTTTTGTACGTCTTGACCATTGATAATTATGTAAAAGAGTAGGTTCACTTTATTTAAAACATATAACGAGAAGGTAGAGGGATGTAGGTCACAGTCATTCAAAATTCAGTCTTTTAAAAAAAATGCCATTTTGGTTTTACAGAGTGAGGGCTACAAATCACAGTGACTGTTTCAATGTCAGCACTTTAGTGTTGGACAAGACAGACTTGAAAAAATATGAACAACATTTAAACTCAGTTAACAAATGTGTATAAAGTAGATCTCACATGGACATACGTATGGAACCACAACCCTGGCTGCACTTGCTATGTCCTGGCAGTGGAATAGTTGCATGGTCCTTTAAGGTGGAGTGACCCCGCTAATCTCTTCATTAGCAGCAGGAACACTTTTGTCCTGTTTGTATGTTGCTATGTTGAGAGGAAAAGCATTCACTGAATCCCCATTCACTGAACTTTACAGAAGTTATTGGTTTGTAGGTGTTTGGAGTGGTCTTTGGCCATCAACTCAAAATAAGTTACACACATGTTAACCAGCAACAAGTTCATCCTGACAAACATTGAGTTAATGATTAGAGATGAGCTTGTCTCACTGAGCCACACTACACAGGTTCATACCTCCATATCCACTGTACATGGTCGTTGTGGTGGTTGAAGTTGAGTCTTCCTAGAGATGGTCCCACCCTGTTCCAGGAACAGGCGCTCAATACTCACTGCAAACAGACTGACTCTTGGGTCTGTATACTTTCTGATTTCTTGCTTCCCTTTCTTTGACTTTGTCACTGCCTGTAACATCTGTCTCTCTTATTTTGTTGAGCAGTGGGAATAACTACGTCCGTCTTCTCTTTTAGTTCACTCCTCTTCTCTCTAGCGGGGTATGTTTCCCCTTTCTTGCGTCCCCCATCTCCACTATCACAGTTGATAACACTTTGTCCACTCTCCTACTGATCCCCTCTCTTGCTCTCTCTACCGCACTGATAAGACGAGGAAGGGGAGGGAGGGTTGGGGGAGGTAGGAAGGGAGGAGGAAAAAGGAAAAGCAAGGCGGTCCTCCCTTCGCTTCCCTGCTGACATCACCAGTTTTTCCTGCCCTCCCTGTTGAACAAATTGTTTTTGACCACACAGATAAAAACACTACATAATTCTTCTCCCAACATCCTCCCACCACAGTGAGAGTCAATATAAACTTTTTTTTTAGTTGTTTTTACAGCATCAATTGGGTGTCAAAACATTAATAAGATTCATACAATAAATCAATAATGATTATAATAATGATAATTTAACATAAAAACACAGTGATAATACTTCAGATTTGCCTGGTCATTGAGTACCTCACTACTAGTAAGATTATATAGAACTTTGACTTGTATTTTTAGTTGTACACAAGTTTCCTTGGGCTGTGCCAGCATTGTGAGAATGGGACATATGATAGAAAAGTGCTATATATAGAAGTGCTGAATGAATGTGTGTGTGGAAGGTGCACGACTGCGTTTTATTGACAAGTGGTTGCAAACTTTCCCAGCACAATGTTGCCCTGTTCAGTGTCAGTGCATACAGTGTGTGTCAAACTAAAGCCGCTTCTAGAGGGTACATAATTTGATTAAGTGAAAAGTTTCATTTCTCATCCAAGAGGCTTCTTCAGTTCAGTTCGCCTGGTGTTGTCAGTAAAGAACTGATTTGTATCTCATTGCCATGGATTATCTTGCAGCCACAACTTGTTTTTTTCCCAAATTTCCCAAAGGGAAACATAACTCCGGTACGCTACAACTACATGATCATATTCATATTCACTCTAAAAGTGTTTATTTTTGTATTTTTTAAGGCGGAAATTTTTATGCCGTAAACACGAGTGCCATTCACTCTCACAGGACTGAACCGCACTCATGTTCAGATTCAGCAGTTGGAAACTGTTCGGTTCATTTCAACAAAAATATGAGCATGTTCATGCAAAACACTAACACTCTTCTAATTCCAGAAATCTCTGTCTGTCTGTCTTTCTGTCTGTCCATCCGTCCATGGAACGCATATCTCAAGAACCACTCTTCATGTTTATTGTCAAGGGCCAAGGAAGTACAGCAAGCTTGTGCCAAATGGCGGTGAGATTGTCTATTGGAGGCATGATGGAGAATCATTTTTTCAGAACTAAGATTATATGTTATCAAGTTAATCTATAGAATAATCTATAGAATTTGGACCCTAATGTGCATTAAAACAGTTTCTGGGTGAGCAGGATGTCTGCCCTCTGCATGTTTGCTGTCTCTTTTCCATGAACCTGACACGCATCTCTGTTATCCTTATGTCTGCTCACCAAAACTTTGCTCTGCGCTTCATAAGAGTAGGAAACATTTATGATATGATTTGGATTGTGACATTAAAGATAAAACGGAACATGACGCTGTGGTATTGTTACACAAGCACAGACACACATAGCTGTTGTTAAAACAGATGAGGGAAAAAAATCAAATTATTATCTTAAATACATTTGTAACACTCTCAGAAATATTTAATTACATAACTTTACCTGTATTTTAAATCACTGGCAATATCTGTTTTCAGCCGGCTGTAAAAGCTTAAGGATGGCGATATTCATTTTCTAGTGTTTTCGCCGAGGCCGTCGTATTGTCTTTCCAACGTAGCCAGCATATCTTTGAGTTATTTTCTCAACCATGTCAAATGGGACCGATACCTTGCAACAGCCATGCTATACTCTTTCCATTTCGCTCTGCCTTCCCTGTATTTGAAGCCTTTAGCAAAAGCTGTCAAATATTGTGGGCTGGTGAGGTGCGTCTTGGCTAAGAGCACCTGCGCTGTGAGAGGAGCAAGCTTGAGGACGTTTTGCAGCCTTGGAGAGATGCTGAAGTCACGTGTGTGTGCAAAACAATTGTTGCTCTGCATGTCTTTAACTGGCACACATCTTTTACATAGTTTGCAGATAGGCTGTGTAGGATCCTCAGGCTTACCTTTGGTATCTTTAAAATTCATAACATTCCCAAGTATGTCACGTTTTAACTAACTAAATTTAACTATTAGCCCTATCACTTGGCCCTACCCCTTCATTTTGCACATGGCTGTGAAGGGGTAGTGTCCAATTTCTCTGTGCGATGAAGGGGTAATGTTCATCTAACCCAGTTGTTGCCAACCCCGGCCGTCAATCATGATCGACCGGTCGATCTCTAAAACCTTCGCTGTCGATCCCTGTAACTCTCTGGACTCACTGGCTGTGGTTGCGCCTCAGATCAGCTGTGTGTTGGTTGTCTGTTGTTCACACACGCTGTGTCCGCTACTGGCTGCGGGGCTGCTGGTTTATCTCCAGAGCGGAAGATTCACAGCTTCATACTGTAAAGTACTGGTATTTATTTGAGTACACAGGACTACATAAACTTTTAGACAAGGAAATAGTCATATTTATGGCCATATTCAAGGCAAAGCCTATATAAAAAACATTGTGCTGCATTAGCAGAACTCTGCAGAACATGTTGTTGAACTGAGAAGATAAATATTGTGCATTGAACAGATGCTGTTAAGATGAATTGATATCAATGTGCCTTTCTTTGTGTATATTTATGGATGTACATTGAGCCTTTAACAGAAATTGCAAAAAATTTGAACCTCACAAGTGGTTTTTTTGGAAGATATCAGGGTGGTAGATCTCGACTTACATTTGGAATTAAAAAAGGCTGGTGACCACTGATCTAACCCTTCAAAACACCCCTTAAACCCATAATGTATTCAGGACCTCCGTAAAAAACGAAGGGGTGGACAGAAATTCCTGAATGCTTTACGAACGGACGAAGCAAATCAACATTGTGAACGAACAGGTCATAAAAGTAAAAGAATAAAAGAATAAAAGAATGAAATCTTGCAAAATAACTATGTTTTTTTTTTATTTTATCCAGCGGAATATTTTATCTTAATCCACTAGCAAATGAAAAGGTCATTGAATCGCTGTGTCACTTTTATAAAGTTGGTTGGCTGCTGATGACATAGCGAGTGGTGTCCCAATTCCTAACCAATGGAAAGGAATTGAGGCAGGGCATAACTCCTCCATGTTAGCATTTCTCTGGAGTGCTCCTAGGTAACTCCCCCAATCCCCTTGTGATTGTCCCCTAATGCTTTTTAGTTGAATATGTAGTTTTCCATTTAATGTTACAAAATGCTAAATTTACTTCTTTGTCACTATTTGTTTTGTGCTGCTTTATAGTTTTAACCATAAGTAATAATAACTATATTTTGTATAGCACTTATCTAAACGAGGTTACAAAGTGCTTCAAAAGTCAATGGCAAAAATGAAGAATCGATTGTAATAAAAGATATTCTGTTCAGTCTAATTTAAGAGCCAAATTATGACATAATAAGGTTGAGACCTTAAGCTTGTAGGGAAAACTTAAGGTAGCTATTCAATTTTTATAGTAATCTAACATTTCTAACACACTTTGTGGGGCTGCAAACAATACTCTTACGTACGTTGACTACCCTCTGCCGATCAAATTGTCTATTGCCGATCTATGGTACTAAATTTTAATTATAGATAACGCACAATTTCCCAAGGTCAAAATGGACCCTTCATGCATTCAATAATTATAAACATTAAATAAGCAGGTGACCGGTGCTCTGTAGAAGCAGTAGTCGGGACTTCCCTGAACTTTAAATAAAAAATGTATTAATTAATTAAAAATTATACGTAATAATAACTGTTTTTGATCAGAAACACTGAAGTCACATAAATCAAAACAATAACAACAATAATAATAATAATTATTATTACTATTATTATCAGCCTGCCATGGACACGAGCAACAGTGTTTATCTGTCAAGAGCAGGAGAGCAGCTGCTGTTAAGCCAACACTTACACAATACAACCGTCTGACGCCCACACAAATAAGAAGTTCAAAGGTCAATCACACTCACACACTAAGATGCAATTAGAATTGTTTTGACACTGATCTAGGATACATACTCTTAAGAGATTAGGGCACTGAGAATGGAGAAACTGTGTATACAGCAACTGTTGCCTTGGTGATTCACAACTCATGGATTTAATGGTGCTGAAAAACTTGAGGTGATAGGAGCTAGTGTCGAATGGGTTTTGGGGAATTAATGCTCAAATCAGGTTGGCTCATCAGCAAATGCCTGGCATTATGCCATGAGGATGATTCTCTGTACCAGTTCTTTTTAATACCATCAATCCTGTGAGTTTTTCTCAACACTCACTGGCCCTGACACCACCCTGGACTATACTTAAACACACAGATCCTTCACTCTGTGACCCCCCCTGCTTGCTTGCTGAAGTCGTTTATTGTATATTAGAAGCATTTGATTAGTAGCTGCCCTTCTCAAGGTGAATGCTCAGTTCCCATATTGGTAGACTTGTCCACAGATACAGTACAACTGATAACTGTGGTCACTCTTGCAGCTCTGATCGCAGCAAAACCTCAGATGGCCTGCATGGTAACTAGCACCTAGTTAGGATGCCTTGCATTGTTAGCACAGCCGTGTCATTGTGTTTGTAGCTCAGACAAAAATCAGGTGCTGCCATGCACTTTATGGTTAGACAGCATCATGATTGCCAGATGTTGATATTTACAATGCACAATATGTAGCTTCTCAGTTCCACATCATGTTCTGCAGAGGAGCTGCTACTGCAGCACAAAGTTTTTACATATAGGCTTTGATTTGAATATGGCCACAAATATGATTATTGCCTTGTATGAAAGAAGTCCCTTGTACTCCAATAAATACCAGTACTACACAGTATGAAGCCGTGCATCATCCGCTCTTGCAAATAATTCACAATAAAAAAACCTTTTTAAACAAGGGAATGGATTCCATTAACAGAAACGCTGGAGTGTTTTTATTTTGAAAAGGCATACAGAAAGTGTTGCAACCATTTGTTTGTGACATAAATTCATCAGATAAACATTAAAACTCAGGTAAGATCATTTTCTCTGTTTATTCTGCTGTGAACCACAATGTTTATCTGTTTATGACACAAATGTACTTACAACACTTCCCGAACCCGTTTCAAAGTAAAAGCACTCCAGCGTTTCACTTTCGGAATCCACTCATTTGTTCCAACAGGGCTTTGATTGTTATCGACAGACTGAAAGATTTGCATCTTCATACCGTAGAGTCCTGA
Source organism: Hippoglossus hippoglossus (assembly GCF_009819705.1). Lineage (NCBI taxonomy): Eukaryota > Metazoa > Chordata > Actinopteri > Pleuronectiformes > Pleuronectidae > Hippoglossus > Hippoglossus hippoglossus. The sequence goes on along the minus strand of NC_047156.1, from coordinate 27,407,033 downwards.
CATTTAGTTTAGTACATAAACCAACTTGTTGTTGAAGGAAATGCAGGAGATAAACCTGCAACTCCACCTCCAGTAGCAGACACACAGTGCGTGTGAAAAACAGACAACCGACACACAGCTGATCTGCGGCGCGAAGACAGCCAGTGAGTCCAGAAAGTTGGGGGATCGACCGTGAAGACTGGGAGATCGACCGGTAGATCGCGATCGACGGGTTGGTGACCACTGGTTTACAGTATGCTCTGAAACATGTCACAGTGTAGAAAAAGGGAAAATTTGCATTACCAACCAAGTGTAATTTTTACATCACTGCCAATCGGAGTCGATGAAAACACAAGAGTATTGCATTATCATTTGAACAAATGAATGTTGTTTGTACCCTTCACAACTAATGACAAAAGTCAGATGTTATAACCAGTGTTTTTTAAATGTAACAATGGCTGAAGCTCTTGGCAAAAGAACCACGTTCAGCGACACAGAAAACTTAAAGCACATTTAACTGTATAAGAGTGATTTCGCATGTTTTACCCCTTTCTCTACACTGTTTCATGCTGTCATGACTACAGACCATTTTCAAAGAAAAACACATGTTTTAAAAATCCTGTCCTACCTTTCAGGCAACCACTAATTTATTTCTGTTCAGTATGAAAATCAACTTGCACCGACTTGAAACTTCCTGAAAAGTAAAATATTATTTACAGTTACAGTTCATTCTTGGCACGGTAGACAGTGTCATCCTGTGGCAGGACAGTGATGAACAAGACTAGAGGGAGGGTTCAGTTTTGAACCCTCCCTCTAGTGATATTCAATTTCCATCCACCTCCTAAAAATACATAAATATTTTGAAACCAAGAAACAATAAAATTCACATCATCTTCTTTCCAACTGCCACATTATCTTTGTGTTTATTTCTGTCTCTGAGTTTTCTGACAACATAATCTTTAGTCTTTAATATAATTTCTTCCTTTGAGATAATTTTTCTAGTGTACTGACCTTAACGAAACTAAATTTATGAAATTAATTAACCCTATGAAAAAAGTATAAATAATCATCAGGAAAACAGTTAATGAGACTCTAAGTCATTTACACCATGTATTTTTTCTAAATGTCCGCACCTCCTCCTAGTTACTGCTGCAGCAATTCGAGAACTTGTGAATATCGCGAGAACTCTGAATGTCGGGGCTTAAGGACACTTGGATAACAGCACAGGAGCAGCATGGAGGCATTTTTTGTTTCTTTTCAGTTGCTTTTTTACGTGGTCGCCAGTTACTTCAATTGTATTGGATTCAGCTACAACACTGTTTACCCCTGAGACTCCAAACATGTTTTGTTGACTCAAACACTAAACCCCCCCCCCCCCCCCCCCCATTGGCATAGTGGTGAGTAGATAATGAGTGAATTTTCGTTTTTGGGTGAACTATCCCTTTAACACCTCTAAATCTTATAATATAAACTTGTAGGGTATTGTAGAGTCATTCAAGTGTTTTATAGTTCTGTTTAGCCTCTCACAGTACTAGATTAAAGAAAATGCCAGATAAAGATCCTGGCCTATACTAGCATGCTAAAGAAGGCCACAGTGAATTGAGACACAACTTATTAATTTATGTTTAACCCAAACCACTGTCTTCCATTAACCTTAAACCTATGCCTTACACAAAGCACATTTGTTGCTTTAAACCTAACCAGACAGACCTCGAGATAAGAACCCCAGTCTCTGGTGCAAGAGTCTCTTTAATCACCCAATAACCACTCTAAGCACTTCACGTCACTCTGCTTCTATTAATAAATGTAGCACTTCATTCATTCAACAAATACATTTCCCCTCAACATGATCCAGCCAGTAATTGTGTTTCCAAGAAAAATCATATTTTCTGTCGTAGTTTAGTTGTAGTACTTGATTTGTAGGAGGCAGGTTGCCTTTTAAGGAGAAAGAAGAATTAATAGATGAACACAAGTTTCAAATTAAGACTTTTTAGACCATTTGAATGTCATGAATTTTAATACTAGTGTCTAAATGAAATGCTTCAAGAAAGAGAGAGGGAGCCCCCCTCTCTATGTCTCTCTCCCTCCTCAGATGGAGAGACAGAGAGACAGAGAGGGGTGGTGGCTAAAGGGAGGATTTCATAAACAGAAGAATCCAGAAAATGTTACAGCGAAGATTCATGGAGGCTGGCACAGCATGACACGGAAATAAAACACAGCCACAATGGTCAGTTCATTTTCTACCATAACATATGTTGCACAGCAACATACTATATTCCTGTCCAATTCACATGTGCCTCCCTGTGTAAAACCTGTTAGGAAAATGGTTTATTTTCACCAATAGATAGAACTTTTTGTTTGTTAGAACTGCTTCAGTTCTCAGACTTCACAGCTATACCAGGCTAACCCCCTCCTCTTAAACTGAGCCTGACTCAGCTCTCTTTCTCCAACATGCAAAATCCACCTGCCAGACCCTCTAAAGCACACTAATTAACATATAGTTAATCATTTATTCTAAAACCCAAAATGTTAGTGGCATTAAGAAAAGGTCAAATTTATCAAGAACAGCACCAAAGCCTTTCTATCTCAGTGTCTGAGTGACCTGGTTAAAAATAACCTCCATCCAGGGATTGTTATCAAGGCTCCACCTTGTCCTGCTTCATATTTTTAGAATTGCACTGGTGACCAGTAAGAACAAATCCAACATAAAAAGATCTATGGGTCAATCTGAAATCTGAAAATGATGAAGTGGCAGCATGTGGAGGTAACACGTCTAATCAACACCCACACCTCCAAGGGCAGTACAGCAGGGACACTGTCTGCAGCAAAGTTTAACATAAAAGATCAGAGATCTACAAATACTGAGCCGACACATCTTTACTTGTATGACTGATAATGTTGTCATCACAGATTTATTTTGCCAGCATCCCTGGCCTCTATACAAAAACAATTCTGGTGCTTATTTAGTTTTTTGTTAAACTTTCAAACAAAGAAATCTGCGGCTGTATTTTTAGCTGAAGATTTTTTCGACTTGCTTGCACCAGATGGATCAAAAGAGGGGCAAAAGACAAAAACAATAGGAGCTATACATTGGCTTCACAATTTGCATTTCTTGTGTCATACAAGTACAGCAAACTGACTGGGTAATACTGCTAATCCTAAAGCCTGCTCTCATGAGCTGTATGATCCTACTTATCACAAAATGTCTTTGATAGTGAAGAAAACTTGGTTGGTTTTTGTTCTTGGCGATAAAGAAAATAACATCCTCAGAAAGTGTAAGTCTCCCTGAATCTTAAATGTATGTGCATGTGTGTGATGACTCAAAGCACAAATACAAATTTTGAAACAAATCAGGGTAAATTCTGGGTAAAATACCTTAACTGCCTCCATGAGCTGCTTGTCTCACCCCCTGCTGGTCATGTTGCTGAATGGGAAAAATCATTGTGCCAAATAAAGTAACTTGAAGTTTTTCTTTAGAACACCATGCACCTGGCCCTTTCACCTCATGCAGTATCCCGTGGAACTGATCTCCTGCAGCTATTCTATACATTAGGATACAAATGCCGAAAGTCTGGCACTATCAAACATGAGTTTGTAGTCAAATATGCCACATGCTTCATACTAAGTGCGATCTGACCATTTGCACAACCTCTCATCTAAACACCAATTGTCTAATCATAGATCAAAAATTGTACCTTGCATGGCCAGGTTCCACTACACGAGTTCTGAGGGGTGTGTGATTTGTTTAGCCTTTTCACCATGAATACAAGCACAAGTGTACAAAATGTAACAGTGTATTTATCTTCTCTTACAGAGGCTATAAACATGCCTGGCGAACAACCTACAGTAGTAACCTAACATTACTTTGAGGCCAAGCACCTGCTGTGTTGGAGTCAGTCCAGGGTGGTATATCAAAGTTTAGGCTGCTCTTTATTGGATTTGGGGAATTTTACACTCCACCAAACTCATTACCTGAGGTAGCACCACATTAACTCATTGGTTAGCTCTTGTTTACATGAAGTGCATACTGACAAACAAACTGTACAATACAATTAATAAAGCTCAAATCTGACATCTGCTTGTCCAAGTGCCATTTGCCGTTTTTTTTTATGCTCAAAACAGATTTAACATGCTTGTACAATCATCCTGTGCATTACATACAAACTACTACAGTGAAAAGATGTATATAATGTACATACTCAGCATTTTTTTTAATTTAATTAAAAATAATTGTATTATTCAACTGCCTTTTTATATTTCTTTATTCTCTTGTCTACCTCATTCGGACTTGCGCATTCACTGTTGTAACAACTGAATATCTCTGGTGTGTCGATAAAGTTGTATTTTATCTTATCATATCTATAATCAGCACCACTGCACTGAGGCGCATTACCCTGCTGGTCAACAAGTGACTCTGCTCCTCTGATGTTTTCTAATCATCACACTTTGAACTGATCTTTACAAAAACCTGCAGAATTCATATTAATGTTCTTGGATAAACGGGGTGTCGCTTCTTCTGCAACAATGAAGTTAAAACACTGTGTTGCATCATAATCTGGGGGAAGAACTTCTGTCTGCAGGAGTTAAAATGACCTGAACGATCCGGAGTCATGATCCGACATCATCGATTAATAACTAAATAGATGTGATTATCAGTTTGTGTGTGAGGAGGGACAGAGACGAGCGGGGACACACACTCACACAAACTGATAATCACATGTATTTAGTTATTAATCGATGATGTCGGATCATGACTCCGGATCGTTCAGGTCACTTTAACTCTGATGTCCTGTCTGTGGACGTCACGTTACATCTCTCGTTGTGTAGCAGGTTTAAAGGTGTGTCTCAGAAACTCTAGAGAATCCAAAGAAAAACAAAGCAATGTGGCAAAACGTGGTCTTATAATTATCAATGGTGGTGAACCCGCTGAAAATATGAACGTAGCGGAATACATGATAATGTTCAGTCACTGCATCGATGCAGAGTCGTCCACCTCTCTGCAGGAGCCCAAACATTAACACATGTGCTGTGTGCGCCCACCTAACCTGATGTGGCTGTAACTCTATTCCAGCCACATGATCATATGGTATAGTGCGCGACGCTATTCTCATTATCATTGGCTGTTGGCGTTGTCTGTCAAAACATGGACGGGATGAGTTCTATCTACGATATTATATCGATGTGTCTTAAATTTCTGTCGAGGAAAAGTCATATCGCGATAATTATCAATATTGTTTTATCACCCAGCCCCTAATTACATAATTTCAGTTTAATATAACCATGTTCTTCTGTCCAGCTGGTAAATTATATATTATTATTATTGTTATCATTTCATTTTTTATTATGTTAAAAATTATATATTGCTTTGCTTTTGTGCATTAACTAATTTTAAAGTTTTTTCTTTGTTTGCAGGCTTTTACTATGAAACAGAACAGGAAGTGCGTTAGTGTACTTTAACAGGCATACTAAAAAAGGCCAGCTCTTCCTAGTCAGTTCTCCAGTCACACTGTTGTATAACTTGACTTATAAGGTGGTCAGAGTGGTCAACACTAGATTTTCTCAAGCAATGACAAAACAGTACTAAAAAATATTTAATCATGTTTCATTCTGGTAGTAGTAGTATTAGTTATAATGAGTTGACAGACTGTTCCTATATCACTAAGCACACATGACTGGCTCTGTAAGTGTGTGTGTGTGTTTGTGTGTGGTGTGTGTGGTGTGTGAGAGTGTGTGTGTGTGTGGGGGGTGTGTGTGTGTGTGGTGTGTGTGTGTGTGTTTGGGGTGTGTGTGTGTGTTGTGTGTGTGTGTGTGTTGTGTGTGTGTGTGTTTGTGTGGTGTGTGTGTGTGTGTGTGGTGTGTGTGTGTGTGTGGGTGTGTGTGTGTGTGTTGTGTGTGTGTGTGTGTGTGTGTGAAGGACCCCTGTGAAGTGGGGACTTTCTGGTTAATCTCCAGCTGGCCAATAAGCAGCTTAACTGTCACTGGAGTGCAGCAGGCTAATTACTAGTTTGTAGGCAATATGGTTCAGAGCCACACAATGAAAATAACCTCTACATTAATACTCATGTTAAAATAGATGGGATTATTGAAGTTAGGTCTTTGAGTTGTGACAGTTTTATTTAACAATACTAAATATGTCATATACTTGAATGTTTCAAAAAAGAGTTTCTGTTTTCTAGGTTGTATATAATCAGTGTTGGTTTGTGTGCCTAAATTTAACCGTGGAGGGGAAATATAATGTGGGCATAAAAGATCTGCAGCTGTCTGAGAGTGTTCATTGACCATGTGTGTGAGACTCTAACCTGTTGGACCAGTGGGCAGACTGTGCACTTATAGAAACTGTGTCATTAGGTTAACCCTTCATGGAGAACCTTGAAAGTTAAGCTGCATGGGAAGGTAAGGAGACATAGAGCAAATGGTGAACTGATGGTTTAATCATACCACAACCTGTTCATAACATTACACATGCCCCACAGGTAACATAACAGAGGAGTCAGTCATCAGCACTCTCATTATATAGAGATCCACTGAAAACCTGCAAAGAAAGTTTAGTCCAGAACCTATTCTTTTTAACTTCTTAGATTAAGTTTGTTCACATACAGTGTCTTAAAGTTGCAGTGTGTAGAATTTAGTGACATAAAGTGGTGAAGTGTCATGTTGCAGCTGAATACCCCTCACCTCATCCTCCCCTTCCAAACATGAAAGAGAACCTGTGGTAACCTTCAGTTTTCATAAAAACTCAAAGGGTGTTTAGTTTGTCTAGTTTGGGCTACTACAAGAAACATTCTGTCTGGAGCACCAGAGAGAGGCAGAAGAGAGGACATGGAAATACACATTGCAGCCTTTTTTTCGACTTTAAACCACTGATATATCATTTTAGGGGGACCAATACCTCAAATTCAATCCCTGAAAGGTGTAAAATATGGGTCCTTTAATCTTGTGATTCAGTCAATTTAGACTGCTATACCCTTAAACACAGATTATTTAAAGATCTGGGTTAACTGTCAGGTAAGGACTGAACAAAATTGGACTTGGGACCCCAGTCCAAGTGATTCATCACACACCTCACTGACAAGATGGCACTGGAGTAATTGGCACCAGCACCTCAAACACCATGCTGTTAGCTCACGTGGATTGGTTTTTCAAATATATGACATATGAACGAGACCCTCTGAAAGAGACATGACTGACAAGTCTGTATACAGTATATAAACTGAATAATATCTCCATGGAAACTGATAAATTATACTAAATAATATTCTTGAAATGAAAACACTGATTGAAGTTTAATGAATCAGTGATCTCCTCTGTCCTCCTCCCCCTGTTGCTGATGTGGATTCACCACGGAGGTCATGCTGCTGATATAAAGATAAATGAAGGTAGAAGTCTACACAAAGATTTAGATTATTCATTTGCTTGATTCACGAAATTCACTAGCTCACCAAGCATGCAGTGGTTGTATAAAACAAACTGTGATGGATGAAAGCAGGTACCAATATGACTTTTATACATGTTTAAAGTTTGTTGAACTGGTGGTGTGATAAACTGACAAAAGGTTTTGATTACACTGACAGTGCTACGAGCAAAGTTGTCTACTCAAATAAAAACATTCACACTGCACGCCTCTGTGCTGTCTACACACAAACACACACACACATCTTCTATCTTTGTGAGGACACTCATTGGCATAATGCATTCCCTAGCCACTTACCCTAACCTTCACCTAAACCTAATTCTAACCCTGAAAACACATCTTAAGCCAAAAACATTCCATTGGAAGTGGGTCAGAAAGTGAGTACCGTCCAAAATGTCCTCACTTTCCCAAATTGTCTTCACTCCGTAAGTGCGAGACTCAAAACGTACCTCACAAAGGTCTGTACACGCACGCACACGCACACACACGCACACGCACACGCACACACTTACTTAGATGTTAGTTGCGTTAGGATGCATGGCTGCATATACAGTCCTCACCATCCACTCCTGTCTTTCTGTCCCTTTCTGTTACCATGGCTTTGGTCTTACAGGCAAAAGGCCTAGAGAGTAATCCTCTTATAATCTCTCTTACCTGAACCATCTGCATCATGCAGACACTACCAGAGGTGGAGAGGAGGCCAGGGAGAGAGAGAGAGGAAAAGAGACAACAACAGTGGCATACACTCAGTTTACAGGTACAGGTACTCATGTACACCTATATAAAACTAATGCTAATCTAACAAAAAAGAAGGTCAGGATGTTCAGTTTGTGCTGCAAATGTTTTAAGGAGATGTTGATTAAGATTTGTGATCATGTTGAAAGCTGCATGACAAACAGTATCATCCTTCGGTCATGTGTGGCATACAGATCCACCGAACGCTATGAAAGCTATGTTTGGGGGTGCCCCCGCAAAACTGCCAAATTTCAGCTAATTTGGCCTCATTTTAGAAAGGCCATGAGACAAAATGAGCGGGGGTATTACTAATTGTCTAAACTTCAGGTTGTGACTGATCAAGTTTCATAGAAGAATGTGATCAAGCATGAGCGAGATGAGGGGCAGAGCTTCTGAGATACAAAGTTACTAAGTTAATGCAGGCTCAACATTTCCTGTAAAGGCTTTTCAAAGCAAAAGCCTTTAAGGGAATTGGCTACTGGAATTTCAACAGTTAAAGCTGCAGGACGAATGCTGAAAATAACAACCAACAGATCAATGGCTAAACTTCCCTGTAGATACACTTCTTGTTGGAAGACGAGACAGACTGGAGGTCAGCACAGGGCTGAAGAGCTTTTTTAGCCAGTGCAATATACGATTACTGCAGTAGCTCTGTCATTAGGACAACACACAGTTATGAGTCACTCTGTACAGAACTTCACTGCATGGACACACACTATACTCTAACTGAGTCAGAGTTCAAGTAGGTAGAACTTTGAGGTTGGATAATAACAGTTATCCAGTTTCAGTCTTGCTTTTTTAAGGTTCCACCCGTGTGCACTTATGATTGATTACTATTTCAATTTACAACAACAGTGCCTGTTGTGAACCTTCCTGTTTGGAAGGGGCTGTTTTCTTGCCCTGTGCTGATGCTCCCCAGATACCTCAGAATTATTCCTTGGCATTAGTGCTTCCTCAAACAGGCCTAAAATATACAATTACTTTTTATTGTTTGTGTCCTAGATGTTGTGTGCAGAGCTTTTTATAAACAGTGGATGTAGAGTGAAGTTAGAAAACGTTGTGTTCATCCTACCTGATTTATCTGCAATGAAGATTTTAATGTTTCAATGTTTTTCATAAAATTAAATTTTTCTGAATTTTGTTTAAATTATTTTTAATTTGATTCCTGTATGTGATTTATATATCATTTTATATATTATTAAGTTTGAATGACTTACTTTACTGCTGTAATTTTTTCATACATTGCATGGGGGCTATTCCTATTAAGCTACGATACAATCTTTAGCTCACAACTTTTCAAATGTAAATGGTCTAAATGGTCTGTATTTATATAGAGCTTTTCTAGTCTTATCAAATTATCAAAATTATCTGGTGTTGATTTTGACCCGCGGTTTTGACCCCAGTTGTTGATCAATGCTACCGATTATTCAAAGACGTAGAAGATATGTTGAAAATGGTCCACGGACTGACTGTCAGCACTCTGCCCTGCCCCTACTGACTGCAACAGATTGCTTGTTTATATGTTTTATTAATATAGAACATAATGCATATCCAAATTGCACCAAACTCTGCACTGTACTTCTTCAGACAATTTACAGAAATGCCATCCCCCATTCTGAAACTCGCTGGGACTCTTCACTGTCTTTCTCTCTCTCCACGCTCTCTGAGTCTCTTCCCTCTTCTCCTGATACTAAAATACGCATTCGCGCAGGACATTTTTCTGGATGGGAGGGGGAGTGAGCTGTCTGCTGTGAGAGGGGCATGAGAAGAGAGCGAGAGAAGTGAAACTCAGAGAATTTCCTGCTGACGGCTTAAAACATTCACGTGACAATTTATACTCGATGGTCACAATGTAGTCATTTTAAACATTGCACTTGGTAAAAGTCACGATAAATCGAGTATATTCGATATATCGCCCACCCCTACTTAAAGGTAGGGTTGGTCATATGTTTCTGAAACGTATCTTATCTGTTGAAATCCTCTTCCCGTCCAGTTAGCCATCAATAAATATAGTAGTCTGGGAAAAAAAGAAAATAAGCTAGTGTCTGTGGCCCTTAGAGGACTATAAATATGACCAATCATTTTATTCTGACCAAATGAAAATGGTTGGTTGGATCACGTGATTTTTTTTACAACACACAGAAACCGGTGTCAGCTCTTATCACCACAAACTCTCATGACATCTCCGTCGGTGTCTTCTATGTATGTCACATTTATTTTTGCGTCTGTCACGCGTTAGAGGCGTCATCCTAACCCCCACTCACTTGCGATGAATCCAGCAGGTGATCCCCTGCTGTGTTCACACATGGACTTCTCCTGGATTTCTACAGACTTTAAACTATAGGAGGCCAGGCAGAGAAAGTCCACAGAGAGTGCCTAGCATCTTACTTGGACATTTGCATTGACACATGCACGTCCTCCGGAGAAAATACGAAGGAACTGCGGAGTTCAGTGCATGTCTGAAAGCAGCTTAACTGACATGCCTGCCTGCACAGCACTGCCAGTGCTCTAACTGTGTCTTCACAAGCCAGAGCGACATACACTACTGAAGCAGAGACAATAGTCTGAAGTTAGCAAGCGAGTCAGCTTCAAGCAGTGTGGGTTCATATGAGCATAGTTTTGACAAGAGGGCTGATGGGGGGAATCTATCTGAACATGCAAATTCACCACTAGATGTCACAACATTCTGCATACTGAACCTTTAAAAGGTGAAGTTCTCAATAAAACATCCTTTCAATTAGTTTGGCATTTGTTTTGATTAATATTAAATAAAATAAATGGAACAGAGTTGTTCTGATTATTATTATTAAGTTTGGAGAATCATGTGATTCAAGTCAACTTTCAAAAGTGTCAAGGGGGTGTAACCACCACGTGACAGGAAATTATATAACAGAGAAGGGCCCATGATGAGCTAACTGCTGCATGCAAAGGTTAGTAACTCTCCTTGAAAAAAAAATTGATAATTTGATGTTTTTTACAGAATGGTCAGGTGTGCTTTGGTTAAATGTCGAATGGTATGACCCCAGGAAAACATTGATCAATTAACTAAATTGTAAGCATTTCTTTAAGAAATCTTCACACCAACGCTGTGCGCTTAGACAAGTGTCCATGATAATGCCTGTCAAATGGTGTAACTGGTTACACCAAATGGTGTAACTGGTTACACCATTTGACTCCTGATATCTGTAGTTTATGATGCTGAATAATGTTGTAATATGAACTTATTTACCAAGTGCAACGTTTTGTAAGTGTTAACAATCCTCAGCTGGCAGGCAGACCTGTAAGAATTAGAATAAAGTGCTCCATGTTCAGTGATAATCCATCCTCAGAAACAGGTCAGGTCTACCTCAATCATGAAATTCAAACCCAGTTCACACAGTGACTGTTTGGCTTCCCTCTTAATTGCTCTTATTTGTTCTTTATACAAACAAGCAAACCAAGGGCAACACTATGCTCCTCTTCCAGGAAAGAATGCCTGACAAATGTGTATGAAACATAAAAACAATATCATGTCTTCGACTCTATATGATGGCAGACTTTTTACCCCTAATTCAATTGTGACAGTATATATGTCAGCGGTTCGATACCAGTCTTCCCCATTCCGAATGCCGAAGTGTCCTTGGGCAAGATACTGAACCCCAAATTGCCCCTTCTCATAGAGATCAGTGCTGCACATACTGTACATGTAAATGTACTGCATGAATGTTTGTGTGAATGGGTGAATGTAAAACCGTACTGTTAAGCGCTTTGAGTGGTCATCAAGACTAGAAAAGTGCTATATAATTTAAGACCATTTACCATATTCATTTTCTGATGAGATCAGACAAGTCATTCAAAAAGTTTTCTTCTAACATAATGCAGCCATCTTACCATTTGTTTAAGAGTTTTCAGTGTGGGACAGTGGCCTACAGTTAATTCTTACTTGATACAGGACATGTTTTAGCCTGCACAGTTCAGGCTAAAGATATTCCAGACCTCAAAACACAACTGACCATGGGAGAACATGCTTCACAACACCCTCTCTCTAAAGAGCCAAAGTCTTTAACTCTCATTATTAAAACTTTAATGGTCCACACTGGCGCGCATGTGTGTGTGTGTGTGTGTGTGTGTGTGTGTGTGTGTGTGTGTGTGTGTGTGTGTGTGTGTGTGTGTGTGTGTGTGTGTGTACTAATTGGATGTTTGTCTAGTTTTTTAAGGAAGTGTACTCCTCCAGAGGAAGTCATTAACTTCAAAGGATTGTGTGTGCGTGTGTAAGAGAGCGAGATGGATAGAGATGGACATTTTGGGGCGACAGAGCTGGTGTGCTGTTTAAAAACACGCATAATAAAACACAAAAAAACATTTTAAAAAAGCTATACTTTAAGGCAACGATAAAATTGTGTGATAATTTGTCAAACGTGGCCTGGTGCTGCCTCACTCTCAGGGATGGCCTCTTCCTCCTCCATACATTGTAGTTCCCCCACAGTCTATTCTGGCTCATTTAATAGACTTTGAATTTAGTATTCTTCACTATCTATCGAATTATTGTCTTGTAGATGTTGTTCTAACCGTTTGAGTTTGACCAGGATGTTTTTATTCCACTGTCCCCTTCACGCTCCGACTATACACAAAAATGTGGAGGTGCATGTTGTAGTTCCAGCACATAGCCAGGGAGCTGGCCAAAGTCCACCTGTGATGTCAAAATCGTCATCTGGCGGACTTTTGTCAACAAAAGGTTGAGCAACAGGGTGGGAAATTAAACATTGCTTATCTTCATATACTATCGATATTGTAACAATACAACGCGGGTTGAAAGTTGGCTGAGTTCCTGTTTAATGATGACATGAGATACACACATGAAAAGTAACAGAAGCAGTAAATATAAGAAAAATAGAGAGCTTCAGAGAGAAGCTTAAATTCTGGCCCGACTTTTGCTTTTGGACCACAAACCAATTGCACTACAATTCGGTTGGAATTAAAACACATTAAAAGTCTCAAGCCATTTGTTTGGTCCAAAGTTTGACTGGCAGCTTCCACATCAACCTCAACACACCATACAGACTGGACAGGCTCATCAGCATGGCCAAATTAACCTCCTTCATTCTGTCTTAGCCCAGTGGCAAAAAATGTGCTCCTATTTGACCTCCTACAGCTGAAAGGATTAGATCATTAATTGATTAGTCGATTGACAAATTATTTGGCAAGAATTTTGACAAAATAAATTTGTTGGTAATTACAATAACTTCTAAATACATTTTAAGTGCTTGAAAATACAATCATCGCTAAAGTGTGCATTATCAAGACAGCCGATATATACAAATAAAATGGTCAAGTTGTCATATTCACATTTAAGGTCTATTGATTGACTCACAATATAGGTCGTGATTGAGGATATTGGTAGTGGATCATGATGGTGGATTGTGATCGTTGTTGCAGTCGATCATGATCTTTTGAGTTTGACTGTTGGTCAAACAACAAAACACAATCTGAATGCGTTCACTTGGACTACAGGGATTAATGTTTCACCAGTTTCTGATCTTGTATATATATCTATCAATTATTTAAGAAAATCACATTCAGAAGTAAATAAATAAATGTTGGTTGTAGCCTTTCAGCACACTGTTAATGGAATGATCCTACCTATGTCTGAGGTTTTCTTTGAGTTCATTACCCATGACTACTAAAATGAAAGCAATCTTATACCAAAAAGCCACAAAACTGGTAGAGGAGGAGGAGTTGAATATCAACTATTCAACTAGAAAAGTTGATATTCTATTGCAGTAGTGCACATTTCTATCAACCTCCATCCAATCATGTAGGACCAGCTGACGTGGAGTAAACTTGTGGCTTTTGAGGACTTAGGGTGTCTTGGCTCCGATCATAATCCTGCCTTGTATGCCAGACTTTGTTTGAACCACACTGAATAGGTGTGTTATGAAAGCATGCATGATCTCCTACTGGCAGCCTGCCGTTTCCAGGCACTAAAGGAATGAAGTAAAGCACACATTTAGTGTGGGGACAATCCAACCTGACCATATTCACCATAAATTTAACTTACTTCAATGTGCCAAGACTCCTGACAATGCAGATGCATCAGCATATGGCTCCACTCAGCAGAAATCTGTCTAACTTGAGTAAGTCATGGGATAACAGTAACTTACTGCAGCTGAACTGTCTACTTTCACAATGACAAAGCCCAACTCTTCAGAGCTGCTTTTAAATTGCATTTTATATTTCTCGTCATTAACACTATATAAATAAGATGTATCATTAATGTAATGTCCTCCCTTCTGGCCCCATACAGATGGGTGACATGATGTGAGCAAGTCGTTTCACCAGAATCCTCCAAAACAACTTCAGTGGCCCTTGACATAAATTCCCCCATCGCGAACAACTCTACCAAACAGCATTCTTCTTGAAGCTACTCCATTCCCTCATCTGTATGTTAATGCTGGGGGTGGAGAGAGCACTGTCTAACATGTCGCTCCTTAGAGGTTCAGCTAGCCTGTGATCTGGAGACAGAAGGCCATGGTGTAGGACTCCTCATTTTCAACAAAATCATTCAGTGAGCTGTCAGCATCTGTATTCACGTTGTTTCCGTTCATTAGTTATTGTATATTTCATTACTTATTACTTTAATACTAGAGAATGAATACTTAACTATTTGTTGCCCCCCCCCTATACACATAATTTTCTTGTTCAATGGATCAGAATGTGATGCAAATGCACACCATGTATCTGTATTAGTATCATATTGTTAAAATCGTTCAATCAAATGATCAAACTGAGTGTGAATGAGGATGAGAATGTGGGTTTGAGTTAGAATGAGAGAAATGTGCCTCCACGCTGAGTACAGACATGACAAGCATACCTAATAAAATCCAGCTTGTTTGTTTAACTTTTCCACTTTTTACCATTTTGTTTTACATTACAGCCAAAACCATCTTGATGTGTTCTGTGTACAAGGACAGGGTTGAAATGAGTGGCTCCATCTTGCTTTATGAATGAACACAATACATCTTGAATGAGATGAGAATCAGATGAGTGAGTACAGTGTCTGCCCTCTGGTCTGTATCCGTTTCCTGCAACTTGTTAGCTCAGGCCTGATCATTAGCTGAATTAGTTCCCTCAAACAAGTGAGAGGCCTCAAGTGGCACAATGGACTTACTGTTGTGTTCACTTGGCTCTGAGTGGGCAGAACAGAGAGTGTGCTCTTGTGGTTTGTTTCATTCCCACAGTCAGCCTGACAGGGTTGGTTTTTCTCACCTACTAGTGCAACATTTGGATTCCACCACCTTCCCCTTTGGAACATAATCAAAGGGGGGCTGTGTGTTTGTCTCTGAGGGCAGAGTACTACGAATGCATGTGCTCTATTTCAAAGCTATGCCCAGAATGCTGTCACTCCATCTGGAGACTGACATCTTGTCAGATGTCATAACATTGGGGGTAAGAGGATGCAGAGGAGCTGCAGATTTGATATATTCAGTATTAATTAATTAATAAATTAATAAATTTGTCTACAAATGTCGATGGTTATGAGAAAGTCCATCACATGATAACACACCCTCTGTCCTTAAACCCTCTCCAAGAGTAAGGACAACTAACCAAAAAAACCCTATCAACAGGGATAAAAACATGGAAACCTCAGAGAGCCACATGTGAGGGATCTTTCTCCCATCAGGGATAGAAGTGCAATATATGTTGTGTGTAGCTGAACACTCACAAAAATTACAATATTTACAACTTTGATTAGAAGAAACAGTTTTTAACATAATTGAAAGATGTTTCAATGTTTAAAGTATTTATACATAAGAAAATGTCTAATAGAGACGAAGGGAGCAGCAATGACGAAATGGTAGAATATGTGTCTTATGTATTGTCCAAACAGTTTTTTCATTTACAGAGACAATCACTGAGGCTGCTGAGTGACAGAGACAAACACTGAGGCTGCTGAGTGACAGAGACAAAACCTGAGGCTGCTGAGTGACAGAGACAAACACTGAGGCTGCTGAGTAACAGAGACAAACACTGAGGCTGCTGAGGGACGGAGACAAAACCTGAGGCTGCTGAGTGACAGAGACAAACACTGAGGCTGCTGAGTGACAGAGACAAACACTGAGGCTGCTGAGTGACAGAGACAAACACTGAGGCCACTGAGTGACAGAGACAAACCATGAGGCTGCTGAGTGACAGAGACAAACCCTGAGGCCACTGAGTGACAGAGACAAAACCTGAGGCTGCTGAGTGACAGAGACAAACCCTGAGGCCGCTGAGTGACAGAGACAAACCCTGAGGCTGCTGAGTGACAGAGACAAACACTGAGGCTGCCGAGTGACAGACACAAACACTGAGGCTGCCGAGTGACAGAGACAAACACTGAGGCTGCTGAGTGACAGAGACAAACACTGAGGCTGCTGAGTGACAGAGACAAAACCTGAGGCTGCTGAGTGACAGAGACAAACACTGAGGCTGCTGAGTAACAGAGACAAAACCTGAGGCTGCTGAGTGACAGAGACAAAACCCTGAGGCTGCTGAGTGACAGAGACAAAACCTGAGGCTGCTGAGTGACAGAGACAAACACTGAGGCTGCTGAGTGACAGAGACAAACACTGAGGCTGCTGAGTGACAGAGACAAATACTGAGGCTGCTGAGTGAGAGACAAACACTGAGGCCGCTGAGTGACAGAGACAAACCCTGAGGCCAGTGAGTGACAGAGACAAACACTGAGGCCGCTGAGTGACAGAGACAAACCCTGAGGCCAGTGAGTGACAGAGACAAACCCTGAGGCTGCTGAGTGACAGAGACAAACCCTGAGGCCACTGAGTGACAGAGACAAACCCTGAGGCCGCTGAGTGACAGAGACAAACCCTGAGGCTGCCGAGTGACAGAGACAAACACTGAGGCTGCCGAGTGACAGACACAAACACTGAGGCTGCCGAGTGACAGAGACAAACACTGAGGCTGCCGAGTGACAGAGACAAACACTGAGGCTGCTGAGTGACAGAGACAAAACCTGAGGCTGCTGAGTGACAGAGACAACACTGAGGCTGCTGAGTGACAGAAACAAAACCTGAGGCTGCTGAGTGACAGAGACAAAACCCTGAGGCTGCTGAGTGACAGAGACAAAACCTGAGGCTGCTGAGTGACAGAGACAAACACTGAGGCTGCTGAGTGACAGAGACAAACACTGAGGCTGCTGAGTGACAGAGACAAAACCTGAGGCTGCTGAGTGACAGAGACAAACACTGAGGCTGCTGAGTGACAGAAACAAAACCTGAGGCTGCTGAGTGACAGAGACAAAACCCTGAGGCTGCTGAGTGACAGAGACAAAACCTGAGGCTGCTGAGTGACAGAGACAAACACTGAGGCTGCTGAGTGACAGAGACAAACCCTGAGGCCGCTGAGTGACAGAGACAAACCCTGAGGCTGCTGAGTGACAGAGACAAACACTGAGGCTGCCGAGTGACAGACACAAACACTGAGGCTGCCGAGTGACAGAGACAAACACTGAGGCTGCTGAGTGACAGAGACAAACACTGAGGCTGCTGAGTGACAGAGACAAAACCTGAGGCTGCTGAGTGACAGAGACAAAACCTGAGGCTGCTGAGTGACAGAGACAAACACTGAGGCTGCTGAGTGACAGAGACAAACACTGAGGCTGCTGAGTGACAGAGACAAACACTGAGGCTGCTGAGTGAGAGACAAACACTGAGGCCGCTGAGTGACAGAGACAAACTCTGAGGCCAGTGAGTGACAGAGACAAACACTGAGGCCACTGAGTGACAGAGACAAACCCTGAGGCCACTGAGTGACAGAGACAAACCCTGAGGCCACTGAGTGACAGAGACAAACACTGAGGCCACTGAGTGACAGAGACAAACCCTGAGGCCAGTGAGTGACAGAGACAAACCCTGAGGCCACTGAGTGACAGAGACAAACCCTGAGGCCAGTGAGTGACAGAGACAAACACTGAGGCCACTGAGTGACAGAGACAAACCCTGAGGCCACTGAGTGACAGAGACAAACCCTGAGGCCACTGAGTGACAGAGACAAACACTGAGGCCAGTGAGTGACAGAGACAAACCCTGAGGCCACTGAGTGACAGAGACAAACCCTGAGGCCAGTGAGTGACAGAGACAAACCCTGAGGCCACTGAGTGACAGAGACAAACAATGAGGCTGCTGAGTGAGAGACAAACCCTGAGGCCACTGAGTGACAGAGACAAACCCTGAGGCCACTGAGTGACAGAGACAAACCCTGAGGCCACTGAGTGACAGAGACAAACCCTGAGGCCGCTGAGTGACAGAGACAAACCCTGAGGCCGCTGAGTGACAGAGACAAACCCTGAGGCCGCTGAGTGACAGAGACAAACCCTGAGGCCGCTGAGTGACAGAGACAAACCCTGAGGCCAGTGAGTGACAGAGACAAACACTGAGGCCAGTGAGTGACAGAGACAAACACTGAGGCCACTGAGTGACAGAGACAAACCCTGAGGCCACTGAGTGACAGAGACAAACCCTGAGGCCACTGAGTGACAGAGACAAACACTGAGGCCACTGAGTGACAGAGACAAACCCTGAGGCCAGTGAGTGACAGAGACAAACCCTGAGGCCACTGAGTGACAGAGACAAACCCTGAGGCCAGTGAGTGACAGAGACAAACCATGAGGCTGCTGAGTGAGAGACAAACCCTGAGGCCACTGAGTGACAGAGACAAACCCTGAGGCCACTGAGTGACAGAGACAAACCCTGAGGCCGCTGAGTGACAGAGACACACCCTGAGGCCGCTGAGTGACAGAGACAAACCCTGAGGCCGCTGAGTGACAGAGACAAACCCTGAGGCCGCTGAGTGACAGAGACAAACCCTGAGGCCAGTGAGTGACAGAGACAAACACTGAGGCTGCTGAGTGACAGAGACAAACACTGAGGCTGCTGAGTGACAGAGACAAACACTGAGGCTGCTGAGTGAGAGACAAACACTGAGGCCGCTGAGTGACAGAGACAAACCCTGAGGCCAGTGAGTGACAGAGACAAACACTGAGGCCACTGAGTGACAGAGACAAACCCTGAGGCCACTGAGTGACAGAGACAAACACTGAGGCCAGTGAGTGACAGAGACAAACACTGAGGCCACTGAGTGACAGAGACAAACACTGAGGCTGCTGAGTGACAGAGACAAACCCTGAGGCCAGTGAGTGACAGAGACAAACCCTGAGGCCACTGAGTGACAGAGACAAACCCTGAGGCCAGTGAGTGACAGAGACAAACCCTGAGGCCACTGAGTGACAGAGACAAACAATGAGGCTGCTGAGTGAGAGACAAACCCTGAGGCCACTGAGTGACAGAGACAAACCCTGAGGCCAGTGAGTGACAGAGACAAACCCTGAGGCCAGTGAGTGACAGAGACAAACCCTGAGGCCACTGAGTGACAGAGACAAACCCTGAGGCCACTGAGTGACAGAGACAAACCCTGAGGCCACTGAGTGACAGAGACAAACCCTGAGGCCGCTGAGTGACAGAGACAAACCCTGAGGCTGCTGAGTGACAGAGACAAACCCTGAGGCTGCTGAGTGACAGAGACAAACCCTGAGGCCGCTGAGTGACAGAGACAAACCCTGAGGCTGCTGAGTGACAGAGACAAACCCTGAGGCTGCTGAGTGACAGAGACAAACACTGAGGCTGCTGAGTGACAGAGACAAACCCTGAGGCTGCTGAGTGACAGAGACAAACACTGAGGCTGCTGAGTGACAGAGACAAACCCTGACAAACCACTTGACTCAGGCCAGAAGTCCCCTGCTCCATGAACAGATTTGAAACACTGCTCTCTCCACGCAGCGGAGAAGAGGACAGGACATGTTGGGGTGACAGGACTGCAGCAGACAGAGCCACTTCTACTAAGACAGAGGAGATGTCCAGTGCTCATGTAATAACAACCTAACCCCAGCAGTAACTATGACTAACCCAGGGTAGATGTGAACAATATGGAGACACAGACAGTTAGATATAAGGAGATGTAAAAGAACAACAAACAGTTTGAATTAACGTACATGATCGCCGCGGTGCTCTGCTCCTCTCCTCACTCCAACCTTCTCTTAATCCTAATGAGAGAAAAGTCGACGCTCCCGCGGGGAACGAGCCCCTGTCCAGCCCCGAGCACAGCTCCTGTCCGTCGGTGTGTGAGTGAACTGTGTCCTGCTACTAAACACCCAGCGCTGCTTCGCGGAGCAGCTTCCCTCCTCCATGCAGTCAGCGGTGCAGCGGGCACTTCGACTGCGTCAAGCTGAGCAACGTGCAAAACTTCCGGTCGGCACTTTCAGATGTAAATGTCAAACTGTTTCACCGCTACACTGTCGGGGTCCCTTACATCCGGGTAGGACTGGCTCCAGTACCAAACTGGAACTATGGGAGGTGGGTAAATAACTAGCGGGAAATATGACATCCATTTATTTAGCAAATTTGCATCGACTATAACCAGCAAAGAAGTCATCAGAGGGATTTAGAATTAATAGGATATTATTGTACCTTCTGTAAACTGCTAATCGAAAAGGTATTTCATCTTCTTCATCTCTATGTATACGAGTATACTTTTGATGGATGTTCAGAATAACATATGCAGTTTAACTGTATAAACAATTTGGTTTCAGAATAAAAACATTAAATAATAACAAAATTATGAAAATTCCACATTCACAAGAAGAGATGGACTCCAATAGGCAGTACGATGTCTTCAGAATAAGAAGGGCAGCTTTCAGCAAGTGGTGTGTGGTAACGGGATCTATTTCCACTGATTTGTTGAGGAACTCAAGGCGGGTCCTTTGTTCTTGTTCCTGCCTTTGTGTAAAATGTAGTCGTACAACCTCCCATTACCTCAGATGTATTTTAGCTAAGGCTATATATGTAATATATGTAATAAATGTCTGTATTTCACTTTTCCACAGCGCCAATCATCTTTTGGCTCCCATTGTTGAGAGTTAAATAGAAAAGGTCTTAATTGGGCCAATCTTTTCTAGAGAACCTTTTGAAATGGAGACGTTAAAAAAGATTGTTCCATCTAAGTTGTGCAAGACCACCATCTGCTGGACACTTCAAATGATATAGTGTAGTAGTCACCTCTATTAGGATCAGTTAATCAGTGCAGTTGGAGCACATGCTTGTATGTTCTATTAAATGCATGTCGAGTAAGTGACATTTACTGACTTAAGCAGTGGTATAGTACATTTGAAAGTTGTTTAGCACATTTTACTTTTTACTTTAATTATTTTTCATATAACTATATATAGGAAACCCTTTAAAATTGTTAGATATATATTTTATATATATATTTCTTGCAGTGTGTACAGTGAGGAGTCAGTTTTCAGTTTGATAGACAGACGAAATAGATTAACCTGTTAGTTGTCCCTGATGGTAAAAATAGGGTTTGGTCCTATCCTATGCAGACAGCAGATTATAAACTTCAGCTTCAATGTTCAGTAAACCCAAAGTCTCAATATCCAAGGCAAGGCATTCACATTTACAACAATATTAACACAAACATTTGCTTCTGTACTTACCAGTGAGATGATTAAATATGATTGGGCTTAACACTGCACAGTGGTACGTGAAAAAGGAATTTGATTGTGGATCATGTCAGGGCCTAGTGCTGTCCCGCTCTTCATACTTCACACTCTTGATTTGATTTCTGCCATTGATATGATCATTGGGTCTTGTTCTGGGAGAATGGTGTGGTCTGTTCTCAAATCCACTAGCCACTGAGTATTGGTGTTATGTGATGTTAGCATTAAGAGCCTTGCATAGGGCCTCTTACTGGATGGCCCTCAACTTCCCATGTCCAGGTATCAAGTTCCCAACCCACCAACTTACCCTGCTCTTCACTGCAATTTTGGCCCGTGCATAAGCTTAATGTTAACCCAAAACCACTAAGTGAAGGTGACAGCATCATTTCATATGTGATTAATTTATTGAATTCATCATCAAACCAGTCAAACAAAGGGAATGGAGGTAAAACAAGTGTATAAATTAACAACTTAACAACACGTTTTGGTAATATGGAAAAAGTTACAATCTTTTTTTACCTTTTCCTAATAACATATATGGAATATTAATATTATACTGTACAAAGTTACACTCATACATACAAAAATAATGCATTTTAGTACAATGAAAATCTAAATAACTTCAACGAAAAGAATTGCAGAGTTGACACACACTGCACATATGCTGCATGCAACCCAAATTAGAAATAGCAAATTTATTTATATTGTAATAATGCCATTTCATAATGATGTCATCATGAATAATTATTGATTCATGTTAATAAACTATAGATTGTGTCATTGCCATTGGTTGCAACAGTTAATGTATTACTACTTTGTATATTCTGACTTAATTGTGAAATCATTCCAATGTTTTGCAATGTATTTTCAGGTACATTTTCTTACTTCATGAAGTCACTTATCATTTGACACCATATGATGTATTTATGTATAATGTAGAGCTACCTTACCAATCACACACACACACACACACACACACACACACACACACACACACACACACACACACACACACACACACACACACACACACACACACACATAAACCAGTCCTAAACATGTATGAATGGGGAAAATTTAAATGACAAGATAAGGGACCGTTCATCCTGAAGGGAGCAGGATATTATGAACAAAACTTTATAACAATAGTTGTTGGGGTCTGACCTGTTGACAGATGAGTAACATTCCAATCCATAGTCATGCTGCTAGTGTATAATTTATGTTTAACAGACAGCACTGCAGAAAATAAATATGAATACTCATCAGTCTCCATCAATAAACTGGAGAGACCTTGGTTAAACTGGTCAGCGAGATCTGTGTGTGAGGGCCAGGCACCATGTTTGTTGGTGCTTACACATGTGAAAAGAGACGATAAATATCTTTAATGAAAATGATCTCACCAATATACTGAACTATAGGTCACATAAAGCTCCTTTCTACTTCCTTCAACCTCAAAAAATGTTTCTTTTATCTCATGCTGCCCTCTAGTGTTCAAATATTCAATGAGTCTTTGTGCTTTTCTGTTGATTTGCTCCGACACTAAAAAGAATAAAAAATAAGTAAATCAAACATATTTACAAATAAGTCCTAAAGTGAAATTGCGCTATATACCCTTTACATATTAAATGGTTTGGTAAATGGTTTTAAATAGAGCTTTTCTAGTCTTGATGACCACTCAAAGCTCTTTACAGTACAGTTTGCCATTCACCCATTCACACATACATTCATACAGTGAATTAGCAGCACTTAAATGTGTTAAATAAAAACAAGCAGGTATATACATTTACTTCCTAAATAAAATAAAATATCAAATGTAACTAAGGATATTTTATTATAAACTATACAAGTAAGTCAAGAAAAACGCACAAGTTGAGTCTTTATTCTTGCTTGTTGCATCATTTTTTCTTGACTTTCACACTGTTGTTTTAACATCTAATTTGAAACAGTTACTAAAATAAATAGTTTGTAGAGCGTAAAACTTCATGCTTGGCCTCGGAAACAGATGTTTTTTTATAGGTGTGAACTAAATCAAGTTTTGCACAGAGACTGCTGTTAAACTTTAACTTGGTCTGATTTTTTTTACAGTCACATAACTTCTGTTTGTCATGTACACTATAGAGTGTCCAACTTACTATTAAGACAAGCATGCACTGCAGTATGTGGACTCTGTAATAGCCAACCAATTCAGTCATGTCCCAGTGACAGAAGAATTTGGTCTAAGCAGGTCTTTCTCTCAGCTAAACATGTTGAAGACTGACTTCTCTTGTTTCTCTTGCAGATACGTGACATCTTTTATCCCCTCAGCTTTAAACAAGTGATTTGACCTGTTAATTGCTGTGGATGATATTCTTTGCCTCCTTTCCTTTTCTTCTATTTCTATTAATTTATTTTATTCAAGATGATGAGATAGAGTAGAAAGTCTCTGATCAGTCTTTGATTTCTGTTGTCCTGCACAGACCACCATACCAAAGAATAATGCTGGAGGTAACATGCATTAGAAGTAAATAACATGTCAGATGTCAAAACAATATTTGAGTATATTTTCAATGTGTTTTTGTTTCTCTGAGTTTGACAGTGTTGTTCACCTCTACATCATGTATACACTTAAAACACCAAACACTGGGAGGCATCTGCTCATCACAGCAGCCTGTCTCACTAGAGATGTCATGGTGTCAGGGTCAAAGGTCATAATTTCCATGTGGTTAAGACCTGACTAGATAAAAAAAAGGAAAGAGTTGACTTTAAGAAAACATGTAACTTCTGGTACTTTTACACCAAGTATCATTTAAAAATACTGGAACACTTCAGTTTTAATAGGATTACTTACTCTCCATTCTGCTTTCGCTCTCATATGTTCACTGCGAAGGTCATGAGCTCATTGTAACAGTCACCTTAAGATCCCCTATATGCAGCCATGGGCCACTTACTGTTAAGCTCTACAATGGTGACTTCCAGGCTGTTGCTGAAGTGGTCAGTAGAACACAAAGCCCTTTTTCCAAACATGTGAAAACCAAATGAAATTACACACACTTAAATGCATTTCACAAAATATGGGCATAGTTTGTTTTTCAGCCATCTAATTGTGACTTGTGATATAGCATCCTGTTGATATTGGTGAAGGAGAGCTATGTGCATCTTAAGCTGTTTCCCACCACTATTAAAGGTTCTAGTTATTTAATAACACTAATTCCATTTAATATCTGCTGGTGAAGATGCATAGGAAAATCTCCTCATTCTTAATAGGGCGGCTGTGGCTGAGGGGGTAGAGCGGTCATCCTTTTAACCAGAAGTTCGGTTCGATCCCATTCGTTCCCATCTGCATGACGAAGCTTCTTTCGGCAAGATACTACCAAATTACTACCCACATTGCCCGTCAAAGAAAAAAGCTGTCCATAGATGTACTGTATGAATGTGTGTGCGCATGGCAAAAAAACTGTACTGTAAAGTGCTTCGCGTGGTCATCAAGACTATAAAAACGCTATGTAAATACAGACCATAAATAAAAACCCCACCTGATGTTGTGTTGCATGCCTGTAAGAGCTGCTTTCCAGTCACGGCACCAAATAGCACATTATCAATGAGCAGATGACTTCTATCCAACAACAGTATTGTAGTAGTTCATGAAAAATACAGTTGTGTATATCTTCTGTACTGTATATGTATAACCTGTTGGAGTGCTAATCACAACACTTGCAATCTTTTCTAGATTTTGGTGGTCCCTCCCCTTCCACTATGTGCTGTAGCTAAGCCACGTGCACTGCATGTTACTATACACTTACGTGCACACTTAAGTACACGAACTGAGCCAGAATATCAGGATTTTTTAATTGACCCCTTCATGTTTATGTCATCATGGGACAATTCACCTGCCCCCAAACCCTCACGAGTGAAAAGACTCCTGTCGGGACCATTGTTTTTGCCCAGTTGATATAAGTCTTCCCTTTGAGTCCCTTCATTATCGACAGTCCTCAGTGTTTCTCTTGACCTTATGTAAAGTTGTAAATTGCCAGAAGATGGCGACAAAGTATCATACTTATCTAAATTTCTCCTGCCCACTGTGTTCATTGTACACAGTGAGGCATGGTAGGGAAACAGCTTCTTTACATGTCTTTCATCAATGAATGTATCGTTTGAGAATTGTGTGATGGCACTTGAATCATTGACGTTTGTTTTGTGGACTTTCTCAGGAGCAGCCGCTGAATCTCCTCACTGCAGATTGTGTTGTTATTATGTTCTACGGTTGAATGTTGGGCACAATTTGCTGAACTGAATTTGAAAGTTATCAAAACTAAGTATGATGATTGCAGATTGCTGAATGAACAGGCTTTTATGTCAGAGACACTGATTGCTGTAATGTACTTATTTGGGCAGGTTGAGAAACAAGCAGCTGCACTGCTGGGTTCAGGGGTGGGGAGCAGTGGGAGTAGCTGCTCCGACCTGAGCGAGCAGAGGCCGAGTGGCTGACTGCTTCTGGCTTGATTGGCTGACAGATGAAGCAGGAATCCTGACCACAAGAAATACTGAGTAGGAAATCAAGCAAGCATGCAGGTAGAAAAACAAGGCAGAGATCCATAGACATAAGAACTGGGGCCTGTAAAACCAAGATTTGAAGTTCGACAAGGATATCTTCTCGTTATCAGGCCTCACTTAACCTAACATCAGCCGTCCAGGACAACATGAACAACGCAACTGGTTATCAGGTGTCTCAGTTAACTGTGGGTTTTCTTATCCAGCTCAGAGTCATTAATCATATGCGATATTGTCATAACCCTTAATAAAGTTCTTTAGATGACATGAGAAGAAATGCTGATATCTGCCAGGAAAACAACTAGAATAGAAACAGTAGACATGATTTCCTTTTAAGTACAAGGCTAAAGATAAACTTTAAATAAGCAGAGGAAGGTTAGATTAAATTAGGTTAGATTATATTAAAGGTTAGGTTGGGCAATTTAGATTTAGGTTAGGTTGAGTATGATTAGATTGGATAATCTCACTTAAATTAGGTTAGGTTGAGTTGGGTTGGTTAAGGTAAATTTATATTAGAGTAGATAAGGTTACTTTGGGTTAGGTTAGGCTACTTTGCATAAAGTTAGATTAGGTGTAGAGACCAATACTTATACTTATACGATACTTATCACAACATATAGGGTTGCGTGAAGTCAGTGGTTCACATGACACATAAGCTATTGACATTTAAAAAAAATTATAATATCAATATAAACTATAAGAATCACTAAAATCCAATAGGCAAATTTAAATAATTCAATTTAATATTGGTTTGGAGTCAGTGATCCTAAAACTATATATTGTTTTGTATTAATATTCAAAATATCAGAAGCAAAAAGTAATGTGTCCTCTAGGGAAATAATATAATTCAGCAGTGTTTAGGTGTCAGTGGTTCACATCACCTGGAAGCTATTTATAAATATATACTATTGAGTTGATATATATGCATATATATATATATATATATATATATATATATATATATATATATATATATATATATATATATATATATATATATATATATATATATGTATATATACACACACACACATATATTAATTATATAAATATAGGAAGTACTGAAATCTAAAAAGTAAAAAAAGAGGTGTGTACTGTAGCGATACAATTTGGCATTTGTTAGGAGTCAGTGGTTCACAACATGACATGGACGCTATTGAAAACAATACACCAACACATTTAAACGTGGTTTTCCAACATGTGATCACATGTAATCCCTAAAGTTTAGAACTACATGGCTGGACAGGCTCCACATGAAAACTATGATGTGTCCACTTCTGAAATTCATGTTGGGATTTCAATGTGATAATACACAAAGACATAATGTCAAGGTCACATGTAGTGGGGGACGGTGTTTGTGTGACACACAACCTTCCTGATGAAAATGGACAGTACGTTTCATTTGCCTCACTGAGGTAATAACATAGGGAGGCTGTGTCAGTTCAACAACAGCAGGTGTGGCAGTGTCGTCACAGCACATCAACAACACGGCACACTCTAAAGAACAACCCTCAACTGAACTGTGTTTTAATCAATTTCTTTAAGACACACGATTACAAGGAATCTTATTCATCAATGGATGATTAATGATTAAAGGTAATGGAAAAATCCACTGTTAAAGGTCAAACACAAGAGTCACAGTTAAATCTGAGCCTTACGTTTAACATTTAACATTTGTCCTGCTACTGACTCCACAGCCACTAGGTTTGTCATCATTTTGTGTGTTTGAGAGGTCAAATAAATGTGTTTAGAATAAAATATACAATATTATTATTATAGATAAATAGTTAGTTCAAAGTTGTTTCATGAGAAAAGTAGATGCAGAATGTCACGCTCTCAAATGGACAAACTAACTATTTATTGGAGTAAAAGTCAAGTCAGTGTCTCTGGTTTGAAGGGCTACGGTCACAGTGATGAGAAATGTTCGTGTCAGTGTCATTGCAGCCGTGAACATGAAGTTGAACAAGGAGTAAAAGCTTGTAGTGGAGTTTGAGTGACCAACATGACACTTCTGATTGTATTATACAAGAAACCCAGAAAAGGTTCATCTTAAAGGAAAGATGTGCTTTCACTACACCAGTGTTTCTTTCCACTGGTGTGTTTTTGATTTTTTTGTGAATGGAAAATTTTGGCAAAGTTCAAAAGCCCAAAGTCTCTGGTAAAGGGAGCACCTCTCCTCCCCAGAAAATACTGAAGTTTCTGAAATGCCTCGTCAGTAGCCTGGCCAATATTTCCGATATATCTCCAACATTTCGTACACGTGCTGTGAGCGGTTGACCATTTACAACAGAATGGGCCAGGTGGGTCCTTAAAGAGACAGGGACAAAGTGTTTCAGAGAAAGGCTGAAAGGAGGAGCAGCAGCAATGAACAGTATATGTGTTTTCTGAACATTAGAGCCTGTAAAGTAATCAAAATGATATACCTGAATATGAGTGTAATATGTGTTGTTTAAGGAACTGTCAGAGAGTCATTTACTTATGAGGAACTAGAGATGGTGTTGTATATTTAAGCAGCAGTGATGTTGAAGATGATGATGAAGGAATCTCCGCAGGCACCGTTCTTGCTTGTATAATAAGGTTTATTACACAGAAGTTACAGGTCAGGACAGGTACCTAGGTATACCCGGAGACGTTCTCAGCCAATGCAGAGGTCTGTCTCGCCGGTGTACATAAAAATGGAAACCCCTCCATCGAACAGGTCAAAGAGCATTCTCCGAGGGAGAGAACTAACGAGTAACATATGGAATAATAATTAGGAAATCTGAGAGTCCAGAAACGAGGGCCCCCTAGCTTTAAACCTGTCATTATGTTTTACACCCATGTCAAAACGATCTACGTTAGCTGAATATACCACAATGGAAAAAACATTAAAGGACACAGCAAAAAAATACCAGTACCAGGGGAACAAACAATGGGAGAACTGCCTCCCATTGTTTTAATTGCTGTCTTTGCAAGCCATACAGACTACTTCTACAGGTGAGGGTTTGTTTGAGCATGTTGTTTGAGCATGCTCAAAGTGACCTTACTACAAATGGAGTCAAAATCCAAAGTCCCAACAAACTTCTGTTTTAAAACGTGAAGTTTAAAAGCAGAAGTTTTAGTTTCACTTCCCTCATCCCTAAATTAAAGTTCTGGCAAGTGGAACTGGTTGAGGACATATGAATATGCAGGGTGAGTTTGCAGAAGTCTTTCAGGCATTTGGTGAGAGGTTTCAGGGCAGGAAGAGTAAACAAAGGATGGTGTTGTTGGCTGCAGTCTAGGTAATACATTGTGACTGCATGTGTTAAAGGATAAGACATGGGCCAAAGAGAAAGTGCATGTTAAACTAAAATGTTGTTTGAATTTTCAAGTGTTTATTTGTACAATAAGTTTTATAAGGTTTTACACTGGAAACTGGATGTCGTGATCACGGATATAGTGATTAACATTTTATGGGTCAAAGCTTGGGACAGAATTGTTCCTATACAAATGCTGTTTAAATAATTAGGTTATAGTGATCAATTAATCCACTTACAGTGTTCATTTTAGGTCTTTTCCTCCATGTTTGGACTGTAAAACAGTTATTATTAACAGTTTTTACCGACTCTGTCAGTGATTTACTGCTTCTCTCTGTGTCTCTATCATTTGTTCTGTCACTGCCTACCGAATCGAGCCAAACCGAGCGCGCCCCTCCATCTCCTCCGGCTCTCCATACATTGTCTAAGTTTACAAAGTCTGTTGTTTTCACCCAGTCTGAGTCTACCCATGTGTTCGATGACACTGTTTGTGCGCACGCTTGCGTACGCGAGTGCGCTATGTGATATCGCCCTAAGGGAACTGCCATTACCTTTTTTAAGTTCTAGGACTATGTTACAGAAGCTTTATGCAATTCAGTTAAAGTAATCAACCAAGATCACTGTAAGCGGTTTCCACTGAGTTATTTGATGCTCTAAAAATGGGGTGAAACGTATTGATTGATGCTGAGACTGACTCACAATTGGCCAAGTGCGTGTATCGATAGGACTTAGCTACCACAGCAATCCCACGATGCTACTATGCAGACTCTGGCTCCAAATGTGCAAAATGGCAGTTTTCCTTCAGCAGTTTGTTCGTTCAGTCAAGTCAAAAGACCTTATGTTTATTTGTCCTCTGAGAAGCAGATGAATGGTACTGTTTTTGGTGCTCTGAATATTATGTTAAGTACACTTGACATGAAATCAACAGAAATTCTTTATTTACTTCAAGATGTTGAGAAAGGTTTTGTTGGTTCCATTAAATTTCTGTCTGATGTTGTACAGTGTAGTTGGAGTAGTGACCTGAGGTGGTACAGTCATCAGTTAAATTATGATAAACACCGTTATTTAACTAAGTGGACAGACTGGTTGGCTGTATTTCAGATGGAACAAAAATAGGCAAACACAAAGCGTGACAGTGAATTATGAGTCAGTGTGGCGTGAGTCAGTATGTCAGACGGTTTCCTCCCTGTCAAAACATTGTCGAACGCAAAATATCAAGTTGTGCTCATTTACAAATATAAGACATAAAGCGAAACACGAAACCGTTCTTGTTTTGGACATTTTTACTTTATACTTTTGCAATACAATCTAAACAGGTTTACACTGACGACATTAAAAAGGGTGTTTTCAGGTGTGATGACGTGATTTTCCCTCAGACAAAAGAGGGACTGACAGTCTGAATGATCAAACTTTAAAATGAGAACACGCCCAATCCCTGAGATATTTAGACATGCATCACAGGTAAATATATTCAATACCTGCAAAGTATATAAAGCATCACTGTGCTGATAAGAGTAGTATAAGGAACCTGTGGTACTTACCTGTTCATCAAGATGAAGCTGCTTCTTTCTCTGACTCTCTTCTGGGCGCTCTCCAGCACAGGTAACTCTACTTTTCATTTCTTCAATACTGTCGAAAGCTACAGAGTCTTATTTGAATCTAATTAAAGAAATTTCACCATAACCAACTTTCAGGAAGGAATTTAACTTTTATGCTACATGTTTAATGTAATTAAAAGAACTTATTTATTGATCCTAAAAGGAGAAACTATACTGTAAAAAGTTACAGTATAGCACTACAAAAAACAGATTAAAGAGGTAAACTAAACATATAAATTTAGAATTCATTATTACATTTTTCATTTGACATAGATTTTTAATGCTCCATTCCAGTTCACATGCATTTTCATCAACTCCATTTTTATCAGTTATTATTTATTCCACCCCTCATATTTTTGATCTTTGATAAACCACAACAATCCTTAAGCCCTGAGGACCTCACACATTTGACTTGACATTCAGATCTGATCATAATAGATTATACTTGACTATTGTTCTCCACACATCAGGTGGAGCACTTCTGTGTCAAACTTGCACAAATCCATCATGTTCTACCACAGTCCCACTTACATGTTCCTCTGGGATGTGTATAACAGCCTCCATTCAAGGTAGACTTTTCTACATTACTTTCCAGTAACATACATGTACTGTAAAGTTAAACAATATTAACAAACTGCACTTTGACTCTGTAGCCATTTCATTTGGGACTCCAGGACAGCAAATCTACAAGGCGTGTGCACCGTCCTCCCTGTGTCCAGCCACAGGCTCTCAGACATTTTCATTTAACTTGGGTGTTTTGAGTGTACTTGCATCTGCAAAGTGCTGCAACACAGATAACTGCAACTCAGCCAATCTGCCTGGTAAGTACATATACATGACTATCTTATACATAACATTGATAAGATAAGGGAAAAAAAATTCTGACATGTTCTACTATCATTTTGTAATGCTGTAATATTCTCTATTCAAATAAACATATACAGTGATTGAGAGTAGTGGAAAACATGTAACAGAGTAATACAATACTACAATTACAAATAACAGTTAATTTAATACAGATGATAATCGAAATGTTGCACATAATTTATGGTAACCCTAACCCTAAAAAATTGATAACATAAAGGGATTACTTTATTAAATCTACATACATCTACATAACTCATTCTGAAATGTAAAAGTTGTTGTAATTCCACTTACTTTACTGCAAATCAGACAGTCCAGCTTGTAGTCAATGAGTAATTTAATTAATTTAAAAACAAGCAAAAAAGCGAAGACTAACAACATCCCTCTTCTGACATGTTCTATTTTCATTTCCTGAAAATAAAGGATGCCATTCTTGTTTGTTTCAGCCCCTGCAGCTGTGTCAGCTAATGGCCTTCAGTGTTTCTTTTGTAACCCCATCACCTCTCAATGCAACAGTTTGGTACAATGTAAGGGAACAGAGGATCGCTGTTTTGAAGCCAGTGGTGAGTCTTATATACTGTATAATATACACTGTGTTTGAAGTTGATCTTTCTATATATATATAAATATATATATACTATATTTATGTACTTAACTTGTGGGCATTTTTAAGCACATCTGTATGCTAGTCTTTACTAATCCATAACATTTTAATATTAATAATAATAATAATAGTTTGAATTTATATAGAAACCTTTCAATAGACCCAAGCACGCTTTACATGTGTCAGTGAGGACAAAAAGAGAAAAAGAAAGGAAAAGAAAGTAATTCACACAAAACAGGACAGAAATAAACAGCACTTACGGCAGGGTGGAACCTTAACTGAGGCCAAAGGCCTTAGTGAACAGGTGGGGTTTGGAATGTTTTTTGAAGCTGTCAGGGATGCAGCGTGGTGGTTTTCAGCGGGGAGAGAGTTGCAGAGGGTGGTTGCTGCGACACAGAAGGCTCAGGAGAGCAAACCTGTGTTTGAGGACCGCAGCCTTCTGAGCGGCGTGTAGGGGTGGAGGAGGTCAGTTAGATATGGTGGGGCTCGGGCATGGAGGGATTTATAGGTGAGAAGGAGGAGTTTGTAGTTGATGCAGGCCTTAATTATAGTTAATAATAACTATATCAGTTAATCTGCCTGTTATTTTCATCATTCACCATTAAATCATTGAAAAAGCTTAAAATGTCCATCACAATTTCAAGTAACTCAAAGTGAGGATATCAAATGTTTGTTTGATTGACTTATCACTTAGGCTAACTGAAAAACCAGTGCGACTAATATTAAGTACATATCTTACAACAATAGAACAAACAATGATTACTTTTAACACAATGAGCATAATTTCAGAAAACATTTTTACAAACATTTTAAAGCAAATTTTTTACTTGTGTCAAAGTATTTTTAAATTGTGGAACTCTTACTTTCACTTAGACAGAATCCTGACAAACAGTGTCTTGCTGCCCTGTGCTGGTTGAAAGTTTTAGGCCGTTACCACCTCGGAAAAGACCCATTATCCACTGAAGACATGTTCTGTGTTGCACATGTAACCAAACACGACCATAGACTGAAAATAAAAATGGACGACGCGTCTCTACTTCCTCCTGCTGTACAAAAATGAAGCCAAAATATCTGAAGTATTCACGAGGTGCTAGCTTGTGTTGGTGACATCATTTGGAGTCAGACACTGCACAGTTGTACCGCGGTTTGAAGCCGCAGTATCAAGGTCACACCAATACATGCGCTCGACCAATCACGAGTCAGTCTGAGCTGTCAATCATGATGTTTCACCCCATTTGTATCATCAAATAACTAATCAAAACCAAACTTATCAGAAAGAGTTAGCTTCACTTTTGGGAGCTATCAAAGTCGTTCATCTTTATATAAGTCTATGCACACAACAACTGATATTACAAATACAAATACAATTTTAAAGTAACACAGTGATTTTCTTCTCCAGTGGGAAGTGGGTCGACCACTATTTCAGCTCGTGGTTGCACGTCTGTAAACATGTGTGGAGCTGGTTCCATCCTGGGAAGTGTTGGTAACATCAGTGGACTCACCTGTTGTGGCACCAATTTATGTAATACTCTAACTGCAACAACTACAACTGTTCCAACAACTACAACTGTTCCAACAACTACAACTGCTGCAACAACTACAACTGTTCCAACAACTACAACTGCTGCAACAACTACAACTGCTGCAACAACTACAACTGTTCCAACAACTACAACTGCTGCAACAACTACAACTGTTCCAACAACTACAACTGCTGCAACAACTACAACTGTTCCAACAACTACAACTGTTCCAACAACTACAACTGTTCCAACAACTACAACTGTTCCAACATGTACAACAACTGCTGCAACAACTACAACTGTTCCAACAACTACAACTGCTGCAACAACTACAACTGTTCCAACAACTACAACTGTTCCAACAACTACAACTGTTCCAACATGTACAACAACTGCTGCAATGACTACAACAACTGCTGCCACCACAACTGCTGCCCCAACAACAACAATCTCCACCTCAGCCGCAGCTATAACTACTGCAAGTGCCGCCTGTTGTATCAGACTGGGTATGATCCATCTGCTGATCGGACTCCTTGTCTTTACTGTCTATTAGAACATAGGAAGAAAATGGGGAAAAGGACCAGAGAAGCCACCAGAAAGCCTTTGAAAGACCCCTTTGAAGTCTAACTTTGCATTTACTCACTGCCATCTTTAGCAAGTAATTACAGGGGCTAAAAGAAATTATAAATTTAGGAAAGGGGGTTGGAGTCCAGGGGAAGCTGATGTGGGATAAGAAGGCACCAATGCAACAGACACATAGGCTTCAGGAACACAAAACAAAGGTGGCACAACCTTTTGTCACAGTTTTCATTTTCTTGGTACATTTGCTTTGATTTTCTCTCAAATGTTTGTGTATTTCAAATGGACTGAATGCTCTGACATTATATAATATGTTATGTTGTGACAAAGAAGAAAATCTGTCCTCATTTTAAAGACAACATGTTTTTGTTACTCTGACTAAAATTGGGCTGTATGTCATCCGTTGAATTTAAGAATATAAATCCACTTGAAATTATAATTATCATAATTTATACTGACATCTCGCCAGTTACACAGCACACGTTGAAATCCAAAAGAAGTTGCCAGCCAATGACAGTGTTCTTGCAACCAGTGATGTAGCAACTGTTAACAAGGTACACAAGACTTATAGTGCTATCTCATTCTAAAAAAAAATATTTCTGCATAATGAAGTCCACACAAAAATACATTTTCATGTAAGATACCGACTAAGCGCAATGCAGCTTTCAGTATCCTTTCTGTAAAAAAAATGTTCTATATAATAAATTGTTCCTATTCAGTTTGAGTACCTGCTGCTTATCAAATGTGAAATGTGTGTCCCATGTTTGAGAATTTGCTGCTTCTTTTTCGAAGTACTTGAAAATGCACCAATGATGATGTTATCATGAAAGGGTTAGTTTAAAGCAAATAGAGGGTTATGGTGACGCTCATCCAAAACACAGCAAACCCCACTTTACTTATTTATTAGTTATACCACAGCCTTTCAAGGTTCTGATTTTGACAATTCCTGTCAACAAATTTTGTTCAAATTTTCTTATTTTAGAGTTTTAAATGTTTCACCCTGCTGGTGAGGCTTCGATTCATACTTTGTTTCTTTGTTCTATAATTTTTTTTCAAATTGTGACAGATTTATTCTTACTTTATAGTTGGAAGGTTTCACCATGTACAATTTTGATCGTCTGTAATTTTAGCAAAGTCCTTGACTAAAAAGTAGCATAAGTCCTTTGAGTTGAAGTGTGTGGGTGCAGACCCAGAAGACTCTGCAGGCAAACATCAGTATATTGAATTGGTTTTGGGCAGCCATGGGTTGCCAGTGGAGTTTGATGAGCAGGGCACACAAGACATAGTGGTGCAATCTGGAATTTGTAATGGTTTCCCTTTGCATGAAGAGAAGTCTGCCGCAAGGTCATTACAGTAGCCAGGGCCTCTCCCCAGAGCTGGGTGGCATATAAAGTCAGTGGTATACCTTGTCCTCAAATATGACAGTCAGATTTCATTGGTGGGGGACAACAAAGAGATTTTTATGGGGTCTGGTCGATAGGTCTCAGCTTGAAAGGGGTCATCATTCATGTAAAAACAAAAATGTCCTTAACAAGACTAAATGTCTAAATGACACAAAGCTCATGCAATCCTTACATTAGTTATACATAAATATGATCTTTAATGGTGGCACATGAGGAAATATTCTTCACCTGGTGCTTTAGTTTATTGTTGTCACCAGTCAAGTAAAAGTGCAGATGTGCAAGCCATAAATTATACAAATCTATTAACAAATATCTTAAAATAAAAAAATCTCTGTGCCCATCAGCCATTCATTAAACCTAACCTGCACAGAAATATTACCAGAGTATATTATATGGGGCCCCAACATTTCTTTAGTAGCAGTTAAAACACCCCTCTGCACTGGCTTGCATGTGGTACACTCCAGATTCCCCCTTCTACGAATATATAAGATAATCCTTTATTAGTCCGCCAATGGGGAAATTTGCAGTATTACAGCAGCAGGAGTCGAAAAGGCATGATCAAGTAATAAGTAACATGCAATACTTAAGTGTAAGGAATATTAAAAAAAAGATAGAAATATAGAAAAATATGAGTGTAATTAAATTAATATATATATAGGGTAAAGACAGGAAAAATATATGCAGTGTGAGAATATGTACAGCGACTGGATTGCACATGAACTGTTGATATTACACAGACAGATGAATATAGCACAGTGAATATTGCACAGTTGAGAGTTAAAGTGTTAAAGGGCAGTCCATAATGGGGGTGCGTGTAGTTTTTACTGGGAGCAGAGCTGGTTGTACAGTCTCACTGCTGCAGGAAGGAACGACCTGCGATACCTCTCCTTTAGACACTGAGGGTGAATATATTTGGAGTCTCCCACTTACTGTTTGCCAGTAGTACAAAGGTTTGGTCTGAAATCAACCATTCATTCGCTATTTCCTACTTCATTATATAATGATAACTATAGCACTATATAGTGAGCTCATCGGGAATAAAGAAAAAAAGCTTTCGAAATATTGGCACCGTATCGCTGCACTGTTAATGAAGCGGTGCAACATTACAGGGCATGGTGTAACCCCATGACACAGTCAGGATCAATCCCCTGGAGATCACGAATGGCTTTACCTTCATGACGATCAATCAAGTAGTTGAGATATTTCAGAGGAAAGTGGTGTAACCAACACACTGACACGATAATCGACATGAGCATTGCCATGATTAAAAGACATACTGGAAGAACCTGCTCCTCCTGCCTCCACCTGTTTTGATCCTGCTTTGTCATTTGTCCTGTATATTCACCCTCAAGGGTCTTTGTCTATGATAATATCTGTGGAGTTTTAGCTCATCTTGTGACACAAAGTCACACGATGAGCTAACATCAATAACTGCAGACACTAGAAGGGTGCTCTATTGATGGTACGTGCTACTTGTATTTCCATTTCTTCGTCTTAAGAAGAAACTTCAGCCTCACGCTCCACTACATGTAGTATGGATAAACATGTAGCCTGTGAACACAAATGTTACCAACATTGTAAAGAAAACTGTTTGTTTTGTTCATTTGTATATGATTTTTATTGGTGACAATTTTTTTTTCCTTTCCAAGATCCAATAACATGAGATTGGAAAAGCAATTGAATTCTTTAAATATTGTGGATTCCCAGGTCGAGCTGATTGCTGAGATCCTGTAGACATCTTGATGGATTTTTCCTGATTAACGACATCACTGGCTGATTCCCACCTGCATGTGAGGACAGATTGGTCACAAGTAAATGTTGGTACATCTGTAACTGTAAATTTAACGGAATATAAAATGGAAACTGCCAAAGTGAGAGGGCAAACTGCTCAATGATGTTCAAGTGAGAAAACATGAGATCTAAAAAGATGTTATTAAATATTTGACTGGAGAGAGTCACGTACTTAGTTAGGAACTTCTATTTAGCTTAAGCTTTATCTGTTGACACAATAAATGTTCAATGTGTAATGACTAATTATTGACAATGCAATGCAAATATTAGATGAAACCATGTTACAGTACAACATAAGAACCATAAGAAAAAAAGCATGAAATGCAGAAGACACATGCATCTGATGCTCTTGTGGATTTCATAGCAAAGTTCAACATGCTGCAAGTACATCTCCAAGTCAATCAATCAATCAATCAATCAGTCAATCAATCAATCAAATTTTATTTGTATAGCCCATATTCACAAATCACAATTTTTCTCATAGTGCTTTAACAGGGTGTGACCTCCTCTGCCCTTAACCCTCAACAAGAGTAAGGAAAAACTACTAAAAAACCTTTTAACAGGGTAAAAAGAACGTAGAAATCTCAGAGAGCCACATGTGAGGGATCCCTCTCCCAGGACGGACAGAAGTGCAATAGATGCCACGTGTAATGGAGAACATCAGAGAGATAAGGGTATTTGCAGCATTGATTAGAATAAACACATTGTAGCATAATGGAAGGTCAATGAATTGATGGATTATTGTCAGTAATGGTTGAGTATCTGAGGAGAAATATTGTATATCAAGCAGTCCTGTTGTAATCATAGTCCATGGTCAGCAGCCACCAAGATCATGATCCACCATCACGATCAGATGCCACTATAGTCCACAGTCATTGTCCACTGCCGGCATCAGGATCCACCATCAGCTGCCACCTCGATCGTGGTCCACCACCATTATCAGATGCCAACACGATACAGGATCCGCCATTATTATCATGATCAGCCAACACGATACAGGATCCGCCCTAACCCCAGTTTACATCTTTTTGTAAACCTGCAGAACATAACATTGCACTTTGGTACACACCTATTAGTTGCTCTGACTGACACACAGTTGCAGAAAGTTATAGATAAGGCAAGGTTAGGTTAACTTATTTGTAACCGTAGGTAGATTTGTTTTGCAGCCAAAAAAACATGAGGCATCCATCCAAACAGTTCAAAATTATAACACACTGCCAGAAAACAAAACCACAAAAACCCTGACAAAAAGTCAGGGTTCAATATAAAATTGGATAAGGTCAAATGTGCAAATATAGCTATAACCCGTTCAAGTGAACAATTGCAGCGGGAACAAAACTATTTCTGTAGCGTTTTGTTTTACCCCTTGGGACTGTAAACCTTCGACCAGAGGGTAGAAGCGGAAATTCCCCATGCAGAGGATGCGAGTCATCATTGGTAATGGAGCTGACTATCCTCTGTAACTGTCTACAGGGACTCTAGGCTAATCTGAGGCTCACCAATCAGCCGACTGGACCATTTCACAACCTGACTCAGTCTGTTTCTATCCTTCAAAGACAGGTTACCAAACCATGACACCAAAGAAAATGATAAAACAGACTCAATAAAAGAATGATAAAATAGCGTCAGCATGGTTTTGTTAATATTAAAAAAAGACATTTTCTTTAGACAGTACAAACGCTGGTGCCCTTTTTTGCACAAAGCTTCACTGTTTGCTTCAAAGTTCAGTTTGGAGTCAACAATAGTCCCAAGATATTTGTAAGATTGCACACCTTTGATAAATGTGCCTTGGTGTGTGTGGGCAAGTTTTCTAAAATCATTGACCATATACTTGGTTTTTGATATGTTAAGTAGGAATGACTCCTCGCACCACTTAACAAAGTGCTCAACAACTGGTCCATGGCTGTTCTCATTTGCCTGAAGCAGACTCACAATCACAGAGTCATCCGCGTACTTTAAAATGATCATATCTTTAAAAGAACTCTGACACATATTTGCATCAAGGATAAAAAACAAAGGAGATAGCACACACCCTTGTGGTGAGCCAGTGGAAGAGCAAGCTTTAAAAATCCATTCACTTAGTGTCCTGTTTGTTAGAAAATCTCAAATCCAGCCCATAAGATTAAGACTAAGGTTAAAATGTTCTAAAAGCCTATGGGTTAGAATGTAAGGTTGAATTGTGTTAAAAGTAGATGAAAAATCTATGAATAAGAGACGAGCATGACAGCCCTTTCCCTCTAAGTGTTTAAAAAGCAAAAGGTTATTAAAGAAATGAAAGAAAAGAGTTGAAAAAAAGCAACCTGCTTAGCGTCTCGACTCAGGTTGATGTTACAACAGGTGAGCAGCCCTGAGAGGTCAGCCAGGGTGGAATCCAGACACATCCATAACTCAGAGTAAAGCATTCAGATTAAACTGAAAATATTGAATTAAAGTCTGTATTGTATAGTAAACATAGTTGTACAGAGTAAATCAACATCAGTTTCTGTTTTCAGTAGCAGTTTTAACAACATTGTTATTAATAACCTATAAATAGTATAAGATGTGGCAAAGTGTTGCAAGGTTTTAGTAGTAAAAGTAGTAGTGTCATACATTATTGACAATAATACTTGTTATGTATCAGCAATAGTAAACAGTGTGTGTTTTCTATAATACACATAAGTGGAATATGGAAAACAAGCAAAATGCACAAAAATATTCAAACCAATGGAACACCTTACTAATTGAACCCAAGGGCCTGTATTCTATTATCTTTAGTGAAATACTGTCACCTTCTGTATAAGCATGACACACACATGAATTTAGTCCCCTGTTACAAAAGTACCATACAATAACCTAGGGTCTTTAGCAATAAAGCAAGCATTCAGGCAAAAAGTACATGAAACTCAGTGTTGTAAGTAAGTTAAATGCAGTGTTTAATTTAAGTGAATTTCTGTATTTAAATGTGGGTTTAGACACTGTGTTTAGTCAGTGTTGGTGGGTCCGTTTAACGTTTATCAGTTCAATTATCTTCATGAAAAATGAAAAAAGATTATTTTTATAGTTTCAGAACAATGGACATTTTAGATTTTCTATTTTGTAATGTTGGATAAAAAATAGAACATTGTAAAGTTTTTAATTTCTGTATGTGTGTTTGGCTGCCTGAGCGAGAGAGATCTAAGCATCAGACTCACCTTATGTCTTAAAGCTAATGTGAGCCGTGTTATACAGTGTGTCCATGTCACTGTGAGGTGGATCAGCCGAGAAGTCTCTTCCGGTCCAGGTAAGTGAATACTGTGTTTGAGTTGGGGGGAATTCTACTGTTATAAACTTTCTGAGTAACATCACGTGCTTCCTTATTATTATCTGAGCTCATTCATTAACATGCCTCTTTTTCCTCTCCTGTAGTGATGCAGTGCTTATCCTGCTTACTGACTGCACAGCTGCCCCCTGCAGGCCGCATCTCAACAGAACATCCCTTCAGTCACTCCTCTGCCATAAACATTCAACATTAACAACTGTCCGTCTAAATACTTTCCAGTCCAGGTTTTGCTAATGTTTTTTACCCTTAAAAAAATGAAATGATTCTTCCAGTCTCATTCTGGTCTGTGTCTCATTGTAGATCTATTGTTAAAATAGAAATACTTGGCATACTGTTTAGATTTTTACGCAGAGTCTTTGTGAGCCTAACTATGAAGATTAGTCTTAAAAGTTTGGTCACAGTCCACAGCCCCATTCCTTAAAAGAATCTTTTGGCTGAGACATTGTCACTCTTGGGACTGAATTCATTTTAGCTTGAAGAAGACTGAGGGAAATGAGACTCTGTCAAGTAGAGATTAATCTTCCTTTATTGCAGTAAAAGAGATACAGCTAATTAAAAGTGCTCAATTACAATAACGTGTCTGTATGACAAAACTCCTGCCACCGTAAAAGCACATACAAATCATCAGATATAAAACATGGCAGTACAAGCAGTGGTTTGTTCACTCTGTTAATGTTTATTATTATTACATGATTAATACTGATGAATCTGTGTTCTTGAGGAATGTGCACTGATACACAGCTACCGATTAACATTGCATGCACCTTGGTGGATGAGTCTTTTATTTAAAGCAACATTCTGCAAGTTGTTATTTTTTTACCGTAAAAGAGCAACTTCCATAAAATGAGTTCGATGATTCACTGACTGGGGAGAATGGAGCTGCTTTACTTTCATTTCCTCATACAGAACATTGTTCTTTTTCTATGTAACTTTTGGTGAGCGGTTACAAGTGTGGTAGTAGCAACTTTAATTGTCAAAATCAGCCCCAATGAAAAAAGGTTTAGACGTCATTAAAAACAATCTATCTCCTAATTCCACAATTGTCTGTGTGTCTCTCTCTCTGTCTGTCTACATGTGGTATGCATACCTTGTAAACTGTTTGATTTATCAACTTCAAACTTGGCATGTCTATTGCAAATTACTTGGGGAAGTGCAGTGGTGAATTTGGTGCGATTTGAACAAGTGATATTTCAATATTAATAAAAATTGAATAAACAGGTGACCAGTGCCCTGTAGCAGTCAGTGGGGGCGTGGCAGTGTCTTCTTTTATGTCCTTGTATATCCAACAGCAGTGACTAGGACAAACCGCTAGTCAAAATTGGTGCCCGATTATTTCGCTAATAATTTGTATTTTTCATTCGACATTCACTGGAGTCGTGGGTTCAGGTCCCCATCATGGTAACAAAATTATTACAATCCTTTGTTTTCAAAGTAAAAGTACAATGTTTGTTTAATTTCTGTATGCTTTTATTTAGCTCAATTACAGAGCTTTTATTTTCAAAAGTTGTTGAACTTGGTTCTAAAGATTGTGTTGGTTAACAGACCTCTGAAACAGCTGATACGCAATATTTGAAAAAATAATAGCAGTTAAACGGATAGTTCACCGAAAAATGAAAATTCACTCATCATCTCCTCACCACTATGCCGATGGAGGGGTGGGTGAAGTGTTTGTGTGGTGTCATCCAAGTGTCTGCAAGCCCCGACATTCAAATTCGACTCGAAACGAGGCCATTTACACCAAGTTTTAAACTTAAATGCTCTCTGAAATTGCTGCCTGCCAAATTAGCACACTTACCCAGGTGTCATGGTTCCATCTTCGCAGATTGGAACCTTAGCCGATAAAATCCTGTGTCCACTGCAGCTTCATTTGACCTGGGAGTGAATGAGAATTAAATACATTAACATTGCAGACAAAAGCCAGATGTTAGTAGTTTTTATTTTTAATACAAATCAAAAAGGGGCTTTATAAGTGGCACCAACTAAATAACCTTGGGTTTCTACATATAATACTTCTGACATTAACAGATGAGGGAGGCAGAGGTGTACTCCTTTTATTCAGGGCACTGGATGATGACAGGCCAACTCAGTCAGAGTAAACCAATGAGCAGGCATTACAGGGCTCCTCAAGTGGAAGCCATTCAACGTTGTCATTTGTTGTCCGTTGGCCAATTGATCTGTTGTGGTAGAAAGTTTGGGAGATGATTCAGAAGGCCTCTAACTAATGCACGAAATTCGGTTTTGAGGACGGAGGCCAGTGAAATATACATTTGTTTCTCTTACTGCCACCAACAGAGTTTATATTTTCATCGCCATTTGTTTGTTTGTCTGTTATTTAGCAGTATTACAGAAAAACTACATGACGGATTACCAACCATTTGGTGGAAGGATGCAGTATGCGTCAGGGATGAACCCATTCAATTGTTGTCGATCTGGACAACAATTGGGTCACTTTCTTTTACATTGTGAGATAGGTATTTACATTTTTTTACATTTTCACTGATTTCCCACAGAATAATTTACGGATCTTGATCAAAGAAAACAGGAATATTTACCTCCGCAATGCGGGTTTTTTTCATCTGTGTTTGTTTATTTGTTAGTGAGCAGGATCATGCTGGATGGACCACCATGGAACATGGTGGAAGAATTCTGTACTGGTCATGAAAGAACCTGAATTTTAGACAGTTTCACAAATTTCCCAGGGACTAATTCATGGATCTTGATAGTAAAAGAAATCAGGTATATTTAGGGGACTGATAAAATTTGGTGCCGCTTATTGAATTGAAGGAGACTATTGGGCCTTGGCGGATGTATGCACTTCACTGAGTGCCATTCTAAATTTGGCACTGTTGCACCTGTCTTGATAAAGCTAAACAGAAATCATTCTCTTCATCACATCAACTAAAAACATTTAAGACTAAGATTATAGGACTGATATCCTCCACCAGTCCAAGTCAGACTACACTCATATCAGCATATAAGCGTCCCCTTTCTGTCAGCGTCA
This sequence comes from Hippoglossus hippoglossus, assembly GCF_009819705.1. Lineage (NCBI taxonomy): Eukaryota > Metazoa > Chordata > Actinopteri > Pleuronectiformes > Pleuronectidae > Hippoglossus > Hippoglossus hippoglossus. The sequence goes on along the minus strand of NC_047156.1, from coordinate 27,362,914 downwards.
CTGAGCTTGCACTGAAACATAACAAAGCAAAATATGGTTAAAGTGAGTTTCTGCTACTCTGTATGCCTTGTAACTGTAGTGCTTGAAATGTTGCACAGCAGACATCCCTAAATCAAGGCCGATTCATGGTTCTGCGTTGTAGGTTCACACGTAGCCTAAGCACAGGGCCTACGCCGTTGGTAGTTGTGCTTGGGTGTATGTGCAATTCGGCAAATCTGCATTTACACCACCGAAACACTATTGGGCATGGAACCAAAACATTAGTATATGCAATGCTACCAACCAGACCAATCACAGCTCTTGCGCGTAGTTACATTTTGGGGAGGTTAATTAAAATTTTCATTCATTTGTTCAGAATAAAAAATATATTGCTGCTTAATCTGTGATTGGAACATTAAACGGTATTGATAAATGGTTTGTATTTAATTTTTTTGTCTTGATGACAACTCAAAGGGCTTTACAGTACAGTTTTACCATTCAACCAATCACAGACACATTCATACAATCTCATCTAGGAAAGACTCAGTCACTGTTAACCTATGCTAGTGGTAGTGACTCAGCCAACTCTGTTGCTGATATCTAATAGATGTTACCTTGTGCCTGTACTTCCCTGACTTTCCCTGTGCCCACGATCCAGTGTGGCGTCGACCGCACTCATTCATCACCTCGGCATTAAAAAATAACACTGCCATTCCCAGTATAATTATAGTGAAGTACTAGTTTAAAATTCCCTCCCGAGATTCACAGCCCACAAAGTTCAACCTCAGTTCAATATTTTCTCTCCCAGTTCATAGTTAATTTTCAAACTGTTAACAATGTGATTTATATTTCTGTTTCTGTGGTTCAAATATCAGTCTTTCTTATTGTTATTTCCCCCCAAAATAAAAAAATAAAAAATATTTGTTCACAACAAGCCATAATAGGTTTCATCATTATTGTACCCTATATAGTGGACTCATATTATCCAACACTGCATAGAGAAAGGCAGTGTACATAAAAGCAATATGTATCATCATGCATTGCACCCGCACTAATTTATAGAGAAATGGTAGACAGACAACCTTTTGGCCAAATTCTTAAAAAGCATCAAGACGTGTACAAGAAAGACATACAAAAGGTCATTCAGCTACGATAAAAAATCCTTATTATGAATCAGAAAATTGACAAAAAATATCAGCTCAAATATAATGATACATAAAATATGAGAATAAATGTTACAGAGCAGTGACACACAGAACAACCTCGGTTTAAAAGACCTGAAAGTTGGAGCAGACACTAAAAATTACCAATTTTGGAATAAAGGTCACTATATGTTTATTTATAAATCTATTAATTTGTCACTAAAATAAATAAATGTATTCATTGATGTTGATGTGACAGGTTTTAATTGTACATCAGCAATGACATTAGTAACTATGCAGAGAAAATTACCCAAGTAATGTCCCATAGTGTTGCTTGTAGGGCTCAAAGGCTGTCCACTGAGACAGTGAGTGAAGTCTTTTTCATCTGTCTGCCTCTCTCACTGTCTCTGCCGTCGGTATTGATTGTGTGCTGAGGCTTTTACCCTGTGATTTCTGCTCATTACTGTGACCACACATTGTTCTGATAAAGCGATCTGATTATAGCGGTTGTATGTGCGCTGCCTCGCTACAAAGAGCGGCTTCAAAACACCTTTTCAACTCCAAGAAAAGCTGCAATCTGCCCCCCAGCAAATAAAATCATGTATTGACACAGTAATCTGTCATTGCTCTCTGTCTCTCATGCGCGCACACACACGCACACACACACACACACACAGTTCTCCTGAGCATGGAAAGGGGTCAAAGGTTTGCTTGGAGTCATCAGGTCTATGATTGGATGTTTTCAGAGAGGTGGGCGTCACCATTTGTAACCGCGCTAAATATCGACCTAAGCTGACACCTTCACTAATGGAGAGATAGAGTCAGACAGCAGGGATATGGTGGATAGACAGGTAGCAGAGGGATAGAGACAGACAGATAGCAGAGAGATAGAGACATACAGGTATCAGAGAGATGGAGACAGACAAGTAGCACAGCGATAGAGACAGACAGATAGTATAGAGATAGAGACAGACAGATAGCAAGCAGAGCGATAGATACAGACAGACACTATAGAGATAGAGACAGACAGGTAGGGGAGAGATAGAGATAGAGACAGACAGGTAGCAGGGAGATAGAGACATACAGGTATCAGAGAGATGGAGACAGACAAGTAGCACAGCGATAGAGACAGACAGATAGTATAGAGATAGAGACAGACAGATAGCAGAGAGATAGAGACATACAGGTATCAGAGAGATGGAGACAGACAAGTAGCACAGCGATAGAGACAGACAGACACTATAGAGATAGAGACAGACAGGTAGCAGGGAGATAGAGACACAGGCAACAGAGAAATTGAGACAGACAGGTAAAAGAGAGATGGAGACAGATAGATAGCATATAGATGGAGACCGACTAATAGTATAGAGATAGAGACAGACAGATAGTAAGCATAAAGATAGAGACAGACAGGTAGCAGAGAGATAGAGACACAGGTAGCAGAAAAATAGAGGCAGACAGGTAGCAGAGAGATAGAGACAGACAGATAACAGAGAGACAGAGGCAGACAGGTAGCAGAGAGATAGAGACAGACAGATAACAGAGAGACAGAGGCAGACAGGTAGCAGAGAGATAGAGACAGACAGATAACAGAGAGACAGAGGCAGACAGGTAGCAGAGAGATAGAGATAGACAGATAACAGAGTGGTAGAGACAGACAGGTAGCAGAGAGATAGAGATAGACAGATAACAGAGTGGTAAAGACAGACAGGTAGCAGAGAGATAGAGACAGACAGATAACAGAGAGATAGAGACAGACAGGTAGCAGAGAGATAGAGATAGACAGATAACAGAGTGGTAGAGACAGACAGATAACAGAGAGACAGAGGCAGACAGATAACAGAGTGGTAGAGACAGACAGATAACAGAGAGACAGAGGCAGACAGGTAGCAGAGAGATAGAGATAGACAGATAACAGAGAGACAGAGGCAGACAGGTAGCAGAGAGATAGAGATAGACAGATAACAGAGTGGTAGAGACAGACAGGTAGCAGAGAGATAGAGATAGACAGATAACAGAGTGGTAAAGACAGACAGGTAGCAGAGAGATAGAGACAGACAGATAACAGAGAGACAGAGGCAGACAGGTAGCAGAGAGATAGAGATAGACAGATAACAGAGAGGCAGACAGGTAGCAGAGAGATAGAGATAGACAGATAACAGAGTGGTAAAGACAGACAGGTGGCAGAAAGGTTGAGACAGACAGGTAGCAGAGAGATAGAGACACAGGTAGCTGTTGATGTAAACCCCACCATTGTGTCTATTCCTCAAGTTGTGCTGGTGAACAGTTCTGATATCAACTTGCATTAATATTCTTAAAAATCAAATGATTGGATATATTTTCCTCCACAAAGCAGAGTTCTGAGTCAAACCATAGCTTTGAGGGGAGTTCATACTATCATGTGACTCCCATGTGTCTTGCTACACTATTTTTTGTGATGTCACTGTATTCCCATATATAATTAATGGAGCCACTGGTCAGAACTACAGAAAACATTATCAATGTATCAGTATGAGAGTATGTAATGACTGAATGAAGAAGTTGATGTTGCCTTTTTTATGTTGTTGCATGTGTTCCAGTAAGGAATTAAAATATAAATATAAAGATATTAAAATAAAATAGAGCATGTTCCACAGACCACAAAGAAGAATAGATGATGTTCTGTGTTCATAGAACACTACAGTGCTAAAAGTTGTCACTGGTTGAAAAAGTTATAAAACAAATTCTTAGACTTGTGATATTTTCTTGATATGTTCCCTTATGATGACGTTCTTACAAAGATAATAGCGGCTGGACGAAGGCCGGTCACAGCTGCCATCGTGTTCATGTGATGATGTCGATGAAGATGATGATGATGGAGACAGGGAATTAGTTTTCGATTAGCCACAGTGTCAGGTCATGGTGTCACATCCCACCTCTCTGTCTGTGTGAGTGATCAATACCAGCATCACACACACTATTAGCAACTCCACCTCGCCTTTCTCCCTCCCTCTGTCAGAAACACTATTATCAACTCCTCCATCTCCTTCACTCTATCAAGCACTCTGTTTCATCTGTCTCCTTACTTTTCTATCACTATTTCCCCTGATTTAGACCACAATACTTGCCACCAAGTTTTTGCCTTGTCCTCATTACTCTGCCTCTGCATGTGCACGTGTTCTCTTCCTCCCTCCATCTTTGTCTTTCTTTGAGTACTGTGCAGGGATAACTAAAGGCACTGGCTGCAATAAAAGCCAGATTTAGTTTTAATAAATCTTTATATATGGTATTTTAGAGTAGAATTTTACCACAAGTGCATCTTATATGGATGCCTACATATTCCATGCCACAGAAGTTACATGGGGAGACAATGGGCTGCAGACAGTAGTGTTTTGTAGTGTTATAGGTCTTTTCTAATATGTACACTTATGTAAGTATTAACTGAACACATATTTGAAAATACCAAACATACTGTAAACATATTTTTAAGCGAAGTGTAGACCACAGTTTACCATTATTTACACCACATCAAGAGTCCAGTTGTTGGAAGCGGTGTGTTTCTAAGATAGAATTTAAGGTTTGTCTTATAAAATTATCAACATCAGTATGTTGTAGTTGCTTCTCTACTGATTTTACCACATGTAGATATGGTTATACATAACAGATAAACCTGTTGGAGACACATTTTTCAATCTGAAAATATTGGTAAAATGGTGCACACCGTTGTCACAATGAATATGCCCTCAGTAGGTCAGAGGGGCAACAGACTTGACACAAGTGGACAGTGAAGCACTATTTTACTGTTGCTACCAATGTTGAGTGAGTCTTCAAAGGTCAGTTCTCACACTTTCTTTCTAGAGATATTGTTCCTTTAACACATACTGTACCTGCTGTGACAGGCAGCAGTCCATCTACTAGCTAGACTTCCCTATTTGGCATTTATAGATATATCAAAGGTTCTGAAGTAACTTAGATGATGATATCATTTTCTCTAGGACAATCATTATCAATCGACCATTGTAACACAAGACGTTACTGTGATGGGTTGTCCTGGCACTAAACACAAAAAAAAGCTTTCAGTTTTTGTTCTTATTATTTCTGCACACAGTCACGACATACACTGTGTGCACACCCGTGTGCTCTGTGGCTTCACCTTCTCAAATGCCATCTGCTCCATCCACTGGAACGGATCTGATGCACCCTTGCAGGTGTGGTGAAAGTTTGACCTGGTGAGACTTCTGAAATGAAGAGATCTGAGAATAATGGTCTTTCAGTGTATTTTATTCCTTGCAAGGAAGGTCAGACAATCATACAGTATACAAAGAGCATTCTGCAGAGGGAATGACAAAGAAATCATTCGCAGGCGTGTGCTTTTATGCAGATTTGGTGAAGGGGTGATGTGTGTGTGTGTGAATAGCAGATGTGTGTGTGTGTGCGAACCAAGTGAAAAGTAAAATCACAGGAGATAAGACACAGAACAGGGGCCTTTTTCAAGGTCCTCGTGGAGGAGGCAAGCACAGTTAGTTCAGATTTGCAGCTCTGATGTCCCGGAACTTTCGGAGACTAATACCGAGTTCATGTGCTGTGAGGCAGGTCACCAACATTCATCTCGGCAGTTACACAAGCAGAATTAGTATAGAAAAGCAGAGATAATATATAGTGTGGTTCACACTATATTCCATTACACTCCTCCGTTTTGATCAAACAATGATCACAACAATTTATACAGAGTTTAAAAATTAAAGCCTGCGTTATTCTCAAGCGCGCAGCCAGGCGGCTGCGCGCTTGAGAATAACGCCGGGTTCACACAGGACGCGGAAGCGCAGCGCCACAGCGCGCCGCGCCAAGGAAAGCCAGGCGCCTCCTTTCCGCCCCCCTGTTACTCAATGGTGGTTTCGGCGTCGAGTCTATTTTTTCCGCTTGCCGCGAGCGTATAGCGCCAGGAAACACACTGAAAAATGATTTTAAACGATATAAATGACATATTTGATATGTATATATTATCAAATATGCATCCCATACTTTGTATTCCCCTTCTGTTGTCCTGGTTTTAATTTTCCCAATTTTCCCAATCACATAATTAAATGTCCCCCTCTGCCCATCCACTACAAGCACACAAGCAGACAGACAGAGAGAGAAAGAGAGGGGTGGGGGGGGGGGCTATGAAGACCATCATCATTTACCCCCGAACCCCGACATTCAACGGGTACAACAACAAGCGGAGAAAGCAGAATCGCGGGCTGACCGGCGCGGAGAAATGCGCGTCCTGTGTGAACAGCCAGGCGGCTGCGCGCTTGAGAATGGCGCGGCGCGCCGTGGCGCTGCGCTTCCGCGTCCTGTGTGAACCCGGCGTAACGCCGGGTTCATACTTCCCATACTTTGTACAGGAATACAAAGTATGGGAATGCATATTTGATAATTTATGTCATATAAAATATGTCATTTATATCGTTTAAAATCATTTTTCAGTGTGTTTCCTGGCGCGATACGCTCGCGGCAAGCGGAAAAAATAGACTCGACGCCGAAACCATCGGTGCAGGGCGCGAGGCGCCCTTGGCGCTGCGCGGCGCATCGCAGCCTATGTGAACGGCACAATTGAGTAACAGGGGGGGCGGAAAGGAGGCGCCTGGCTTTCCTTGGCGCCGCGCTAACGCCGGGTTTACACCGGGCGCTGAAGCGCAGCGCCACGGCGCGCCGCGCCATTCTCAAGCGCGCAGCCGCCTGGCGGTTCACACAGGACGCGCATTTCTCCGCGCCGGTCAGCCCGCGATTCTGCTTTCTCCGCTTGTTGTTGTACCCGTTGAATGTCGGGGTTCGGGGGTAAATGATGATGGTCTTCATAGCCCCCCCCACCCCTCTCTTTCTCTCTCTGTCTGTCTGCTTGTGTGCTTGTAGTGGATGGGCAGAGGGGGACATTTAATTATGTGATTGTGAAAATTGTGAAAATTAAAACTCCAGGACAACAGAAGGGGAATACAAAGTATGGGAATGCATATTTGATAATTTATGTCATATAAAATATGTCATTTATATCGTTTAAAATCATTTTTCAGTGTGCTTCCTGGCGCTATACGCTCACGGCAAGCGGAAAAAATAGACTCGACGCCGAAACCATCGGTGCAGGGTGCGAGGCGCCCTTGGCGCTGCGCGGCGCATCGCAGCCTATGTGAACGGCACAATTGAGTAACAGGGGGGCGGAAAGGAGGCGCCTGGCTTTCCTTGGCGCAGCGCGCCGTGGCGCTGCGCTTCCGCGTCCTGTGTGAACCCGGCGTTACACACCAAGAAGGCCACATGCAAGTAATAAACAAATATCGGTATCGGTATCGGCTATCGGCTAGATTGTTGTTTTAAATATCGGTATCGGTATCGGCCAAGAATTTCCATATCGGTGCATCCCTATTAAAAATGCAACCAATCCATAGACCAGCTCATTTTAGGCCACAACAATTAAGGGAGGTCTACACAGATAGCTTGAATCAAAGCAACATGTTTTAATATTATCAACAGAATAACAAAATGTATGAATGTCAAGTCAGTTGTCAGTGTGTGGTGGAGGTGTGGAATGAAGTGAAAGCCATGTGTATGTACGTTGTGTTGTATGGCGGAGAGCAAAAGTACAATCAAGGAGCAGGAGCTTGGCTGTCCAGCGAGAGAGTGTAGTAGTCTAATAGTGTATTAGATACAAAATGTACTCTCAAAATGTGAGCACAAATTACATCTCCAGTAAAATTATAATCTTCCAATCCTTACTAGGAAGTAAACTATACTGGAGGGTTTCCCAAATAAAAATTACAAAGAATTTCTTTGTGGAAATTGTTTTTTGTCACTCCAAATTTGTTCTCAGTGAACTAAGTATTTGTTTTGGATTAATCAATTCTGATTCACTATCTATTTCAGTTAAGGATATATCATTGTACAGTAAAAATGTTGCTTGGATATGTGTAATTGTGCAACAAAACCCTTTAACTTGGTGCACTATGACAAATATTATGGTAGGCTCGAGAGCAAATTTTGTTGGATAATATATTTTCATAACTTGATATAATAACTAATAATAGTATTATGACATAATCATGCAAGTTCACCTTCTCAAAGATCAATTAACTTAATTGTAAAGAACATTCAATCTGCCACTTGAATTTGAATTAGAAATATCAAAATATCCTTGATGAATAATACATAAAAAATACATAAATGAAATAAACCACTCACAACTAAAACACCAGATAAGATGGACTCTCTAGCCCTGTTAACAAAAATTGCTCTTGAATACATATTGACACAGGATATATTTTACCAGCTCAGTAAACTGCTCCTCTAATTAATCGTTAAAATCCAAACATTCATATTGTACAATTACAAGATTATTGGGAAAATTACGAACTGACCCGTAACTTTTTAGACATTCACACTTATAATACTTTGAATTCATTACAAAGTATTATATAGAATTAGTCACAGTCCTGTAAATCATTTAGAATATCTTAATTATCTATGGAATTAAAGCAACAGAAACACTTAGTAGACAAAAAATTCAATGTCTAATCACTACAAATCACACTTGTAACAGAAATCATGAAAAGGGATTTGTCTACAGATACAAACAAACATGGATGGCCCCACCCACAGGGGTGAAGTCATGCTATCTCCATCTTCTTCTCAGAAAGATTCACTTAAGTTACCTTTACCTATGAAACGTCCAATCAGTGTCAGGCTTTGGGTCGGGTATCTCATCACAGCCACACTTACTGTACATACTTGGAGGTCTGTAATCAGCCTTATTAAAAGAATGGGATCAAACATTGGAGAATTCATCAAACTCAGCATATTTCAACAGATCTGCGTGTTTCTCTGTGCTCATAGGGATCTCAGAGGTGCATGGTCTTAGTCAAGTCTGCTTTTCTGCGTCGGTCAAGTCTTAAAGGACCCATATTGTGTAAAATACATTTTCTGGGCTTTCTGGACTATCCGTAATTTCTTGAAGGGGGTCAGTAGGGACCCTCAAAGTATGAAAACAGTCACTCCGTGGACTTTTTCACTTTGTCCATTCTAAGAAATATGTTATGGAAACGTCTCATTTCGTACTTCCTCCCCCGTATGATGTCATTCAGGATGGCACACGTCTCTCAGCCCCACCCAGCCGGTACCAGTCCAGCCTCCGAGGGGCTCAAGAGGCAGGTGAAAACAGCCTGTTCTGTCTGCAGCTCCAGAGAGAAGCAGCAGAGAGGACATGGAAATACACATTGCAGCAGTTTTTTCGACTTTAAACCACTGATATATCATCTTAGGGGACCAATACCTCAAATTAAATCCCAGAAAGGTGTAAAATATAGGCCCTTTAATACGTTTGGGGGAGAGGGATTTGCCCTCTGCTGTGATCACATGACCTAGAAAAATTACCTTTTGTTTTACAAATTGCAATTTAGACAAGCTTGCTTTGTGACCTACAGCGGCCAAATGTTTTAGAAAAGTAACTGTATATCTCTCACATTTTTCACGTGTGGGCTTTAAATCATTAAATCATCAACATTTTGCAACAGGGCAGAACCTTCTGGAAGTGACAATGGTTCAAGACTGTTAAGATTCAGTAGGAGGTTTGTTTATTTATTTATTCTTGGGTTTAGGTGTACTGTTAGGTGTAGAGCGAGGTCATAGGGAAAGACTCACAGTGTCTGAGCTGGCCGAGCACGGAGCCTGGCGTGGCCGCATGGGACGCCCAACAGACTGCGTCATGGTTCCAAGCTCGCAGATGGAAGACGTCGGCTGAAGGGCGTGATTACTCCATGCCCTCCCTAATCAGTTAGTCTGCCTACACATAGGTAAGTAAGGCAGACAATACAAGTAAGCTGCATACACCGCAGGGAATGAATTAAATGTTACAGGGCGAATGTGAAGGACCTAGCATTGAGCGTAGGACTAGCAGGTAATAATAACGAGCCAGTTCACGTCGCCTCGTAACAGCGCCTCATTAAAGATGGTAGGAGATTCACAATAGCCTTGACAAAGGCGAGTGAATGTCCAACCCTCTTCTTTGAACTGGAAACTGAACCAGTATTGGCTTTCAGGATGAACAGGAATGCTGAAAAAGGCATTAGCCAGATCAATAACAGAAAACCAACAGGCATCAGGAGAAACCTGTGACAGGATAGTATATGGATTAGGAACAGCTGGAGCTCTTGGTTGAACGGCTGCGTTCACCGCTTTAAGGTCTTAAACAAAACACCAATCGGTGGGTTGATCTTTATCCCGTATTATATATATATATTTACTTTTCGCAATGATTCAAAAACTGGAGTAATGCCTTCATGGCTTCAGTTTTTAATGGATACTGCTGTTAGCAGGGCCTGTAGTCAGATTTCGGCGTTATAACTACAGGTTCAGCATTTTTTATTAAGCCAACGTCATGTTTGCCTTGAGCCCTCAGTGTCTTAGGGATTTCCTGTGAGCGGGAATGTTTGCAACATCCGCTTGAGGTAAGAGATGATGAAACGATGACATTAAAGGTAACAGATGAACAGTTCGCTGCGCGTCCATTGTAACAAAAAAAAAAAAAGAGTACAGATGCATCCTCAGTACATTAGGTCAGATCTGCAAAGCCCTGGAAGTACCTATGGTAATAACTAGCCAGCCCCAAGAACCGCTTCACCTTTTTTTTTCTTGGGTCTTGGGCAGGCTGCTCTGCCAGCTGTCAATTTGATAGTCCAAATAGGCAGCAGTATATGCAGCGTGCGGGCGCAGCAATTGTCCAAAATGGAAGCGTTACTACCAGTTTGGAATGGAGAAAACCATCTTCTCCTTGGATTCTAGAGACAAGAGAATCTGCCAGTAGCCTTTAGTCAAATCCAATGTTGTGACAAAGCGAGCTGTGATCATGAGTTCATCGACCCAGGACACCGGGTGACCATCAAAACCGTGACACCTTATTCACTGAATAGACTCATCCTTCCCCAGCCCAAAAGCTATGGGGCTACTCCGTCTGTGCTCCAGTGTGCTGTGGGACCCATCTGCCTTTATGCACAGCTCCGCTACTAAACAATAACAGTGTGATCTATCTCTTTCTGTGTGCATGCAGCTTGTCTCTCCCTTGTCTCTAGTCGCTACTGCATTCAAAAGGAGAGCACGATTAGACAACTCCATACATCTGTGCCAATCAACTCACCTGGCAATGCTCCCAGTGCACCAGTTCACCAACACCTCTCTCTTGCTGAGTGCCCCAACCACGCCCACAACACTTTCTATGGTAAAGAGAGTACAGTAGTACTGAACTGAACTTTCTTCATACACCATGGTCACGTCAAAGTGTCCGGGATCTATCAATAAATAATACTTGGTATCTTGCAATGGGTTAATTTTGGTAACATACTGTAGAAAGTAAGATTTCCACCAAAAGGTCTAGGTGCAAAATTATTTATGTGAAAGTTAAAGCTCTTTATCCATGAAGAAATGCACACAGCCCATATTCAGAAACTGCGCCTTGAAATGTGATGTTGGGACTTTTTGGGGAATTTTGTGATGTCACAACTACACAGTCCTCATTTATTATTTATTTATATAAAAATATAAACATATCCTTTAATTGATATACAAAATTCAAAAATATTAAATAAGTTTAGAATATGGAACCATTAATGTTTTCAAGAACAAAAAACGGTTTATTTAAATTGACCTTTGATGTAGTGCCACCACAAGTCTCTTTGTTCTGTTGTTTTATTGATTGTACTGACACTGGAGGCTCTGGGAGCTGTTAGTATGTCTTCAGACTCTCAGTCTTATTTCACTTTCACAAAGCCTGACTGCACACACTGGTTTTCTACTCCCATCATCTCTCAAGCTCATTTTGTCAGTGTCAACAGACATGTATTCACAGGTCAGCCACCATCAGATATTTATGATGTGGCTTGTCAAACAGATGACCAGTCATCACCGAAAAGGTCATATACACAGATTATACTCAATACACTGTGTCAGCTCATTAAACTAATCAAAATTGTAGAACTCTTGGCTTTTTCACAAGAGTGTTGCTGGGGGGAGATCCACCTAAAGTAATGGAGTCATGTGACCGGTCCTGTCATGACACCTGTCCTTTTCACTTCAGTGTGACTTAGCTCTGTTTACAGAACAATTTCTGTGGCTCCTCAATCAGCCTGGTAGGTCTAGACTCTAAAGAGTGATGACGTTTTTTGACACTTATGTATGTTATTGTTTTTGTTGTTAAAACTCATTGTGTGTATCATTAAGGGGCTAACAAAGGTGCTGAATGCATTAAATACTTTAAAACTGGTTTCTTGCCCTTTGCTGGCATACTCTGGGTCAGCACCCAGAGTTGCAAAAATAGTGTATATTCTGTAACCCTCCCACCAGGTACCAAATTGGCGCCAGTTAATTTAATGTGACATAATTCTGTTTGTTACCTAAAAAGGTTTGGTAGCCAAATCTAGTGCTAACGATATACCGCACCTTGTTAATGATTGGCTCATTCTGAGAACTCCAATCTAATCATTCTATTTTCCATTTCCTTCCAAAACCAATAATCAAAGGACCCATTTATTTATAAAGACCAGACTGGCAATAAGCAAGTACAAAAACAGTACATGTACTTCACAATGTCCACATATCATATAGAGTTATTTTAATCAAAAAGAAACAGAGAGTGACAAAGACTAAAACTGAGACTGAGAGAGAAGAGACAGAGATGGGAGAAATATCTGTAGGGGCAGAGAGAGCCAGAGTATACGTGAGGAATGCAAAAACTCATTAGCTAAAAGGCTGTTCTCTCACCTCCTGCAGTGACATGTGGATCTGTGTGTGTGTGTGTGTGTGTGTGTGTGTGTGTGTGTGTGTGTGTGTGTGTGTGTGTGTGTGTGTGTGTGTGTGTTCATTCAAAAGGACAAAGAGCCTTGTCAAGTCAACATGCAGCCAGTCAAGCAAACAGTATAGGGCACAAACACACTCACATGCACACATACACACACACAAACAGGCTGCACTATATGTTTGGACATGTGTATCATTTGAGGGCGCCAATGCTTTTTCCAAATCATTTAACTTTAGAAGGTATTAGGCTGTCCAATGATTATCATTCTGTCTGAAATACAAACAAACATGGACGGACGGATGGATGGATGGATGGATGGATGGATATATAGATAAATAGATAGATATATAGATAGATAAATAGATAGATAAATAGATAGATAGATGAAAACAACACTTATAACGAAAGAAATACAGTTTGATAAGGAATTAAATGTGAAAATGTAAATGTGAAAGACGAACAAATCATTGTTAGTTCATTAAGATTTCAAATCAAGTGATGTTATATATTGTTGTGGGACCGTCTCCCTCAGAGATGGGGCTCAGAGGGTTGCAGCTTGGCGAGAGTGAGAGGGGGAAGATGAGATCAGTCGGTTCTGACTCTGTAGCCCTTGAGAGGCTAAATCCTCCTCTGAAGTAATTTCTATGATTAACGTGGCTCACAAGGCTTGTGTCTTTCAACAGATGCTCCAGTGCCACCAAGAAATGCAGTGGATAGATAGATGGATAGATAGATAGATAGATGGATAGATAGATGGATAGATAGATAGATAGATAGATGGATAGATAGATAGATAGATAGATAGATAGATAGATAGATAGATAGATAGATAGATAAAATTACGACGTACAAGACTGCTGTTTTCTATATGACCAGGAGGGGAGAGTATGGGTCTAACAATCATCTTTCTTTCTTTCTTTCTTTCTTTCTTCCTGACAATGGCTCATCTCTTCTCTGCTCTCTCTGTTTTCTTGGAGCTGTCAGGCTGAATATTCACCTTGGTTACTGAAGCGGACAAATGACACCTTTTAAAGCTGTGAGGTGTGTGTGTGTCACATGTAGCGACAGTTTCATAAAGTGCAAATTCCTCTCTTGTTGCAATGGTCTGGAGAGAATATCGTTTACACTTCATTAGCTCTGTGTGCGCGCGCGCGTGTGTGTATGGAGAGAGAAAGAAGAGAGAATGTCTCAATCAGTCTGTGAATGAGTCAAAGTGCTTAGAGCTGTCAGAAAGTTTGTGTGTGATCGAAAACACTGGTCCTCTGTAAGAAACTGTCTCTTCATTTATCTTAGCTTACATAACTGCAACAACTAGCCATGTCTCCATCCACATTTGAATACACATTTTGAGGTTTTTCAATAGTAAAGGTTGATGAAAATAGAAACATTAAAAAAACTTTTAGATGAAAAGTTAGTGCACAACTACTTTTTTAAATACATTCTAATGTAGTATACAACTCATATGCCAGATCTCCTGTTTCTTCTTCTAGAAAAAAAAAGAGTCTACCGAAATCCTTTCTTTATTTTTGTCGTAAATGGCCAAAGCAACATGCTTTAGCTTCTTCTTATTATAGCTCTACATAGGATAACCTACTAGTCTGTCACAAATTCTAGGTGTATTGATATTAAATTAATTTGAGCCATTTTTAGCCTTTGATTATGTTGCTTCCCATCATCTACTGGTTTCTGAAAAATGGCCCAACAGCCAGTCTTACTTGCAGAACCCTGGTGTACAGACTGTGAGGACAGATCTTAGTGCTGAAACCAAGTTGTCCATGTCAGCTTTACAGTTTTATTAGAGAAGTGCTGTTTTTTTAGCTGCTGGATTTGCTTTACTTGCAGATCTAATGAATCAATTGCAGGGATAATATATTGTAGTAGCTAATTTTTCAGTTATCTGGTAGCTGACCTCACAGAGGCCATGACTCCATTTAAAAAAATGTAGCTTTTCTTTTCAAAAAGCAAGAGTCTAGAATAAATGTTCCTTAATTCATATTTGTATACTGTTGTGGAGGTGAGGGGGCTGGGAGAGAACCCTCACCTGCTCATAGAGGATCACTCAGCGCAGGTGAGAGCTGTTAGCTGATTGGTCCTCGTGCGTAAAAGGCAGCGTCTGCGCTGCCTCAAGGAGGAACTCAGGAGGAACTCAGAGACTCAGACACTGGAGACACTGGAGAGACTGAGACACTGAAGAGACGCCCGGACTGAGCTGCAAAGCCGGTCTGCTTTATGTTTGATTTAAGTTTATGTTTGTTCATTAATAAATATGATTAAAAGCAACACTTCCGTCTCTGGCTGTGTGTGGGAGAGCCCCGTGGCAAGGTCGATTGCCACACTGGCGCCCAACGTGGGGCTCCACACAGACATGGACCAGCAGGCGGAGTGGGAACTGGTTCGGAGGATGGGGGACCTGGTGACTGCGTACCGGGAGGAGAGAGCGAGGACCAGACGGGAGCTGGAGGCGCTCCTGAGGCAGGTGAAGACGGAAGTGTTGCTTTTAATCATATTTATTAATGAACAAACATAAACTTAAATCAAACATAAAGCAGACTGGCTTTGCAGCTCAGTCCGGGCGTCTCTTCAGCGTCTCTCCAGTGTCTCAGTCTCTGAGTTCCTCCTGAGTTCCTCCTTGAGGCAGCGCAGATGCTGCCTTTTACGCACGAGGACCAATCAGCTAACAGCTCTCACCTGCGCTGATTGATCCTCTATGAGCAGGTGAGGGTTCTCTCCCAGCCCCCTCACCTCCACAACTATATATTATGTTACAATATTAATATAAACAGCACATTTTCCAAATAAATTTCACTACCAAAATGGGGAATGAATGGGAAATAAAATCAAGAGCAAGACAAGAACCAACAAATACTCAAATCTGCATGCATAAGCCATTGCTCTAGTCCCTACACTAAAAAATTAAAAAGAACCCAGAGTTTAATATAACCCAGAAGTGAGACAAATGGTTTAATTACGGCATGGTTCTTTTTTTTCTGACAATAAGTTGAACGTAATTGTTACAGTTAGTATCATTAAGCAACTGTTACTTACGATGTCATCTTTACCATTACCCCTTAATAAGAAAGACATCGGTCAATAATAAGAATGTAATTTAGTACTAGTGGAATTAAATATAGAACCAAGGAGCTGGACACTGTACGATTTCTAATCCACTTCACAGCACAAAGTGATCAAACATCAAATTGACATTTTCCGCGACTCAGCTCTCGGTGTCATGATGATATGAAGGAAGGTCATTCACTCACAGTAACAATATTGAAGTCAGATAAATAATTAGAAAGTTGGACAAAAACTTTTATTTACTGCAGCTTTACCTTTCAGAGACAGATTAGCAATTAGAGAGAAACACTTTGAAGCCACCTCAGTGAGCACAGTGATGAGAGAACTGAGCAGAAAATTACCAGTTGCGGAGACAAGATGCAATAATCTGATGGTTGACAAGTGCTTCATTAGTTTGTTTGTAGTCCAACAGTCACTTTGAAGGGGCTGGTAGATTGCAGCCCTTTGCTAAACTATGCCATTGAAATCACAATCAGTGGATTTGTAATAATTTGTTGTTTGATTTGAGGTTAAATATTGGTGAGATGGTGAAGTTGAGAGAAAATGAATTACACCAAATCAGATTAGTTTTCTTTTTCAGCAGGCCTTGGTTTAAAGCTGCACTAGTACATATTTTATATGAGCAATGAATGATATTACGTGCAATGTCAACAGCACCACTCTGAATGATAGCCCATAGATAATTATGGATGCCCTCTATGGGTGATGTTAGAGGAGAGTCTGCCCCCACCAGGATCCAGGAGTGGGACTCAGAGCTGACTGTGGCAGTAGCTCAGCCTTTGAGCCCTGACCTGGCCATTTCCTTTAGCAGACGTCTGCAGATTTAGGCCCAATCCCATTTCACCTCTTCTCCCTACCCCTACCCCTACACCTACACCTATCCCTTGTTTTTTTTTAGGATTATCTTGCACCTTGAAACAGAGTTACAAGGGTTAGTGGTTGAAATCTTTCCCTACGAATTGGGACAGCACTTCAAGAAGCCATTACATCATCAGTAGTCGTCGCGAAAACTGGACACGTCATCAGTAGTTGTCGATGTCAACAATAACATTGTTGAGATCTTAAATAAACCAATGCTATTGATTGCAGTTACTAAAGCGACAAATCTATAATATCCTAAAAACATCTATGCTAATGCAGGTGAATCAATGACATTTGCCATTCATCCAATGAAAAATGATAAGCTTATAACACGTATAAATCAAAAGCTCAGTGCTTCAGGCTACTAGCAGTGGAAAGTATGTAACCCTGCCAGGATACTTTGTTATTAGAGGAGCAGTTAAGTTCAGTAACATTGCTGCTATACGCTGGTTAAATCAAGTGCATCGTATTTCTTCAAAGGGGGGGGGAATGCAATCTCATAGCCCTAGGCTTTAAGTGTGGGCCTGAAAAATCACAGTTTCTTGGCCCTCCCCCTTCATCCGAACAAATATTGGGACACACTTACCCTACACGTGAACGTGCAAAACAGAGGGGAAGGGCTAAGGGGTAGGGAGAAGGGGTCAAATGGGACTGGGCCTTAATGCTTCTAGTGTTTGTTGTTGAATTGTTTCTAGTAAATGTTCACCCTTTATGACTTGAAGTTTCTGGCTATGTTCTGACACTCCAGCCGTGCAATCGATCAACCAACCAACCAAATATTATTTGTACAGCCCGTACTCACGAATCACAATTTGACTCATAGGGCTAAACAATATCTCTCTCCCAAGGGCTGACTGGGACAATATTCAGGTCTGGAATTTGACTCCTTTCCAGGCGACACTTTTCACGCAAAGCACCAGACCTCTAATTTTGTAGGCTAACCCTATTTGTTAATTTAACAGTTACCAGACTAGTAAACAAGTAGGCAGCTTCTCTGTTGCCACAACCAAAACAGTGAAAATATGATATTTCCAAGGGCTTTTACTTTGAAATTTTACATCAGATTGTCCTGACATTTTCATTGTGAAGTGAAATTAGTGAAGTGAAATTAGTCTGTGGAAACTGGTAGTTTCTCAATGACAGTTGTTGCTTGAATTTACGTTTTTCATTATAAAGTTTATTCAAACAGTGGTAATGAGAAATCATACATTTTTTAAAGTCTCAATTTTCTCTGAAATAGTTTTACAGTTTTATAATTTTGTAATTTTTTGTCATTAATGTAATATATTATTTATCATTACTTCATTCAGTTCAATACATTTTGAATATTTTAATTAATTCATTCATTTGTTATCTCATTAATTCAGCCATGCATTCACAGACTGACCAAACGTGACATCCCATTTACAGGGGGTTTCTGTTATTTTGAAATCATGCTAACACGAAGCATTGTGCACCGTGAAATGAGTGGGGGCTAGTTTGACCGTGTATTTCACAGTGGAGGCTTGACTCCTGTACAGTGTGAGTGTCACATTGTCCAACGTAGTCTCACCAAAAGGGTTCGTAAGATATCGCAAGAAAAGTTATGCACAAATTAAGTTGCATCTGAGGAAAGAGCTTTTCTCTGCTCCACCTTTCCTTTTCTTCTGACCACGAACTTCCATTTCATCAGCGACTTGTTATAATACTATCAAAAAATGTCTGACGAGATAAAGAGAGGGGGGCATGGAAGGCAGAGCAGTAACTGTAATGATAGAGGTGTGGTCGATAATAATAGTAATATATGGCGGTAGGCACACTATGAGCTTATATAAAAATAATCTAGTTATAAGCATTATCAGCTGCGACATCAGATGGGGCCACATCCACGATCCTGGATCTGCAACGACAAAGTACAAATGTAACTCTTTATCAGGTTTTGTTGGTAACTTAAGTTAAGTGAATGCAAATTAATCTCAAAGTGGCAGTGAAAGTGGGTAGAGCTAAATGCTCACACTTGCATCTATGGCTTTCTAGGGGTAATGTGTTGGTTATGTCATAACCTTGGTTCTCTGAGTGAAGAGACTTTCCATTTCATATTGCATATATACATGGAATGATCCCCCTGCTGTCAAGGTGTGTGGATATTTCACAGACACATTAGCTTGCCTCAACAAGCCTTAAGGTTTACCTGTACAATATCTATGTTGGCGTGGAATCATTTGATACATGTCCCTTAGCGGATTTAAAGTTGGAGCGATAGTCTCATCACTCAAAGAACAACTGTAACAACAAAACTGGTTGTTCTCTATCACGTCAAGAATATGTCTCATAGGTACATATTCCATATGTACAGGGTAACTCCTTAAGACACCCCATGATGTGATAAATGCACATTTTACAAATGTACGCTGTTAGCATACCACCCAGTTCAAAGCCACACAATAATACAAATAATAATAATACATTGCATTTTTATAGCGCTTTTTCAAAGCTCTCAAAGACGCTTTACATAGTGAAGGATAAAATAACGAACAATCAATATACTCTTTAACACAAATAAAACTAAAATCATGGGGTGGGGGGGTTTAGCTGGGGAAGGCTGATCTGAAGAGGTGGGTTTTGAGGGCCTTTTTAAATGATAGCAGTGTAGGGGCATTTTTGATGTTGGTTTTGTAATGAGTTCAACAGAGAGGGGGCAGTGACTGAAAACGTCCTGTCACCCCAGGTTAGGCACTTGGTTCTAGGGACCTGAAGGAGGTATGCATCAGCAGATCTGAGTTGTCGTGTGGGGGTGTGCTGGTGGAGGAGGTCGGAGAGGTAGGGGGGAGCTGGGTTGTTGAGGGTTTTGTAGGTGGTGAGTACAATTTGGAAGTTTATCTTGTATTTTATCAGGAGCCAGTGAAGGTCATGGAGGACTGGGTTGATGTGATCAGTTGAGCAGGTACTGGTAAGTAGGAGGGCAGCAGAGTTCTGAACATACTGGAGTTTGTGAAGGACTTTGTTCGTGGCACCTAAGGGTAAACTGTTGCAGTCGTCTAGTCTGGATGTTACAAATGCTTGAATGAGGTGATGGAAGGCTGTTTTGGTGATATGGTTGACATGGGGCAGGAATGAAAGGGTGGGGTCGAGGATGACTCCAAGATTGCGGATTTGGGTGGAGGGGGTGACGATGGAGCCATCAATATTGAGTTTGAATTCCAGAGTGGGGCGGGTAAGAGAGTCGGGGCAAATGATTACGATTTCTGATTTATTGCAGTTGAGTTTTAGAAAGTTTCTTTGCATCCATGTTTTAATGTCCATTAGGCAAGTGGTGAGGGTGCAGTGAGTGGCAGCAGTGATGGTCTTGGAGGAGACGTAGAGCTGGGTATCGTCAGCATTGGACAGTGGAACTGGAGGCCATGGCGGTGGAAGATCTGTCCAAGTGGTAGCATGTAGATGATGAAGAGAAGGGGACCAAGCACTGAACCCTGGGGGACACCATAGGTGACAGGAACTGTGATGGATTTGCAGTTGTTGATTGAGATGAATTGATGTCTGTCGGAGAGGTAGGACTGGAATCAGGAGAGGGCAGTGCCAGTAATGCCGAGGGTGGTTATGAGGCGTTTGATGAGTGTGGAATGGTTGATGGTGTCAAAAGCTGAACTGAGGTCGAGGAGGATGAGGATGAGGATGCTGATGGAACCGTAGTCTGAGGATTACAGTAGATCATTTGTGATTTTGATCAGAGCAGTCTAAGTGCTGTGTTTTGTACTGAAACCAGGTTGAAACGGCTCATAGACGTTATTGGAGTCAAGGTGGGATTTGATCTGATTTGCAACGACTCTCTCCAGTACTTTTGACAGGAAGGGCCGGTTGGAAATGGGCCGGTAGTTATTAGGGGAGTCAGGGTCAAGTCCAGGTTTTTTAAGTATGACTGTGACTGTGTAAGACTGTGACTACAATACACATAGGACACGATTTAGATGCAGAAGGGCTGCATGGGTTAGGCCACAAGATGACCCAAGGAAACAAATAGAGGCCCTGCCAGATTGCTAGCAGCTGAGCT
The DNA here is from genome assembly GCF_009819705.1 of Hippoglossus hippoglossus. Classification (NCBI taxonomy): domain Eukaryota; kingdom Metazoa; phylum Chordata; class Actinopteri; order Pleuronectiformes; family Pleuronectidae; genus Hippoglossus; species Hippoglossus hippoglossus. The sequence continues at coordinate 27,342,036 of NC_047156.1, read as the reverse complement.
GACCAAGGGAGACTACACAAATCATGAAGAAATATGCTGGTTGGCCGTCTATCAACGAGTCACACCCAGCACCATCTCACAAAAGGAGAGGCTGCAACATGCAGATGGTAGAAATGCAAACTGAAATTACCATGTGCCTGCTCCACATACAGAAGTAGGTTAGGCACCTACTGCACCACAGCTTAAGTGTGCTCGAAACCCCAGATCAGGCAGGCACATCTAAGTGCACATATACTTTTGCTGAATTGTTTCCACAACCCAGTAGGGAAATCTAGGTTATCATAGTTGCCTATTTATTTATTGTAAGTGAATCATGAGGAGCCAATCTGCCCAATACACCCAGCCAAGGCCCTGACAGAGCACAGACTGTTGCTGCTTGACTGCCTGGTGTCCTAAAGAAGAGGAGAGTGACTGAATTTCAACTGACTGGGACATAAGGACACTAGACTAAACCTGAGGCAAGAATACGACCCATCCTGTAAGAACCTGCAACAGTCACTGTACACCGACACACCCTGCTTGTGCTATGGTCGTGCCTAAGCATCTCGTCCCAGAGGTGGATCTGGGGAGACATGCAGCAAAGGACCAGGTCCAAACCAAAACTGTGGCTACTGCAGGAATATTAAAATTTCCATACATGAACCAGGCTTCTGAACTGTAGGCACCTCCTCGTCCCTCAGGCTGTATCCAAGTTAGTGTCCAGGTAGGGTTTTCCCAAAACTAGGTCATAAAGTACCACCCCAGCGGCAGGTAGAAAATGTAAGGAATGTGTAAAGCACACAGTGGCAGTAGACCATGCCACGGGGCTCTCCCACACACAGCCAGAGACAAGGGTGTCGCTTTTCAGCATATTATACTCCCCCACATACACGTGAACAAACATAAATAAGCTAACTTAAAGGGACTGGCTTTCTAGCTCAGTCCTTTCTGGTCTCTTCGTGACTCTGCCAGTGGCCCGTGTGTCTGAGTTACTGAGTGTTCTGCTGAGGCAGCTCAGTCGCTGCCATTTAAACATGAGGATCAATCAGCTAACAGCTCTCACCTGTGCTGATTGATCCTCAGGTGAAGGTGCTCTCCCAGCCCCCTCACCTCCACATACCCCCATCACCAAATTATGGCCAGGGAGCCATCCGGCCTAAGCTACTGCCCCCCCTCCCCCTCCCCACAGACCAGGAGAGGAAGCCAGCCGACCCACTGAGGCTCTCCAGAGGTCGAGCAGGTGGGCGTCATCATGCGCAGCGTCTCTTCGGAGGCCGGGCAGGTGGGCGACGCCGCACGGGCGACCTGGCAGCAGGAACAGGGCCTGCAAGCGTCAGCCTCCCCGCCGACGAGGGACCAGGAACAGGGGCTGCAGGGCCTGCAGGCATCGACCTCACCACCGACGGGGGACCAGGAGCAGGGGCTGCAGGGGCAGCAGGAGCAGGAGCAAGATGTGTGAGCCTCACCGCTGACCTTGGAGCAGGGACAAGAGTAGGGGGCGTCGGCTTCACCGCAGACCTCCGTGCAGCAGCAGGGGGCGTCAGCTTCACCGCCGACCTCTGTGCAGGTGCAGGGGACGCCAACTTCACTGCCGACCTCGATGCAGGAACAGGAAGGGCGTGGAGATAGAACCAGGCATGAATTCATCGACGTCGCAGCCGACGTACCCGGAACCTGAGTCTCTCCGAGTGTTCTTCAGTCTCCCTGAGTCGCTGCCTTTTAAACGTGAGGATCAATCAGCTAACAGCTCTCACCTGTGCTGATTGATACTCTCCTAGCCCCCTCACCTCCACACACACCCTGCTCATTCCATGGGTGTGCCATAGCATCTCATCCCAGAGGTGGATCTGGGGACACATGCAGCAAAGGGCCAGGTACAAATCGAAACTGTGGCTACTACAGGAGAACTCAAATTTCCATACATGAACCTGGCCTCTGAACTATAAGCACCTCCTCGTCCCTCAGGAAGAAGAGGAGTAAGTAATGTGTTGACTCTGGAAGCAAACAAGTCAACTTTCACTCTACCGACGTGACCTAGAATCTCCTTGACCACCTAAGGATGAAGTCTCCACCCTTATGCTTTTGGAACCTCTCTTGTGCAATGTGCACTGATGTCATCATGTCCGCGGACAGTTATAATACAGTGTAGTATACTAAAAATAGAGAGTAAGAGTAGTGTATATGAATTTACAAGGATGGGGAACAGGATAACAGATTTTAAGAATGTATATAAATTATGTAAAATTATGTACAGTTAAAGTAAATAAGAATATATATATATATATATACAGTACCAGGTAGCAGCAGATGAAATAATACTGTAGCGTATTAAAATATATATGCAGCAGATAAATATATAGTTTATGAGCAATTAAGGGGAATACTGATATGAAGAATATATGTACAGGATATGTTATAGAAGAATAAATATAGCAGCGTGTAAGTGTACAGTAGCTTGAGAGTCTGTGTGGGGGGATGGGGGTAAGTGAATGTCTGTCCTGGGGGGGGGAGTGCAAGAAGAGTATATGACTTCAGTGTGTGTGTTGGGTGGGGGGTGTTAGGAGTTGAGGAGTTGAACATCCCTTGGAACAAAGGTTGCCCTTCACCTCTGAGTCCTGCAGCCAGGGCAGCGAAGCCTACATCCTGATGGGAGCCACTCAAACGCTGGGAAGAGAGCATGTACTGGGTCGAGAAGAATCTGACGTGCTAACCTCCGTGTCTGCTGCTCATAGATGTTAGTTAGTGATCTCAGGGGAAGCCTGATGATTTTAGAGCAGACTGTCACGGTTGTCTGCAACCGGTTCAAGTTCTGGATTCTGATGGAGTGAAACCAGCAGGTGATGGAGAATGTGATGACGCTCTCAGTGAAGAGAGCGGTCCAAGAAGTTCTCATCAGCTCCAGAATCCACGAACACAGCCAGTTCCAGGGAAACCTCAGGAGAGGTCAGATAAGCTTGGGTTAAGGGTCTGAAGGGACTAGAGGAAGTGGAGGTTCAGCTCACCAATAAACCTCTCCTTATTGATGAGCCCGGTCTTTTAACGGACATGATGCCAAGAAATGGCCCAGCTTCCCGCAGTAAAGGCATCTTCCCTCCCTACGGCGGCGCTGACGTTCCTCAGAAGAGAGGGGGGTGCGCCCGAGCTGCATGGGTTCCTCCTGACCACTGGGAGACACTGTGGCGCTCACTGGACCAGAAGAAGGAGCAGAAAGACGGGACGGCGAAGACTGCCCCCATCGGGCTGGCGGTCCACTGGTGAATCGAGCCTTCTCCATCCTCCTCTCATGGAGTCGATTGTCAATCTTTATGGCCAGAGTGACCAGAGAATCGAAGTCGGAAGGCAGATCGAGTGGGGCCAGGTGATCCTTAATGTTCTCAGATAGACTGTGCAGGAACGTGTCACATAAAGAATTCTCACCCCACTCGCTCTCCGACGCCAGGGTGCGGAAGCGGATAGAATGATCGGCCACTCGACTGCCTCCCTGTCGCAGGTCCAACAGTCCTCGAGCCGCCTCTCTGCCTGGTGTGCGGTGGTCGAAAACCTTGCGGAGGGCTTCCGCGAAACTCCTCGCTGAGACACAGGTGAAAGATTTCTTGTCCCACTCTGCGGTAGCCCACTCTCGGGCTCTTCCTGAAAGGTGAGTTATCATGAAAGCCACACGGGAGCTCTCGGAGGGGTAAGAGTGAGGCTGCAGTTCAAAAGTCATTGAGCAGAGTGACAGGAAGGAGCGGCAAGTAGAGGGATCACCATCATACCTCTCGATACTGGGGAGACGGGGTTCAGGGTGAAAAACAGGTTGAGCCTCCCTGGGCTGAGGAGCAGGCTGAGCAGGTGGAGTCGAAGCAGTGGGTTTCAGGAGAGCGACCATCTGTTGCATCTGGGAGGAAAGGACTTGAAACTGGTCTGTCATGGAAGTTTGAAAAGTGTCCTGCCTGGCATGCAATTGCTGCACGCCACCCACAAGAGAGGACAGCTGCTGCTCATGTCCGTGAAGCTTCTTCCCTTGGGCACGGAGAGCTGAGCGAAAAGCGTCTTCCTCTGCTGAGTCGGTCATGGCCAGATTGTACTGTGACGGTTCTGTACAAAGCTGGGACTCAGTTGCAAAAGGAAGCACGGGAGACGAAAAATAAAGTACAAAATAAAACTTTACTTTAACATTCCAGGGGTCATACACGGGTAGCCAGTCAGAGAAGCAAACAAGTCCATTCAGGGAAAAGGCACAAAATCCAAAGTCGTAATCCAAGCAGAGTCCAAAACCAGGCAAGCAAACACACGGAACTTAACACTGGAGAGCATGAACACACGAAGGAGACAATGACAATCTGGCAGAGGGTGAGGGGAAACACAGGGTATAAATAGGGAAAGCTTAATGACAAACAAGGTACAGGTGTGTGGGGAAACCAACAGGAAGTAGAACGAGACACTAGACACAAGAACCCAGACAACAAAATAAAACAGGAAGTGAATACAAACAGACACAGACTGAACAGATTATTACAGGCTGTGGTGATGTGGGGGGGCTAATAGTAGAGACAGGAGAACTGTGTCGTTGGCATATTTAACCAGGTGACAGTTGGTCTGTGTGGATCTGCAGTCATCAGTGTAGAGGATGAAGAGCAGTGGTGAGAGCACACAGCCCTGAGGGGAGCCAGTGGAAGTGACACGGAGATTGGATAGGATGTTATTGACTAGGACTCTGTGTCTGTCTGAGTGTTAAATGCAGAGGAGTAGTTTGCAGAGAGGACTCTGACTGAGGTGTTTGGGTGCTCCAGATTTTTGTGCACAGTGTCCATGTTGATGTTTTTTTCATCGTCAATGCCTTTGCCTGCTCTGTATGCAAATTGAAGTGGATCCATAAAGGAGCCGAGGAGGGGGAGTGTACAGACTTGTATGCATCCGGGACTGAGCCATAGCATTTGTCCATTGTCGTCCCCAGGCGAATGGAACATGTGATGTACTGGTTAAAGCCTTTTAGTGATTTGAATTCGCCCAGGATGAATTTTGGGGAGTCAGGTGATACTAATTCAAGTCTGTATATAGTGTTCTTGATGCTTTCAGTGGCAGTCTCGGTACTGTCCCGGTCGAGTCTAATGAATACTAATTGTAAGTCGCATTGGATAAAAGTGTCAGCTAAATGACATGTAATGTAATGTAATGTTATAGGGGAGAAAAAGCCATCTAGTGCAGCAGTTTCAGTCGGAAAAAAGAAAAACGAGTGTTTGCGATGTGATGTGTTCACGGTTGAAGTAAACAAATAGAGAACCTAGAAACACTGAGCTGGATGGAGACAAGCGTAAGACGGTTGCCGCTCTGTCAAAAGTAGGTGGACAAAAGTAACAAAAACACACACACTCTATCCTGTGTTTACACAACAAGATGAGGAACATGCATTAAGTTCGAAAAAGGCGGTAAAACACAATGTAGGCTACAAAACAGTGCTCTATAAGCCAGCCGTTGACCACACAAGCAGCGACCCGGAACTGGAAGATCATAAACAGATGAGACAAAGGTTGCCCTTCTCCAATGTAGTTGAGACAGGATTAAAAGCATGCAGCCCGTCTGTAGTCAGTGCAATAGTAGCCCTCCCGGAGTCCAGAACCATAGCCAGAAATATTATCACTTGGGAAGGCTGGAACTTGCTTTTACTGCAAATAAAATGCAGACCCAGGCCTTGAATGTTCTGCAGGCCAGCAAGGTTATTGGGGCTGTACTGCCTATGTGTGAAAGGACTGTGCTCATATATTCGGTAAATGTTCGTGGAGATGGAGATGCCTGAAAAGTAAGTGCCATGGCCCCTACCTGGAAGCAGTGTTTGTTGATCAAGATCCAGAATGGGCAAAATCCTCCATCATGTTTTGGGAGTAAATCCACACTCTACCTCTAATGGCTTTCTTCACCAAAAGGGACGGTAAGTCCTGTTCACACATCCTGTGCATGTTGAGGGTTGGTTACAATTTTTAAAGTGGCCAACCTCAATACAGGAGGACAGTGGAAGAAATGCAAATGGTAGCCTTGGAACATGATGAACACCACCCATGGGTCTGCTCTCAGAACTGAACAGTTTTCCCTGCAACAAGCTAACATTGGAGGCCGGACGTTTTGGCTCAAGACACCACAAGCAATACGAGCTGATATGGGGTATCACAGCTGCCGAGAGAACAGGCTGGAGAGCCTCTTAGCTCATGAAACTGCAAGAAATACAACGGTATAAGGAATCACAGCTGACGTAAAGTCTCAGGAGGCAGCCCATACTGGGAACTCTGTCCCTGGGTGAGGCAACGGTATGCTCAACCGCCTCAAGCCTTGAGCGTGCCTAAACAATACACCTGAGACCTCCTGTGCAAAACTTAACCACACCTTGGCCAAATATAGATGAAAGGTCCACTGGCAATGTCAATAAAGAGTCTCCTTTCCTTTTCCTGAGCTGGGATAGCCACAGGTAGCATCTGCTACAACCTAGAGCTTTGCCTGCAGCATCTGCCGACTCCCTCGCAATGGAGGAGAGGCATTAGGAGTCCATCTGAAGTCTACCTTCCTGTTCCTGTGAGGACAAGCTACAAAGTCAGAGACATGTGCTGCTGTTAGTTGGTTAGAGTTGGTGCGTGGCATACCTCCATATCCTTTTGGTTATATTGTCTTGATTGTCTCCTTTTGAGTCTTAAAAACTAAAATGATTCTTGCTGTTCTGGGTTTGTACCCTCATGGTTGAATGCACTTATTGTAAATCGCTTCGGATAAAAGCGTCAGTTAATGAAATGTAGTATTGTTGCACACTAGCTGGCCTGACTAACATATTCAACACAAAAAACAAAGCCATAATGAACACTAACTGGAACTAATTTAGTAATTTTGCCAAACTGTAGTAGTGGGCTTCTCAGCAGGAATCTAGATAACATCCACAGGCTTTAGGCTAATATGCCCTGATTCTGCTGGGATTTAGGTACATAAACTAATCTGGTGAGCAAACCTTTACCACCATGGCATTTTTCAGCGTATGGACTGCAGGTAAGCATCTGCTGGAAATGTCAATGAGTCTGTACAGGAGCTGGTATCAGCAGCAGCTGAGTCAGGTATGTGGTTCTCCATGAGTCTGTTGTAATGAACAGCTAAGGCATAGCCCTGAGAGGAAAACATTTGTGCTTTAAATTATCTTATGTCGTTTTTCTCACCTCAATATTTGTTTGATGCATGCCAGACCAGCTGGGGGAAAGCAACTTTGCTTTTGTGGTTTTGCAGCAAGGGCCCAGCAAAAAGGTTTTTATTTTCACACATCAGGAGCGAAAGTCAGAGTCATACTGTTAGTTTTGACCTTATGTCCTCCTCACACTTAAATATCTGTCTGCAGTTGTCTGATTTATGTGATCTGGAGCACCTGTGGTCCATTGTGTGAAGGTTACATAAGTCCTGCCTGCCTAAGCAGTTTCCCTCTGCTTCTCTCCCCAGGCACTTCACGTTCTGGTTTGGTTCTGTTCTTTTAGGTTATCATCATGTCTTCTTCTCACCCTACACCACTTACTTTACTGACTTCCACATTTCATATGTTAACTCTTGATTTGGCAAGTTAATTTGGTTTGATTTGGGTAACAAATAAAACATTCTTTAATTGATATACTGGTGTGTCTCCCTTTTTGTTCTGGCCACTTGAGCCGGGTCATTACACATGGGGGCTCGTCCATTAAGGTTGTTTGGTTCAAAGTTTGCTTGTGCATGTGGTGGCAGCTGCCACATGCACAAGTCTGAAGTTAGAGCTTTCTAACTCCCAATCCCATTTCAGCCCTTCCAAACAGAGATTTTTCAGACCCTCACTGCAAACGGAGGGGTATCCAGAATGCCTTGCGAATCACCGGCAAGTTGCTAGAGAGACCCACAAATGTAGTATTTTCTCCATTAATAAGGATTTAAAAATTATGATAATGATTGTAATATCTTGTTTAATATCATTTCAATGTATTATGGTCACCTTTTTCTAAACAACCTTAAAAAAAAAAGATCGTGAGCGAGCTAGCGCTAGCATGCTAGCGATCTTGCATTATTATAGCAGCAAGAGTCAAAAGGGATCAGCAAGTAATTCTACTTAACTGCGAGGAATATTTTAAAAACATGGTGTTTATATATATACTGTAATTAAACTAATATATACAGTGTAAAGACAGAAAAAATATGTGCAGTCTGAGAATATGTACAGAGAATGGATTGCACGTGAACTGTTGATATTGCACAGACTGATGAATATAGCACAGTGAATATTGCACAGCTGCTAAAGTGTTAAAGTGCAGTCCATAACGTTGGTGCATGTAGCTTTTACTGGGAGCAGAGCCGGTTGTACGGACTTACTGCTGCAGGAAGGAAAGCCCTGAGATACCTCTCCTTTAGACACTTAGGGTCAATCTGTCTGTCGCTGAAGGAGCTGCCCATTGCTGCGATGGTGTCCTGCTGGTGGTGGGACTGGTTGTCCAAAAATGCACAACTGTCAGCAGAACAAAAACACTTAACACCGTACAGAAGTGTTTAACTAAATAAACAGCGTACAAACTTTCTACTATTCATAGTGCATTCACTGGGCATAAACATGCAAACATAAATTTGTCCTGAGGGTGGTGCTAAAGGAAAGATCATGGGGTCATTCAAATCTACAAGGTTCATTCTTTGGGATCTTCACAGAAAAGTGCAATTTATATTTTCATATGCGCATTTTTACCAGGTGGTTAGAAAATCATTAGTTATCATCCTCCAGGGAATATCTAGTGGATTGAAGACATCACTGGGGTTTTCGATAGATTCTTAGAAAAGCAAAAATGATCATCAAATGTATGGAAATAATCCTTCTTTCGATTTCATTCATCAGTGCTATGGACATATTCGCACAGACATTTGTGCACCTTCACTTATACTATGTACCACAAAGTTTACATGGAGTAGTTGGAGATGAGGAGTTTGGGTTTAAAGTTACTCCTCCTTGTTTGAGTTTCTATGAACTTCAGCTGCACTTGAATTCACACATACAGTACTTACAATTAATACAGTGCATGCTTCAACACACACACACTTGGAATTAATTCACTGCATGGATGAATACATACACATGCCCCACACTTATGCTTCAACACACACATTGACACGTTACACTGAGTCTGAGAACACACTCATGCCAACACACACACACACACACACACACACACTAAAGGACAAACACATTCCCAGATGTGTGACATTACAAAAAAATACTAGGTGACATTACAGGGGAAAAAAACATCAAGGCTTCATTTGCAGAGATGAAGTCATAATGTTTGGTGTTCAGAAATCTATTTTTGAATACAATTAGGCTCCATATTACACTTCCCAGCTACTGAACTCAACTCAACTGAGGCACCGCAGTCCTGTAAATGAGACAGTGAACTGAAAATGAAAATGATTAAACTGCAGCAAAATGGATGTTATTACATCTAAATCTTAACTACCCCTTGTAACAGACATTAAAGACATTATGTTTTGAGAATCACTCATTGCCTGTTGTCTTAAAGATGGCTTCATGTAACTTCAAGTAGCAAAACCATGGCTCAAACAACAATAAAAGTTTGATGCTCAAAGAATCCTAAAGAAACTTCCATTAGCTGTCTTTTCCCCACAACTGTATAAGTCTGTCCAGCAGAAAATGTATGTTGTTTATTTGCATCTTTGGTTGCATAGATTTGCAACATTTTACTGTACATTTACTAAACGTCTAACTCAGTTGAGGTACCATGTCAATGAGGCTTGCAGCATTCAGTTTTCATTCGTGACATTACATATCTAAATCTGTGTGAAATTGTAAAGAAATATGTAATAACACTATACTTAGAAAAGACATTTCCTCAACCTGACTTCCCCAGTTTACCTGCTTTTCTCCGCTCTTTTTTTCTTGAGTTTCTGTGTTGTGCTCCCCTCCCTTGTGTTTTGTATGTGTCCCTGGTTTGTCTCTCTCTGACAAGTTCAGGTCTGAACACACCCCAATGCATCCTTGATGTGACCTGAGATCTGATCACAAGGAAGTGGACGCATGTGGCCACATTCTTCTTGCTGTGTAAATGCAAATCTGTCCTGTGCTTCAGGAACACCTACTAAGCTGACATTATGCATTATGAACATATTATTTATGCCTCTCAGTGACAATACATTGATTTGTTTGTAGCCAGAGCCACAAATTCAACACTGTCCAACACATATTGATTGATTATTTTTGTAAATTGGTAAAAACTTTCTCAGCTGCGCACATTCATTTACAGGATGCATTTTACTGCTGTAAAATGCATCCTGTAAATGAATGTGCGCAGTGTAAACAGATCCCTCAGGAAGGATATTATTACCAGCTCTTCACTTTTCACCATATTGTCCATGGTACATGCTTTGGCCATTTTATGCCTCCACGCTGGAGAAAGCCAGTGGCTGGAGGCATTATGTTTTCGGGTTGTCTGTCCATACATCCGTCCATCCGTCCATCCGTCCATCCGTTCATCCATCCCTTTCCCGTGAACACAATATCTCAAGAATGCCAGAAGGGAATTTCTTTAAATTTGGTAAAAATATTCACTTGGACTCAAGAATGAACTGAACAAAGTTTATTTGTTTTTCTTGAATTTGATATCTTAAGATTGGTTTGAAGGAATCTCATCAAATTTAGTACAAACATTCACGTGGAGTCGAAGATGAACTGATTACATTTTGGTGGTCAAATGTAGAAAGGTCAAGGTCACATGACCTTGCGTTGTTTTGAACTCAATATATCAGTAATGCCCAAAGGGAATTTCATCACATCTGGCACAAACATTCACTTGGACTCAAGTGTGACCTGAACAGAATTTGGTGGCCAAAGGTCAAAGGTCATGGCCACTGTGATCTCACAAAGAACATATTTTGCCTTGTGAATGCGAAATCTCTGGAAACAGCTGGAGGAATCGCTTTCACATTTGGCACAAACATTCAGTTGAGCTGGGATTTCATCTTGGTAGCCAAAGGTCAAAGGTCAAGGTCATGATGGCCTCACAAAGTATGTTTATATTTTTCTTGTAAATGATATCTTAAGATCAGCTTGGGGGAATGTCTTTAAACTTTCACTGTAAATTCCTCAAAGATGAACTGATTAGAAATCAGTCCATGGTGGCTTCAAACAATATGATTTTGGCCTCTTGAATGTGATATCTCAAGACTGCTTGAGGGAATTTCTTTAAGTATTGATCAGTTGTCACTTGGACTCAAAGATAAAGTGATTATGTTCCAGTTGTCAACGGTGAAGGCTACAAGGAACTTTATATGAATCTGGAAAAAAAAGTATGTAGAAATCTGTGCACAGAAACTGCACTGGTCGGCGGAGGCATACAACTGCAGTGCGGTAATTGTAGTTTACTCTTTGTCGATTCCTGTATTCTTGTGCCTCAAGTCTATTCTCACCAGCCAGTCCTGTCCAGCCTCCTCTAGCTCGCCCTTCTGTCTCTAAACTCCTGCTCAAACCCTGGTGTTCAGTCTGACCACAGCCTCAACCATCAAGCACCTGCTCTGCTTCGTGTCTTCTTCTCCAGCTGATCCAGGAAAAACACAAAGGATAGGAACATGACAGTGAATCATCTGTGCATGAAATTATAATTGCTTAAATGTAAGTCTACTTTCAATATTATATCAATATTTCTTTAAATGTTGTGGTAGATGTACCTTTCAACCCTTCGTCGAAAGCACTAGACAACAATACAATCACACTTTCAACACATGGTTGGTTGGTTGATAAGGCTGAGTCATTCAGCTTTGACAAATCATACCATATAGTTAACAAGCTCTAACAAGCTTCTTGAATCTAACGGCTAATCTTGAGATGGCAAAGAGAGGAAATTAAGATTTGAAGAGCTATGAGAGCCAAAGAGAGCTAGACTTGGTGCACCAAACTAGAACTATGAAAATATTCAACTTTAGCCTCACATTAATTTTAAATGTTTCAATAATGGGTCACATGTATTCACAGTCCTTTATTGTGAAGTATTACAATTTGAAACATATACAATGAGCTACATAAGTGTAACAACCTGCTAAAATAGTTGGCAGGCATTCTGGGTTCGGAAGTGGGCCGACACTTTATTTAGGAAGCAGCTGCCTGGGAACTTCTGTTGACCAGCTGTGTTTCTCTGGCTCAGTGTCACTGCGACACACACACATGCACAGACAGTCTCTTGCTGGTTCAGCAGCTTAAATCAGTGAAGTGTTTCAGAGCACAGTAAGATGCGACCCATCATCAATCACACACACACACACACAAGGGAAGCAGGTGGCGGGCAGACAGTCAGTGTGTGTGTGTGTGTGCATGGCACTGAGCTGAGGTGAAGATGAGATGAGGTCTTTTTCCACTTCAGTGTGTTTCCATGCACTGGTAGTCTGCAGTCCCCTGCATTTACAGTTTAGTTTGTGTGTAGTTGAGTTGAGGTGGGCTTTGTGAGTCAGGGTGGACACAGCAGTGTAGGGCAAGGTTAGGCAGCACACAGCATGTTTGGCTGTCCATTGCATCCTATATGAGCTTGTAGCTGAGATATAAAAGTGCCAAAAGCAGTGGCGTGTCGTGACTTTTACACGTAGGCAAGCAGAGCAGCGAGGTGGGGTCCTCACAATGTCTATGAAATACCAAGGGGGTGTTATCTTATAACTGTGAGGTGGGCCTATGCAGCTTCGAACACACTGACTAAAAGGGGTCTCTCACCGGAAGTGTGTGACATTGGTGCTGAGTCAGTCCTTTCATATGGGTTGTAAGATACTGTAGCTGTAGTGAGTAAATTAATGAATTATCCTGAAACTTATCATCCTGTTTTCATAGTTCTTAACAGCAGTTGTTGATGGTGGATCATGGTATGTGAGAGTGGATTTGCAGCCAGGACAAATGAGATCAGTGAGAGTACAGGTTCTTCAGGAGTTTTAACATTTATCAACTGACAAACAGCCTGAAGTGGATATTTAAATGCTAGTTCACAGCTAAACCGCTAACTTCTAATTCTCTGCTTCAGTCACTAGTATTGTGTCACCCCCCCAGCACCTTCTCTCTGTGCCTGCTTCCTGCTCGCAATGCAAAAAACGGAACTATCTGCTCAACTTGTGTAACAATATTCTTGCAAACTTCCAGCAGGTCTTACACATATGATAAATCAGCTTCATATGCTCATTTACCCGTTACTGCTTCTCAACACTGAGGAAGAAAAGGCTGTTGTAGTAATTTTCTAATGTGCGAGTAGTTTCCACAAATTGCATACATATAATAATGAGCGCAACATACCTGATCTCAGAACAGTGCAAGTGGAGTCAGCTTGACAAGAACTTTGTCTCTGTCTGTCTGTATAGCCAGTTGTGTGCATGTGTGTGTGGAGAACTGTGTCTAACTCTATCTCAATCTGTGTTTGAATCAGATTTTTAAATGTTTAAAATAATCTGCAAATGTGTGCTAAAATTTGTGAATATGTACAGTTATCTGCAAATGTGTATTTAGAAATTATGTGTATGGAATCAGATTTGTAAACATGTAAACAAATCTATAAATGTATCATGAGATTTACAAGTGCATGGAGGTGATATGTAGATACATCTGTGTGTTTGCATAGATCTGTGAATGTGTAGATGAATATTTAAATGTGTGCAATGATATTCATGGCTAAAAAGGCTAGGTTTTGTTTCAAGACCTGGAAATACAGACATGTTGTCACTTACAACTCAAGTGGGCCTCACAGTTGGCTGTCATCTAACATGTGAGTTTTGCTAAACTTATGCTGTGGCAGATATGCAAATGAATGTGGGGTTAGGAATGTGCGATTGGATCACAAGCAGTCCTCATTGTATCTTGAGTGCATTTACACCTCTACTGCCACATTTTACCCCACTGTCTTTTGAATTTCATGCTGTGACAGTTACTCATCCGGTACAATTAACAATTGTTGTTTCTCTACCGTTCACCAGGTCCTTTGGGAGATTTCTTGGAAGAATTAGACGTCCTCCTATCGAACATCCCAGAAAATGGCCCTCCACTTGTCTTTCTGGGTGACTTCAACATCCAGACATAGAAGTCATCTGACCTATTACTTTTACTTTCTTCCTTTGCTCTCTCACTCAGTCCTTCCCCTCCTACTCACAAAGCTGGTAACCCCCTTGACTATATTTTCACCAGAATTGTTTTACATCTAACCTCACTGTAACCCCACTTCATGTCTCTGACCACTTCTTTATCTCTTACTCTCTCCCACTCTCACAAACTGACAAACCTATCACTTCAACAGACTCTTTACCTTTCCGTCGCAACATTAGCCCCCTCCCTCCCTCCTCTCTGGCTTCCTCTGTTTTATCAGCCCTCCCTTCAACTGACTCTTTCTCAGTCCTCCTCAGCTTCGTGGTCGTCTGACTCGGTGCGCGCCGACTGAGCCACTATGCGAGAATCAGAAAGGAAATGGCGAAAATCTTAACACCCTAATGACCTGCTCACTTATCAATCTCTTCTCTCCTCTTTCTCTGCCTCTATTTCTGCAGCCAAAAGCTCTTTTTACCCAACAAAAAATTCAATCCTCATTTTCGAACCCCAAAAAGCTGTTCTCCATCTTTTCCAACCTCCTTGACCCCCCCTTACCCTCCTCCTTAGACCCTTCTACCAAGCCACTTTGTCAACTACTGTACAAAAAAGATAGATGACATACGCTCCTCATTTTCAAATCCACCTTCTCTAAATACATTTCCATCAACTTCATCTTCATCCCCTTCGCTTCCCTCTTTCACCCACCTGTCTCATACGTTCTTATGCTGGTAGGAGAGCATAATAACTTATAAGAACATAAGTTCTTATGCTTCTAGACATTTCTGCTGGATTTGATACAGTGAACCACCAGATTTCCTCCCTTCAGGATCTGGGTGACTCAGGCTCTACTCTCTCCCTGCTCTCATCCTACCTCAAAGACCGCACTTGGTAACTTGGAGAGGATCTGTGGCCGAACCTTGTCCTGTCACTACTGGGGTAAGTCAAGGTTCTGTCCTGGGTCCACTCCTCTTCTCCCTGTACAACAACTCTCTCGGCTCTGTCATTCACTCACATTGATTTTCCTACCACAGCTATGCTGATGACACCCAAGTAATTCTCTCTTTTCCCCAATCTGAAACACAGGTAGCAGCACGAATCTCTGCCTGTCTGACTGACATCTCTCAGTGGATGTCTGCACACCACCTGAAAATTAACCTTGACAAGACCGAACTACTTTTACTTCCAGGGAAAGGCTCTCCCACCCATGACCTGACTATTACCATTGACAACTCCGTGGTAGCCCCCACCCAGACTGCTAGGAACCTGGGTGTGACACTCGACAGTCAACTCTCCCTTACTGCCAACATTACTGCAACAACACGTTCCTGTAGATTCATGCTGCACAACATCAGGAGAATACGCCCCCTTCTCACTCAGAAGGCGGCGCAGGTTCTGGTCCAGGCTCTGGTCATCTCCCGCCTAGACTACTGCAACTCCCTCCTGGCAGGTCTACCTGCTAGTGCCATCCGACCTCTGCAGCTCATTCAGAATGCAGCAGCTCGACTGGTCTTTAACCTACCTAAGTTCACTCACACTACACTCCTCTGTTCCCTTCACTGGTTACAGGGGCTGCTGGCATTTTTTTCAAGACACTAGTACTTGCGTACTGTAGTGTGAACGGATCGGGTCCAGTCTACATCCAGGACATGGTCAAACGTTACACCCCAGCCCGTTCACTCTGCTCTGCATCTGCCAATCGGCTTGTTGCTCCCTCACTGCGAGCTCAACACTCATCAAAATCACGACTGTTTGCTGTCCTGGCTCCTAAATGGTGGAATGAGCTCCCCATTGACATCCGGACAGCAGAAAGTCTACACATCTTCCGCCGCAAACTAAAAACACATCTCTTTCGACTATACTATAAAAATAAAAATAAACACTATATTTAGTTGCACTTATATGGCACTTACTTATAGCACTTTGTAGTTTGGCTTTCTTGAAGAAAATTGTACTTGCTTGATTCTTGTTGTTCTAGGTTTGTACCCTCATGGTTGAATGCACTTACTGTAAGTCGCTTTGTATAAAAGTGTCAGCTGAATGAAATGTAATGTAATGTTCGAGCTCTATCTAATTTAATTAGATCAGCCAAAAGGTATATTAATGCAGGTGAAAATGGGCTAAAAGTCTAAAAAGTCAGACAAAGATCAATCACTGCACTTAACCCCTAGCCCCTAGCCCTAACCCTAACCCACAACAT
The DNA here is from genome assembly GCF_009819705.1 of Hippoglossus hippoglossus. Classification (NCBI taxonomy): domain Eukaryota; kingdom Metazoa; phylum Chordata; class Actinopteri; order Pleuronectiformes; family Pleuronectidae; genus Hippoglossus; species Hippoglossus hippoglossus. The sequence continues at coordinate 27,325,801 of NC_047156.1, read as the reverse complement.
TTCCTTGACTTTCTGAACATTTTTACAAAGATAAATCCAAAAGTGGAAGCATACAAAGAGAAGGGGGACAAAACTTGAAGCTCAATTTAAATACATTTTATGTGGCGAGTTAAAAGTCATTAATGGAAATAATGAATCAAACAACTGAGATCCCTTCATCCCTACAGCCATGCTGCTTACGAGACTAAAAGTCTGGTCACCCCACGGTTTTTCCCTCTGGTTTGTAATACTTGTAATACAGATATGTTCAGACCTCTGAGCCTTTTTGTCAAACAAAACAATTTTAAATGAAGCAATAAAAAAGATTTCTGTTTATTTATTATACAGTTTGTGGTTGGTGTGCATTTTGTCTATTAATAGACAATAACAGCAACAGTGCATTCAGTTAACAAGAGAGCTCTTTATGTAGTTGTTTTTAAAAATGTTGATGATTATTATTTTAGTTAACACCTTTCTAATGAGCAGCTGTTCTTCATGAGGTGTGTGTGTGTGTGTGTGTGTGTGTGTGTGTGTGTGTGTGTGTGTCTGTGTGTGTGTGTGTGTGTGTGTGTGTGTGTAGTTGCACGAGGTGCGGAGAAGGAATCAAACGTGTGGGTCAGTGATTCTGTCTGACTGACATGCTGTAGCTGCCTGCATTGTTCTGCTTGTTTATCACATTTTTATTGTCTTTTGTAATTAACAACAGTTTTGTGATCACAAGCAGGTAGACGGGCCTGTGTGTGTGTGTGTGTGTGTGTGTGTGTGTGTGTGTGCGTGTGTGTGTGTGTGTGTGTGTGTGTGTGTGTGTGTGTGTGTGTCGTCTCTGCCTGGTTGTTCTTTTCTGTCTTTAATGAGCCAGAGATTGCTGTTATTAACTTCAGTGTGTTTTCTTGAGCTCACACATTTCTAATGAACAGCTGCTCTACATCTGAGAGTGCTAGTCAGCAGTCACGCATGCCTGCATGCATGCACGCACGCACACAGAGGTGCTGGACTCTTTTTGGACATTTAAATCTTTTTATTTGTTTTATTCAATAAAAATTAGTATTATATATCTGTATATATACAAATCCGTACTGTTAATGTTGCTGATCCTGTAACAGGGTCATGCAGGCACTGCACTGAGCTGTGTACCAATTGATTCCATCACCAGGTCTCCAAACCGCCCGACTTGTTGCTGATTATTCTGTCAATGTCGTCGTTGGTGATACGATCTGTGTATGAAATGCCCATGACTTGCTTGGATTTTCTTTTGTAAATCCGTCAGTCAGGTTATACATCTCAGAGGCATATCAAAAGACAGAAATACAATGACAGGCATGAGCTTCAGTTTGACTTTGAGGCTGATGTTTTTGTCACGCGACAAGGGTATTGCTCGTAATACTGTCTGCACAGCTCTAGAAAGGATTTCCCTCTTTGTCCTTTCTTCACTGATGATGGTGCACAGGTTTGTTCCTCCTGGTCATAATCCCTTCTTTGCTGATTCTCATGGTCTTTCTCTTTTCAGTATTAATTTCCATACCACACCTAAATGGTTTTGTATTTATATAGAGCTTTTCTAGTCTTGATGACCACTCAAAGCTCTTTACCCATTCACATTCACACACCCACACAGTACATCTATTAGCAGCACTTTTGTTGTTCTATGAGGGGCAATTCAGGGTTCAGCATCTTGCCCAAGGACACCTCAGCATGCAGATGGGGAAGATTGGGGATCGAACTGCTGACCTTCCGGTTGAAGGACAACCGCTCTACCCCTCAGCCACAGCCGCCCATACCTGGCAAACCTTTTATCGAAATGTTTTGTCTGTTTGCCAGTCTAACAGACTGACACAGACATGCACAAGTGTCGAGGGTGCTGATATCCGTCATGGCAGCAGTATTCATCTAGAATCACTTCGTCTTTAGAAATTTGTCACCAAAGTAAAGTTTGTCTGTCTGTATGAGGAAATTTATACCAACTTCACTTGTTATCCCACTCCCAAATATATTAAACCAAAGGCTCTCTCTCACCAGGAAGTATTTGAAGGAGCAGAACCCTTGAGATTCTACCACACACATTACTTTATGCTCATATGTATTCTACTTATTTATTGTTATTACTATTTATACACTGTAAACCCGAATGCTCAAATTAATCAACTGGATTAAGTAGTGGAAACTTAAAATCTGTTTAAAAGTTCTACTTACTTAAACATATTGAGTACCAAAACGATATTCTCATTTTAGTGTATGTGTAACTCATAATTTTTGATTTACATGAACTCTTTTTGTAGATTGTGTAAGCACTACTTAAAATTAAAAATGTGCAGAGACTCATAAATCTACAGTTTCCCAGATCACTTTTTAACACCAAATGTAAGCTGAGATCTATGATCTCGATAGCTTTAAAAAAAAAATGTATGAGGATCATATTTATAATTTTTGCAATTTCTGTTAAAACAGGCTCAATGTACGAGCTTACATACACACAAAGAAAGACAGTTTTGCAGCTGTATCTAATATATAGCTTCCCCGTTCCACAATATGTTCTGCAGAGGAGCTGCTACTGCAGCACAATGTTTTTATATTGACTTTGCCTTGAAAATGGCCCCAAATATGACAATTTCCATGTATAAAAGTAGTCCTAAACAAACACCAGTATAGGCCGTGCATTTTCCTCTCCTGCAAATATTTCACAATAAAACCGTTTTGGTGAATGGAGGATTCGGTCAACAGAAACGCTGGACTGCTTTTATTTTGAAACGGGTACAGGAAGTGGTGAAAATAATTATGTTCGTGACATTAAAAAGTGACAGATCGTTAAGGGTTTATTCTGCTTTGAACAACGACCAATGTTTATCTGTCGAATATGTCATAAACACTCACAAACACTTCCTGAACCCGTTTCAAAATTAAAAGCACTCCAGCCTTTCTATTCATTGACACATTTCTTCTTCTTTCCTGTTGTGCAAAGCAATTAACCTTCAGGGATTCAGGTATATCAGATATCTCCTTGTCCACACAACTTGCCTTTTGAATTTGGCTACCAACCTTCTGTGATTTCCATGCAGAAGGATGAGATTAAGCTGATCTCTGCCAGTGCCTCAGGTTCTGGAGGGATGGTCACACTGCTCGCCTCACCTGGTGCATGCTGTCCTGCATTTGGGTTCATCTGTCGAACATAACAGAACCAGGAACAGTTTTTTCCGATTAAATCTGTTTGTATTTTAATATTAATGATTCTGTAATGGATTTCACATCTATCCAAGCCTTGAAGTGCTCTGCCTCTAAATGCAGTCTCCAAATGAGCACAGAGTTCAACACCTCTGACACAGTGTCAGCTTCGTAAAGACAGGGTTCATTTCATGGTAGTTGTGCCGAACTTTATCACACAGAATAAATCTTTGTTATTAATAAAGTGATAACCACAGCCCCCTATTGTGACACTGAATATTTTGTCACTTGGCTAATTGAGCCTTAATTTCCCCAAAATGAAGAAATAATGAACTGCACAACAATGTCAGTCACCCCGTGTCTATCTTCTCCTCCCCCTCCACTCGTTATCTGGAGCTGTAAGTGAGTGACAGACAGGAAGTCAGATCATAAAGGTGTCAATGTGTCACCTCATCTATTCTGTTCCCAATTCAATTAACAGATCTATGCTGTTCAGTATTGTCAAGGCAGATTTCCCAGCATGTGGTCCTGTGCTGCTCTTTCCTGGCTGCTATTTCCCTGGTTTTGCAGAGCAATTCAACACTATGATTATAGCTGGCATACTGGTAAAAGTCAGGGTGAAAGCCAAGATCATAGTTAGAATATATTCAAATCTCTTTTTCTGGACATTTCCCAGAAAAAACATTGGTTTTGTTGCATTAATGGATCATTGCCATTGTTTGGTTTTGGACCAAGTTAGAATGTGCATGACTCGGATAGATAGATACAGATAGATAGATAGATAAATGTATTTTATTGATCCCAGTTTTTGGGAAATTATTGTATCACAGCAGCATGTCAAGGGCATTGCACATAGAGCAAAGAACAAAAGGTTAAATGCAAAATATGATTAAAGAGACAAGCGTGCAAAATTACAGTAGTTGTTTGAACATGACTTAATAAAATAAATGACTAAAAGATGTGCAGTAAAAAAATTATATGAATATAATATGTGCAAAAAAATGTATTCAGTTATTGCAGGAATAATCAGAGAGTTTTGGTGTGGACAGAAACTATAGGGCTCATGGTTTTGAAGGTTCACCTTTTGACAGAGGTGAGAAGTTGTACAGTCCTATTGCTGTGGGCAGGAAAGATTTCCTGTATCTGTCCTTGCTGCAGGCGGAGCTGAACCAGTCTGTTGGAGAAAGTGCTCCGCTGTCTGTCCACTAGGTGGTGGAGAGGGTGCTCGTGATTGTCCATGATGGATAACAGTTTGTTCAGTGCCCTCCTCTCCACCACCACTTCATAAGAGTCCGGTTTGCAGCCGATGATGGAGCCAGCCTTCTTAATCAGCTTGTTACAGTAAGTCTGTTGGTGTCACCGGCTCCGATGCTGCTCCCCAGCAGACCACAGCAAAGTACAGTGCACTGGCTACATCAGACTGATAGAAGATTTCCAACATCTTGCTGCACACGATGAAAGATCTCAGCTTCCGCAGGAAATAGATGACAAATATGATGTGGTCCTGATGCTAAATGAGTACAGATGTGTAAACTTAATAGTGTTGTTTTTTGGATCAGTTTACCGTTGGAAGAGAAAGCTGTTATAGGTGAAGTCGCCTAAAAAGAATAGCTTTTCAATATGAAGATAGAAATGTGTGTAATAGATAATGACCAGTCATAGCAACCCCCCAGTCTCCATACATCAAAATATTCATCTTGTCTGTTAAATTTATTTTCACTTTTATCATATCATGTCACTTTGACACCAATCTTCAAATAAATACCCTTTACGCACATTTAAACTGTAGGCTAGTAGATTAAATGGTAACAATAGAGATACAGACATGGTCAAATGTAGCATGAATAACATTTGAAAATGTGACTGAAAATAAATTGATTAATTTATTTTTTATATGTATATTTGTATTTTGGTACTTCCTGTCTGTCTTTCAGAGTTGTAGATGCTTTTATATAAAAAAGGATTAGGGCCGCATGAAAAAAGTGGTTTTCCTTTTGGAAAAGGAAAAGAAAAAGAAAATATACTTTAGAATTACCCATAAAACAGTCCTGTATGATTCCTCATACTTATGAGTTTCCAGTAAAAACACAGAATTGTTGCTGGGACTGGTACATATTTACAATAGTAAATAGATTTGACAGTAGCAGCCCAACATGTCATGACAACAACCTGCTTCCTGTTGTAGTAATTGTCTCACCACCACTTTCGCCTGTGGATTTAACCGATAATTTGGACAGGGATGAAATACAAGAAGACAAAGTGGTTTTTGGGTGTGGTGCCATATATGTTGAGTTGAGATCTAGAGCCAGCGGTGCATTTTCAGTGGCTGCAAAATAAGCAAATGACCCTGAGCGCATGATGAGTCCTCAAATATTTGAAACCGGTTTACAGGAAGGAAAAAGAAACACATATGATGTAAATTAAATTGTTTTTTGACATTTTGGCAAAGGAAAATGAACAAATAACACAGGGACTCTTAATTAAAACATTTTTTATTTCATAGAGATCTATAAAGTCAAAATCTCGACTATTTTCATGAGACTACTGACTTTTCTTTGTTTTAATTTTCAACAAAAAAACCTAATACAAGATCAGGGCCTCCTGTACTTTTACAAAGTGTTAGAGGCACTAACCCCAAAATCTGAGATTTTGACGATACAGTCATTATATTACGGGAATGAAGTCATAATTTTCATCTTTGTGGTATAATGCATGAATATCAGAAGATCTGTCTATCCCCAGTGTTGAAATGAGGAATGTGAAACATCTTGTTGAGTTATACTTTAGTGTAGAATCTTTTGTCACATCAGCACCAGTATCAGGACTTTGGATGGATTGTGCAAGAACTGTGTACTGACGAAAGAACCACAGGGGCTTTGAGGAAAATGCCTCTTTTGCAGAAGAGGAAATGACATGTAGTGGTCAACTGTGAGGTTATTATTGTTTACATCTGAGTGATATTCAAAGGGGGTCCTTAGTTTCTCAACAAACAATGAGATTGGTTCAACATGTTCGATCCAGGAGGAGTTAAACTTACAAGCTTGGGCTCTCCTTGCTGCTTAAGTATTTTTTTTTTTATATATGATTTTTTCTTATTGAATCCTGACTTTATTCTCATAATATTATGAGTTTTTTTTCTCAATAAATTGAAACTTTATTTTCGTAATATAATAACTTTATTCTCAATTACGACTATGGTAATATCATGACCTTATTCTCCAAATGTCCGATTTTTTTCTCCAATATTTCCCTAATACTCCGTCGTACTTTTATTTCAAAGAGGACATGAAAAATCAACAGGAAGTCGTCTGCGGCGGAACTCCAGAAACACAGCTTGTTTCTAGGGGGACTCATAATAGAGTTGTACACAATGTGGTCCCTCAGGTGACAGACGTGTTTTTAAGGTAAGTGAGACTCTGAGCAGAGAAAGATGAAGACAGGATGAAACATGTCTTCGTCACTATTGAACGTCATAGTACCCAGGACCGTTAAGCGGAGGGATCATAAGCTCACGCTCCTAGACTTAATAACTTCGACATGTTCCTATTGTAATTTATGTAAAGGACTGCAACTAACAGTTATTTTGTCCATCTGTTGATCTTCTTGTGAAATTAAAACAATATAAACTATTTGTTGTAACTAGATACTGATACCAGCTTGTCCCTGAGGGCTGTGCTGACAGTATGTGATGGTCTGTCAACATGCATATCGCAAATGACTGCTTCAGCTGTGATCAATTGTTTTCCTTGCAGGTTAATATATTTGGCCAATCAGATGTAGCCCTGATGTCCTAAGTAATAAATCAAAGATATTCAGATATCTTACGGGTTTTTTCCGTTGAGGAATCAGTGTCAGAAGAAGAGAGAGAGAGAGAGAGAGAGAGAGAGAGAGAGAGAGAGAGAGAGAGAGAGAGAGAGAGAGAATCGCGAAGCGGCTCCATCAAATCTCGCTGCGCGTCCTCCCGACTAAATTCTATGTGGAGACTTCCAGTGATCACGTTTGTCTCAGGTCAAATTCATCCCTGTGAGCGGTCAAATATAACACGTGTTCTCATTTCAGAAGCTGCTATCACAGGAACTGACTTAGAAGTTGTATGTAGTATATGATTGTGTTTCATAACAGTGATTCACATTCATTAATGATAATTACAATAATAACAACAACACATTTATTTGTATAACTCTTTTAACAAAGACATTACATAGGATTAGAAAGAAGATACAAGTGAATAACTATAAATATAGGATCCTGGTCATAATCAAACATTATTTTTTTATTGTTTTGTACATGAGACACACTGAAGAAGTGTTAAATGACCAAGTGATGCCTCTTGATATGTAACTTAAGCGGCTTTCAGACATGCACTGATTTGTGTGTCGGATTTGTTGCTGTTGTGTACAAGCATGTGTGAAAGGCAGACTGCTGAGAAGGTCCAGACCAAAGTCTCCGGAGTTCTTGTGCAGGTTATGTCTGAAAACAGCTTTAGATATTAGATCTCATGACCGTCTCTACTCTTCAGTCATTTGCAGTTCTGACATTTACAAATGCTTTGTGTTTTAAAGGAGTGCATCTAAAGTGGCCTATGACCTTTGTACCCTGCACTGATCAGGCAGGTTTTAAGCAGATGGTTGTCTCTTTATATATGCACCACATGCAGCTGTCAACCCTGTGATGCATAAGCTCGGTCAGCAGAGCTTTGTGTTGATGCATTAGTGTGATGTTAGTGTTGTGCTTGAGCAGGGATGTGTGAAGCAGAAAAGAAGGACCTGTATGCTGTCCTGGGAGCCAGCCCCTCAGACTCAGTCCAGCAGCTCAGACACAGATACCAGCAGCTGGCCTTACAGGTAAACACACCACGCACCTGTCCGGCTGCCTGATAGTACAAAGCAACTGCTACTACATACTAGTGTTTCTACAGTGTCTGACTCAATTATATAAAAGGCACAGACTCAGTCCAAGCTAAGCCCAAACACAAGTCACATCTGACTGATGAAAAAGAAGAATCAGCTCCTGTTGAAATGTGAATAGTTAGTTCAGCATTTTTACCTAAATTCTTATATATTTCTCAAGTCTTTCTTAATAGAGCACACACACACACACACACACACACATCTATCCTGTTCACACTAGCTATAAAGACATAATTACACGGAAAAATATTACAAACTAAAATCCAACAAAGTCTGTGTTCAGCGTTAAAACACATTCTGAATTTCAGCTGTAGATAATGAGCCATCAGTAGCCACAAGTTTGAACAATCAAGTACATTTCAAAATTAAAGCCTTTTTAGTATGAATATTTGTATGTATGTGTGTGTGTGTGTGTGTGTACAGTACCACCCAGACCGTCTTAGGGGTGAGTGTTCTTCAGAAGCTGAGTCTGGTGTAAAGAAGTTTCTGGAAGTTGACGCAGCCTGGAGGATCCTCAGCGACGAGGCCACCAGGAGACGGTATGACCTGCAGAGGAGAGGTAGGACGTCATGTTTCACTGGGATAATGCATGGGAAATATATATATATGGAATAATACCCAAAGAATCTGGGTGCTAATGCAGACACACAGTACAGTAGGCGGACAAACTACCTTATGAAGGTATACTGCACTAAAAATCTAGCTGGGTATAATTATAGTGCCTATACAAATCTTTGATTCGTTTAGACACCAGCTTACAATAGATTACTTTGAGAAATACTGTTCATATATGTTGTCCCACAGACCATTTATCTAAATGTAAGAAAAACTAAAAAGACAATATTAAACACTTCAAATCTGTTGTGTTGGGAAGTCCGACTGCAAATGTAAATAAAAATTGTATAAAACAAAACAAATTTACTAACTTGATCAGGGCAGCGTTAGTTGGGGTGTGAAATCTGTGTGTGGTGTTAGACCTCTAGTCTGCTCCTCATCTCTGCCGCACAGTCCAGGCTACATTAGCCACAACTAGCATAACACACAGACCACCAGTGGTATGATATACAAATATTTCATGTATAATAAGAACAGTTCATCATATAGCACTTAACTAAACAAAGTTACAAACTGCTAAACAGAAACAGATTGGGCAATCAGACGAAAGCAGTTATATCAAGAGAGATGATCTAACGATCAAGCATCCTGCTGATAAAAAAACTGAAAGAAATAAAATATGTTTTTGTTTTCCATTGGTATATATGAGTAAATTCTCCCTGAAAGCTTCAACCTCTTCTTCATTTATCCTATTTCAAATTATCACTAGTGCAGCTGCAGTTATTCATCATGCTAATTAAAACCCAAGCAAAGTTAACACTAATTATTCATGGTTCAAAGTCATTATCACTGTCGGACTGTACAACTTGATAATGACTCTTTCCTCAGGAGTGAACTGTGAAAAATAAGTCTGTGAACATCTCTATCTCTGTCAGTTCATCCCTTTATCATTTTACATCCATCCATCGATGACTAAGATTCTGCTGTATTCTTGTGTGGGCAGTGTAGTGACCTGGGCCTCGCTTTCCAAACGTATCTTAAGGTGATAAGGATCAATTAATGATTTCAGATTTTGACCAACTTGCTCTATTCTTGGTAAATATATTAACAAGCCACTTAAGCCACTTCACTTCCTGTTCCAAATCTTTACTGTCCAGGGTTAACCCCGCCTCTCATCCAACATCAGCTGGGATTGGCTCCAGCCCTGTGCAACCCTAACCCACAACGGAATAGTGGGAGGGAGGGAGGGAGGGATGAATATAGTTTTCCATACACTTATATACAGCAAGTCTTATTCAGAAATTATTATTTTAGAATCATACATTTTATGTTAACCTAACAAAGGAGCCTTTGTGCCTAAATCTAAGCAAACCATGATGGTTCCATAAGCTTAACCACGTTTATTATTGTAACCCTGACAAGGAAAGTCCAGTAAGCTTGCTGCCAGTTTGGTGGGAGATGTTCTTCAAAAGAATCACATCATTACTTTTTTAACACAGTCACAATTCAAGATCTTGATTGTAAGGTTTTATCAAATTGTGAATTGTACTTTTGAAAACAATGTTGAGGCTGCTTTTGATATCATAGAGCAAAATGTGAAACTGTCAGTAACTGCAGTTTTTAAGTGTTGACACTCTGTTGTGGTCTTGCCTCATCTAGACTCTGAATTAGAAAGGTCAAGACATTAGGGCTGCACGATATATCAAAAATGTATCGCCATCGCGATATTAAACAACATTATCGCATATCGCATGTTTTCCTAATATCGTGCAGGCCTAAAAGACACAAGTGTTCACAGCAGTTGCTGTGATAATAATGCTGAATCAATGCTCTTTCAGCCCAGGAATTGAAACAGGATTGGCCTGTAGATTCTACAGTCCATCTGGAGGACATGACCTGGGACCAGGGTAAACGCACACACCACATACACACACACAATTCTCTAATATTTTTGCATAAACCTCAAAATAATCAGAAGGTTTGAATATTCTAAAACATTTACACACACAAGAAGTGTTGTAAAATGATGAAGAAATATTTAAGTAACTCAATTTGCAGCCAATGTCCTCTCAGTTTGAGATGTATATCAGTGGCAGCTGACTCCGAACTGTTAACTATTCTCTTCCTCCTTGATATAAGTGCAGCCTTTGACACCATTTCTCATAATATTCTCCTTGACAGACTAGCCTCCATTGGCATCACTAATACACCTTTTGACTGGTATATATACCAGGTACATATTGTTTACATAGTTTCATGTTTTTCAGATGAGTGTGCGTACACATACTGTTGTCGCTGTGGAGGAGGATTCAGCGTGTCAGAGGAGGAGGTGGAGGAGGAGACGCAGGATGAGGACACGGAGGAAACGGGAGAGGGACGGCACAGAGGAGTGGTTGTCTGCTGTGATACATGTTCCCTCAGTGTGTACGTCACATGGTCATTACATAGAATGACTCCAACGTCAAAGAGACACAAATAATTGAACTGTGTAACTGTTCAGCATCTCAGATTTCATGTTCATCACTGGCAACGGGGCACCAATAAAACAGTGTACTGAGAACACACTAGTGTTTATGGCCATGCTTCTCTTTCTATACAGTAGGTTCAGCAGTGGTGGCTGAGGGCTGGTGATATAACTGGCCTGGTACTATGGCATCAGACAGCAGTGTTTACTTCTGAATGTCAATGTTACACATTTTATACATATCATACATTTATATAAATAATGTAAATATAAATACAGACCATTTCTATGTTAAAATATCTCATAAAGCAAAAAAAAAAAAATCAAAAGCATCCCCAAAACAGGTACTTACATTTATCATAGTACCCTACAGTGAATTTGATCAGGTATTTCTCTAAAGGTTATGGATATTATTTTATTCAGGAGCTAATGGATGTTGTTGGAGGACCATAAATACCATCATGGGGATTGTTCATGGGTAATGTGATGCCAAAGCAGTAAGAGGGTGATTGTCTATCCTGTGAGATTTTACTCAGGCACCGTGAGGGGTGTCTAGACTCTGGGGTCCTCACTACATGTTCAAACCTGCCTGCAAGCTGGCATGATGCTGCTGATCATACCTGATGCTGCTCATCAACCACATCTCACACAGACGCACACAGATAACCACCAGCTTTCTGTCTGTTCAAACCCAGGAGCACAGTTAAACAGATGTAAGTACATTGATAATACTGTATGTGTTCTATTGTACCCATTAATTCAGTAATTCAAATCACTTGATATTCTAGTGTCAGACAGGATGATAAAACTTTTAAAAATGCAGATACACTGGTATCCCTGTCCGATACAATATATGGTTCACAGCCTGGTGTTTTCATATCATATTTGTGATTAAATGAATGGATCCCCCTCAATCAGCCCTCGTAGAGCATCTCTGCATCAGTTCCCATATGCAGTTTAGGCAGTAGCTTTTTAATTGAATAAAATGGGTATGTATGTCAGAGTGACAGAATTTGTAGTACATCAGACCTTTTTAATTACAAAAAGTGTCTTCCCCTCTTCTCGAATATGTGTGTGTCAAAGAACATCAATGCATTCCTTTCAAAGTGTAGATGTAAAAAATGATGCAAGATTCAGGAGGAAAAACAATATTCATCTGAATCAACAACAGTTCAACAAATCTGACATTTTATTTGTGTTAAAAACAGTGATTCTAAGTAACATTTACACTTGAGAACAGTTCAACAGAAGAATGAGTGTGCGTTTTTCATGGTGTTCAATGGAATTAATTATAGCAGACAGTAGTTCTGTGAAAGCAGCAAGAAACAAAAAAAAAGCTAAAACATGAATATCCTATGACCCATAAAAATTATCCTGTGACCGCCCGGGGTCCTGAACCCCAGGTTTAGCAGTGGTTCCCTAAATGACAGCGCTATTGTCCTCTCAGCGGGGCTGCGACAGACACACAAAGGGATAAAGGCTGGTAATGACTCTGCTCTCTCGTTGGTCACTCAGCCTGCAAAGGTCACAGCTGACAGAAGCTCCCAGTGATGATCGTCTCTCATCTATTACCCCCCCCCATCCATCCATCCATCCATCCATTTCTGTTTTCCTCAGAGAGCAGGACGAAGGGAGGAGAAAGTTAGGATGTGACAGAAAAGAAAGGAGTGGAGGGGTAACATTTCTTGTTTGAATTATCTGCTAATTATCTCTTGAGCATCATCAAAATCAGCAGCAGTGGTCAGCAACGTAGTATTTCTAATGAGACACAGAGAGAGGGCCGGTGGGGTGGGATGGGGTGACAGCTGATGGTTAAATTAGGGGTTGGTAGAATATTTATGTGACAGCCACAAAGACATGCTGGGATGTGCTGGGATACAAAATCACTTTCACCAACACACCACCTGCAATTACAGTGCTTTAGATCACTTTCCACCAACCAACCCTCGATCAACCCCCCCCCCCCACCTCTACTCCATCCCTACCCTGTTTACACACTGTAAAAATCTTCTCATCTCTTTAATCAAACCAACTAATCTATCATTAGTAAACCACTGTAATTAGTAAAAGAATAATTCCATTTTAGAATGTTGAAGGGCCTTGAAGGGTTTTTTCATGGCTGCTTTACTAATTTAAAATCTGCAGTGGATGTAAAAATCTACTTTTCTGCTAATGTTTACATCAACTTGAGGGAAATTGCTTTTTAATTTGTACAAATGTTCACTTGGATTCAAAGATTAACTAATTAGGTTTTGGTGATCAAAGTTCAAATCTCAAGGTCACAGTGACCTCATGTTCTTGTGAATGAGATATATCAGGAACACCTGAACTGTTATCTTAAGAATGCCTCAAAAGAATCCTTTCAAATTTGGTGAAAACTTGGACTTGGACTTGGATTAAGTGATTCAATTTAGGTGGTCAAAGTTTGAGGTCAGAGTGGCCTAACAAATCATCTTCTTGACCTCTTGAACATATCTCAAGTCTGCCTGTGGGGAATTTGTTCAGATTTTGACCAGTTTTCACTTTTACAAAACGGATCCGATTTCAGTGGTCAAAGGTCACATGTACCTTATATGAAACTGGAAAAATACCTTTATAGGCTGAGATTGCACTATTTCTAGTGTATCCAGTTTTAAGTCACATTTTTACGATACACTGTTTAGATGTTGGTGTTTTTTAAGTATTTTTGTTAACTGAGTGAAGGATTTTAGTTGTTGTCTGGATCTTAAGTTATCATAAATATAAGCTGACTTTATTACCACTGTTACAATTGTTTCTGTTGCACTTACTTTCACTTTTGCCTTTATGTAAAGTTAGATAATCTTTTACTGTAGTCTAACTTATTTTATGTTTATATACAGTGAGACAGAGGAAGTTTTAAATCAGAATAACTAATGAGTTGTTCAGGTAGCCTGGTCACAGCTTCACATATTGTTTTACAGTGCATCATGTCCTTGTCTTTGAAAGCTCCACCCCTCTCCATGCTGCAATTAGAGCGCTCAGATCACTCTCTCTGTCTAACCCCTATCTCTCCTCTCCTTCTCTTCCTCTGATCCTTTTTCCCTCTGAGCGCTTGTAAATAGACCTATTTAGCCCCCCCACACAGTCAGTGTCTCTCTACCTCTGTCTGTGTTTCTGTTTGGGTGGCTGACAGTTGTGTAAGGGTGATAGAGGGGGTGGAGGTGTTGATGGATGTACTGAATAACTGTCAGGGTAATAACTGAAAGGGTGGCATTGCCCTTTAATAAATGTCCCATGAAGACTGTGATGAATCTGGATTATATATGTGATGATACACAGTCATTTGAAAACCTCCTTTCTTAAAAAAAAAAAAATCCATTAAGCATTCTTCTCAATTACGGAATGTTTTCAAGTCTTTTGAATTAAATGGTAGAAGCTCTAAAGACTTTTTCATCTTGATTTCTATTTTATGTAAAAAGTTCCATTTGAGCTTATTTTATCTGTGTCAAAATTTATTTTTCGTCTTTGATTTATAAAACATAATTTCTGAGTATAAATTAATGAAGAATGGATGAACACTATAAAGCAAAATATGTTTTTTAGGTTGCTCTAGTCCTCATATCCTTTTCTTGTTAACAACGACATGTCTTAGTAATTTTACCACCCCAGTGGCAACCCCAAATAATATACATACATAGGCTGCTTGGATCAACTGGAATGATTTCCTACATCATTTGCAGTTCACGAAATCAGTTAGAAATTCATATACATTTTTAAAAGCTTGAAGATCCAATCATGAATTGAAAAAAGTTGCCATAGCAACATCTCGTCAGTTTATGCATTGAATTGCACAAAAGAAAACATTCTACGTCAAAAATTGCTTTAAGCTGTTGGCATGCTTTGAGAAAGAAATGGTATTACTGTGACAGCTGGCGAGTGAGGCTCCTTTTGTAAGTTGGGCCTTGCTTCATTTTTGGACACAGGCTGTATTATTGAGGAGGTTCTCCCAACTTTGAATGGAATGAAGGGAAAAAAGGGAAGTCTGAAAGACTTTTAGAAATATTTTTAGCAAATATACTTGCTCAAATAAAAAAATAAAAAAGAGAAAAAGAATAATTAATGGAAATCAGAAAAAGTGAAATTAAATAATTTGCCAGATGTATTTCTGTGCCCCTTAAGCCTTTAAACAGCATTGCAAACTTACAAACCTAAATAATCACCTTAATACTAGATAGTTGTTTTACCATCGTGTTAAATGATGATTTAATGACAACAAACCGTTGAAAATGTGAGTATTCCATGGAGCAGAGCTGAGGGGGTTCTGCGTAACATTCATTTCAAGTGAGCCTCTTTCAATGAACCTGAGGGTGGGGGCTCTGACACTGTGCCACCCAGCAGACACCTTGTTAATAAGAAGCAACGTCCCATTGGGTGCTAACTAATTGGCTGTAGCAGAAAAGGCCTCAGAGACACCCAGACCTTATCAACTCATTATCATGTTGTTAGCTTGTTATTAGCTCAAAGCTTTTTTTTCTAGCTCCTTAACTTGATGAATGACCAGTCAAACAATCAGTGGAACACTGTGTGTGTGTTTGTGTGTGTGTGTCTGTGTGTGTGTGTGCGAGAGAGAGAGAGGCAGAGAGTGTGTGTGTTCCTAACTGTAGATATTGCAAGTGTCTTTGAGTGGTTCTTAAGACCTCACTGCTGAGACTCACATGAAATCACTTGACTTGTCATGGTCAGTTCTGCTCTGCCTGTGTAAACAGGTGTGTAATGTTCTGTGTGGCTCTGGATGATATGATATGGTATGATATGGCATTTGGAAAAGGGGAAAGTGGAAAAAAGAAGACACCATCATGTTGCATCCTGGGAAATGTAGGATCCAGTTTCATTGGAGTCTGACCAATGTATGACCTTTCTAAAAAGTTTCTGCTGAACACAATGACAAAGTGCAATTTCCTGAAAGAATTGTCTCTCTTCCTGTGACTGTGTCCAGAGTATTGTGTTTAGCTGCATTCAGACATGCACTGAACTCTGGAGACCCTCCGGAGTTCTCCAGATGCCTCAACATGCTCCTCTCGCTCTGCTTATCAGGCATCGATAGGTAGGGTTGATCTAGTTCCACATCAAGAAGACATCATAAAAGGACTCATCTGTGATGTTATGGAAGATGACCGGGGGACAGTGGACCGTTATCTCCTCTAGCTCTAAGTTCCAATCATCTTGTCCAGGTTGCCTGATCCTCCTTTGTTGTAGGATGATGGCTGTTCTCACTATCACAGCCATTTTGTGTAGTGTGCGTACGAGAATCTTATTATTATCTTTCAGAGGCAAGAAATAGCAGGGGTGGAAGTGAAGGCAAACTTTTATGAGAGCCTCTCCCACTTGTTGCTAGAACTGCAAGGAAGAGCTTACATCATCAGAGTTACATCATATATAAGCAGCACCCCCTGGATCTTCTCATGGCCTCCACTGCTTGACTTCCCTCAGATTGCTTCTTATAGTGCTAAAAATAGTCTTGAAAGTCAATCCTTGTAGCCTCAAAGTGTGCAGCTTTCATTGAATATGATTTCACTTCTTCCAATACTGTTTCAAAAAACTGACATAATTCATGAGATTATCTCTACTGTTTAACATAGTGATGGATCAGATTTAACCCTTGAGGCAATGCAAAACAAGCAATCTGAATCATTGCCAGTTTTAAATAACAGAAAATATCTGTAGAAGATTTCATAATTTTACAATTACACACAACAAAAAACAGGGGGGTTAGGGTTAAAAATATACATCATCACCCTAACCCTATCAAAGTATTTTTCTGTGGATATAATTTACACTTTTGCCCTGGTTGGTGTTTGAATGGTAAATTATCTGTATTTATATAGTGCTTTTCTAGCCTTGATGACCACTCAAACCACTTTATCCAACCGTGTTTCACCCATTCACACACACTTTCATACAGTACATCTATGTGCAGCACTTTCTCTATGAGGGGCCAATCGGGATTCAGTATCTTTCCCAAGGACACGTCAGCATGCAGATGGGGAAGACGGGGATGGAACCACCAACCCTTTGTTCACTGCTATCTGACCAAACAGAAATAAAAACAGTAAAACAATGTTAACTCTGTCATAATACAGTGATTGGTCACTCAGATCTAAGTTCATCTGCACAACATCCTGAACGTATTCGGTACATAATATGGAAAAATGTCCCCAAGAATTCAATAGTCCCTGACTTAAAGCTCACATTTTAACCTGTTGGAAGGAATTCTGAGATTCTGATTCACTATTAAAACAAAACAAAGCTCAAATGAAAACCCCTAAGGCTTGTGACAACCTATTGGGGGTATCCAGAGGGAGGTCTGCCACTGAGTGGAGCAGAATAGAATGGAGAGCTGTGTGTCCTGGTCGGTGCTAAGCCGCTTCAGTCCAGGTTAAGCGTGAGTAATCTGTATTGGCTCACAGGCCCCCAATGGGTCCTGACCCCCACTCCCTGCCCTGTCCTCTCTGCTTAATCTGCCCCTCACTCCCTGCCCTTCTGCCCCCTGCCCTGATCAGCACTCTACCATCACCTCCCACCATATTATTGTCTCTGTATTATCAATGAGAGCCACAGAGACTGCACAGACAAGGCCAGTAGGCTCAGGGAGCACTTTGGTTGTCCCACAGAGGACAAAAAAAAATCTATAATTCTCCAAAAACCACATATTTAAAATATAAAAAATAGGTGGCCAAAAAACTCGCTCCATTTCCTTAAGAGCACCGTAAAACACAAAAGTATAAATTAAGGTCTCTGCAGAATCCTTTTAAATACCCTCTTAAAACATTCCTTTTTTAAAAAGCAGTTTATTTATTCTAGAGCACCATCTTATCAGCTTTATTATTATTATTATTATTAGTAGTAGTAGTAGTAGTAGTAGTAGTAGTAGAAGTAGTATTAATAGTAGTAGAAGTAGTAAAATAGTCACACAATCAGTCTCTCAAAATGATCAATTTACAGCATGAAGGGCAGGTATCAAGCTTTCATATCAACATGCCACTGCAACAGTTTCATGAAATCCCCTATATGTTAGCATTTATTGTACAACATCTTTTGTTCCTGCAGACTTTGATTTTAGAGTAATGATTTAATTTTCCAAAAAGACCTCACCACTGGAACATGAATAATAATGAACCATAAACAGGCAGCAGAATTCTCTTATCTTTTAATGATGACAATTGTAAGAAAAAAAAATTTGGATTCACCAGTGACAGTTGGGGAGAGATTGACCCTTGCCTTTAATTAGGGTTTTAATAGCAAAATACAAATTCTGCTAAATATTCTGCTGGCACTGCAGTTTATCCTGAAAGACAGGCTGCTTACATTTATATAGGAGAATACATTTATCTAGAACTTCCCCCATCTTATCAAAGATCTTTACAGTACAAATCACAGACATTCATACAGTGGACATATAATAATAATAATAATAATAATAATAATAATAATAATAATAATAATAATAATAATAATAATAATAATAATAATAATAATAATAATAATGTTTCAGTACAGGATAAGAATATTGAAATGAATCGAATTCAGAGAGAGATGAGAGCTGCATAAAGAACCAGAAAATTTCAAGAAGGGGTTTAAGAGCATGGAGAGTTAGTAAATCCTTGATACACATTTTACAATCAATACAAACAGTAACAGGAAGCCATTAGTTATATATACAAACAAAGAGTGTATACAGAGAGTTTTACGGAAATGTGAACAACCCTGTGTAAATCCTCAGGTGGTACAGATGTTACATATTCTGTGTATAAAGGTGCATTTAATTTTTCCTGCTGAGGGTTGTGCAGTGTTACAAGAGGAGGAGAAGGACTGACAGGCAAATAGGAGATGAGTCCACTGCCACATGTTGATGTGTGGACAGCTGGAGGCCTCACTCCAGTCGCGGTGGAGAGAATTCTCCTCTGACATTCAAACAGTATAAAAGCTTTGACAGGAGCAGCTTTTCAGAAGTGACCTGGTGGCAGAGAGCGAATGTTCTGTCATTAGTTGCTCCTCTTCTACATGTGCTGTCATAATGAAGTGAAGCCCAAGAGGACAGCAGACCTGACAGCCCCTGCTCCCCCCGCTACACAGGACCAGAGAAGAGAAGATGACAAGAGCAGTGAAGGAAGTGTCAGAGGACAGACATCTTCATCTGTCTTAATAGTGTTTTGGCGTTTTGTTTTTCTTAAGCTTTGGTTTTTAATCCCCCCTCATAGTGTTTGTTGCTTTTAGCCTTCATGTCCTGGTTTGTTTTAGTTTGTCACATTGACTATATACAGTATACACTGTGTGTGAGGGTTACCCCCCCGATTCAATGCCTCCACACACTCTCTGGCTCTCATCATCGTTTTTTGGTTGAATGACACAAAATACAATTACAACCAGAACCGCACAATCAGAACATACACCTGTGTGTGTGTGTGTGTGTGACAAACAACAAGAAGTAAGAATGTATTTAGTAAATTTTAAATTTCAAACTAACAAGCACAGCTTGAAAAATGAGCTTGAGATCCAGGGGCATTTGGAGAAATTTATTACATTGATCTTGTTTTACAAAAACAAGTATTATCAGACTAATATTAATCAATCTTGCACTAGTTTCCTGCCCCTAAATGTTGCATGATATGGAAGCTGCTGATTTAAAGTACTGGCTCCAGTTAATTTTGATTCAATCACTTCTCATCATAATCAGCAGATTTCCTTCATATCAGACCTCCATGGTTCAAGACATCTTGTCATGGATCAATGAGAAGAAGTGATCGCTCTGAAGATGGAGCATTCCAGTGGGTTTCTGCACCAGACTCAGATTGAAAAAGTCTTCATTCCAGTTATTGTGAATTGCCGAAGCAGAGGATCCTGGGTTATTCTTCTTCAGTCTGGTAACAGTTTGTATAAATATGTAAATCTTCTAAATACATGCATGTCACTGCTCCTCCTGTTTCACTGCCTCCACACATGTCTATGACTCTCGTCATCGTTTGTAGGATGAATGAAACAAATTACAATTACAATTTAAGCTGCAAGCAGCAATGGTCGGGCCCTAAGAGTCCAATGCACGTCGGGGTTAATGCGGCTGCTGTGTATTTGCTGGAGGTTGATTGACATGGCATGGTATTGCGTTATGCCTTTGCACAGTTAAATGTTATATCCTGTATAGGTGGGCATCCTGTTGCTAGTAGGTGGTTGAATTTTGGCATGTAAATGTGGTCACACCAGGTCATCAAACATGATTGCAGCAGGACTGCTTGATATATAGTATTTCTCCTCGGATCCTCGACCGTTACTGACAATAATCTATCAATTCATTGACCTCCAGTTATGCTTCAACATTTTTATTCTTATCAATGCTGCTAAAACCTTTATCTCTCTGATGTTCTCCTTTACACTTGACATCTATTGCACTTCTGTCCGTCCTGGGAGAGGGATCCCTCACATGTGGCTCTCTCTGAGGTTTCTACCTTCTTTTTACCCTGTTAAAAGGGTTTTTTAGTAGTTTTTCCTTACTCTTGTTGAGGGTTAAGGGCAGAGGATGTCACACCTTGTTAAAGCCCTATGAGACAAATTGTGATTTGTGAATATGGGCTACACAAATAAAATTTGATTGATTGATTGATATTAAGTCATGTGCGGATTGGACAATGTATAGTCATATTAGTGGAACTTCCTGTTTCATGGCGCTATGGCCACAGGCATGCTGTTTAAGGAAAACGTACAATTAGCACAACTTTTACCAATGAAACATTGACGTTATGAAGTATAAACTTTAACGAGTACATACAGTACAAAATTTGAAGTTTGGGCAAATTAAGCATGAACACTCAAATTTCAACTTCCTATTTCACAGCAAAACTTCACAATTCCACATTATGCCACGTTCATTTTTGATGTCTTTTGCTTGCACTTCCCAAAGGAAGTTGATATGATTATTCTGGAGCATGAGTTCCTTAAAGTACAATTCCTGTAAATAGCAAAAACCATGCAAAAATTGTTAATTACAATCAACATCACAGACTTTTCGTCGATTTTCATACATGCCGGTGAAACGTGACGGCGGGGCTGCTTCATTGAAATTTTGTAGGGGGCGCTATTGAGCCATTTTACCACATCCATGTGCAAGACCCATATTGGAAGTAAATGTTTATCATTTGCTGTATGATGAGTTTCGTGACTTATCGAGCATTAGGGCTGCACCTATCGATTATTTTTTAATCGATTAATTTTCGATTAATCGATTAATGTGACGATTATTTTTCAATTAATCGATTAATCTAACAATATTTTTTATTACTCGATTAATATATTAATGAATTTATCAAAAATAAAATGTTACAAATCTGACAAAAAACTAAGTATGCACTGCAAAGCATTATTCCACAACAAAAAATGTCTGAACTGCCAATCAGCCTATAACAGTCCCATACAAAATCTCTCCAAAATAAAATAAGTGAAAGGCATATATCAATCTACATTTAGCTGTCCAACAAAAAAATAAATGCAAACCAAAATAAAATCCAAGTAACTGGAGGAATATCAAAACACTGTGTACATTCAATAATAATACATTTAATGAATAAATACATAAATAAATAAAAGAGCTTTTGAAAAAGATATCTTCAAATAAAGTGCTTAATTTTAGAAAAAATAAATATAAAGATTTGTTTTTGTTGGTTTTGGGTTGAGTTTCCCCTTTTCCTTTTTTTCTTAATATATAACTACATTACACATATAAACAATCTCAACAAACAGCTTTAACACTCCCTTTGTCTTTGTTTTCACTTTCTCTTTTTCAGTGAAGTAAACTCTTCCGTGTGCTGCCAGGATACCGTAAAGACGGAAAAAGCTGCGCAGGTTAAAAAAGGACTACCGTAAATGCGGGAAAAGGTGCGCAGGTAAATAGAAACGCTCCGTCAAAATCTAATAATAGGTCTGGGTCCGTATAGAACAGCGTCTGGGTCTTGATCCGGACCGCGGTCCGACTAAAAGTGACCAATGCTAGATGATAGTGGGCTTCAGCTTGCTCTTCAGGTGAGTCCATGAGCAGCCACCTTCCTTACAAGCCGTCGCTCCCGCCCTATCAAGCATGTTTATTCCCCTGAAAATGTGATCAATTGTAAAAACCAAACATCATCTTTTGGCATGTTGCCACAGTAACAGCTTTTAATAAAAACACACAACATTCATAACCTATTATCTACAATGTCTAAAAGGTCTTCTGACCAAATTTCAGATGAATGTGGTCAACCTGATAGGGAGTCAGAGGAGTCAGATAGAGGAGTACTTCACAATATGAATGATGTCATTTCTTGGCATGTATACGGGACTCTTAGCAAACATGTGAAGTTTGGTGGAGATTGGATAATGTACATTGAAGTTAAAACAACTTCCTGTTTCACAGCGAAACATTGAAATGTGACACCACGCCACGGACATGCCCTCTGACGAAAACTCACAAAGAGTAGAACTTATCATCATCAAGGTGTTTAGATCCCACTGACTAAATTTCAAGTCCATCTGATTAATTGCCAAAAATTACCAATTAATCCCAAATGGCTGACTTCCTGTTAGGTTTGGAATATGGGTCCCCAGACTTTTTTGTACGTCTGGGCATGATAGTGGTTGTTAAACGCACCGTAGGTCTTGCACTCTTTGCTGACTCAGCCAAGCTGAGTAAATGTGCAGGAGTGGTTGACACAAAGAAGCCGTTTACACTAGCTTTATTTCTTAACTCTCTGCTCAGTGGCTCAGTATAATCACTTGTTGTGGAAATCACTTAACACTTTAATTCTATACAGAGTGTGTCTGTGTGTGTGTGTCTGTGTGTACACTGGTACACAACACAGACTGAAGTCAGAGATAACTGCTGCTTCACTGACTGCTCATTGTGTTCTTTACATGTTTGCTTTGTTTCTATGTAAACCACGTTAGTCATAATGAAAAGAAGCAGACTGGGCGGAGAGAACAGGGTTTGGCCCCAGGCATGAGTGGCTCCTTATGGCTGCTCATTCAGCAGGGGCCTCCACACAAGCTGCCAATGCTCTGGTATAATTTCTATATGGCAAGTCCAAAAACAATGCAATACCAAAGTTTTCAAACATGTAAATAACCATACATATTCACTTCCTCCCACTGTGTGAGAGAGCACTTAGATCTGGATCATCAAACAAGCTAATGCTAACACAAAATTTTTACAAAATCACTAATTGTAAAGAATGCAGTTTATACAGACCCTCTGCATGGAAATGTATCTCCTCTCCTCACAAATAAAGCTGTAACCTCCGTAAAATAAATCTGAAACCTAGTGGATGTTCACACCTGCTTCATGTTGGTTTGTGAACAAACCAACAACAAGGAACAGAGCAGTTATGATTATTGGCCATTCTGTATCCTCTGCACAACATGCACAGCTCATCACTTACCATTCTACTTCACAGGTGGATGGGCCACACAGTGGGGCTGTTGCTCTGTTGCTCAGCATCTGACCTGGTGTGCTTTAGAGGGGGTCCATGCTAAACTGGGCCCAGTTTCTCAAAAGGAGCACAGGTTCTGCAGCAGTGCAGCTAAAATGGATGGCAGGCAATAATTATCTCAAGTTACCTTAGTGTTTGGTATAACTATGTAGTTTATTACGGAT